>NW_024429191.1:22051939-22707653 GCF_017639785.1 Mesocricetus auratus
CACCATCTCTAGCATAGTAGAAGGGATGTAGACAGTAAAAAGTCTTAGAAAATGTTCATACAAGGTCTTGCAACGAACTAAATCAACACCGAAAGGTAATTGTTTTGGATAATTCATGTTTAAATATAATGAGGTCAGATATTTGAGTTTGTTTAAAATGGAATATAAATTTAAGGATCTCCAAGTAAGCACTTCAATGAACAGATGATTGACGATGATGCTAGGCCTCTCTTATTCCCTTGATGCTTTTGAGAAGCCTTGACATGAACTCAGTTTCTTAGCCAAATAACTATCATTCACTATGTTTCTTCCTAGATATGCTCAGAAATTAACAAACCTGGACAGTTACACTATTTACATGGACAGGTGTTACGGTGTTAACATGGACAGGTGCTACTGGATCAGTTAATATATATTATTGTATATTATATAGCATGGTTAATATTTCTAATTTCTTTTAAGTTTAAAAAGGCTACTTTATTTGTTATAATTGAATTTACATTGTTTGGTCCTATCATCATTGACAGATCACATCACATTATCTCATCTATCATAAAATACAATTTTATCTCTATGATGGATTTTTGTCCAGTTCCTTTTATGTTTCATAAATGATCGTGTTACTAGCAATATCAAACAGCAATTATGTGATAAATAGTAGTTCTTAAGGAATTCTTTGAAAATAATACTCTAAGATCAAACTACTGACACATCTTTAAAAGCACTTCTGAGTGGCCAGGTTGCTGTTGAAACTTGGTATTTGCTGGTGTTTCTACCCCAAAAAGATATTAAACGGGACAATGAAGAGACCTTTTCATGTTGTGTAAACAGAATCAAGTATTCCGGTTTATTATTGAATAATGTAAGCTTTATTATTGTAATAGAATACAGTGAGACATGAGATTAAAAGCTTTTGCTAAACGCTGTAAAGCGAGACATGCAGCTGCCATGAGCAATCTTGACTCGGGTTGGGGTTTATTGCCACTTCACTGCACTAAGGTGCGTAAACATTCAGTGTCATCTTTTAAAAATAGTCCTGGGAGTCAACAGGAACTGCCCTCTATAAGAGTGTATCTTTATTTTTCAAGGAAGACTTAACTAGTATTACATGGTTCAGCAAAGCACTGTTGTAAAGCTACATAGAATAATTTCTCTTTGATAAGTTTGCAATCAATTTATACAATTGAATAATACTCACATGTACTAACAAACTAAGAAATGATGGCAATGCAATCATTGGGAAGCAGTAAGCAGACTAATAAAGAGATAATCACATCTAATGAGCAAAATACAGACCCAAAACTGGACAGGAGGAGTCTGGAAGATAAAATGCTTGCACTAAACATGTTAGGTTAACGTCGGGAAAATAACAAGATAAACAGCAACACAAAAGGATGTTAGAGCCATAATTTATTTTATTTTCTATACACGTCTACACACAAAATGTCCTTGGTTCAGCCATTTTTGGCGTAGCTCATGAAATTTCAGCAGGACCAAATCAAACAATGAAGCACATTTAAAATGAAACCAGAGATTTGTCACCTTTAGGGAAACACAAGCAGTGTGTTTTCCAACATCATTGGATAGCAGCTTTTTGAGAAAAACATCATTCAAAACTCAGATCTGGATTCTAATTGTCTCATTTGGCCATTATGCTAAAAGATTTATGTCATGGTCTTGTAAATATGACTAGACCATGTGATCTGTGGATTCTGAACACTAAGGTTAAATATCTGTGAAAATCTATCAGACAAAAGGAGACTTCAAAAATACCTTCTTCATAAATATTTACTTCTAAAACATCTGGGCAGTAATGAAAGGTTAGAATTTTTATAAGGAATAATAATGGACCTCTTTTATTTAAAGCCCTTACATAGTATACCTACAAATATATTGCTGCAGTATAAATGAAATGTAATAATATTACTCAATAAAAGCTAGTTCCTGTACATTCTTTCATGTATTTTATATTGGATGCTACATATGGTACAGCACTTATTGAAATAGTTGGTGTCAGCAAATAGAGAAATGATATACAGTTGGTTTTCTAGTGCCAACTGCTGTTCCCTATTGTTTTTCTTTATCACAATAGCCTAAAGTAGGGAAAATATGGTGTAACAGAACTCTAGCAGATAGCAACTGATCTTCTATTGAACACTGGGCAACAGTGAAGTTATGAGCGTTCTCTATATAATTGAATTTCATACTCAATGTGTTTTAAGTGGTGTCTGTCTCCTACAGGCTGTTCTGTTCTTAAATGCAGGCTCTATATATATATATATTTCCATAGCATTTAACAACATTCTAACAGCTAAAAGTGGAGATTCATCGATATTTTAAGAACAGAACTTTAAAAAATTTTTCAATGTACAATCTCATGCTGAATATTTACATATATAATTTATATATTCTATTTTTGTTGTCTAGTCATAAACTTCAGTCTAAAGCTTTTGATGTAATTATATAAAAGAATACATTCAACAATTCTAGAGCTTGCAAAATAGTTTTGCCCTTCTGAAAAATCTTCATCATAAGAATAGAGTGACTCTTGGATGAATAGGATATCTGGGAATAAGAGTGAAAGGGAGGGTAGTTTTAAATTATTCAATTTATTTATTTTCTCTTCTACCAAGTAAACATCTGTGTTAGGCTGGCAGAACTCCATAGTCTACTGGTAAAAGATTAGATGACAATGATGCAGCCTGTTGAAAGGGTTTCTTTCTACTGGATTCATAGTGCTACGTTGACAGCAGCATCTTACCCTGTTAGATTTTCATAAACTCTAAAATAGCATTGAACAACAAAATAATATGTAGTGAGATTTAAAAAGAGAAAGTCTACGGCATTTTTAGTTTGACAAACTAGACATTAAATCTATGCATCAGCTTCAAACATAAAACACATAAAAACATAAGCACACCATCACATGTGCAATAGACATAGATCTAAAGTTCATTGAAGACTTGTTGTTATATCCTTTTTAAACACCTTCACACAAAAATATTTTGACATAAATACTTTTGAGAATATTTGGAAATATATATCTACAAATGACTCTGTGGTTATAGTAAGCTCTGCTTTTCTTCTACTCTTCATCCTGTCTTCCGACCGTCTTCCCCTCCCCCTTCCTCTCATGCCTGTCACCTTCTGGCATGATTTTGCTCCCTGGTTTCCTCTCAGAAACCTGTCTCCAAGCTGAAAACTCTGCTCTGCTCTGAACTGTCAGACAGGGGTCTCTTGTTCTTATATAAAATATGGAAATAAGGAAACCTTCAGATTCTTTTAAGACAGAGGCAGTAAAGCAGATAGGAATCACTGCGTTGAGAACAGAAAGTGATTCTCAGTGCAGACGACTGAACAACACAAGGAAACTAAAAGAATCTATTGATGCGGTGTGGGGGCTTTCAGCTGAGGCTCTCTGTTTAAATACGTGGCCCAATAGACTAAGTTGAAGATTCCAAATAGCAGCGGGAAGGCTATTCTTGACAGTCGGTCGATTTTGCTGACACTGTTAAAAGTTTTCTTGGGTTCTGGTGGTTTTGTCTCAGGCTTGACTTCTTTCGGTTCTATGGTCGCACTTTTAGCAATAGTTGCCAAGCCGGGATCACCCCTGGCCAAGTTAGGGGTGTAGCTGGTGGCTGTTGGAGCATATGTGTTGTTTTTCTTAATGAGAGGATCCTTCACTTTCTTTGGCTGGAGAAGAAAACGTAAATTATTTAACAGTGAGAAAATTTTAAGTTTCTTAGCAAAACAGCACTTGCTGCAAAACCAAGGTCGTTGCTTGATTTAAAAATCAGAAATCTGTAATTTATGACTCACATACTGTGATCATTGGAAAAGCCAGATATGTTTGTAACCTTTAAATGCAAAAAGATTTGGGATTATAGAAGTGACGTTATGCAAATTTGGGACGCTGGACTCGAATTCTTTTCATTCTCAGCTTCCACCTTCTACATACTTCCTGGACAAGAAAAAAGCTCAGGATAGACTAGAGAATACACTGAAAGTTGGTAGAGTTCTAGATCCTGGAACAGCCAGTTGAGACCTCAGGTATATGAGGAGGCTGAGGGTTTCCCAATTTTTGTGGAAACTCCAGTTAATCACAATCATGTGAGCGAGCCCAGATTACATGAAAGGAATGCTCCAGGTTGTTATCAACCACAAATTAAGAATCACTAGCAGGTAATTGGCTGCCGTTTTAGGCTACTTCATAGGTTCTTCCATCAGGAGATTTTCCTAATCAGTTGTCATTTTTTGGAGTGATTTTACACAGTTGTCATTAACCACGTGTAGATACTGAGTTCTTGAAATGTATATAGACTGACTTGAGTGGTACTATAGTCAAAAGTATGGACGGGGTTTTGAAAATTTATAAATAAAGACATAATATAGTGCAACAATAAAACCAGTATGTTTTCTGTATTGTGTATATTGGAAATAAATATATTCATCATTATGATTAATGTTTATACTTTATTCATGTATTATTATTATTGTTTTTCTGAGATAGGGTATCACTATACAGTTTTTTGTTAGCCTTAATCTCATAGAAATCCACCTGCTTCTGCCTCTCAAGTCCTGGAATTAAAGACCTGGTGATTTTTACTTTTAAAATAAGGCTACTAGAAATTTCTGTGTGGTTCACATTTGTGCATTACAGCATTTTTATAGGGCAGCAGCTATAGAAGAATGGTTCCCATTGCTTTGGGCACATTTTAAAACAAGGAAATCTCTGTTTTGGGACATGAAACTTATGCCTACTCTTGAGTTCACTGGAAGCTGAGGGTAGTTAATTATTCAAATACAACCCAACAAAAACATGTAAATAATTATGCTCAGAAAACAGTCAGAGGGATATGCTTTCTTTAATTAAAAAAACCTATAAGACTAAGAAGATAATGTATTTGTTTTTGCATTTGATATCAGGTTCTGGTTTTGTTTGTTTAGGAAACAAACATAATAAAAATAGTATTCAAAACTGCAGAAGGCACATTTGAAATGAGATTTTTATCTTTGAATGTCTCTCCTTTCTCCTACTCTCTACCTGCACATAAATTCAATAAAAACAATCTTCACTATAAACAATAACAAAATAATTACTCCAGTGCAGTTCCTTATTTACAGCTTAAAAAATTAAGAAAGTGTTCTCATCATTCCCTTCTTTCATCTAATTCCACAAACCAACATATTCCATCTAAAAGGCTTAAGGCCTCAAAATCCTGATACAACAAAGAGCCACTGTAGTATTTACCTTTTCTGGAACCACGCTTTTGCCATCCCATGCATAGCCTCTCTTGGTGAAATAGTTTACTGTGGCAAACTCAATTAGAGCTGAGAAAACAAAGGCATAGCACACTGCAATAAACCAGTCCATAGCTGTTGCATAAGCCACCTTCGGGAGGGAATTTCTGGCACTTATACTCAAGGTTGTCATGGTCAGAACAGTAGTCACGCCTGTAAGGAGAGAAACTAAGTCAATATGCTGGTTTATTGTAGAACATTTCATAACAGCAGGCCTAAACTGGTTCCCCTGATTAAAAGGTACCAATAGCATCGTATTCAGATTAGGATTCACCTAGTTTGACTTGTAGTGGAGGAATCATAATGTAGCAATATAGTTTGAGGTCAATAGCCCAGCAGTACTAAGGGTTAATTACGAAGAAACAAACTACTCTGCTAACCAAGAATCTGTTGCTAAAACAGTGGAACTCTTTAAATCTTGTATGTGTATTCTGAGTAGGATAAGGGACAATATTATTCAGTGCACCCAACTCTTGACATAGAATTCTTAGGTATCTACTGGCTGTAATATTCCATAAATATCTGCAGTTTTGTTTAATAGTAATTGTCACAAATGCAGAAAGCTAAAATTCCATTAGTCCTTGGGAGCAGAAAGATAAGTAAGAATTTGTAGAATGATGATTTACCACCTTTGATACTTTTCTCCTATACTACTTCTCATTTAAAAGATCTACTCATTTTCTGGAAACAACACATGTATGAATAAATGTGTAGCAAAGTTATGTAAAAGTTACTATGAGAAAATACTATGTACACATACTTGAATATGGACTTTTTTATATCTTGTTTAAAATCAAATGACTAAGTGGTAGCAAAACTCATCTTTAAAACAAACCTGATTCAAATGTCCATAGTCTTTTCCTTTTTTTCTAATATTACTTCATCTTCTCTACACTCCAAACCCTAAAGATTTAAGTGACTTATTCTCAAAGTCAAAACAGTTTGTTAAGTTGGTTCTTTTTAATTTATTTAGATATTTCAATGAGACAGAGTGTAGGTTTATTGAACTACCATAGGAAACACACTGTATTGGTTTCACATCCTGAGTTTTGACATTTTGAGACTCTTTAGAAAAATTTACAAATGTTTTAAATTTTTCAAAGCAATTCTGTCAGAAAGAGTCAGAGACTAGATAGCCTTGATCTACTAGATACATTATCACCATGGTAAACGAATTCACGGGCCTCAGTCACTAGCCCGTAAAATGGCTAATTTCATCTTCAATCTCTTTACTGTCCATGCCATCACTGAAATTCTCAGAAAGGACAATCGTTACACCATCACTCACAACAGTATTGTGAGGATTACATTTAACAATGTGAAGATGATAACTAATGCATGGCCAAGGAAGGAGCTGTCAATCCATGATTCAGATCTGGCATTCATTCCTCCTGTTGATAGCTTTAAAAAATCAACTGGGCAACACAAATGACAAAACAATTTTGTAATTTTTAAACCAACAAGTGTTCCTAGGTTTTCCAGGAATATCAAGGTATATGGTCTTTTATCTACACTCAAAAAACATAATTAAGAAGAAATATAGTACAGTATCGGCTAAATGATATTCTTGCCCTATGGTTAGGATTAAAAAAAATATATTTAAGTTTGGATGACACAGAGTTCAGAAAATTCTAGGGCAAGTTCCTTATTACATAACCAACCTAAAGAATATTAGCTGGCAAACTGCCCCCAGATTTACATACCAATATTAACTGGAGCAGATAGCAAGGTAATTAAAAGTCAGTAATTGGGGAACAGAGCAGCCCAATTCCAAATCCCAACTTTATAATTGCTGGATGACCTTGGGACAATTTCCCCACAATCTCAGGCGTCTGGATTGTTGCATTTAATTTCTTCCTTGTTAATTGATTTTATTAACTCTAACTCGCAGTGTTATTGGGAGTATTAAATAAGATAATATAATAAATATTTAATTCTTAGCCAATGGGTTAAGGGAAATACTAATAACCCTGAAGGAAAATGTCTGTGTTCTATTTTATGTATCATTACTACCATAAACTACAGTTTTCTAAAGTTCAGTTTAGATATGCAAATATCAAGAATAATCTGGAAATTATCTTACCCCCAAAACTCTATAAGCTAAGAATAGTACAGAATAGTTTACATTGTGTGTGTGTGTGTGTGTGTGTGTGTGCGTGTGTGTGTGTGTATTTGAAATCACTGCCATATAAAAATGGAAAGGAACAAAAATGTGTTACATGGCTATTAAACTCCAAGGGCTAAGTCTGATGATTAATATATTTTACCTTTCCTATGAAGCCATTTGAACATTGCTTTTCCTCCCTTGTACTTGCATTTGACTAGAAATGGGAGTTCAGACTAATGGAGTTAAAAGACCAATGTTATATAGCTGTTACTGGGTAAAATTAAACCTAAAGCTTGGATTTTTTTTAGCAGCAAATTTACATGGCACTGCAAATAAGAGAGCATGGGAAGAAAAGACAGATCATATTTTCAGGTCATAAAGTAGAAAACCTTTGCATAATTTTGAATTGCTTTGTATCAAACTGTTATAACTGTAGTGAGATTATTTTCCCCTCTTTTGATATTTCTTTACATATTGGGGACGTGCTTAGGCATCCATGGAGCTCAGAGGAGCTTTAAGTTCAGGCTTAAAAGAATAGAAACATGTGCTGAATAAATGTTAAAGGGCTAAAGGGCTAGGAAAAATGTGCTTGTGATTTATATTGAACTTAAACACCATAAATATATGACTTTGCACACAGAAATACTTGCTATAGCTGAGTTTACAGTTATACACTTATGTTCGCCAAAAGGTCATTGGTCGTTGTGGTATAAGATCACTGAAAATGTTATAAACTATGTTTTGGACTCATAAAACACTGAAATGCTTTGGCAAATTTCCAAATAGAAATGATAGTCTTGACTGGAGCAAGAGAGGGAAAAGGTAGGAAAAAGTCTTTTCAATATAGTACCGGTTTCATTCTATTGAAGAAAGTAAAACAAAACTCAAAACCTAAATCATGTGTTTAATGTTTATTTCCTGGTGTGATGAGGGCTCAGATGGAATGCCCATACAATGGCAAGAATCTCCTAAGAGGTCAATCTTTAGTGTATTTAATAGTTATTAAAATTGACAAATGGGTACAAAGAAAAATGAATCTAATGTGAACTGCTCATTTACTCTGCAGCTGGAAATAATTTTGCAGGTTAATTTAGTTGCGTGCTTAAACTGTTGCCATAAGACCAGAGAACAGATTAGGAGATTTTCCAGCTACAAGCATTGCTAAGCTCAGAAGACAAGACATGACTAAGTAGATGGAGTAGAGTCAACATCCCTTTTTGAGAGAACTGTTATGTTATCCTTTGAACACCACGGGTATTAGGACAGCAGAATCTCTGCATATGAATTAATTTGCAAACATTTAAAAGGTTTTCCATGTGGAACATGTGGCCTTCAACACATCATGTACATCGCAGTTGCTTGTAGAAGAAGCTTAGGTGAATATACCTGTCACCAATGAGCATGCAGTTATTATTTCCAAATGAATGACATGGTCCAAGTGAACCCATTATGTGTCAGCTTAATGTAGCAGAGTGAAACAAAGGTGATGGCTATGTGCCACCACCAAATACAAGGAATCTGGAGTTCAAACCTTATCATGATTCCTCAGCACCTCACTTAGTAGCTCCTAACCTGATATAAATAATGTAACCTTGTGTTAATTTGGTTTAAAGTTAATAAGATGTTCATAATAGTAGCTTATAAGATGTTTTAGGTTTAAATAATATAATATGGTGAATCACATAAAAACTATTTGTAATTTTATGGTCATTAAAATTCCATGTTCAAGCATGTATTTCATGAAGGCAATAGTGTGCAAGTAGTTTAATACCTCATTTATTTTTAGAACAGAGCCATAACTTGGTACATTTCTAAAAACTTAGTGATTAAATGAATTGATAAGTTTACTGCCAGAAATATTGTTTTGATCAGTCTGAAAAGTACAGTTGAGGTGGTGTGGCTGGGATTCAGTCAGGAAGAACTCCTTTCTATGAAATGTGAACTCTAGGTCAGTTTTCAAACTATACACGGGTGTTCACTGTTCAAGCAATTTTTCTATTACAATGCCTTGACTTACAATGTTCAGATTATTTTAGAGATCCCAATAGAAAAGGGTCAGTTTCTAATTCTTTAGGAATTCACTTGAGAGGTAAAAGGAAGTATCTATCTATTACTAGGTTCAGTAATGACCTCTCCCTACTTAAGGTAATCCTTGTTTGAACAATCTAAAAAAGTACTCTCTTGCTGTTTTTTAAAAATTCTAAAAACTCATATGCTATATGTGATTTACAATTTTAGGTTATTATACTTTTATCTAGTAAGTGATTTTCATGTCTGTTTCACTGTCATGTATGCCAAAACATCAAATTATATTTACATCAAGCCATTCTACCTGTATCAACAAACAACTTTCTATATAAAGACACTGGTTTTTAAATCATCGCATAATAGAAATGATAATTCTTCAAAAATTGTTATCATAAAAGGTTCAACTTTGAACATGTAGTAACATTTTTTGCTTCTCTTTGCAATCTCACAATCATGGAACAGCTGCCTTCTAAGACTCATACAAACATACATTGATTGTCACTTACCAAAGACAGTTCTCGCTGGTACTGACTCTCTGTTGAGCCAGAAGGATACTTGTGAGAGAATAACTGTCATTATGCATGGCAGATAAGTTTGAATAACAAAGTAGCCGATTTTCCTCTTCAAGTGGAAATGAGTAGTCATAACCACATATTCTCCTAGATAGTGATAAAAACAGTGAGTTTGAATAATTTGTCATTGCAAAGAAGTTATTCCCTAGGGTTTCAAAGGAAGCAAAGTTCTAGGGGTTAGCCTCAGTTTGTTTTCCGTGCGACATCTAGATAATAAACAGCAAAGTCTTTGTCCATGAGAAAAAAGAAACATTTTCTCTGATGATAATGTAAACTATTAGAATCTTGAGATTCCTTACTTTTACCATTTCTGAATCATATACCTAAGGGATAAAGCTGAGATGTTTCCATATTGATCCTTAAAGTGATGTACTAGATCCAATGATCCCAACAAACAAAACCGGACAGTTTGACTTTGCAAAGCAAATTTGGAATGTCAACTGAAGATGCTTTGTTATTAAAGTTGGGGCATCTAAATTTTAGTTCCAAGACTTCTTTGGACTTCAGATTAGTGATAGTTTGGTCAGAAATAGAAAATTAACAGCTAGCTAAACTCCATTGTTTCTCAAAATTTATTTCCCAGAGTCAGCTGTCAATATTTGGGAAGGCGTAACTCACAAATGTCATTAGGCATATAAAAGCATTCTTTGAATTTACAATGAAATCTATACTGCTAATAATACTTTTCTTTTTTCCTTTTATTAATTTTTTCACTACTGGGGATGAAACCCAGGACATCACACATGCAAGGCAAGTCCTCTAGCTACACTGTACAAACAGATCCATAACCACCCTTGGAGTTTGTTTCCATCCTTAGGCTGACCTGAGAAACAATGCTAGGCACTCTCTAAGATCCTTCTGTTTCATTGGACTGAAACAGTAGCTAAACATCACAAACTACAGAAGGGTGGACTTTTATCCATGTTAATCTTATTCAACTGCAAATCTTCAAAATGTTCAGCCTGATTCATATAGAATCTGTGTGTGGAAGAAACCACAAGGAGATAGTTATGTCCACAATAAGAAATCCTCATGCAACTTAGAAGAGTTCCCCACTAGTCCCCTTCTTCCCATTCTAAGCTTCCCAGTACTAGATTTCTCATTTAACAACAAACCATAGACATCTGGCTTAAACTCCTGTATGTGACTGCAACTCCTCCATAACCCAAATCTCATGACTCAGTATCCATCAATTTCATACTTTGCTGCTTACTCCACTCATAGAACTTAGTAGTGGATCTCCCTTCTTGATAACACATTCTCACAACCATCTTTTATTTACTTATTTTTGCATTTAACTTTTGTCTTGGGTTCTCTTAACAACTCATTGATCATTTCCTTTATAAAATACCTAGTTCCATCTCAAATTATTATTTTCCTTTTTATTCTTAAGTAAATGAGGTATGCTTCTGTCCTCAGTTCCCTCCCTTAATCTGAATTGGTTGAACAAGGTGACCTTACAACTCTCTTCTTACTGGCTTTGTGGGGGTATGAAAATGCCTTCCAATTTTGCAAGGAAACTAATTTTATTCTAAAAATAAAGACTACCAACCCAGAATTCAAAGAAGACAAATAATAGCTTCTCATATTTCACCAACAACTATGTTTAAAATTCACACTGCAGTTCACCTAGCATAGTTGTGTACCCAATATTTGAATACTGGAGAACAGAAAGTTCTAGTCCAGCCTGGGTTACATAGCAAAAAACAAATCACACTAAGCTCTTTCCCTCAAAAAGATTGATTTGCACATATGTGTCTAATCTTTGCCAATAATGATATATTGGATTATTCTTATCATGTTAAAAGCTGATTAAGAAGGAGAGGATGCTATCACCACATTTGATTTCACCTTCGCAGCATCTTTTCTCTTTCTTCTTCCTTTCTCATGGTTACTGTCCCCGTCTCTTTTGTACACTGACTGCAATAAGCTATTAGCTGTCTTATGTGCCACCAGTGACATCTACCTCCAGGTTTTTCTTATTCTTAAATGTACAGAGAAACTTGTGATTATAACACCCTTCTTAATTAAAATATCTAAACAGATTCCCATTGAGATGATTAATCTTAATAACCAACTTGAGTGCATTGATACAGCACACTTCTAGAAATATCAGCAAGGGTGTTTCTGAAGATGGGAAATAACTTAAGCTAAGAAATGAAGATCTACTCCAAATGTAGGTTAAACTACCCAGTGTCCAAGAAGGTGGAAACTCAAGTGTGTAAATATGCACACCTCTGTCTTAGAGTGATTTTGCTGCTGTCCTAGCTTACAGGCATTAGGTTACTTTTTCAGTTCTGGAAGAATGACTTATAATAGTGACACTCCTGAGAATTTCAATAAACACAAGTCCCTCTTGTTCTGAGACTTCAAGCTTCTTGAGCTGAGCAGATCTTACCTGCCTTGGGCTTGGTGCCGTGTATTCTACTTTGTAACATGCCCCATGGATGAACATATGAAAAGTCCTGAGTCAAGCCATACTTTTTGACATTTAAATATTTTCCTTGAGTATTTTTCATAGTAATAGAAATCTAACATATACCATTGTCTGCATCTGAGTTTCTCAAATTTACAATTGGCTTTTGGGATCAAATAATTGTTTGTGGTTAAAGTCCATCTTGTGCATTGCATATTATTTCACTTTATCTCTAGATTTTATCAGAAACAGGGATCCTAAAACAATAAATTCCACAGAATTAAATTTCCCAAATAACCATACACTGGAGGAGGGAAGAGCTGAAACTCTGGTTCAAAGGAGGAGGAACTTGCCTGCCAGAGATAATTTCACATGTTCCAACAGGTTATCTCAGATAATCGCTAGCAAATCAATGTGTAACTATTTCCTGGCTTTCATTTCATCTTCTCTGTAAAACTGTAGTCCTGCTAAGGAGAGACAGCCTCTAAGAACATTTTGTTCTCCCTAGTCTTAGCCACATTAATTCTCTATCAACCTCTATTTTCTAATTTCTTTGCAATATTTGAAAAAAAAGCCACTGAGTTTGTGTACTTTAGCACCTGTTAATTTAACCAGTAGATAACAACATTAGGTTATACATCCTTCCCTGAAATGAGGATAGAAATAGTCCACAATACACACAGTAAGAAACAATCTGCTCCCTGAATTCAAAGCTCCCCTACACTATATGTTTAATCCACAATACAGGCTCATGTCTTTCCATGCATCTTAACATCTTTGTACCTTGGCCAAAAACCTCTATTTGTCATCTATTCCCGAACATTTTGTTCATCAATCGGTTGAGAAAAGCCCAAATACCAGGTCCTTAGCAGGGTAGCAAGACACGTCCTGAGGGAAAATTGTATTAGCCTTGGAAGGAAATGAGTTTATTTGAGTTTAATACTCAAATCTATTTTCTAGTTGCATTCCCTTGGGTACCTCATGTAGAGTTTCTTACTCTCAGTTTTCCTGTCTGTACAATAGTAGAGCTACAATGTAACTGAATGAAGAATAACTGCTCTAACAGGACATTATATAAGAACAGTAAAATAAATTTCAGTTACTTTCTCCATTTTCTTCACTCTTTGCCCATACCAGAACTGGGACAAGTATTGACAAAAAAATCAATTAAGTGTTACAGAAGGAAACCATTTATCAATTGCCATTAATGACAACTTCCATATGTTGAACACTTACCAATTTCTTTATAGCTATTGTTTATATTCAGTAATAAAACTATGTTTGAATTTTAAAATCTTCATTTTGAATGTTATACACAACAGTTTCACTTTAATTTCTCTATATATTGTTGGCAATGTCTTCAAGGTCAAGAGAAAGAAAAGCAAGAGATCCTAATAGGATAAAAATTGAGTTTTCTGAGACCTTTGTTAAAATCCACCCTGTATAGACATGCTAATTCTGCTTTCCCATCCCAGGGGTACATTTTGTTATTCCTAACTATTCATTCTACTGTGGCCTGAAAAATGCCATCAGCTTAAAGGCAAAAAGAAAAAAAATCCCATCTTTCATAAAATGTCAGGAAGATGAGTATCTACATATATTCCATCATCTTTTGTCATTTGCACTGTGACATTTTTGTGAAGAGTCTGTAAAGAATATGGTTCCAGGGAGTACTATTTGACATTATTCTTTATTATAAACAATGCATTTTCCTGGGAGATTAGGAAAGAACAGGAGGCCCTCCACTGTTTTGAAAGCATCTCAAATTAAATAAAATCTAAAGAGCATTAGCCCAAAACTTTCAAATAATAAGCAGAAGGGCAGCAACATCAGTATCAAAATTTACTAATTTAAAAATGAACGAAAAACAAAAAATAAAAGCCCATATTTTAATGTAGATTGGAAGTCTAGACACCAAATGTGTATGTACTAAGCATATCAAATTAAGTGTGTAGAAGAATTGCAAGTTACGTAGCCTCAGCGATCATCTAAACCTGAGGGAAACTTGTAAATTAGAAACGACAAAATTCCTGATATATTACAGAATAAGAATAAGGAAATGCAAGAATGAAAGTGGGTATAATTTGGTATATTGGCATTTGCTGTTTATTTAGAGGAGGCCTTCTCAAATGTTTGCTAAACACATTGGTTAGTTTTCTTAGGCTTCACTCTTTCTATTGTCTATATCGTATGACACTACTGAACCAGCCTATTACTTGGAATGTTCTGAGGATAAGACTTAATAGCATGTGTGACAATATGTATGATCCTAAATCTTAGCAGATTGACAGTGTCAAGATGGAGCAATAGACATTTATTCTTTCTGACTTGGGAAATTAACCCTCAATCAACTTGCAAAATATTATTGAATATTGAGTCCATATGAACATTTTTCCACATTCCATGGAAATAAGAAATCATGAATGAATAATAGAACTCCTAGCCTAACTAGACCCTTTCTCTTGTTTGAAATATGAATTAGTTAACTAGAAAACCACAGGAGTCTTTTCTCTGGAGATCATGCGCTGGGCTTTACAGATGGGATCCCTGAATGTTTATCACATTTCAATCCACAGTGAGAGAAGATGATCCCTGATGGTATTAACCTTGGAGAGTATCTTTCAGATGAAACCTAGGAAAGTCTCCTTATGTAAGAAAGGTGATTCTGCAATCTTTCTTAGTCAGTTTTCTAAGGATAAAAGATAGTAATTCAGAAGAAACAACTCACTTTCCAAACTTGCCAGCACACTCTGTGATCAAATTTGCTTTGGAAAACATGGCAGCATCAAGCTGTCCTTGAACACTTTAAAAAAGAGTTACTTTCTTATTCTATCCTGGATATTGATGTTACTCTTGTACCAATGGCCAATACAATTATTTCATTTTTCTGTATATGGCTTCTATCCAGTGACCTAAATTCTCAGATATTGTGGTAGTATCTTTCTCATATCACTGAAGTTATATAGAGGTATTTGGACCTGAAGTATGTCACTGGGATGATGTGTTTACAGGCATGCAGGATACCACTTTCTAATCTTGCAAAAGTCATCTAGAATTGACTAGGCCACTCAAAGGATATTAAGGTGGACAAAGACTTTTTTCTATCTAGTTATTATTGTTTTGTGTTCTAGTACCTTCATTCTCTGGTCTCCTGGAAGAAACAGAGAAGGAATTGCACTCAATGTCATCTATCTTAACATTTTCAGGCCTCCATAATGAAGTGTAAAATATAGCAAAACCTTTGTTACTTTTTTTCTAAAACCTGCAGAAATGCATTCTTAGTGAGTTCAAGTGGTGCCACAGGATGTATAATTTGGTTTCTTATTACAGTGTTGAAGATGGACAGTACACTGTGCTACTCTATTTGATAATTTGCTGTCATTCCCTCTGCTCCCCAATATTTAATAATAAGTGGGGACTGCCTCTTCTTGTTCAGGTATACTCAATGTTCAATTACAGAATGACTATTCCAAGTAAGCCCAACCTATGGGGTTGACCAATTCAGTGACTCAATTGTTGGTCTTTTATCTCACTACCTCAGTTCACCTTTCTTTTTTTGATTATATTTTCTTCTCTGAATAACTGAAATTTTGTTGGCATACTCCTCAGGAAGCACAAGGTCATTTCACAAAACCATTAAGTTTAAAAACATAGTATCTCAACCTGGAGAGAATATGTTCACAGTCATTAAGGATAGAATTAAAGTAGAGTTCTTTTTCTCCAAATGGTCTTACAGACTTGTATACATTGTTTTATGTGAATTATTGCAATGCGATTGTCTCCTTGATATCATCAACCACCCATCATAAAAGATTAAATGTGTCTCCATATATAATAAATGCACAGGATCTAGAATATTGGTTACTGTTTTCCAGCAGAGGTATACACTGTCAACATAAAAAACTGTCTCCTGTAGCAACCTTTCAATTAACCTAAGCTACATTTGTCCCTTGTTTACTCAAAATATTTATTCAATGCCTCCTCTGACATAGCTACTCCAGAAAATAATAGGGATAAAATAATGGCCGTGATCTCTGCCCTCAGAAAGCATTAACACGGCACTTAGCACCCATTTTGATAATTATAGTTTATGTGCTCATCCACTCTAGACTTCACCTTCCATGAGAGTAAGGTCTGTGCTGTGCCATCATTGAAACTTCTGTGCCAGTCATGATACCTGACTTATCACAACGTTAAAGAAGTAACCAGAGCTAATTTGGGTATCTTAAGCACATGTTGTAAGAAAAGAAGGAGGGGGAGGAGGAGGAAGAGGAGGACTAGGACGAGGAGAAGGAGGAGGAAGTGGAGGAGGAGGAGGAGGAGGAGAAGGAGGAGGAGGAGGAGGAGGAGGAGGAGGAGGAGGAGGAGGAGGAGAATAAGAATAAGAATAAGAATAAGAAGAAGAAGAAGAAGAAGAAGAAGAAGAAGAAGAAGAAGAAGAAGAAGAAGAAGAAGAAGAAGAAGAAGAAGAAGAAGAAGAAGAAGAAGAAGAAGAAGAAGAAGAAGAAGAAGAAAAGAATTTAGTGCTGGAGCAACAGCCATTGCATAATAATTTGAGCATCTCCTGTGATATTCCCCAGTGTTTTATACTAGAGCTCCACTCCCACTTCTTGTTACATTTCAGGTATAAGGATAGAACCCAGACACTGATGCATGCTATGCAAGTGTCCTCACATGGAACTACATCCACAATCACTATCTCATCTGCAATGTATGCTATTCTGATTCCTTAGGAAATATTTCTGTCAGGAGAAAGAACTGGACTAACATCCCCAGGCTTTTGGTGACAGCAAAAGGATGTTTATTGACATCCTTCTCATGGTAGAGAAACAGAATTTCCATTATGCTGCTGCATTTCTGCTGCTGCATTTCTAATAAGGGCAAAACTGAGGTCAAGTCTTCATCTTATCAAACAAGAAGCATAACTATTTAGCTCCTGAGGAAGTGACAGGTGTTTATAAACAAGTAAAAGTCACATCTTAGATAAAAACTAAGTGATTGACCTATATTACTTGAAAATGTTAAATTTCTTAGGGTCCCAAAATGAAATCTGAAATTAGGAGGCTTTTGTTCTTGCTTTAATTGGTGACTGTTTTGGTCATGGTGGTTTCTTGATGAAATTAGCATCACTGTTTTTGTACATGACTAAGTCCCTTTTTCAAAATCACAAATTAAAGTGCACTAAATAAATTAAAATTTTGTAAGATGTGTGTAAAAATAATTATTAGCTTGACAAATATTTTAGCAGATAAATATAACACTGTAGGCCCAGGTTTCACTACTTTTCAGACTTTTCTGTTGCTAGGGGAGTCACAGATTTTTACATTCTCACTATACATGTTTTCTTTTCATTTAATTGTCTTCAGAATAATAAAATGGAACTTACCTGTACTAGACTGAACAATTCCAGAGTCAACTGTTTGTCCAAGAAGGTCATACTGGTTTAAGCGTGACCCATCTTCTGCTACTACCACTGAGCGAGCTGGCTCTCTAGTCCACTCATAGACAACTTCTGCTCTTGTATAAGCATCTGAGAGAGAAAAAGAGCATAGTTATGCATCCTGCCTCTTTGCTCCTTCTAATGAGCTGATTGTTCATCAGCTTCACATTTCCTACCACATTGTTGCAGGTGGCAAGCTAAAAAATGAAAGTTCATGCTCGGTTGCTTGGTGCTATAAATACACATTTTTCTGAGGTTTTATTTCAATCATTTGTTCACTCTTTTTTATCATTTTTTATTTTAATTTTAAATAGCTTGTTTTACATGTCAATCCCAGTTCCCTCTCCCTCCCCTCTTCCCGCACTCCCCTTCCCCCCTCCCTCCCACCCTATTGCCAAATCCTTCCACATAGGGGATATCTAGAGTCTGTCATTTTACTCTTGGTAGGGTCAAGGCACTCCCCTAAGAGTCCAGGCTGAGACAGCATCTCTCTTTGTGCTATAGGCACATGAAGACAGTTTGTATACCAGGGATAGACACTGATCCACAGCTCAGGGCCTTCTCACTGACACTCACATTTGGGGGGTCCAGATCAGTCCCATGCTGGCCTCCCCACTGTCGGTCTGGGGTCCAAGAGCACTCCCCTGTTCAGATCAGCTGTCTCTGCTGGTTTTGCCAGCCCATTCTTTGCCAATTTGCTCATCACATTTGTTCACTCTTAACATGTTAAACCCATACAAAGGATACAGCACTGTGCAGCTGTTGCAATAATAGACATATGCAAGGGTGCCAGTTTTATGTGATTTACAGTGGCATAACAGAGACACAAACAGAAATCCAAATAATGATGTAATTCCACCGATTGTTTAATGCAATAAAGTCATGCATTGCTGGGCGATGGGTTGGAGGGATAAGGCCTGAATTTAGGTACGGAAAACGACTTGGAGAGGCTCAAAGTCAACACTTTTATAAATGTAAGATCCAAAGAGAGAAGATGTTCCTAAGAAATAACTTGTTCAATAGACAATGATGTTGTCATTGTTTATTTATTTTATTTCAGGCAAAGGCACAACTCAGTTGAAAAAGATTAGTATATCCACAGTAGAAACCATGAGACCTAAATTGAGATTAGAGCCAACAACCTTGGGTAGCAATGATGTTGAACCATGGGAAGCTTACAGAAAAATAGAAACGTAACACAAGAAATGTTGCTGCAGAAGCCTTGGAGAAGAGGCTTGCACTGACATCCTCTTAAAATGATTATTTGTATAGATATTTACAATTATGCTGCTTCTTCTGATGCTGATAAGTTACCTTACAAAATCTTTCTTCTCACTAATTTTCATTAGCAAAGTTAGTGAAGATATCTCCCATATGAGGATCTGGTTCATAAATCCTTAATCCATTCAGATTAGAGAGGAGTGTATAGAAACGAAGGAAAGAAGGAAGTGGGGGGGGGATAGATGGAGGAATTAAAAGAAGGTGGTAGCAAGGAAGAAAAGATTTCACAGAATTTCTGTTTTGCAGTCAAAGAAGATACACTTTACATTGGCTGCAATGCTGTCCTCTGTTTAGATGCACAATGATGTTAACATTTTAAGAAGTATCAGATGAGGAAAAGCAGAACTGCTTGAGATTATTTGATGGGAGGGCCTGATAACAAAGGTTAGCCTCATGATACAAGCTTGATTCACTGGCACACGGCCAGCTCATCCATTAGTCACATTTGGCACCCCTCCCAGGGACCAAACCACTCTCAAAAGGCTATGAAAAGGTTTTAATTTATTTAGGATCTAAGATCAATATAACCTAAACTGGCATGTATTCATCTTTATACTAACAGTTATAAACTATAATTTGAATTATGTTTTGGAGAAATGAGTCCCCCAAAAGATAAAAATGCTTAGAGCTCATTGATTTCTTAACAATTGGCCTGTTCAATATAACCTTCAGACTCAGGCTTGAGAATTGTGTACAAATATGTATATGCCCAAGATAAATAAGGTGTTTCAGTGTTATACAGGCAGGACAATTTTATCAATGTATAAACGTATAAAATTAGACTTTAGAAATTTCCTTAGAAGAGGGCAGAATGCACAAGTTGGAGAAGTATCATATTTCTTAACAATTCATAGGTAGGAAGTTTCTGAAAAATATTTTTTTGGTCATAGCAAATTCTTGTTTTTTTACTGAAGCAGACACTGTGTATTTGTTATATTGTGAACTGACTGAATGTACCTCTTGAAAAATCCTCAATGGCCACATGATTTCACCACATTTTATAGATAGTAAACTGGGTCACAGACCCAAATACTTGCTTCATGGCATGCCACTAATTAGTGGGGACAGAGAGACAAAAGCTTAAAATACTTTTCATTCTGCTCCATCTCATTTGAAATATTTCTTCTTGAAAAAAAGTTCACTTTGTACATAAGCCAAGGAAGTTTGCTGGGTGTGTAAATGTCGAGGAAGCTAATTCTAGAGCTCATGCCATTTTGGAACAAACTAAATCTCCTGCTACTACATTGTATAGTTGTTGGCAACAGTGTCTGAATGGTATCATTTTATAACTTGAGTTGTCTCTGGAATGCTAATATAGTTATAGCGGGGAAAGTGTGCTATCTTTAGTGCCTTGTGCATCTCTTTTTAGAAGTAGCATGGTGGGTGAACATGTATAAGCCCTCTTATACTGTACAGTGAAGGTTTACAACAATTACTACTTAGAGATTCTCCTTGAAATTTCTGCAAGTAAAGCTTTCACTCCCTTGATGTCTTGTGGTAGAGAAGACGGAAGGCATGAGAATAGTTTATGTGTATTGATAATTCTTAGATGTAAGGAAATAAAAGTTGGTAAATGCCTTAAACTGCTTAATCACATTCTTTAGGAAATGATTTCAAAGGAATCATATTCCCTAGTAACAAATGGTAGACCAAAGGCATTGGTTGAGGTTATGAAATAACCTAGTGTTAGTAATGCATGCAAACCTAGGTTTAATGTCAAGAAAGAAACTGTAGAATGAAGTTACAGTGCTTGTTACAAGCCTTAATGCCCAGGTTTCCATGTTTTCATCACACCTCTTCCATCTTTCTCCTCAGAACTTCAAATTCTGAAAAGCAAAAAGCCACCAAATATCTGGGTAGTATAATCTTTTATCATTCAATAAATACTTATTTATTGAATTGTGTTACCATCTGCAGCAAAAAATGCTAACTAAAATATACCTTGCTCTTAAAAAGTTGCAGTCTGCATTCAATAAAAAGTATTCAGGGATAAACACAAATGATAATAAATGCATGGACAAATGTTATAAAGTAGACTGGGAAAAGCATCAAGAAGATTGATAGCACCATATGCAAATTATTACAGAATCATCGGGAAAGAACTTAGGAGGTGCTTTTTGTGCTGAGATGTGGAAGATGAGAAGGCTATCCACAGATGCTACAAAGAGACGAGCAACACAGACAGGAAAGATCACAGGCAAAACACTCAAGTGGAAAGCTGTTTTGTATATTTTTCTTTGAATTCATTGTTCTCATATGGTACACTATTTATTTTCTCCTCATGATCCATATCTTTCTTTGTAAAATACCTCCCAAAATCTTCAAATGAAAATGTGTCTATGTGAAAATATAATCTTCTCAACCAACTATGAGAACATAGGCAAAATAAAACACATTTCATTATACTGACATGTAGGTAGATGATGCTTAGGATTTTAGGAAAAGCTTTGATCTGTGTGGCCACTAATTTCTTATTTCCTTTACCAACAATTTCCCATCTCCCTGAAAGCAGATGCAAGTGCTTGCGATGTCATTTTGTGATGAGGAACCTCATGTATAGACACCTTTTTTTTAAAGATGTGGGACTACGCAGACATTGACCAGCAATGACCTTTATACATCTTATATGAAAGTGCAAGGCTGTAATTCACTGACCAAATAAGAACACATTTGATTTGATTTTGGGAATAAAATACTTTCTAGGGACATTACTGATATTGATACTGTGATAGTGGTAATGGATCAGTACTGGCTCAGGAACAATATAGTGGCTGATCTTCTTCCTCCTAAGGTTACATTGCGGACTAGTAGAACTTACAAAGTATCCTATGTTTGATGCACTATTGGATATCCAAGTAACAAATAATAACATCCCTGTAAGAAATAGAACTGCCTCTCAGGAGAAAAAGGAGAGTCCACCATGTAAAGAGTACAAGAAAGGGGTAGAAAAAGCCAGTCTTCTCCCAAAGTCCTGTTTATCTGGAAGGTTTGCAGGAGATTAATCTTGAGTCTTCAGGATAGAATGTGATCTATAAATAGAGAACAATATCTCCCCATCACTAGAGCTGCTAAACTCATGAAAGCCCTTTGCTATTTTTTTGCTTGCTATCAGCCTACACTATCACTATTTTTTTCTATGAATCATATTTTACCAAAATAGTTGCTCAGTCTGCCTGTCTAATGGGAACAGTAAACCGGTTAGGTAAATTGGGATTGACTCAGTCCCTGTCTGAACCCCTCCCTACAGGAAGCCAGGAATACATTATCCTTGCTCCATGTATGCATTATAGTAAGAAATAGAAGAGGAGAGAGAAGCTCAGAAGCTTTGGTTATACAGCCCAAAGTTCCTTTGTCTCCCCAAAGGAACTCCTTGATGATTTCAAACAGTGTAGATCCATAAAGTCGACACAATGGAGATGTGTCTATGATACAATAAAATGGAAGCAAAAAGATAAACACATTCAAGAATTCCATGAATCATATTGACCTGGAAAATTTTAGAGATGATAATGACAATAATTTGTTTTCTAGGTATCCCCTTAACATGCATCTATCAAGAAAAAACTCCTACACATTGTCTTTGGCCAAATATGGTAATTCCTTTTTTATTGGGATGGAAACATATTTTTTAGATTCAAGATTCTTTCCCCTTTCCCAGAAATACTACTTGATACCACGTGTAACTACAGCTCTAGGAGATTTGATATTTTCCTCTGACCTCCACAGGTGCACACACATGCATGATGTACATTCGTATAGTCTCTTAGTTAGAGTTACTACTATTGCTGTGATGAAACACCATGACCAAAGAAACTTGGAGAGGAAATGGTTTATTTCAGCTTACACATCCATATATCAGGAACCTTGAGGCAAGAGCTGAAGCAGAGACCATGGAGGAGTGCTGGTTACTGGTTGCTTCCCTCAGCTTCCTCATCCTGTTTTATTATACAATCCAGAGCCACCAGAGCAGGGAAGGCACCAGCCTCAATGGGCTGAGCCCACATCCATCTAAGAAAATGTCTTACTGTTGGATATTACAGAGGCATTTTCTCAATTTGAGGTTCCTTCCTTTCAGGTAAGTGTAGCTTGGGGTAAGCTGACATAAAATTAGCCAGCACGCATAGGCACACATACATACACAAAAATGAATATAAAGTCTTTTTTTAAGTAAAAACGTAAAATGCATAAAGGCTGCTGCTCGTAAGCAACTCTTATACTGCTGTCTGAATGTTCTTGATGTATTTGTAACTTTCCAACAGACCACAACTAATTGGAAATCTCTTGCTTAAGTTCATAGATATGACATAAGAATAATGATAATTTTAAGTAAATTTACTTACAGCTTCCAAATTTTAGCGGGCAAGCATGGGCATCCATAGGGAAGTCTTCCAAGTGCATTGGGCATTCAGCTCTCACTGTCAGCCTTATTAATTAAGGAAACAGAATACAACAAAAGCTCTATAGATTAGACGCTTGCTGATAATTAGAGCAGGGTATTATTAACTATAGCAAATACATTGACAAAACAGATTACATGGACATAAAATGTACCCCTATGCTATATTCCCAACAATCAACTTATCTAGAATGATTTATAAGCTACCATGACTGCTTTCTGTAATTTTTTATTTGCTTTGTGAAAATTGACAAGATTGGATTTTAAAGAAGGGGAAAATATTACTGGTGTTTCTCATAACAAAAATCACTCCACTAATCCATCTGACCATGGGAATTGTTCCAGTAATTAAAGTAGATATAATCAAATATATAATTGTATAACCAAAACCAAATGATGGATAGAGTAATTTGCCTGATTTTATTATTACACAATATATACCAAAATTGAAATCATGTTGTAAGTCATAAATATGTGTATTTATTATCTGTCGGTGAAAGATACAAAACAACTTATAAAAGAACATGCACGATTGCCACTTCAACCTTGATTGAGAAGAAGACATTGGCAACAATACCAAGAATAGTCCTCCTGTCTTAATCATTCTGTGAACTCTTCCCCGAACAGTACCAACAAATGGAACAGAAATGGACCAGGTGAGGGAGAAAGTGTCCCTGGGCTTTGTGAGACTGTGGTTCATGCAAGGTATAAACACCTCTTTGATGATTGTCATGAAGTATGACTGATTTTCCATCAGTTAATTTTATTCATTGCCATGTCATATATGCTCTGGAAATGTGAACTCTATTCATATTTTGTCTGTTTCGATTTTGAAACAGACTTTCTCTGTGTAGCCCTGGATGCCCTGAAACTCACTCTGTAGACCAGGCTGGCCTTGAACTCATGCAGATCTACATCCTTCTGCCTCACAGGTGCTGGTATAAAGGCATGTGCCACCACTGCTCAGACATTCTATTCATGTTTTTTTAGTGCTAAAAACTAATTCATTGAAATATAGGAATATATTTATATTATGTATATATATAATATAGTAGCAGATAGAACTGTGGGGAAATTTGTATTTATTTTCTTCATAAGATTTAAAAATAAACATTTTTGAGTGTATGCATGGATATGAATGCAAAGATCCCTTGGTATTTATATCCAAAGACAACTTCCAAGAGTCAGTTCTTTCCTTCCACCATCTGTATCTGGTGCCCGTACCTACTGAACTACACAGCCAAAATCTTGGAAAGATTTTTTAGCAAATCCTGTGTTACCCTTTCTATTAAATAGTTCAAATAGGATGACTTTATAGCCAGTAAAAACATGTTAATGTTTATATTGCATGCTCAACTATTTAAAAAGTTACTAACACTAGGTAAGTGGTGAGTAATTTAGTTAATGGAATGTGTCACTTATCATAAAAAATTTACAACCACCAGAAAACATTAATCCTAAACCGTTTAGGATCTGTACATAATTACACATGAAAGGAATAAACATTGGATTTAGGGTGGAACACAAGTGGACTCTTTGGGAGAGCAGAGTTGCCTGTCTGTAACCAAAGCAAATTTTAATTTGCAATATGCTTATGTCCTGCTTGGATGCTGCCATAGTTTAGCTATGTCTTCCAGTGCTCTATTTTCCTTTTCCTTGTTATGTTTCCTCCATAATCTTTAAGTTGTATTGTATTTTGACTAGATGGGTTCAATTTCTGCAGCAATTTTTAAACTTTTTTTCTGTCATTTTCACCTGAATATTTGCTTTTGAAAATCTACGCATTCTAGCAGCATCTGCCAAAGGCATACTGGCTCTCCAATCCCATGCTAAATGCAAAGTACAGAGTTGAGACGTTTTCTTCTTGTTTGCTCCCTTACTCAAAACAAATCCCATTTATTTAATACTTTAACTTGAAACATGTGCTCAGGTTGTGCTAGTTGTGAATTATTTCCCTTTTGCTCTATACAAGGAGATCTCTCCAGTTCTGATGCTACCATGATTAACACAGTTGAAGCTCCAGTAGCTTACAAACATGCAGTGCAATTTGAAAAGAGAGAGCTACTAAGGAGTAGCGCACATGAAATCATAGCTTTCCCTGGGATACAGAAATACTTGACCAGAATGGAAATTTCATAAAGATGGGAGGTCAAGAAAGATTCTATGAGTGAGAAATATTGCAAATGCATGTCTTCCATGTGCAAATCCACATATTTTAATGAAAATTGAATGAAGCTCTCACTGACTTCTTCCGATGGCTTTAGACAATTAGATATTTTTAGTAGTTTTTCATTCTCCTACAGATGGACTAGCCAACCCTGCTAATGTGTGTTTGCATTTAGTTGCAAAAGCAGTAAAAGAAAGCATGGGTTGTAAATTGTAGAGTTTACCTGGTTATCTCATGTGCTTGATATGAAAAGCCAGAATTTTACATTAGAAGCAAACCTTTGTTCTCAATTATTTGTGAGAAGAGAAACAATTTTGCAGTTGCTAGATGAAATTAGGGATGGGCAGTGTTAGATTTCATATCTCAGTTTAATGAAATGGTTGGTCATAAGTACTGTGAGATTAGGGACAGAAGACAGATGTGCCAAATTTTAATGAAAGAAATAACCAAATATAGGAAACACTGACCATTCCAATAAACAGTTATACTGGGTAACCAGCTTTTATTTGAACAAAAATGAATCCTTTTTTTCATTAAAAAAATCAAAAATAAATAATAGACCACTGAATATTTCCAAGTTAAATGTATTTAAAATGGCTTTTTATAAAAATTATTCATTAGTTTTGTTTTTATGATCCATGCTTCCTTTATTTCATCACTAAGGCATTGTATACTTATGACATGTTTTTCAGTCATTTTTATATCATACTACACACATATACATACAGTTTTCAGGATAAGCCAAATTAAGTGTCTGTAGCTAAGAATACTATTTGAGAAATCATGTATTTAAGTACATACATAGTTCCATGTGAGTTTTTAAAATAATTTTGTATAATCATGCTTTTCATTTTGTCTTCCTTTTCTGTAGAAATATTTTTGAATGTCTACCATTTTATAGCTTCTAGAAATTTAACTAGACCTTATCACAATGCAGGGAAATATTCTTAACAGGGATTAAAGCGTCCTCTTTCAAAATTAAAACAGTTTGGAAATACACCTCTGCAGCATTGTATTAGCTAATCTAGATTTCATTCACATTTTATTTAACATTGCATCCATGCATGATATTTCAGAGCATTATGATTGCTTAGCAGAATAAATTTAATGCTTAAAAACCGATAACCCAAAGACCAATCATGGCCTATCACCCTGATGATTTACTTCTTGTAGCAGAACAAGAAGTCCAGACAGTTTCCTTCGGGAATCGTGACTGTCCTTACCTCATGGTGTACAACAGCGTGCCATCTTCTGTGATGCGCAGGAGTTTATTAGGCATGGTCATATTGTGGGCCACAGACTTCTTTCCATTGTGGAAAAACGTATCTGGAGTCCAGATTTTACTGGCCATGAGGTTATTTAACCGAAGAACTGTCATGGGCCCTTTGAATTTTAGTCTTTCATCCTTCCAGCTTTGACGGAAAAACACATCTATTGTATATTCCTGGGAATTTTGGAAAAGAGAAGTGTTCACAGTGTTATATTTCACCATACAAATATGATTTTGGAAGCTTAATGTTGGGCCTAAGAAAGGCTTGGATGCGAGGCCCAGTGTAAGCTCCTGAGACTGACTTGAGTTTAGGTCTCGATTGTGATGCCCAGTGTAACCTCCTGAGCCTGGCTAGAGTTTGGCAACTTGTCTCTAATCTGTAACCTCCACGTGGGGGGTGACTCAGCAAGACCTGAGGCAAGATTGTCCCCTGCCTAGCTACCTGCCTGCTTCGTGGACTACTATTGGCCCATAACTCCTCATGTCACCTTACCCTATCTTAAGATTCCCACACCCTACCTCAGTCCTATATAAGCTCCTGCCTTTTGGAATAAACCGAGATCCTGCTTCGACAGACTCCCTACTTAGTGTGTGTTTTTTCTCCTTGGTAACTAATGGGGGGAGGGTCAGTGTCATCCACACTTACCATCCTTCTCAGCCCCCAGGAAGACACTGGCTGGATCAGCCCTTCCCCTGCTCTACCTGAAGGGGGAACCCTGCAGAGATGGTGCCACATATGAGGAAATGACTCTTCAATGGAAGAACGCTGAGGGGCCACTTGGTCTGTGGGTGAGTGTACCCCCATAAATTATGGGGCAGTCTTTGTCCAAATCTAACCCTACTCTAGAATCTTTCTTTCTGATAACCAGGCTCTCCAGGCCTGGGACTGTTTGCTCAAGATTGCTCCCTGGCTGCCAGAGAGTAATCTTTTTGACTGGGATACTTGGGATATGTTTGAAACCCTAATTGGGAGAGCTCAGGTGGAAAAGGGAGAGATTCCCGCTCTGGGGACCCTCCCAACAGTGTCTGCTTTAAAGGGTTGCTTCCCCCCTGGACCACCTAGGGAGAAGAGTGAGGCACCAATCCAGGAAGGGACAAAAGGAGATAAAGAAACTCAAGAAAACCAAAGCCAAAACCTCACACCACCCTGTGCCCCTGTATCCATCCGTAGACCCTTTTGAAAGGGCTCCTTGGCCTTCTAAGGTCACACTGCTCCCAGTTCCCCCTATTAATCCTTTCCAGAACCCCCCCCCCCGCATCACCACTTTATTGTAGGGAGGATGCTTCTGGGGGAGAAATGATCAATCTTTTTCCTGTCAATGTTAACCCTGGTGGCAACCACCAGGCTGCCTGGTACCCCCTGGGAAGCACATGATTTAAAGGAACTCATAGAGATCTGGTCAGAAGACAGACCTAATTCCCCCTGGGCAGAGACTATCCTCCAGGGCTTAGCCCACCATCAATATACCACCCAGTTAAATTGATGGGGGTCCGGAGAGGACCAGACCCTCTCCTCTCAGCAGGGAGAGGATTTGGATGTGCCTTCCCTCAAAATGAAAAAAGACCCATTTGGGTACCAGCCAGAGACCTAAAATATTTGCCCCAACAAGGGGACAATAACCATCACTTCTCCAGGGAGTGCTCCACCCCTGAGAACTGTGTCTCTGTCCCCCCCCCCCAGGAACGAATGAAGATGTGGGTGATGCTACTCTTCCTGATATCAATGATGCTTATCCTGCCCAGTGATAG
Source organism: Mesocricetus auratus (assembly GCF_017639785.1). NCBI lineage: Eukaryota > Metazoa > Chordata > Mammalia > Rodentia > Cricetidae > Mesocricetus > Mesocricetus auratus. The sequence continues at coordinate 22,080,667 of NW_024429191.1, forward strand.
AGGATTTGGAAACCCACACAACATCAAAGTTATCCTGGCTTGCCTGATGGGGAAACCCTGTGACTGCCAGGGTGGAACATACATGGTGTCTCCCTTTAGTGGATGGGCCATACAACAGGTAGATTGTGATAGCAAGATAGCAGTCAATATGATTGACACATCAGGATCCCTTTTTTCAAATTCCAATAAGTGGATATGCATGAAGAAGCCCAAGATTATCCCCCAGGTTGATGGGAAGCCAGGACCCTGTCCTTGTACTGCTTTCTATCCAACAATGCATTTGGCCTGTTATGGCACTGCCCAAATGTGCACCAGTAGTTCCACTAAAAGGACTTACTGGACTGGGGTCTGAAATAGAGTGCTCTCTGGGGGTAAGGGTGGTTGGATTGTAAGAGATGGAGGGCATGCCTCTGTCCCTTGCTTTGGAGCACCAGGTGAAACTGTTTGCTGGGAACATGCGCCCCCTATCGGTTATTCAGATGGTGGGGGAGTTCAAGATCAAGTTAGGGAACAAGAAGTTCATAAAAAAAAATAGAACAACTTATTTTGGCCCAGTACCCAGAGCTCAACTATCACCCTGTTGCTCTTCTGAAAATCGGGGTGAGCTAGCACTCGACCCCCATACTGAGTCGCTTCTACAAATGGTCTTGGCCTTACTAAATCAAATGACTCCCTCCCTTGAGGAGGATTGCAGGCTTTGCCTCCAATCTGGACTTCCTCGGCCGCTTGCAGTGGTTTTTAATGATACAATCAAAGATGCCCCTGCTACTATAAAAGATTGCTCGGCCACATTTCCCATCCATGTCCAGCTCCTCCCAATGGCACTTTCTGGGGCTTGCATTTGGGCCCCGCCTACTACTGATAAATCCAGTATAGATGTGAGCTACATTGATCCATCTTTCTGTAATTCAAATACAACCAAATCTAATGCTCAGCGCTGCCTACCTTCTGGAATGGTCTTTGTCTGTGGAGGTGGGGTGGCATATGACTTCTTGCTGGCCAAGTGGTCAGGCCTTTGTGACCCAGCCACCTTGATTCCTGATGTGGATATTATTCCCTGGGATGAGGCTCTCCCTGTACCCTCTTTTGATTATATTGGTGGGAGACCCAAGAGGGCCATACCGATGATTCCTTTACTTGCTGGCTTGGGAATATCTGCAGGTATGGCCACTGAGGCTGCAGGGCTAGGCACGGCATTTGAGCTCCACAGACGGCTCTAAGCCCAATTGGTTAATGATATAAAGGCTGTGTCTAGTACTATCCGTGATCTCCAAAAGCAGCTTGATGTCCTGACTAATGTAGTCTTACAGAACCGAAGGGGATTAGACTTATTAACAGCCAAAAACGGAGGCATATGCTTGTTTTTACAGGAAAAGTGCTGTTTTTACACCAATAGATCAGGAATCATACAGGACAAGATCAAAAGGCTTCAGGAGGACTTGGAGAGCAGATGGCAGGACCTCTGGGACAACCCGCTGTGGACTGGCTTAAATGGCTTCTTACCCTATCTCCTCCTCCTGCTTGGGCCTCTCCTCCCCCTCCTCTTCCTCACTATTGGGCCCGGCATGATTAATAAGGCCATGCAACTTATTCGCCAAAAGGTAGAGGCAGTAAAACTTCATCATGTCGAAGTTATTATCATAGGCTCGCTACTCAGGAGCCAGGCTCCTTGTGACTGGCAGTCTTCACAGGAGCATCCCTCCCCATCCTCCACCTGACCAGTGATGGGCAACTTCTCAGTCAGACTGGGACGTCCTAAGACAAGTCATGATGTGGTCTTTCGATGAGCTGGATACATGGTACCTAGGGACAGGTAAAGTTCCCAATGGGGGACAACCTAAGACAGAGGCCATGATTTCCCGAGTTCTTACAAAAACAAGAGGGGTATATGTTGAGCCTAAAAAAGGCTTGGATGCCAGGCCCAGTGTAACCTCCTGAGCCTGGCTAGAGTTTGGCGACCTGTCTCTAACCTGTAACCTCCACATGGGGGGTGACTCAGCCAGACCTGATGCCAAGATTGTCCCCTGCCTAACTACCTGCCTGCTTCATGGAATACTATTGGTCCTTAACTCCTCACATCACCTTACCCTATCCTAAGATTCCCATCCCCTACCTCAGTCCTATATAAGCTCCTGCCTGTTGGAATAAATCGAGATCCTATTCAGTGTGTGTTTTTTCTCCCTGGTAACTAATGGGGGGAGGGTCTGAGTCATTGACACTCACCATCACTCTCAGCCCCCAGGAAGAGACTGGCTGGAACAGCTCTTCCTCTGCTATACCTGCAGAGGGAACCCTGCAGTTTAATGAAGCTTAGGTGACATTCTCAGAAGTAAACTTGTGGTGGCACTTAGATGTTAGTGTTAGAGGAATCATTGATGGCTTTTGTTATAAATTTAACACATATATATGTGTGCATATGCCTACACACACACACACACACACACACACACACACAAATCTGCCAAACTTGTGGAAAATTTTTTCTCAATTTTCTCCTTAAGTAGATGAAAGTAAAACAGATAACTATAGTAATATAAAAACAATAAATAACAGTTTAAAAACAAACTCATATTTTCAGGATGTATGTAAAGGAGAATATTTAAACTAATAAATATCAGCAATAATAACAAAACAACATAGCATTTTACAGGCCCCTGGGTATTTCCTCATGATCAAACTCAAGCCAATCATGGTGCTAATGTAGATGCAAACATCATTTGGCTAAGGAAATGACTTTTTGTTTCTTGTTTATTCAATAGTAATGTATGTAGAGTTCCAGTTTTCCTACATAGTGAGCAAGACTATAAAAATGTGGAATAAGCTAATCAATTTCCACTGTTAATTTGGACTTTTTTCCAAAGAGAGGAGAGAGAGAAGAATGCAAAGTATGGAGGTATGTGTGTGTTAGTGACCGCACGTGTGTGTATGTCACATAAGAGATGTGTGAATCTCATCATCACTCACAGCCAGGGAATCTATTTATTTGAATAAGTAGAGCATTCCTTATGGCATTCCAAAGACGAACATCTGCTCATCTAAAAACAAGCGATATGACTTACCAGCTCCTGAAATTGAAAAGGATAGTGTTCATCTTCCTTGCAGTACTTGCTACTTTGGCTCTAAATTTAGAACTCAATGGTTTGAAATAAAGATTACCACATTCTCCATCAATTTTAGCATACTCAAAACCAGAAAGAGGGGGAGGCACTAACTGAAAAACATTATGCCACGTTTCCCTAATCCTGTGAAGCCTGATGCTTCTTAAAGCAGCTGCTTTTAAATTCTATACATGCCATCCTTAGAACATACAAAATAAATAATTTCTGCCGTTAGGCATTTTATACATGGTTTTAACTACCTGTCTCTTTCTTAGGATTTAAACACTAGGAAATAAAGTCTGAGTGTATGTTTACCCTTCTGGCAGAGGTTTGATAGTGCTCAGCCATGACTGATCCATGCAGTTACATTATTAGTGGATGCCTTATAATGTACCATGTGGCTAATTGGTAACTGATATATAAAGAAGGAAGTGAGCAAAATGATGCTATTGTTTTGATACAGGCCAGACAAGTCACAATGTTTGTTGTTAGGCTTTTCTCTGTCAAATGAAAGTCACTGTGATACATGATATAAATTTATTCACAGCAAACATTTGTAAGCATCTATTGAACTCAGGAGAGGGAGAATTTATTAAGCCTTGAATATTATTGGAAGAACTCAGGGGCAATATTACACAAAAACAATGCTTATCACTCATGCTGTATTTAGTCTTCTTGTGCATCTGTCTCCTTGTCTGAATAACAGACAGGCGTCTGAGACAGAGATATGATATCTGATGGCCTTCATATTCATTTTTATCTTATCTGGCTACAGCCAACGGCTCTCCATACAACTGAATGATATTAGAGTGTCTATAGGTAAATCAAGATTCCAAGCATGCTTAAACAAATCATGTTCCCAGGAATCAAAACACTCTATTCACTTGCTAGCTCTAAGGAAGATTCCATTTGCTTGTTTGTGTTTGGTTAGTTTCTGGAAGCCTAGTAAGTGTTAAATGTAAATTAAACTTAAAATAGATTGAATTTAAATTTTCAGTGAGACAATGTCCAAAAGCAATCTCTCCAAAAATTATGTCAAAATTGCCCATGTCCTAACCTTTATGTTTTTATTATATTTTCATTCATATTTATTTATATGTGCTAAAGATTGACAGTGAAACTCCTTTTCCCAAATTTTGTTTGAGACAATTTTCATTCAAATATAATACACACACACACGCACAGAGAGGGCGCAGAGTGGAAGGGAGAGGGAAATATTGAAAGTAAAATTTATTTCCTCCTTTTCTCTGTTAGATTAGAAATAAAACCTAAATAAAAGCGGTTGACTCTGAACATATTCCATGTCACCACAAATAGAAACACTGTGCCCCATTTTTTCTGAACCTTTCGATGTGGTAGACTTGGTAGCAGTAGGCAACTTCCAGGATGTCCTTTTACAACAAGATTTAGCCTCCATGACCAAAATTTGTTTGATCAAGAAAGGCCATTTGAGCCAATAGGAGTCATGTTTCTCTTTTCATGAAGCTAAACAAGGTTTAGGGAAGATCTGTAGCATTAGTGACTATGGGGATAAAGTCAGTTCCTATTACTTGTCTTCCAATTGTATCAATGCAATTTTTTAAACCAGAATTCTTTATAGTTTGCGATCAAAAAATGGAGGTGACTTTGGAAAACTTGCAGGATGGGAACTTGAAGAAGATGTAAAGCAGTCATTACCAAGACAAAAACAAAAGTATAATACAAAAGATAGGACCCAGTAGAAAAGACTGAATAAATGCGAAGATTTTTCTGAACGATTTATTCATTTCAGAAATACAGCTCCCACCTCACAAGAGAAAATTCTTCTCAAGTTTCTCTGCCCAATAGGAGAATATGAGCCCTTTTCTCAAGATCTGGGAGAAAGCGTCATACTGAGTAATAAATAAATACCATATTGATGTGATCCGGTTCATGCCATCTATTGACATCTGTGTGTGCCTTGACTTAATACATTTAAGCACCACAGAAAACAAGGCTGTGTGACTGCACAGCATGGATATTTCTGTCAGAGTCTAGTGCCCTGGGAATGTACTGTTTGATGGCCAATTAATGGTTTTTAAAATGAGCTTAAGTTGACCTCATTTTGCTTTTTATTCTAGATGAAGTTGGATGCCTTGGGAGCTAAGTAGTCTTCAGGGATGGACTGCTCAAGTTTCAACTGGTACCCTTTGCTAGTGGGTCACTTTCCTTTCCTGACAGTATGCAGATAAGAATATTATTGAGCTGAAAGTTTGAAATGAGGAATAGATAGAATAACATTTAAAATGTACTAGAACCTGGAAAATGCCAAGTAACAACAAGTTCAAATACGGTCATTATTAACTAGATATTTTATTAGTTCCTGCTTAAAAACTGGACAAAGCTTTTGCTGTTTTCAAAAAGTAACATGATAATTCTGTCTTTGAATTTTGACTTTCTCTAAATTAAACTCCTTTTTATACTTAATCTCTAATAATACAAATTAAATAATCTTCTATAGCAAAAGATCTGGTATAAGTTCCAGGACCCACTTTAAAAATCAGTTGTGAAACCTAATTTTTTATTTCAGAAAACACCTTGAATGCTATTTCAGAAATTATAGGCAATGAGAAAGATCGGTTTCTGCTCACCCTCTGTTTTTAATTTCTAATTTTTTAAATCTGAAATTTGTATGTGAAATGCAATTTTGACTCCTATCGGAATACTGTCAAGTAAACATAATCCTACTGTGTACCTTTATTCTAAGCCAAAAGCACAACTTTATTGGTCCTTTTAATTTCTGTTAGGCTAAGTCACTAACTCCAAAACCTAGTCAAGGCTGTCAACATGCACCAGGGATGGAGGAGGACCTTATAAATTCCAACCCCTAGCTGAGAAGCTATTGGCAACTAGTGACTGCTGGGGGAAGGAAAAATCTGTTTTCATTTAGAATGTGATCCCTGTTTGGCTGCCCATGCTCTACTGGATGGCCCTACAACATAAATATTGGCAGTACACATAGGACTCAGTGGATTCAAAATAAGAGAACATGGAGTTAGAAAGGAAGACTCCCTTGGTGAATGTGCTAGTAGTTAAAGGGGAGAGACAAGAACAGGGTCAGATTTGATCAAAGCTCATTGTATATATGCATGAAATTCTTAAAAGAATGAATACACATATAGTTTAAAATAAAAAACAATTAAAGCTTACAAAATATTGTAAGGGAATTTATTTATTGTTTACATTTGGCTTCCTTTGGGCCTGTCCCTTAGCACCATGAGGCACTCTGCCAGATGGAAGAGACAAAAGCAGACTTATTGCATAAAAGTAAATATAAAAACAATGTATTCTAATCGCATGTCTTTTACTCCATTGTCTTTCCTATCAAAATATTCAGAACTCAAGGAGGAGGGTTTACATTGGCCCACATAAATTGATTTTTTTAAAAGGAACTGAGCTTCTAGTTCTGCCATCAAGCAACCAGTAATTCATTACTCCTTTTAAACTATCAATGCACTGACACTGTGACATCTGTAAGACATATTTTTCTTTGCAACTTTTGTCATCATTTTAAGAAAATCAGACATTAATTTGCAAAATAGCTTCACCAAAGCAATACTATGCATGCAGCAAAAAAAACAGTGTTGAATTTTTTCTTTTATTATAGAAATAATCTTATTTTACATATCAATCTCCATTCCCTGGTCCTCCCATCCCCCCATGCCCCCCAGGAATTTGGTTGAAACACAAATAGGAAGAGTTAATTTTGTATTGTGTCAATGATAAATGTCAAGTTTTTCTTTCTCTATGTGGTACCCTGTGGAAATATAGGATTTAGATGAGTGTAGCAATGAGAAAATGTTCTTGAAAGGAAGGTGTGTGTGTGTGTGTGTGTGTGTGTGTGTGTGTGATTTAAGTCATGCATAATTTTACATGAATGGATTCCTATAGTAACACAGACATCTTAGAGATTTTGAGCCTTTGGTTTTTAAATTTTTGATCTGAATACTTAATATCATGTTTTATATGCATGTGATTTTATATTGACTTTGGACGGCAGACTGTGGGTGGTTGAGAGACTTTAACTCAGCCATAGTTACTCCTAGACCCAGACTTGAGAAAACACAGACTGTATCTATTTATAATAATCAGTACAATGACAATATGCATGTAGTTAACCCTGTGAATGAGTGAGAGGGAATGCCAAGATTAATTATGTATCATATGAAATCCAGAATGGACAATTTGAGTTTTCTTTTAAAACAGGAAAAATCAGTAAAATTTATTTAAGTTCTCACTGAGCTACTAAGCAATTTGTATTAAGTACTAATAAAGGACAACTAAAACTAATAACATATTTTTGAAATAGACATAGTGTTATGTTTTCATGACCTCTTAGTAATGGTTTGGTTATATTGATAGAATTCCTGAAATTTCAAAGATGTTTCTCAGAAAAAGGAAGGACAGACACACACAGTTCTAATTTTGGAAACAATTTGATGTGCATTTTGCAACAAAGAACTCTCTGTCCTGTATTTTTCCCTTTCAAGTATTCTTTTCTTCTAATTAAGGTCAAGTATTCTTTCAACTTCTATACTCATTTTCCATATATACCCAAAAAGGATTCAGGCATGGTAGTACATATGGCTGCTTTCTCTGGAATAGCACTGCTTATCTGAAAGCTTGACATCACTGAATCACCATGGTCTCACAAGTGAAGTGAAAGGTATTAGGCATGGTGAGTACTATGGACAGAAGCTAAGTAGAGCAGTCATTTAAGGAGTGAAAAGGGGAACATTGTAGTGGTTAGTTGACAAACACAGAAACTGTGTGTGTGTGTGTGTTATGTTACAAAATATATATTATCAGTATATGTATTTGCCATAATATACACAAAGGCACAAAAATATAACCAACCAAGGCTTTTCAAATAGTTCCTCAAATAGTATATACTTTTCTTTTAAAGCATACAATTTAAAAGTTCTAGAAATGGCAATACAAGAAATGTCAGGTAAGTTTCACTCGTGATACAACAATGCATCTGCCTAGACAAGAACAGAAGTACAACACCAGTAATCTTGCTAATATGAAAGGTTAATCCACCAAAAGACAAAGAATTACAGGCAACGAAAGAAGGTTAAGAGGGAGAGAATTAGTCTTCCTTTGGAATGAGTTCCCTAATTGGTTATCCAATACCAAGTGATCAGCCCTGAAATTACACACACACACACACACACACAAGGAACACTAAATTCACCGAGCACTGTATGTACATTATTGGGCATATATATCAATAACAATCAAAGAAAAGGATACCAGGATTTCACATACAAACTTGAAGGGAGAGGGTACTTAAAAGGGAGTGGAGGGAAGAAAGGGAAGGGGAAATGATGCAATTATGCTTTAATTTTGAAAACCTAGACAAATCTCCCCCCAAATCAAAGATAGTGTCACTTACCATGTCATGGTCTGAAACAGGTCCAAAACTGGTGACAAAGATGTCAGTCTTCACTTCGGTTACACGCTCTGATGAAGCAGGAAATTGTGCCAGTGAGTGTTTATCAACAGTCCTTAATAGAGCTCACTATCACATACTCACACCCAAATAGGGAATTTATTGGCTTTGATTAGCCATTTCTAAAACTTGTCCACTGTGTAGTTCTCATAATTGACTGCTCACACATGAAATTTCACAGCTAATATTTTCAATAGAAAAAAATCCAAAATATGCCACCTTGGGAGACTGATTTTCAGGAGATCTCAGCGGCTTCTTAATGAGTTTTTGAAGAACAGACACACCTGTCTAAGTGATACTGAACCACTTCACATCGTAAAAAGAAATATGTTAGCATAGCAGTATGCCTGAAGTTTAAATATTTTCACGTAGTTAGACAGACCTCTCAAGTACATTGTCTACCCTTGGGAGGTAGGGAGGAGAGCTTAGCAGGCTTTATGGACTCTTTAAAGTCTCAGTGTATGCTTTACGAATGATTGCTTTCTGTTACTAAATCATAACTGAGTTATCCAAATTACTCCCTGGGAAAAACATGACAGCTGACGGAGGCATTCTTTTAGTTTTGATGAGGAGAAGAACATATTGCGGCATTGAAAAAGTTAATTTAGCATGTTGTCTTCATGCTGAATCTAATTTTAATTATAGTGGCCTCTGATGGCCTATAAATAAACCAATAAACTATAGTTATTGCAGGTTTGTGACAACACAGATCTTTTCGAAGAAATAGTTGCAAACCAAGAAACAGGAAAACATTGCTAGCCGAAAAGAAATCATTTGTTGAAGAAAGAGAATGGGAAAGAGGGCTATATAATTTTCAGATGCTTTCTGGAAAATGAGAGTCCAGTCTCACTAGTACTCGTATCATATCTGCTTCCATTTCTCTCTCTACTGTAGGACATTGAAAACATCACCCTATTTCTGCAACAGTAAAATCTTTTGAGGATCAAGAGCTAGCCTGTCTCCTTAAGCTAATCATTTGTGGGTACTCAAGATGTCAGAATAAATTCATTACAAGGAAGTTAACCAACAAAAACAAGAAGAGGAGTAAATAGTGTCTGAGACAACCATTTCACTTTTTCTTGTTTGAGCAAAATATTTCCTTTATGTTAAAACAACCTAACAAAATTCTTCATCTGGGACTTACCTCTGGTTTACCCTCTTTAAGCAGCTTTAATATTTTATAGCTTGTAACAAAACAAACAAAAAAAACAAGCATAGAGTTGTGTTTAGGTCTCAATTCTAACCTCAGCTTTATCGGGTTATAGTTGAAGACAAGCAGGTACTCAGCAACGTGCCTCAGCTATATAACCCATTCTCCTCTTATATCCTTGGCTCTGCATCTTCCAGCATCCACCCTCAAATGTACCTCTGTCTCTGTCACAGACTTTTTCCCCCATATATTTTTCACTATATTTATTTTTCTGATTTAAAACACCTCATTGTTTTATATGTTAACTAAAAATTATATCATGGATTTCAGTACAATATTTTCATGTGTGTGTATTCTGTTCATCCTAAGATTCCTTCAGTTAGTCACATTTTATTACAATGCTGTGACCAATTTTAATGAGCAATAACAAGAGTAAAATCAATGCCACATATTTATAAAAGCTATAGCTTATCATATTATATGGTGCCTCTTTTAATTATTTTTTTTTAATTTTTATTTTTAAATTTAAAGTTAAATTAGAAACAAGGTTGCTTCACATGTCAATCTCAGGTCCCTCTCCCTTTCCCTCCCCTACTCCCATGCCATCCCTCCAACCCTCTCATTTCCCCCAGGGAGGGTGAGGCCCTCCATGGGGGTGTCCATAGTCTGTCATTTCATCCAGGGCAGGGCCTAGACCCTCCCCCAAGAGTCCAGGCTGAGAGTGCATCTCTCATTGTTAGATGGGCACCCAAAGTCCATTTGTATGCCAGGGATAAATACTGATTTCTTTTAATTCTTATTTTCTGTATCTAACACAGATTTTATTTGATAGAATGAAATAGACATATCTTATCACGAAAAGGTACAAAAATAAAGATAGTAGATATTGCAGCCTTAGGAAAATTTACACTTTAAATTATTTCCCACAAAGTATGTCTCTTATTGAATATATTTTTATTATTTATAAATTACTTGTGTACTGTTAAATCCTACTGAAGTTGCGCAACAGGAATTAGTAACTAAATTTGTTTTCTAATAATTCCTCATCATATGATCTGATATTCCTGTTGTATATACGTTTTTCATAAACTGAGTTGACTTAATATCATTTCCAAGGTTCAAGTTTTATTGTATGGTGACTATTAAACATGTGATCTATAGTAAGCATCTTATGCAACCTAGTGGCATGCAGTGCCAAAGTTATGTCTGTTCTGACATTTTACTTTTCATTCTTGAGATGTATGTTGGTTTAGGGAATGGTGACTAATCTTGGTATCCATTTGTCAACCTGGGACATTTTCTTGCAAATATATGTCACCACTGTATGTTCCTTGTGTATGAAGAAAATAAACTCCGATTATGAAAATTCCACAAGGTAGCTAGTTTAAGGAAACTGGACTAGCATTTTTTTAAATATCAACCAATTTGTATCATCATTTATGATGAAGTGGGCTGAAGAAGTTAGATGAAAACTTATAGAATACAGGTACCATTTTCTCTCTGCTGTTTTAAGATTCATGGGTAATAGATGACCAGCTACTTAATCAACAATTTTGAGGCTCTAAAGTCTATTTATTTAGTTAGTTATTAATTTTATTTAAAATCATTTGTTTTCATTTTTACATACCAACTCCAATTGCCTTCCCTCCCCTTCTCCCACCTCTCTCACCTCCCTCTATTCCACTGCCCATCCACTCCTTAGAGGGATTAGGGCCTCCCATGGGGAGTCAACAAAGTCTGTCATACCAAGTCAAGGCAGGACCAAGTCCTTCCCTCTTGTATCAAGTCTGACCAAGCTGACTGAGTGGAAGCTAAAGGACTCTAGACTGCAGAACCTGCTAGGCCCTCTGGATGAGAGTGACAGTTTGCGAGTGGGGGGTCTGACAGTGGGGCCAAGATTTATCCTGGGTGAATGAATGGACTTTTTGGAGTAAAATACCTATGATGGGGTACTTTGCTCAGCCTAAAATCTTATTTATAAAGACTATCATGCCAAATGAGTAAAACATCAAACATAGTTAAGTTTAGGTAATTTATTGTCATGCATAATTGTATCTGGGCCATGTGAAGCTTAGATGAAAATGGAAAGGGATTTATGTGAATGACTATAACTACATTTTAATTTTAACAATTTATAACTACATTTAAAAATTTTATCATCTTTTATCCATGCTAGGCCTGCGACTTATTTATCACATCAGTTCATAACCTTCAGATACTTCACTTTACTATTTAACAGCCACTTGCCTCTGAGATTTGCCAGCAGTCACTTTAGCCATATTCCAAAAGAAGAAATCTGACCTCATGTCCCTGTATCATAAGAATCTGAAATGACTTCCTCACTATATTTTTAATCATCTAGTTGTCCTTCTGGATCTGACTGTTAAGTCTCTGATGTTTTGTTTTAGCATCTAAATGGAGAAGAGAGAAAGGTGGGCAGAGATTGAGGGTATATGGATAAAGAGAAAAGAAGAGGAGGGGAAGAGAATTGAGTGGGGAAGAGAATCGACGGGAAAGGAAGGGAAGAGGAGGAGAGTTGAGGGGAAGGGAAGAAGGGAAAAGGGGGAGGGATGGGAGGGAAAGGAAGAGAAAAAAAGAGAAAGGGAAGGGACAGAGCTTGCAAACCTGAAGCATGCCTCTGAGGAAATGCAGAAACGAGTAACTACTGTATGGGAAGCATGAGAGATGTCATAGGAGAGGGAAAAAGCACAATACGTGAAACAGCCTGCCACTCAGTTGTTGAGTATTATAGAGCAATTGCAACAGACAAATGAAGATTTTCTCAGCTTTATTCCTTCTAAGTGACTCTAAGACATTGTATTTCAAGTAAATATAGTCAGCCTTATCGACTTTGTTTTCCAAAGATCTTTGGGAATACTCATAATCATGTAACATTTTTCATGCCGAGTGTGAGGCCAAAAGATGATGTTTTGTAGTAAAATCTACGGTGAACAAGTTTAGAAATCTCAAAAAGATATGAAGAGTTGGCTTTCCTTACACCATATTTCTTTCAGCCCAGCATGAATTCAAAACAGACATGTCACAGATAGTGAGAATGCTTTAAGAGCTCTGTCTTCATAAACCCAAGCACAGAGTCTCAAGAGAAAGCATGTCTGCAAATGAATCTCAGAAAAACTCAGTGGCATGGTTACCTATGAGAAGTGACTTGACATTAAGGCCTCTTTAGGCTAAGGATCAAGGGTAAATGAAAAAATCCTTATCTCTTGGTGCTCTAGTTGAGATCTTGAAACATGGCTAAAGAACCTTATTTTGCTCATGTAATTGGAAATTTTATTCCTCCCAGATCCTTCTCCTCAATGAGATTCCCAAGTAACATCTATTTGCCATCTCCCTGTCATCTATCTACCTATCACCTATCTATCTATCTATCTAACATTTATTTATCATCTATCATCTACCTATTACCTACTTATTGTCTATCATCTATTATTTATCTGTCATCTAGTATCTATATAAATTAAGAAAAATTAATATTAAATCATATGTGCTAATTCCAGAATTTACTGATTTAATAACACACTAACATTTTATTAAGCATACTTTGATGATGCCAGACATTTTTCTAGAGATCACATGACAAAAAGTCAAGACACTTTATGTTTCAATACCTTATTCTTGAGAGCAATCATCAGGAATCAGGAGCCTTAAAAGAAACTTAAATAAAAATACTTATAGCCTAGCAAAAGTCAAATATACCCAAGTCCCTTATTTAATGAGGGAATTGGCTGAAAAATATGAAATCAGTTAAAATAACTTGAATGGAAGAACTGTTCAAATATTTAAATATTCAAATAATTTTCCCAAAGGTGTTTGCTTCACAGTAGGCTTGGAACAGACATTGTAACTGAAACTCAATGGATTTTTTAAGGGTAAATGTCTCCATATATTTATGACTCAGGGAAAAATATATTATATATTCATATAAAATAGGATCACAATGATGATTTTTCTACAGTTTTGGAGAGCATAATAACAAAACAAAGTAATACATTTATATTTTAAAATTAGTCTTTAAAAAAATCCACCTTTCTGTACTGTGTTTAAACATACACAAATAGTGCATCATCTTATAAGTGCCATACAAGAAGTCTCTTTGACCTAGACTTCCTTCAATATTGAGACCATATTGAAATACTAGAGGCTCTGAAGTGATATTTCAAACTTATGATATAAGATATAAGATAGGTATAAAAGAGAAAAACAGTATAGTAAAGTAAGTAAACTGTGCATCAGACTGAATTTAAGTGCCCAGATCTTAACTCTGATTTTCTTCTAGTAAAAGCTGCGTGATTTCAGGTGCCATGCTTGCATCTTTCTAAATCCATTTTTTCATGTTACGATTAAAGAAATAATAAATGAGTCATCATTGAAATGATTTTTAAAATAAGATTGTAGGGCCAAAGAAGCATTTGCTGTGTGTGTGAATTTTGTTTATTTCTCATTTTCAATGTGCTGGCTAAACACAATTCTTTATAACAGTAGTAAAACTGTGAGCTAAAACAAGTAACATTTCTGTTCTATAGCACATCTCTTAGATTTATAAATGAAAACATATTTAACCAAGATTAGATAGATAGATAGATGATACTAGATAGAAAAGAAGGCAGGTAGATGATATAGGGGACAGAAGAAAAAGGTTGGCATGTCTAGAGCCTGCTAATGCTGATGATCACAGGATGAGATTACACTTTGAAGTAAGTGGGACTGCAGTGAAGGCCCCTGTGGATGGCAGAGAGCTGCTGTGCTTTCTCCTTTCTTCTAATGCTACAGAAAGTCTTGGGGTACAGAAGTAACATTATGTTATTTGGACCTCCAGAAAATAACTGACACTGTGTGAATAGTGGAGTATAAAAGGGACTATAATAAAAAGAAAAGGGAGATGGGAGAGTTGTAGGCAACATGTTAGCAATACCGATCAGAACAGCTTGTTTAATGGGGCATTAGCCACATGTTCCATGAAAATTCTGTCAATTGAACAATTCAGAAAAATTCATTGGGAAAGTTTTTATGCACTCTTAATTTATGAAATCCTATATTGAGACCAAATGGGCTAACATTAGTTAGCTTCATAAAATAAATCCAAAACTCGTAGTTTAAAATGGTCCTGTTTAAGAACTGGAAATACCCTGGGTTCCCACATAAACACCATCATTAGACTGGGCCATGTCCCAGATCAAACTGCCTGAAGCAACACTGATCTCGCATTCCTGATATCCTCCTAATACCATCGGAAAGAAATGGAAGCTCTTCCCTGGTTAATTTGTAAATCATCCTAACTTGTTTGTGTTTATCTACTAAATCCAGATATAAGGTAAAGAGATACCCTTTAAGATTTCTAAAAGGTCCCTGACCACTTAATGAGTTAGGGTTCAGAGACCTCAAATGATACAAGCATCCATGTAGGGGGGTATCGATTAATTTTACTGTAGAAAATGATGAACATCTTATTTCCATGGAAAATTTTCATCCTTTGATGGTCTTAGGAGTGGTGTCTTCTGGGAGAGTATTCACTTAAAGAGGAGGATGTGCATGATAGTCTTGAAAAAATGAGGTTCTTTTTATATGTATACATTCATATAAAGCTTTGAGGCATGATACCCCATGTAGTATTTAAGATATCTGATAACAGCATAACAATATTGGGTAATATTCTACCACATAGCAACTAGCTCTCTATTAATATTTCCAAAAGATAGTCTCTGTAATTCTTAACTCTGAGGTTCTTGTCTCTGGAAAATTATAAAAATTTTCATTTAGAGAATTCACATTCTACCACAAAATAAAATCATCTAAACAAAATATTTTAGAGACCTCCCATGGGACTGGAATAAAGATGGGAAACGGAAAGGTAAGGAAGATATTAGTTATAGTGTACAAGAAATTACCCATTTCCATTTTCCATTACCGGCCATTGTAACCTGAGTATCGTCTCAGTGCTTTCCTCTTATCTGAGGAAATTCTTGTAATTAATTAATCACATAGATGTTAGACATACAACAAGAAAGACTAGAATAGAATGTTTATAAATGTGCTAGAACAATCCTTAGTGTATCATGGTGATTCATTACATAAGCTGGATTGATGAACCAACTGGAGATTTCAGCCAGTAAAGATTCAGAGGGGTTCTCTGTGTATTGAACCATGTCATTTGGCTTTTGGTAGCTGTCTTTCTCTTGAAATACAACTATGTCATAGACTATCTAGATTTACTATTTCTGTGCAAGGGCGTTGCATTTGCAAATATTTGAACATCTGTTCCACAACTCCATAAAATTAAAATAAATTTGAAGTGAGGATTTCTAAGTGTAGAAATTTTAAATACTCTGTTCAAGATCATTTTCTTGTAAAATAAATAAAACATCAATGAGAAAGGATTAAATAAGCAGAGCCTTTTGCTTGTATTTTGTGATTTTTTTCAGTACATATTTTTTCATCTAACACTATTACATTGTGAAAGAAATATAAGCTGTTTGAAAGTCCTCCAAACATAAATACAAAGCCAGTATTTCAACATTATATATGAATATAATATTTTCTCTGATCTCAATACCACTTGGGATGCCAAATAATCAAAAAAGGTTTTTGAATACCATCTATCTTATGAGTTAGCAAATTAAATTTGATTTTTTAAAAATAATGTTTAAAATAGTCATTCTGATGCCATGGAGCTTCACATTGGATTCTACGTCTTCACTATCAAATCTATTTTATGCATTTATCCACCACCCAAAATAAAAAATCTGTGACAGAATTAAAACTTGAAAAACAATCTGCTTTAGGAGTTCCTTTACAACTCATGTCCATCACCTAAAAGAACAGAAATTCATTGACCTGCATAGACTTTGGGCCTGGTTAACTTGGGGTGGGGATGTTTATTTTTTGCAAGTCTTCTTATTAAATATTAAAGTTCATGAATTAATTTTAATTCAAAATAAAATTAAATTTTAAAAGAATTAAACTATAATCCTTCCTCATCTCTGGTGACTTAAACTTTTAACTATTGCACAAAATATACAACTTACTCATATTTGCTTTACTTTAATTTTCCACTTTTCTCATATTTGAAAGTAAAAACACAAGTAAATTCCCTAAGAAATCAATATCATTCTTTCAATGACAAAGAACTTCAGGCCAGTTGGCTCTTTCAAGCTGAGTCCTCTTGTAATAGTTGGGTTAAAAATTAGCTCAAAATGTTTGGAGGATTTGACCCCTACTCAAGATTGGGAAAGTTATTTTGTTTTAGCTTCTTTATTTATTTTTACAGGGTCTCTTGTAACACAGCTGACAAGAACTTATTTTGAAACAGATGATGACTTTGAACTCCTGATTCTCCTGGCTCTTGCTATCACACGCTGGGATTAGGAAAATTCTAATGATAGAGATAATGGGTACTGTTTTAGTTAAGGTTTCTACTACTGAGATAGACAAGACTAAACAAAGCTTGGGGGAAAGGGTTTATTTCAGCATACATTTTCACACCATATTTTATCACTGGGTGGAAATGTCAAAGCCAGAACTACCTTTAGGACAACCTGGAGGAAGAAGCTGATGCAGAAGTCATGGAGGAGTGCTTCTTACTGGCTTGCTTCCTCATATGTTGATTTGCCTACTTTCTTACAACATGAAGGACTACCTGCCCATGCTAGTACCACCTGAGTGATCTGGGCCCTTCCACATCAATCTTCAATTAAGAAAATATACCACAGTCAGGCCATAAGCCAAACTAGATGTCATTTTTTCAATTGACTTGGTTCCAAATGACTCTATATTGTATCAAGTTGACATAAAAGTAGCCAGTGCATATACCTAGATGCCAAGAATCTTTCTTAAATATGTTATTTCTAAAATATCTTGAGTACCTAAGCTTGGCAATGTCTCAAAGAGTTCCTTAAATACCTATTTATTTTTATTTAGCAAAAAAAGCAAAAGCAAAACAAAAAATTTGGATCAACAATACTTATAACACAAAGAAAAATGATCAACTAAATATGGTTAGTTATAGAAGGGATAGGATTGATATGAATCTATAAACTTTACTTTCCAACTCGCCCAGCTCGGCTCATAACACTAGAAATATTCCCTCCCTCATATCTCTTTCCTTGACTTTCCTTATCTGTGTAATTTAATGATGAAATCTTTCGGGAGCCATCCATCATTTCATGCATTATTTGTTACAATTAAATTTAAAAATAAATTTAGAGATTGTTAGCAGTATTTCCAGGAAATACCAGAAACAAAAAGAAGACATTATGAGCCCTCTAGTTGTGACTTCACCAGTATTTTATCTCTTGTTCTCCATTCCATTTGTTTTCTAGTTACACATGGATTTACTCAAACTTATTTTGGAAAGAGTGAAATGAAGAAACCTGCATAGTATATTCACTATATGCCAGTCTGGTTCATTGTGGGACTGAAGCACACCATAAAATTAAACAGGTCTCTCTCTATAAAGGGACAAAAAGAATGGATGTGGTCAGAGGATATTCTCTGTTCTTAGAACCTCTGAAAACTTACTTCAGAATTATGCATTTGGTGTCTGCCTGTGGATTGTTTTTCACAATTTCTGGATTTTGAAAAAAGCCTATGTAAAGGCAAATAAATCAAGTTTCTTCCAAGTCTATACAGTCGTTTAGTTTGGAGGAAAGCAGATAACATCCAGCCATCCTTAATCCATTTTAACACATGGGGAAAGTTTTAGAAAATGAATTTGAGACCTTTCAGTTTGATCCTGTTTACAGGCACACATAAAAAGCTCTTTGTCTCTGCACTTTGCCCATTCCCTCCTCTGCTTTGGAACTGTCTCTGGTCCTCTCAGTCACAATGACACTTCTTGATACACTTCAGTTCCATTCCCCATTTCCTGGCCTCAGTTTTGTTTTCTTTCTTCTTGAACTTACTTTTCCTTATCTTTCCATTCTGTCTGATTTTCACCTTTATTTCCCAAACTATGCCATTCTTTTGACTTGAACTTGGGTTAGTCAAACACACTTTGATTACTTGGTTGTAAGAAGATTCTCTTGTTTTCTTGCAATAAAAGCAAGAGATCATAAATGATTAGGAATTCAGTAATTATTAATACTCTATACATTTTCTCACTATTTATAATTTTAATTCAAATTTCTTGCAATTACTTTTTATTTGATATGTGAACTTCACTCGCTCATTAGTTTTTGTTCTTTTTATAGTCAATTCCTAGTATTATACATGTTCTAATCTGTTTTAGTTCACCCATTTTTAACAACAACATTAACAAAAAACCACAATCCCCATCAGAAGATTCCTCTTCGTGTGATAGTTCTATTTACTCTTTTTCTGGTTGACTCTTGGTGCTAAGAGAAGCAGGGACTAGCCTTTTACAGTAGTATTATGATGTCTGCAAGCTGATTTCCAACATTTCAATCAAATAAGTCATGAATTTCTTTCCTAGCTACATCCAGGTGTACACTCCCAAATAATAAAGCTGAAGATGTCATGATGGCTTATATATTTAAAAGTTGCTTGCACAACCTTAGGTTTCATTATTATATCTCTATTTTCTGAACACATTCAAAACAAGCATCCCTATCTTTTCCACAGTGTTTTATCACGGTGAAGAAACAGCAGGGCCCCTTTCCAGGAAAAAGCCATCTCAAATATAACCATAAAAAATTACTGGGAAGCTTTTGCCATGTTTTCATGTAAGATAAAGTTTCTGCTTCCTTTCTATAGTCTTTTCTTCTGAAAGTATATGAGTTATGTAAAATAATAATAATATGTGGAAATTCTATTTTGCTACAGGTATTTGCTAGTAATGATGCCATGCTTTAAATTATTTGATATCTGTAGCAAATATGAGATTAAATATTTTATTCAAAATATACACAATAAGGTAGTCAATATTAAAGTTTTAAAAAAAATCTCAAATCCTGCACATTTGGTTTCATTACATTCCAAGCCAAAATTTAAAATGGATACAAAAGAAAGTTTTCAACTATGTTTTCCTTTGTTTTTATAATCATCATATTCTTTAAGTCAGCATTTCATGAGTGAGAAATATAAAAATACATTCTTTCCTAGAGATTAAAAGGTTTTCATTTTTTGAAAAATGTATTTTTTAAATAATGAGTTTCTATTATCTTACAAGAGTATAGCTGATCTTTGTGGTATTAACCATTATTTCTGTTCCCTAACCCACAAGTCTATTTTTTTTATTATTTTCAGAGATTAAGTAATTCCAGACTAAAAGTAGTAATATTCCAATAAACTAATGTAGTTATTTGTTTAAGAAAAGCTTGCAATGTCATAGCTCTGAAATATGAACTTTGAATGTATACTTTAGGCTTTCTGTTCATTTCCAATACATGGCTCTCTGTGATTTAGGTGTATGTACAATATATTCCTGAAGGAGTTAGAATATACAATTCAATGAAAATTAGCAGTCATGCCTTGCTACATAGACTGTAATAATAGTACCATCACAAATGATCATTAAAGGAAACGTAAACGTCTGTGTGTTTATATAAAATTCTCTAGCAAATGGAAAGGCACATGCACATCTTTTATAGGACATTAATATATAAACACTAAAATGCATAAAAATGATCAAATATGATTTTCTGTACTTTTGCTTTGAGGTTCATTCTACTGTTATTCTAAAGGTTGATCTGAGACAGGATAGACATTAAGTAAAGGAATATACATCAGCATTTTCAGAATCCTTCCTTTTTATAAATTGTATCAATAACCCAGTGGTTACATCCTTTTGGACATTCTATTAAAGTTGTATGTAAAGACAGAAAATTTCTTAGAGTCAATACAGATGCTTAAACATTCAGTTACATTATATTTCTGCATTATGAACAGATCTATGCTGTCCATTTTATAATACTCCATTTCAAATATAAGGTTTTACTTTTCTTGACAGAGAGGCTTCCTATACTGCCTAGGCTGCTTTTGAAGCAGTAGACCTAATTTGCTTACCCTCCTTCCTCAGACTTCTTAGTATCTAAGTCTACTATATACATTACATTCAGCAACTTTAGAATATTATGTCCTGCCGAAGAACTTAAAAAAAAAAACAAGGTGGAGGCTAAATCTGAAGAAACCACGTCCAGAAATTATGTTTAAACTTGAAAGAGGGTGTACCTGGTGAGACCATACATATATGAAGTTATGACTCTGGTGGGGTGTTTTCCTCTGAACCTATCTGGGGATAATATTTGCAGCTTTGAAATAGACCCATGATTTCCTTTCATGGGATTTTAATATGTAAATCATATATATTTTAAGAGACTTTGGGTCTGGGAACATAGCTCAGGAGTACAGCATGACTAGTGTAAGCAAAATCTTTCATTCCAGTCCCACCTCTGAACAACGAATAAAGAATGAATAGTTCTAAATCCATCTTAACTATGTTGTTTGAAAACCAGTGTTTGAGTTCTTAAGTCTAGCTTCCTTTAATTGTTCTGTCTCATTTAATAAGAAGTGGTTTTTCATACTGTGAGTTAAATATTACTATTGGTTTCTGTGGCTTTGTAAAGGTTACAATTCTGCTGTAACTTGAAATCATAGAGTCATATGTTGAATTCCTATGAGACTTTCAATGGCATTTCTTTCCTCGCTTTACTTGTTTTGCTTTAAGATCAATATTTTTATGTGACTTTATTAACCTTTACTCAATCACAATGAGGTGGTGCATTTTTCAAAGACTATTCAAATAAACTTGGAAGTCCTGGTACTATGAACTATGATATATATAGTGTTAAATGCATAATATTGAACATTATTTTCTCCCTAAGCAGAAATTCCTTAGTCAATTAATCAATTAACTAGTTTTACAAGAATCATAAACTTCACTAAAGACAATCAGAGAATACCTTCAAAGGCACAGATTAAAAACAAAGCATTACCATCTATTCTATTTACCTTTTATCATGAGATGGGGTAATGTAACACAAAGCTATAACGTGATATACAATCTTCTAAAGTAAATATTTCCAGCACAGAATCAGAGATAGAATTCAGTGTAAGCAGGGCAATGCTGGTCAAGTTGATAAACCTTATACTAAATGGGAGAACATTATCTTTCTTTTTACATAACCAAGTTATTAGACAGAAAAACCGTTGTGCTTGTCAAGAATATGTATCTCTTTTGTGTCATTATGAGAATTTTGTGTCCGTCTTTCAATATATAGATATGTATGCACACAGAAATATCTTAGTAAATTGAATTAGCATTGAGCGATCTATTAATATATGATCAATTATCAATAAGTATACTAACATTTTAATTTATTGTTTGAAAAGAAAGTAAAGATTTAACAATACTAAAATTTCTCAAGAGGAAAATGTGGAAGCATAACTCACCTCCCAATCCTGGTCTCAAGCGATTATCATAGCCATCCAGGAGTCGATCCAAAATCCTCGTAAAGACAGTGGTATTGTCTTTAAGTTCATCTTGGGAGGGCTGTCCATAGCTGAGTAAAGAATTAAAAAAATAGCACAAAATTATAAATTCCACAAAACCTCTTACCATTCAAACCTTTTCTCAGATTTTCTTACTGTCTTTGCTGTTGTGAGTTTGAGAGTAATTATTACTAGTGTCGTTTTCTCACTTGTGGCCTCACTGAAGACAGGCTTTTAATTTTAGTATACAAAATGAGTTCTAAGTCTACATTTTGAATTCTCAAGAGGTAGAGAGTCTTAGAAAACACAGATCTTCCCTGAGCAAGCAAGAATATTAACAAATATTATTATAAAAATCATCTTGGAACCTCCTATTCACAATATTTTTGTTCAGTCACATACATACATCTATACTTGGGTTATAAAACTAATTTAAAGGTTCACTTTAAAAGTGAATATGCAAATTTTCACCAATCAAGATTTCTTCTCTTATTTCATTTCTATGTATTTGTGCTTTAGATTTTTGGATGTCTTTTTAAGACATTTAGGAAAGGAAGGCATATAAGCAATTTATTATATTAATTACATTTTTATCAATGTGAAAATTTTGATCCACCCCCTAAAATGTATGAACAAATTTTGAAATTGTATTTAAACCTTTATGTGGCTGAACTTTGGTTATTTCTGGGATCAGACATAGTAGAACCATTGAAAAAAATCAAGATTAACACTCTAGATGTAAGGTGCAAAAAATCTTGGCATTGTGCTTTAAAATACCACTACTTAAGAACATATGTCAGGCCAGAACTCAGTTTTCTTCACCTACTGCGCTACCACTTTATTTCCAACCTCTGTAAAGGAACACCAATTCTTGTTTCTTTATACTTGAGGATATAGCTTCTATCCCTTAGTACTTTTATTCTGGCTTTCAAGCATATAGGGCTGCACTTTATATAATGTGTGTTTCTTAAACCAATCATTTTATTATCTACGCATATTTAATCTTATTTTATATAACGATTAGGATGACAACTTCAAAATCCTTGGACAGAAGCCATTTCTGTCTTAGAAAGAATATATACTCACTGACTGATTACAGGGCTTGCTCTGACCTTGTGGAAAGAGACAGTGGATGCAGGGTGTAAAAATAAGAAAGGGCAACACATCTACATACTTCACATTTAAATTTTATTATTCTTTTGCTTCACTCATGTGTAGTTATATAGTTAATAAATATACACAAAAGATCTCATTTTAAACCAGAATTCACGTATTTGATAGGAACGCCAAATATAATCTATTACCACGTCAGAAGCAAATTCTGTCGTGCATGTAATTAATTATGCATAAGCAAAGTTTAAAATACCACTTTTATTTTTCTTAATTTTATAAAATTTTATTTAAAACTTGCAAATAAAAACATCACACACCAAATTAACTAGGCTAAATAGAAGGGAATAAGGAAGACCTGGATGCAGATAATGGCCACTTTAAGGATACAAAGATAATTGGTTTTTCTAGTTCTGCAATGGATAAGTCTTAAAATATTCAATACTGAAAGGGTAAAATTCATTGTGACTCTCCACTGCTCCTGCTCTGCATGCCTGTTCTATCTGTACAGAAGTCCACTGAGCTGTGTATACTTTAAATGACTACTTTGCTGATAAAGTTTTAATTCAATAATCATAAGGAAAAGTAATTCAAAAGTTATTAAGTAAAATATGTTTTTGATATTAAATATATGGAATTCATTTCTATGAAATCATTTTTCATTCCCTGAAATTAAACATTAATCTAGCCACGTCGCACAGATTGAGGACCTCCTTTAGCAAAGTTAAACGTCTTGTTGTTTCATTTTGTCTTTTTAAATCGAATTTTTCAGTGAGCTTGTGACTTCCGGCATGTCTCATTGGCAGATGACAGTAGTAAAGCAAAAAGCAAAAGCAGTTTTCTGAAATTGATTATTTATAAAAATTCATTGTCACAAAACCAAATGCCATCCAAAAGGCATCTTCCAAGGACACTGGAAGGTCATCTTGATAAAGATGAGGAAGAAATACGAACACACCTTAGGATTCAGGAAACACTCCATAGAGAAAAACTCTTAGGGAGAAAGAATACATCTAAGAGGGGAAAGATGAGTTAGGATGACATCAGAGGGTGGTTAGACTGCTAATACAACCTCAGAACCACTGGTAACTATTGCCTTTAACTATGCTCCCTGTGTTTCCACAGCTTACGTAAATTCAAGAAGTCTTTCCAGTTTAAGAATCTTGCTTTCAGCAATTGTTAGCATTGGAATGCAAATACCAAAGAGATCAGCCCCCTCTCAAACAAGACCAACCCTGCTATCCCATTTGGGTTGGGAATTTTTCTTTATTGTGATTTTATATTCAGGCTCCTGTTCAATCTGACTTCTCATTCCATATATAAAGTTACAACTGCTACATAAGAACCCTAGGAGAAAGATTAAGATGATTTTGTGGGGGGTATAAATACTAATACCAATATAGAGTGCCCTAATCTGAATGTGCATTTTGAAGAGAAATGTCAGTTACTAAACCTGCTTTTGATTCCATATGAACCACTCTGTAATAAAACACTGTGCACTAACTCCATCTACAGGTCATTATAATAGTAACACTTCATATAATTTTTCAAAAATCAGTCATCGCTTAACTCCTCAAATGAAGAATATCTGACAGTAATGTGTATTTGATTCATTTGATATTTATTTATGTAGCAAAACTAAAAAGTAACACAGTCAAATTTTAGAAGCAATCCTCAGAAATGTCTGCTTTCCAGGTGACTCCATATCTCTAACTTTAACTCATAAAGATTCACTTCCTATTACATTTCAAGCAGTTCAGAATTTTAGGATATATTGGATACCTTATAATGAGGCACAAGAATAGACTACGCAAAAACCACTAAAGCAAATAAAGAACAATATAAACCATTTGATCATTTAGAGCTGCAATTACAATATCTCATATTCTGGATTGGACAATTAGAAAATATTTTTGTTAGTTCAACTTACTGAAATTTATTCATCATAATTATCCCTAGTACTTGATTAGCTCAGTTTAATTTTATCTAGTATTTTAAAATATTCTTTTGGTATAGTTCATCTCTATCGGATTATTAGCCATGGCTTAAAAATACAATTGCACTTATTGGTAGACAGGGCATGCAGGTTATAAATATTTTAAGTTTTCTACTCCCATGCTTTTACAAGTTACTCTATGGTTTTTGCAAATTGCTAGGGATTTTCTTGTTGAAAAATTAATTTACAACTTATAGGGCATGTAGAAATTAATCAGGTAACCTTTTCAGTAAATTAGGAAACTACATGCTTTGTTCAGATACAAATGAAAACTGCAAAGTTCAATTTCAGACTTAAAACTTGAACATGTCCTAGCCTCCCCCAAAGCTTGTTAAGTGTATTATAGTGAACATCCCAATAAGAAAGTTATTTTCATGTTCTATTTTTCTTTAGTCTTAGCTGAAATTTGTATTGCAGTAAAGTTTTCTGAATTCCCTTAGTCATGAATTCATCCGTGGACAATTTTCTTCGCCCTGACAAAATAAATGAAAAATTACAGAAATTGTCATGCAGATTTAAAATAAAGTGGCCCCACCTTCTTGCTGACAGAGTGCTGAGAAGGAGGGTCCAGGCCCAGAGACGGTCAGAGAGACCCGGACTTTTCTTCATCACGGGCTTGTGCAACTGAAAAGTGGAATAAGTAGAGATCAATGTGTCTTGCAAGAAACATCAGGTTTTAACCACTAGGGCTGACTGAGGCAGTTCAGATGAATGCTTTGAAGTCAGGAAATGACCTCACTGGAATATGACACCTCACTGGAAGCAATGGAAACCTGGACCATCCACTCTCCACCTTCCTTACCATCTCGCCATTCAGAAATATACCAGCATTTCAGTTTATCCTGTAAAAGAATACAAGGCGACAATGCTTTCAGATAACACTATTGCTCAACACAAAAGCTGAGTTTTCTAAAATAGCCTTTAAATTTTCATGACTTGCTGACTTATTCCTTTCTGTTGTTGTTTATCATCTGAAAAATTTGACCTTTGTGACTTGGGTCCCTGTGTCAGAACCTGTGTGGAAAGATTTAAGCTTGGTATCTGTATCAGAAGAGTGTGTAGGTAGGTGGGATGCGGTAGGCTAACACCTCCTGTTGATTGAACGTGTCTCTGAATTCTGGATGTACCTTGATTTCAGAAGCAAGTGTATTTACCCCTTTATAAAAACCATTGGAAACACACTGTTGAATGCCAAAGTCGTGCTTCTCCTCTGTGGTTGTTAAATATGCTCACTAATGTTTCTGTGAAGCTAAAGGATATACTTTGTAGTCAGGCCATGTGCTATACTCTCTCTCTCTCTCTCTCTCTCTCTCTCTCTCTCACACACACACACACACACACACACACACACACCCCAATGCACACAAACATGCCCACGCATATCTTGTATGCATTCTGTAATTTCTTCCAGGTTGCTGCTAGAAAATGCTTCATTTCAAACAGATGGAAGCTTAAGTGGTTTGCTTTGCATGAAAAGAAGGGAAAATTTATTCCCACTTAGGTAAAGTATAATCAATCATAATCTAATTGTGGAATTTGGATGTGGTAGGGGGCTACTGCAAGAATAAAGGAGTATAGAATGGAGGGCTTATAGAAATATACCTGTGTATGTTGTATGTATTCTTATAATTCTGTGTGTATACATAATTATTAAGTCAAATTTCAACAGCCTGAGCACTAACTGGTTAAGAAGCAGATATAGTTATTTAAATGCACTGAAATTAATTCCAATCCTAGTATGAAAACTATCACATATATTTGGTTTTACCATTTCCCTGAATCTAAACTCCTTACTAGGCTCAGGGATGAATAGATGGAACCATTATAAAATCTTTTTTTTTTAACGTTGAGAACTCTCTAGTTCCATGTGGTATGCCTTTAAATACATCAACAAAATGTTCTCCACTCTCTCCGGGATCATTCCAATCAGTAAAAACCCTCACAAACAGGCATGTAAGCAAGGAACCAGAATTTGCTTAGAGTGAAATGATGTAAAGATAAGAACTGTGAGCTTCATCATAGCTTTCCCTTCATGACAGATTTTGGCACACAGGAGTAGAATATGACATGACATCTTGGATAAATATCATTAAGTTAAAATATTAGATCCAATGATAATCCACCCTTTCAAAAAATAGCATCTGTTCTGAAGAGGAAAACAACTTCTTTAGCCCTGTTAATTCCTACTGGTTCTAGAAAAGGGAGAAAGTCCTAAAGGGGTGAAGGAAACAGAACCCCAAGCCCAGACACCATAGCTTTTGCACTCCTCTGATATTTGGGGGAAAAACAAACCTGCCATGGCACTTCAGTTGTGGAGGAAGAAAGTTTCTTGCGAATACAAACATAATAGTTGAAAGGGGAGCACGGAGCTCTGTCCTTACCCATTTCCACCTCCATCCTGCCCCCAGCCAGACACATGCTCCACTACCCACCTCCCCTGCCACCCAGATCAAGTAAGTTCAGCCTCTCCTTTCCTGAATGAGAGACCCCTACACCAAAGGGCATTTCAGCAGGGGTCGCTGGAAAGGAGAGAAGAGACCTGTTCAGACAGGGTGAGTGAGTCTTCCCCAGGATGGTACAGGGTGACAGGTTTTCGGTTCTACCCTCTTAACTTCAGCTGATGGCAAACCCCAGCGCCCCTCCCCAACTCACCCCAGCTCCCCTTGGCCAGGAAAAAAAATTCAAAACAACATGTCACCACCCACCCCTCAGGGTACATTCAAATCTGCCTCTGAGAGGAGAGAAGGAAGAGAGAAAATTCTGCTCCTCTATCGCTGCAGTTTTCACCCTGAAAGAAAAACATTCCTTGTTTCTACCTGCTCTCAGCTTCAGCTCCTGTCCTGCTGGCTCCTGCTCTCTTCACCACTAGAACATTTATCTCTGCTTCTCCAGCTACGACAAAGGCGCGTTGCAAGCTCTGGGTTTTCGCGGTCCGAAGTCTCACTTACCTCGGGGCCCCTCCTGGGCACCGGATCGCTCCAGACCGGGGAGAAAAGTGTGGGAGAGAGGATCGCAGTGAGCCGGAGCTGCGCGAGTGTGCGAGCGCGGGCGCGCCGGGTGGAGGGCGTCCTCGCGCCGCGCTCACTCACTCGGTCTGAGCCATCATGGACTCTGCGTGCTCCTGCACTGGAGATTTCATACCCAAATTTGCTTCCCAATATGCAATCTGCGGCTATACAACAAAAGATTTGTCTGTACCAAGACAGTAGTAATACGTCCCAGCGCAAACCGGATGTGAAATAGGCGGTGACTTCATGCCAGAGAGATTTTATTTTAGAAAGGAAGGTGGTACCAGCCACTGGATCTGGACACCAATCCGCCCATTTTTTATATGCAGCGCAATTTAACTTGCACCTCTCTGGCCCTAATCCCCTTCTCTGTTGCTGCCGACTCAAATCTTTCTTCAATGTGCTGCAAGCATTTCTTTTTTGGGGGGAGGTGGTGGTGGGAGTTGGGACTAGGAATGGGGGGAGGGAACGGTAGAAAGGGTTAGACATGGGGGCTACACTTAGGATCTCTTCTCTCTTGCGATTTATGAGAGCACACTATTCTAAAGTGTGCTCATTAAAGCACAACCGATCCTTGTAACTCTGCTACCTCCGATCAAATATTTAACCCCTGCATCCATATGAATGAATGCAAGCTACGAAGCAGAGAGATGCAGGCTTACACGTGTGGGGAGCACTCTGTCCTCTCTACTTGTTCTCTTTTGGACACTCCCACACATTATGTCTAAATCGCTGCATGTTGCAGAGCCAGGAAGAGTGATGGACAGCAGGGAAGAAGCCTGGTCGCCAGGGAATGGGCCCCGAGCTTCAGAGTCCTTCGTACTTTCTCAGGTTCTGAGCGCTTTGCACCCCGCCTTTCATCTGTAGCTTAGAGGACAGCCAGGCAGGCTTTGGAGCCGGGTTTTTAACCTTTGTCTGAATGTATTGCCATGAAGAAACACAGAAGCCCTTAACTCCGGATTTTGCTGGATTTCCTAATGTGGAATATATAACTTCACATACATCATTTTTGGGTTTGAGAGGCATATCTCCATTTCCGGAAGCATGCCTTTGCTGTGAACTCCACCATTCTTGGATCAAAAAAAAAAAATGGGAGGGGGAGGGATGTTTAGAAGTCAGGCAGTTAGGCAAAAAAAAAAAAAAAGTGGAAGCTTTTATTTATTTATTTTTTTTCTTCTCTGCCCTCTTATGTTACCTTCCCTAGGAGTTCTTCACTCACAGATAAACTATACACTCAGGGTGTGTGTGTGTGTGTGTGTGTGTTCGGCATCTTCCTAACTGAATTTTCACAGAATGAACGATGGCTGTGGTTTCTTGCTCAGGTTTTGTGAATGACTATGGCTCAGGTCATGGGTGTTGTCTTCCTGGGGGCGCTGGTAGACAAGACCAGCTCTGCCAGGAGCTGTCTTTCAGCACTTTAAAACCACTGGGAGGAGACGCTGAAAATGAGAGCATACTTCTCGTGGACGAAGTTTTGGTAAAGCCCTCTGGCCATTTTCTTCTGGTGTTCTTCTCGAAGAGGAGAAATTTGAAACAGAGGCTGAGTGTCGTCCAAAAAATATAAAAAGAAAAACTAGCCGGCCCCAAACACCCGTGTTTAGTATTCTACAAGTGTTTTTAGCTTATGCTGCAAGGAAATCAGTTTGTAAGATTAAAACTTAAGCTAGGCAGTTGCAATGATGTGGCCTATTAGGATGGAAGGCCACATTCATATGTAACTTTGTTCTCTTTCTCTTGGGGGGTAGTTTACTAGCCCAATATTTTAAAGATAAACGTTTGGAGGGTAGTTTTGAAGCCTGACTTGAGGTGGCCTTCTTTAAACAGCATACGATGCCAGTGAAGTAGGTAACAAGCATCAGTGCACTCTTAGACACTGACGATCACTACAGTTCCCCGGTGTGACCTGGGCCCATTTATTTATTAATTAACTTACATATTCACTGAGCAGTTTGTAAAGCAAAACTGGCTCTACTAATGTTCTGGAAACCTAATTTAAGAACTGTTAAAGCTCTCTTATCTCTCCACAATATATAATATTCCACAGTTTCAGTGCCTTTTGAAAAATAATAAAGTCATAAAATGTGACATTTTTAAAGTCTTTCCTTTTCCAGGTTAAATTATTTTAGCTCCTTTTACATTTCTCAACAAATTGGAGAACACTTTAGGTCTTATGTCTACCTCATACATCCAAATCTCTATTGATTATAATTTTCAAACATTGTCACTGAAATGTTACCTTTTGACCAAAAGTCTCTTTGAACAATTCCAATTGCATACTGCTTTATGCTCAACAACAACTGTGGGCAATCACACAGCATTTCCACACACTAAAAAGAAATACATACGAATAACTTTAGAGCCGAATGTGAGTGCAGAAAAGGAAATGCCCTTTAAAATAAAAAGCAAAGTAGAATATATCACATCATTTCAATGAATATATTCTTGGTTCTGGTATGTATCTATCTGCCCATATATTGGATAAACTTTGAAGTACATATTATTTGTTTTAGGACACCTATATTTTTATTTTTTATTTAAATAAATAAAACATATGCATTTAAAATATCAACAACTTCATGACACCTAAAACAGTAATTGGCATTCTAAGTTATGGATGTGTTTACTGTTTCATATCTGAGATACTAATATATTCCCATATTTCCAGTTACTAAAACACAAAAAAACTTAATAGGAAGAAAACAACTTATTTTATATTGTATTGTTATATTAGTTCTTTAAGACAGTTGATAATATTATAATTTCCCTGTTAGGTCTGGAATAAATCTTTTCAAGGTGTATGCACTTGATGAAGCCAATTATTGAAGAAATATAAATAATGGTGTTTAGCATTTCTAAATGTTTTTTCATAAAATTATGTTCTAATTGTTTAGCATAGCTCATTCAGTTAAGTTCTTAAATCAAACCTTAATATACCTATTTTACAAATCTCTCAATACCTGTGGATTAGAAAGATCAAAACACACACCCAAAGTCACATCGATCATGAGTTGTCAATTCTAGGATGGAAATTGAATCTTAGGAGTTCCATCTTCACTCACTTGTTCATATTTGCATTTATTGTTTCTTTATTGTGAGACCAGGTATTCAAACAAACGTCCTTTTTCTTTTGGTTGATACTTATATTTGACCATTCATGTAAGTCACAGAGTTTCCACTGATATCAATAGACATTTCAATTTCAAAAATATCTACTTTGAACAGTTAAAGGAAGACTGAAAAGTAAATATATAAATTGAACTAAATTAAATTGAAATATGTATATATGCATATATATTAAAGGATAGATTTAATAGTAACAAGAGATTTTATTTTGAAAATCTGTGTGTTAAGAAGCAACACACGGTTTCCTATTTATTTCAGATTTCTTGTTATACTTTATTTTGTCTCTGTCTCATGAAGTCAGTGGCTAAGAACCTCTTAATAATTACTAGTTTTAGCAGGAGGGATTTGAGGTCAAGCCTAGGACCAGAGAACTTAGAAGAGCCAAATAGTTTTACCTGTAGTGTTTCAGTCTGGTCCATGTTGCCTTTTCTGTCATTTTTAAATGGCTGGAAACCCTGACCTAATTGAAGTAGTCAGACCAATTCTATTCAATAGAAAACTGCTTTAACTTTCTCAAATAAGTGTGTAGTAAATGACAGTAAAATAATGAGTGTTCTCATTTATTCAGTGACCCTTTTTTAACATTTACAAACTAATTTGAGGTGAAGATAAAATATAAGAAAAAAAACCTCAGCTTTAGCTGAAACCTGGAACAAATATATGTGTACTGGAAATATTTCTCAATATTGACACATTATAAATTATGATTAATAGTCCACAGCAGTCATGTAGTGGTGGCACATGCCTTTAATCCCAGCACTCGGGAGGCAGGTTGGCCTCAAAGTCTATATGAGTTTGAGGCCAACCTGGTCTGTATAGCAAGTACCAGGATAGGTTCCAAAGTTATACAGAGAAATGCTGTCTCAAAAAAAAAACAACAAAATAAAATTCACAAAAATAATGATGATGTATTTTAATATCTGTATTTATCTATACATAATGAATAATTACATACAATATTTCCAAATTAATTAATTTCCCTAGTATATAATATATACCACCCTGCCTAATGAACCTTATAAATATATTATGTAGAGTATTCCTTCTTATATGATTGGCACTAAAATAAAACAAATGGTATTTATAAAATAGGATGAATTTGTACTTTATTTAAGATACATTTGTCATCTAAGATAGTTTTTTCTGGGTTAGATGCATAGTTTAATAATTGCACATATTAATGGATATGGAAATATAATGTAAAAACAAAAGTCAAATAAGCCATTTATTTAATTTGATTCATATGTGTCTTACAGTCTAGTAGTAGAGAATGGTAACTTCAACAACAATGGCAGATTATAAGAATTACATTGTTTCCCAATATTATTTGTAAAGGAGGTAAATATACATACATATATATGTTAAGTAAACACACACACACACACATTACACCTGTCGTCTCTGACATGCAGCAGCTCTGCTGCTTCAAATACCATTTACTGAAATTTTCTAGTGAGGTAATAAGACCTTGTATTTGATTTGTAGCATCTCATGGGAAAATATCTCATTTGAATATTGTTTGAAACATAAATAGTATCTAATGAATGCACTTTTTTCATTATACCTCTCATTATAAATAATAAATTCATTTAATGGAATTTAGTATACGTCTAAAGGAATGACCATATAACTCATAGAACTGGGGTCAGTATTCACTTCTGTGTGAGACTAAAATTCCAAAAGGGAGGTCATCGCGCAAGGTATTAGGAGAATGTAACTCTTGCCATCTTAATCCAAGGACTATGTTCTTGTATGTAGGGTTTTCAAATAATTGTTCTTAATGAATCTTTCTTAGTTATGGATTATTTTGCATAGTTCCAAATGAAAACCTTGGAGAGATATGAGGCCTCACTGAATCCTCACAGCACATGATTCATCCACAGTTACTTCACACAAGCATTGACTCTCCTAAAGATAAACTTAAAACGCCTTCTCTTCGGTATGATAAAAATAACATATATACATGTACAGGAGCCAGGGACAATTGACTAGTTATTTAAGTAGGACACTCTTGAGGTTTCCTCTGTTGGTATTTTTCAATACTGTGACTCACAGGTAACCTGGATTCACACATTTTCTTTAAAAGACTTTTCACAGTTGTCAAATCCATCAACTCAAGTGGATAAATTCAGATTTATTTAGAATTGAATGAAATGATAAGCTAATGAGAAGAAGTGATTTTATTTATTCTAACAGAAATAAAGTCTTCATAGTGCCCAAACACTGAAGAATGGTTTTCAGATTTGTAGACTCACTTGGCAATTTGAGTGAGATAAGTCAGAGAGAAGGTATTAAAACAGACAACTGTTATAATATTTACTATGCAAGATATTTTGAAGTGCAATATCAGACATGTGCTGAACAGCCTGAATGAAGAAACATATGTTATTTGTGGAGCAGAATTAAGATATTAAATATGTGTATGCATTTTATTTGGTAGATTTGAAATACATGGGTAAGTATATAAAGCAAACACTTTAACTGTGAGTATGGATGCACATCTATTTATCTATCTTTTGTTGGACAAATAAGATTAAGAAATACTCAATTAGCAACCTATATTAAGTGTTTACTAATTAGAAAAAAAGTTTAGAGTGTTTACTTACCAAATGTAATAATAATAAAATAACAGACAAGCTGGTTCCAAGAAACTTCACTTAGTTTATGTAGGATCTTCTGGTAGGATTATGACATGTCTGGCTTATACTATTTCAAGACTTTAATGTGTTCTCATTATCCTGTTGGACATCTGCATTTACGTATTTGTTTAAAATCATAACACACTAAATGACACGAACATTACAGCAGCACTTGAAAAACTATTCATCATGACCTGAATGGACACAGGATTTGTTGAAAGGATGTGAAACGGAAGGATTTGTGGGAACAAAGATCAAGAATTAAGACACTAATGCCCCATCTGTTCAACAGCTCTCTGTTTTTGATGTTTACAATAATTGTGCTGTGTGGAATGAAATGAAAACAAGTGTATGGATGTAGATGCATTTGTATTATTATTGTACGTAAACACATCCAAATGTAACTAAAACCCTGTGGTAAATGTGGAAAGTGGAAATTAGGTTTTATTTACTTTAATTTTCATCCATACAAATCAAGATCTTTAACCTAAACACATTTCTTGTAGTGGAATTCGCAAAAAATGTTTCTTTGGAAATAAAGTACAATCTCTCTGTCCCTCTCTAAGTGCATATGTCTGTGTGTGTCTTTATGTGTATCTCATATGTTCATATGTACATATATGGATATAAACTCCATCTTTCCATCTGTCTTTCTCATACACATACATATGCATCCACATAAATATGTGTGTATTTCATATATACATATAGATATGTACATATATATACATATATATATATGAAAGCTATGAGGAAATTTAAGAGCATCAGATTTGAGTTCCATTCACTTGTCTATAATTATCTGTGAAACAATGATATGACTACACAAATCTCATAAAAGAGCAGACAATTCACCATGGTTACTTGGGAATTGGCCCAGAAAGAAGTGTTCCCAAATCAGTACACACACACACACCACCACCACCACAACAACAACAACAGAAACCATATACTTCAAAGCTCATTTGAGATAAAATAATCTAGATGACAAATGAAGACGTGTATGTGTGTTATTTCTTTGAGAATTTCACACATAATATTTACCACTTTCCTCCAATTCCTCCTAGGTCTACATTCCTCCCATACTTACAAAATTTTGTGACACTAGAGATGAGAAGACAATATTGGATGCCCTGGAACTGGAATTACAAATGTTTGTGAGCTGACATGTGGGTGCTGACCACAAAACTCAGCTAATCAGTGCAAGCAGCAAGTGCTCCCAACTGCTGGGTCATCTCTCCAGCCCCTTCTCTTTGTTTTTTAATGAACTGAGTATGATTAAGGCTAACTATACACTTTTGGTTGTGTGGTCACCCACTAGAGAATGGGCATTCTGCCTGAAGCAACACTCTTAAAGAAAACCAATCCCCCCTTTCATGGCATCTATCATGAAGCAACAGTTCCTTAGCTATAGTGGGATGTTACAACCACCCCTTGCTGATGCTAGAATTTTTTTCCTGGCTTAAGTTTGCACAGATCTTAACACTGTTACTTCATACATGCACTACTCTGCTGTTTCCAGAAAATGTTAGTTTTGATATTTTGTTTGCAGCATACTTCAACTGCTTTTGAAGATGATGACCATTGGAACACACAAATCGAAATTTTGAGAGAAGTTCACTGCACTTGCATTGCCTTTACTCACACTGATTGTTCCGATTCTGATAAGGCAGACTTTTCTATTTACACAATGGAGTACTATTCAGCAGAATAAAAACAATGGAATCCTGAAATTTGCAGGCAAATGGATGGCACTTGAAGAAACCATCTTGAGTGAGGTAACTGAGCCACAAAAAGACAAACATGGCATGTACTATCTCATATATAGATTTTAGACATTGATCTCGGGAGTGCCAGCCTACAATCCCATAACCAGAGAGTCTGGGAAACAGAACCTTCATTCAATGGCTGATGGAAGCAGAGGCAGACTCCCACAGATAAACACTGAGCTGAACTCAAGGAATCCAATGACAGAGAGGGAGGACTGATGACCAAAGGGGTTAAGACTAGGCTGGTTTAACCCCCAGAAACAGCTGACCTGACAAGGGTGAGCTCTTGAATCCCAGACTGATGGCTGGGAATCCAGCATGGGACTGATCAAGACCCCCTGAATGTGGGTGTCAGTTAGGAGGCCTAGGTAATCTATTGGCACTTGGGTAGTAGATCAGTATTTATCCCAGGTATACAAATGGACTTTGGGCTCCCATCCAACAATGAGAGATGCACTCTCACCCTGGACTCACAGAGGGAGGGTCTAGGCCAGGCCCTGGATGAAATGACAGACTATGGGCACCCACATGGAGGACCTCACACTCCCTGGGGAAATGAGGGTATATTGGAGGGATTGGTGGAGAGCATGGGAGGAGGGGAGGAAAAGGGAGAGGGACCTGGAATTGATATGTGAAGCAACCTTGTTTCTAATTTAAATTTAAATATAAAAATTAAAATTAAAAAAAAGAAAAGAAAAGGACAGAATAGCAGGGTGAAGGTGGCTCATGTCTTTAATCCCATCACTGGGGAGTCAGAGGCAGGCAGATCTCTGTGAGTTCAAGGCCAGCCTGGTCTACAGTGTGAGTGCCAGGACAGGCTCCAAAGCAATATAGAGAAACCCTGTCTTGAAAAAGAAAAGAAAAGAACAATAAAGGACAGAATGAGTTTGAAAACAGTAGTTTCTTAGCTCATAGAAATTATTAGCTCTTCCTTCTTTAGAAGCAATAGCATACCAGATATTGTACTGAGTTTTAGTTCCATGTAATCTCTAATCACATATTTAATAATAGCGCTATTTACAGATAGAGAAACTAGGTTCCAAAAGTATATGTGACTTTATCAGGCACACAGGCCTGGATTTGGTAGTTTCATCCCTGTATCTGCAAAGCATTACAAGTAAATCCCTTTCATTTCGTCTTTGAAGAAGACTATGACAAATTATTTTTTATCACGAATGGTTAGTTATTTAAAACAAATATAATTATGAATATTTTATTTATGGCAATAGTCTTTCATAGTATTTGGCAAAGGAATTTGGAGGAAGATCTATCTTTTCATATATCCTTCCTTCTATCCCTTCTTTCATCTTCTTGGTTTCTTTTTCTTTCTTCCTGTCTTATTTTCTCTGTGACTTGCTTGTTCTTTGATGATTTCTTTCAACTTTAGTTTTCTTACTTGAAACAGGAGATTCCTATTTTCATCTTAATGAAATATTTGTGGGATAATACCTGCCAAATATCATTTGGGTATTTACACAATCTCAACAATTAGCAGCTTTGTTTTGTTTACTGTTACCATTGCCTCTGAAATGTATGCTGTCTTATAGAAAGTAGAATTTCTTAAGTTGTTTATCAAACATTCAATATTGAAATCAAGGTTAGGGAGGTTGTGAGGCTTTGCAGTTGAGCTTGAATATTCACATGTTTTGCACAAATAGCAAATTGACCATTTGGCTTTCTTCACCACATAGTTGTAGATTGAAGCAAGGAAGAACTGGCCTTGCATGGTTAGTGAATTCATTATCGCAGAGAAACTGAACTCTGTAGGTGGCCAGACATACTATATAAAATGCTTGAGGCTGAAAATATAGCAAAATGAAACAATAACCCCACAACAGATGGCAAAATAGTTTCTACAACCAGTATTTACTCAAGAAAGAAAGCAAGACAGTAGAGTTTAAGTGACAAAATAGAATCAATAAAATAAAATTAACATAAGGGATATAAAATAATGAGTCAATCAGAAGGTGGGAGATGTATTCTTGTTAATTTTTATTTTTTCTGACAGTTGGAAGAGATATTTCTCAAGTGAGCAGATATTCACTAAAGTCCAGAAGGGAAATTGAAAGACCAGTCATTTAGATTGAAATTGAAAAGCCACTTTTGCTAGACAGAACTGAGGATCTGGAATACTATTTTGGAGCCCATATTGTTAGTTTAAACTTGTGGAAATGTTTTAGCAGGGAAACTCACTCTATATTAAATCATGTGAAACATATCAATAGCCTGAACCTGAAATTAAGCACAACTGTTATACTGACAACAAAATGGTTTTTATTTTGTTTTCCATTTCTTTATGTATACTAATATAAACTAAGATGTGTCTGTGGTTTTCTCACTTATTAATGTGGAATGAAGCCAGAATATAGAGAGGATGTCTGAAAAGCAGCTCGGTTAGACTGCTGTTCTGGGTTTTCCTTCACCATTAGGTCTTTGAACCATGTTGAAACATTCTTGTTCCTCTTCCGGTGACCTTGAGACTTCATACCTCTAGGAAAACTAGCTATTTTACAGATTGAACTGTCCTAAGTTAGTCTGACAGCCATATGTTTAAATCATGATTTCACTGCCTGGAGAAATTTTTGTCAGGCTCCCAAACAAGTCATCGAATTTGGTGGAATTGCCCTGTGGCTTGGAGGAACATGGCTGTTGAAGGTCAGACAAGGTTCCGAAAGACTTTGTCAAAAGCTTAAGGGGGGATCAAGTACAAGCCTGGCTTCCAGACGTTTCATATACATGTTCAGTGAAGGTTCCACAGACTTAAAAGAATCCCCTGTAAAATGAGGCTACCACTGCTCATATTTCCTAAAATAAAAGTAAGTATGATTTAATTCTAAAGAATATGTTACAACCCAGGAAAAGAAAAACCACAAACTAATAACAATAGTGAAATTACAACAGAAGACAGACCAACATTTTCTTTTCTTCGTATCGTGAGACCCTACAAAAATGAAGAATGTGAGACCCACAGTTAAGAACTGGATGCTTTTGAACCTGCTAAAAATCTGATATGACCCCTAATTTTCAAAGCATCTTTCCGTTTCAAATATTATTATTTTAAAATTCATCCTATATGAATCACCAATCTATATTCAGAGTATATGATGTCAAAGATTTATAAAAATTTATATAAATGCTAAATGTTTCCTAGACAATGCAGATAATTAAAATGATCCATGCCATTTTTTTTTGCTTTGTTTTTCAACACAAGGTTTCTCTGTGTAGCTTTGGAGCCTATCCTGGCACTCACTCTGTGGACCAAGCTGGCCTCAAACTCACAGAGATTGGCCTTCCTCAGTCTTCTGAGAATCTATCTCATTTTTGTGTAAAAAAATTTCAGTAATGTCTTTTGCATAGATCAGATTTTTATCTAGCTCCCAAAACTAAACCTAACTTTGAGATTTCACCACTTATCACCACACTATATAAAAACGTACCATAATCAGGCCCACAACGTCACTTTCTGGTGGCCCTTGGCAGATATATATTGCTTTAGATTATCCAGACCCCTGTTCATATAAAATGAACCACAATCAATCATCTGTTTAGTTTGATTTTTAATAAAAATAAAAGTTGAATAAAAAGTTTACTGAAGGAATTAGTACGAACAATATCAAGAATATTTTAGATAGGGGAAATGAGCAATAAAATTTATTCTATCATATATAAAAATGTGCATGAAACTTATTAAGTATAACTCAATAGTTATTATACAGAGAGACTTGCACAGTTATTAGGAAATGAAGATTCTAAAATTATAGACTCACATAAAAATGGATTCTATATGAATAGATTTCCAAACTGATAATATTTATTAAATAATACATGGAGTGATATATAGGCTGCAAGGTAAAATAAGCCAAACAAAGTCAAATCCAACTAAACCCTTTAAAATACCCAGAAATGAATATGGATTCCTGGTAGAGGAAGAGAAAGTTCAATTCATAAAAAGAGAAATCTAGAACATGTAATGATAAAAGAAGGAGAAGTTTCTGCTTTTGGCCAATGAACACAGAAATAACCATTTGACTGCAATTTGGTCAGGGAGATGCAAACTGAAGCTTTATGATACCATGGCTGTCTAGATAATAAAAACTAATAATTACTGGTAAACAGCACTCAACAATATTGGTACGTTGTTTAGTGAGTAGTCAAGGCAATTCATTCAAAACTCAAAATCTGTATCCGGTTTCAGTAATCTATTCAATAAATAATTAATTCAAGTGTGAAAGCATATACCTAGGTGGAATATTAATATGCAGCTACCACAGGAGCATTCAAAATGCATAAAAATAGAAAAATTATTGAATATATTTACATCACCAATTTTGTGCAGAACTTTATAAATGAAGTGAATATTCATTGGCAAGAAAAATGTATGTATAACGCATTGTTACTCAAAAGGAAAAAGCCAAATATAATTGGTTGCAAATTTTCAAAATACTTGTATAACACAAGTTAAGCAGGGCAGGATGATGCCTGTCTCTCATCCCAACTTTCCAGAGGTAGAGGTATGATTATCTTGGTTTGGAGCCAAGGCTGGGATACATTTTCTGATACCTTAAACTGACCACAGTTCTATAGAGATTACTATTGGTTTTAAGGTAACTTTTATATGTGTACCTGTGTATATGTGGCTGGGCAGATTGGTAGGTATGTGCACATGTGAGTAGTGGTACCTGTGACAGTAAGAAGTGGGGTGCTGGAGGCTTCTGATCCACTGAAGCTGGAGTTCCTGGAGGTTGTAGCACCTCCATGTGAGTGCCGGGCACTGAACTTGGATCTGGGAGAGAAGGTCATGTACTTGCTTACTGAGTCATATCTCCAGCCCTACACCCCTTTCACGCACACACTTTTATCTACTCCATTCTATATTGTTAGTGCATATATCTTTTTCAATTTTAAAAGACAAAACAACAGCAAAATAAGATTAAAATGTAATTTAAATTTCTTGATACAGGTGTAGTAATTCAATGACATCCAGAGTTAATTTGAAATTCCAAAAGTCTGAACATTTTGCAAAGACAGTTTTGTTATAATTATCACCCAGGGAGAGCTGGCTTCTCAGAATTGCTGAGATTTCATACACCCTGAGAAGCTGAGGAGGAAGTGGCTGCATAGTGCTAGAAGATGATACGCACTTCTTTTGTCATCCAGGAGTAACACATCCCTTCAAAAATAAGCTTACTTAAGAATCTCACTGACTCTCCCAAAAAGCACATTTATAGGTCCCCATAAATTCAACAACAAATGCCAAACATTTGAAAACAGAAGCTGTCAATCAATGGACCAATTATTTGAGTAAGGAATACACTCCAGCATGTGCTATAAATACCATATCATTTTGCCAGTACTGCCAGTATAGCCATTGCTCTTTGTGTGTGTGTGTGTGTGTGTGTGTGTGTGTGTGTGTGTGTGTGTGTGTGTGTGTGAAGGAATCATTCTATGCTTGTAAATACCCTGGGGAGCACATGTTTAAGTCTGTTAGTATCCCTATCTGGGAACTCTTCACTCCACTCACAGTTAAACGAATCACCTTTTATCTCTTAAATGGAAAGACATATAAGGTTGGCTTTCTGGTTTTACACAACAATTATGTTTAAAAAAAAAACAGCTCCAAATCCTACCAAGGATGTTCTTTTCCTCATCTGTATTTGTTTCCCACACATTCCCAGAAAGAATGGGAATTAAAATGGAGAATAAGTTTAAAAACCTTGAGTTCCTTTGCTTTTGCCATATCAAAACATACCATACCAACTCAGTGTTTATAGAGACATAAAGGTTAAGTTCATTATCAAGAAAAAGTATAACTTCCTCATATCATTGCTTAAAGGAAGGTAAAAACACATCCAGATGTAAATATACACTTAACTATCTATTTGTCTGCATTGAAAGCTTAGCTTTATACAATATAATTTAGGTATAAAATATAATTCATGTAAATTGCCTAACTTAATATCTGACCTATATTTAATGAAAATGTTAGTAAGAGGTGAGCTTGGTAGCACACCTATTCATCCCAGCATGTGAGAGACAGAGGAAGGTGGATCTCTGTGAGTATGAGTCCAGCATCACCTACACAGCAAGTTCCAGGCAAGTCAAAGTTACATAGTGAAAACCTGTCTCAAAAAACTAATCACCTAGCAGAGTTTGTGGTGGTGCATACCTTTAATCCCAGCAGTCAGGAGGCAGACACAGGCTTATTTCTGTAAGTTCAAGACCAGCCTGGTCTACAGGAGCTAGTTCCAGGACAGCCTCCAAAACCACAGAGAAACCCTGTCTTGAAACACCAAAAACCAAACCAAAACAACAACAACAAAACTGGACACTTGAAAATATATCCGGCATATTTTATTATCACTGTTACATATAAGACAGAATCTATCTCTCTGAAACTCAGCTTCTAAATCTGTATAATGAGTTTATAGCAATTCCTTGTAATGTAGGGTTAGATATCAATAATGCAAGCCTTAGGTCACTGTGGAGATGTTATCAAATATTTTTTCCTCAGGGAAACTTGATGTTACCACTAAAAAAGTTCATAAAGCAGCTGTGTAAATGCTACTTACTAAAGACAATCTTATTTATTCAATAGGTAAAAGCATGACAGTGTTACAGTTGGTGAATCATGTGTGCTTTCTTGGCTTCTGTTTCTTTGTTGAGCAATGATTTTTTTATCCTATTCTCAAAATTGACCAAACACCATTTTAGCTTACATCCACCCATGGATCCATTGTGTCTAGAACAGAGTTTACCAAAAAGCTTTAAACTCGACAACTTGGATATTATTATCTGAATTTCTTAATTAAGCTTTCCTTGCTAATTCTGACCCCTTGCACACAGACTCTAACTCCATTATTTACTATGAGAAACATGTTTCTGATCCATAGTTCCAGGAGTCCAAGGGCATTCTGATTAGGGAAATTCTGATCTCTAAAAATAGCAACAACACTCACACATGGAGATATTTTCTAGTGGAAACACAGATTAATATCTCTTATATGATTTAATATCCCCAAATATGTCAAAACACACCCAGGAGTCTTGAGTGCTGTGTTCAGGGAGACATCTCTGAGAAACATTAGCCTAGCCACTACTTAAAGGTGGTCATCATGAAGGTTAGGTAGAATACAGAAGACTTCATTTAGAGCTAGAGGGTTTGTATCTCCTTACTAATTAGTATCTGCCAGTTTCTTGAGGGCCAGGAGCAATCCAATGCTTTGAAGAGTCATACACAAGGTTACCTCCAAAAGAGCAATGCAGACATTATTTTGAAATTTAAAACAGTAGAGACTATTAAGATACAACCACTAAATGTATCTGGAATATTTGCTGTCTTAATAACAGGGATATATTCTTCCTTTATGCTAGATTAGATTGTTGCAGAGAGTTGGTGGTAAATTCCTTGGAAGATAAATAGGAAAGGGTAATTAACTCAAAGGCTATGCTCACTTTGCCTTCAACAACAAAATCCTTTCTTTGACATTAGGAATCTTAAGTCTTCTTCTAGCTTGTCTGAAATTGTAGTAATTTATAAACCATTAACTTGAAAATAGCATAAGGAATGGCAGGGTTTTTTACAGAGTGAAAATAAAGAAAGTGATACTGGAAACTAACTCAGGAAAAAGATGTAAAAGACAGGATGAGAGGAAGACACAAATAAACAATATCAGAAAACAAAGCAAAAAAGGACATACACAAAATAGTT
The DNA here is from genome assembly GCF_017639785.1 of Mesocricetus auratus. Taxonomy (NCBI): domain Eukaryota; kingdom Metazoa; phylum Chordata; class Mammalia; order Rodentia; family Cricetidae; genus Mesocricetus; species Mesocricetus auratus. Next base: position 22,124,146 of record NW_024429191.1, read on the forward strand.
GTTATTATATATTACCCTGTTGTAGTAGACTGGGAAAAATAAAAGAGTAAGTTGACTGAATATATCATAGACGCAAGGCAACCCAAAGAAGCTTAGTTTTGAGGGACACATAGGAGTATTCTAAAAAGAAGTGTATATAAAGAGAAGAATAATTTAAATAGAAAATATAAAATGAAAAGAAATGTATGTGTTTGTCAAGAATTTTATCATCTTTGCTATATCTGCAGAATATAAGCCCATTGGTCTTGAAAGTGAATATATGTCCCTAGGAAAAAGTTCACTGGAAAAGATGGGGAAAACCTAAGTGAACACTGTGATCTATATGTTTTTAGCAGCATGGTTTCATTAAGAAGCTGTGAGCAAGGAGAGACAATATTAAATTTACCTTATTGAATGACTTTTTTTTGCAACCAATATGAAGGATGTATAAGATGGGTTATTTGAGAGAAGTAGGTAAGATTGGCAAGAAATGGATACATCAATATTAAATGTGGGGGTAGGGGAACTAGCGTCATTCTGAACATGGATTAAGACAGACCAAGGTCAAACAATGCATTAGTCAGATCCCGGACTAAAGAAGAAAGAACTACTAGTATTTATTCACAAAACTATCATTTACATGGATCAACTACATCAGGAATTAAGGGATCATAGGCTTAACAAGAAAAGAAAGTTCCTATTGGAGGAAATTAGTTACGTGAATTCCATTTGTATTTTCCTTAGCTGCCTGGAAATGCAGATCTGGTTTTGGTTTTACCTGATCTTCACACTAAATTTTTTTAGCTTCCAAGCTAACAAATTTGTGATCTCTCTGCCACTTTTCTGATCTCTCTCCATCCTGGATTAAAAGCACAGCCTTCAGAACTCTGTATCCTTTTTCAGGCAAGCTCATTTTCCCCAGTTCCTCTATTCCAGGTACTGAGAAGCATACTATAGTGCACTTTCACTGTACATTTCAGTATTATGGTGGAAACCAAGGGCTTTTTCTCTGAATCTCTGTCACTCAGATTACAGAACAAATGATGATTACTGCATCAATGAGAATCTATACAGTCATGTGTCCAAAGGAAGTCACCCTTTCCTGGAACACAGTAACACCCTGAGAACCCTTAATTTCTTAATTTCCTTACTTAAAATTTTTAAAGACATATCTAGTTTAATTAGCTTTTTTATACCTTCATAAATTACCCCATATGCTAAGCACTTGGTGCTGAGAGCAAATGGCCTCATCAATGCAGTGTGTATTGTTTACTACCCAACTTTTGATAGAAGGCTGTCAAGAGCTTCTGAATAAAACACACCAGAAAACACACAGAATAGACTAAATTGGGCTTGCAGGGCCTCTCGGAGACTGAATAACCAACCAGAGTGCTTTCATAGGACTGACCTACTCATTTTACACGTATGCTACAGTCATGTAGCTTAGTCTTCTTTTGGGACTAACAGTTGGGGCAAAAGCTGTCTCTGACTCTGCTACCTGCTTTTGGGGCCCTTTCCTCCTACCAGTTTGTCTTATTCAGGCTTAATAGGAGGGGGAGTCTTACATATGCCATGGCTGGCTGATATGCATGGGAAGCCTGCCCATTCCTGAAGAGAAAGGAGGAAGATTGCATAAGAGAAAGAGGGGCAGTTGTGGAGAAAGACTAGGAGAAGAGGATGGAGGGAGGGAGAGAGAGGGGGAGGGAAGGAGGGAGAAAGGGAGGGAGGGAGGGAGGGAGGGAAGGAGGGAGGGAGGGAGGGAAGGAGGAAAGTTTCTGATCTGTATGGGGGAAAATTTATTAATTAATTTAAAAACAAGATTTCCACCTAAGGAGTCACATTTCACTAAGGTCTTCCTGTGCATGGGACTGAAAGTAATTGTCTTGCTTACCATGATCATGAGTTTTGCCACAATTTACACACTACAACTCTTACAATCTTCCCCTTGCCAAATGAGTTTTGGGGAGAAACCAATGACTGTGAGGAGATATCATTTCCAAATGCATAACATGTTACTTTTATCCCATCTATATGGCTTAGTAAATACTCCTGCCTCTGATTTTAATCCTCTAAAAACATGTTTCCTTGAAGCCCATATTCCTTCCACTACATTAAGAAGAATAAGTCTTGAACTATTTCTCAAGACAAGTTCTTGCAGAAGGCATCATATTCTTACTGCAGGAAGTCAGGCACTCAGCAAAGAAATTGAGGGGAAATTTCATAATGTATTTGCATACTGTGTAATATTAATATATATAAACATTTAATAGGAAACTATAGTTATATTAGTAATATATTGCTCTAAAATATAAAATGACATGCTCATAAAAAGTATGACTTCACCTGTTTGAGTTCCATGATTTTTACAGAAAAAAATTTACAGTAGTTAATTGTGTACCCTCCATATAGGCTAACATTATTGTTTTGTCAGAGATTCACTACATATATCATATAAATACAAACAGCAGAAAAGCCCATTATGAGACATGATTCAACTGTCTTCTCTTATACTGCTCTCAAATTTGGATTATTATTTCCATAAAAACAATGGATTTGGAAAAGCAACAATAGACAGTTTGTGTATTAGAAAGATATAGAACCCTGATTCTCAATTTTGCTATTTCCCAAGGAAAAAAGAGAAAGACTGGGACAGTAAAATCATTGGACTTAACCTTTAAAGCACTCAAAAACATTTTTAAAAAGAATATGGGTATACCCTCACATGTAGGAAGTAGGAAGCATCCCGAAAGTGCTTTACAGAATTAATAGAACAAATAGAATATCAACTATCTTGAAATAACGATATGCAGAAAATGGAGATTCTCATGGGACATTTAATCCAATGCATGGACTTCATAAATAGGGTAGTCAAAAATCCCTGAGCAATCAAACAACATTTAAAAATCACAAAGTCATGCATAAGCTAACTGGGACTCTCTGATGCCAACTTGAACTTTTTTAGTAAGTAGTACACTTTTGGATGATTTACTTGTAGTGAAGCACTCTGTGCTAGGGTTCTGCTTTGATTCTCTCTACAGAGTAGAAGGCTGTGAACATTTGCTTTTTGAGGTTTTGGTGGAAGGCATAACTCCGGTTTGTTTTTTGTTTTGTTCTGTTTAGTTTTTAAGTGTCACAAACCAGCTAAAGAAACACCATTTGAACGAATGTCCAAGATCAAATACTGGAAGGTCATTTGTTTAGAAAGTAAATGTTGCATAATTCAAATTTTTCAGATCAGGTAGAACATCCTATGAAGTTATTTCTCTTAAGGAAAGAAGAAATGAGAACATATGATTCCAAATAACAAAAAAGAAAATCCTTCACTGTATTCACTTGAGGCTCTGCTGGTTAAAAGATTAAAGAATCTTCCTTAGGTTTCTAGAAATACTTAGTAACCCAGTTTCTCAAGATCCCATTATATCACAGCAGGGTGTGTGTCTGAGAGCTCTGGGTAGGGAAAGCTTAGCCTCAGAAGAAAGAAGAACCAATCTACTACAGGGAAATGTCCATGTTTTTTTCTGCCTAATTTCACCTTTAGTGATTAAATTAATCAAATGGACATTTTTCACTTTTCTTCTATAATGTCAATCTTGAGAGGCCATTCAAATACAAATTGCCCTCAGAAACATGCAAACTGGCTCTTTAGTAATTCAAGAGATGACTTCTTGATGAAGATGGTAATGACAGACTCACAAGGGAATATGAGGAGGCATACTACTACTTATTGTTTATGCATTGACAGACTCTAGAGATCCCCCATGGAGGGCCTTACCCTCCCCAGGGAATGGAGTAGGATTGGGTGGGGGACTGGTGAGGAGAAACAGGCTTGTAGGGGAGGGGAGGGACCTGGGACTAACATGGGGAGCAAGCTTGTTTCAAATTTAAATATATAATAAAAAATTGTTTCCCAAAGAATAAATAAAGACAAAACTGTGAAGCAGCACTTCACAAGGTTGAGGTATGTTTATTAATGACATAGGAAGATTAATGCATCAATTAATCTTATAATAAAGTGTAAATATGTGGGAAAGTTTAACAATGGAAAATATACCTATAATAATAATAATAATAATAATAATAATAATAATAATAAAACAAACTTGGTAAGAATAGGAAGCTTCCATAACTTAAGGTGAATGTATGTGTCCTATTCAGCTTCAGGAAGATGATTTTCTCAAAGTATAAGAGATTCTCAACTGGTCCTATATTTTTACCCATGTAGAATTCTATTTTGCTGTATTTCCTCAAAATAAATGGGTCAATTACAATCAATTGGTATTGCCCCTATCGCTAAAGAAACCATGCACTTTAAAAAGATGTTCCAGATGACTATGATTCAGAACTGACTGAAAGTTTTCTCCTTGTGAAGTAACATCTGTGATATAAGAAGGTGCCATGTAAACTTCCAAAGGGGAGAGTTAACCAACATTCTTATCCACCTTGATGCCTATGAGCCACCACAGCCAACATGGCACAATAACCCCAAGGACGCAATAGTGGCATGCATACCTTAGCAGTAACCAACAGCTTTATAACTGGATGTAAGACACACTCAGCAAGACAGAAATCATTTCTGGCGCTGGAAACCTAGTCAACTACACAGAACCTTTGAAGTCACGTGTCCTGAAGGCAAACATACAATGGCCACTTTGCTAAACCAGCATAATCTAAAACTACACTGTAAACATTTGTCTTTATACACACAGATATGTGTACACTTTGTGCCTCGTCAAGGAAGCTTCTTTTCCTAACAGAATGAGACCATCACAGAAAACTGCACTAATCAAAATGCAGAAGTATAGAGGCTAGATCCAATGAATACATCTATAATATCACATCTGTACATAAGGCCAAGGAATCAACACATAAGCGGGGGATGGAAAGATTCTAAGACCCAGAGGACCAGAAAGTTAGCAGTGAGATTGTATCTCCTACTACAGAAGGTGAGAAGCTATAAGCATAAAGTCTCACCAACATCACTACCTAAACATGAGCTGAACAAAAACAACAATGGATAATATAAAGAGGGAAAAGCCCAAAACACCTCAAATCTAGATAGAGACATATAGAAAACTAAGGAATGCTAAAAGTGAGGGAATAGCCTTCCTCAGGGAAGAGCATGTCAATAGTTTATCCAATAGCAATAATCTTCCCTGAAAACATATATATATATACATGCATATATATATATGTAACAGTATATAGACTGTCATTTGCATTTAAGCATCTAGAAATATAATTAATGAAAAAATAAGACATAAATTTGAAAGAGAGCAAGGGAGGTACCTGGGATGTTTTTAAGAGGGAATTGATTTAATCATATCATGGTCTAAAAAGCTAAAATAAATGATCAAAAAACAAACTTTTACAGTTATTCAGTAAAGAATTGGAGATGTCTTTGGAATTCACGAATCTGACAGTCTCTGGTTGATACCTCATCTGCCTCATCTGCTTATGCATTTTCTATAGAACCTCATTTGTCTATATGGTCATCAACACATTTTACAGAAAAGGGTGAACTTCATCGTAGTTAGTTTCATTCTCTTTATTAATCATTGACTAAGGATGACATGTGTGGCCTAAGCTTGGCAGAGGGACAAGTGGTGAAGATTACCAATGTAGCTTCCCCAACAAAACATGTGCAAGGTAAGAAGCACTCTTTTTGATTAGTTTGTGCCAAGAGCTAGGGTTTGAGTGATCTGAATGTACTAGAATGTTACATTATGACTAATATCTTAGATTCCCCCAGGTGGCTGTGCAGGAGATGTCAGATATTTAGGAGGTGAAGTTTAGTGGAAAATCTTTAAGTCATTTTCAACGAGCTTTCTCTTATAGGTATTATGGAATCAGTTCTTCTGGGTGATATTGTGCTTGGCAATGCAAAGTCATTCATAAACACTTGCTAATGCTACCTTCTTCTGCTCAGGTCAGAGGCTATACCACTGTCTACCCCAACCTGTTCTTGGACTTGAACCTCCAAAACCATAACCTCCAAAACCGTAGCCTGCATAAACCCTTACTGTTTATAAGTTAGCTGCTTCTGATATTTTATTGAACATAAAATCTGAATAATAATCAGAAAATTTATTTATATATATCCTATTGCAAACATCTTGTGACCACAAATAAAAAAATTGCCAAATGCAATGATAAACAGAGGACATAAGTAGTGAGCCTCAGAGTCCACAGGGATGGTGCTAATAATGCTGAACCAATCCAATCTACCCACAGCCAGGTATCAGTTTTCCTAAAAATCTCTTGAATTTCAAAATCTTTACAGACACAGCTGCTACCTGTTTTTCTGATGATATTTACAAAGATGTTTGTGTACTAAACAGGTTTAGAATACATATTGTCTCCTCCAGAGATAAGGGACTTATTTATTATGGGATAGGTAATATTCACTTTCAAAAGAGAGATGAACAAAGTCTCCAGCATGTTAGAATAGACTCCTTTTCCTGAAGCACAGACCATTCCCTAGAAAAGTCAACAACCTTTGTAAGCAAGCATTGTTTTCTCTTTTTCTTTTCTTTATAACATTAGGACTAATGTGTTAGCACAAAAGTGACATGGTTATTACTAATGTTGTGAGTAATAAAGTCTTGTGTTTTTAACCCAGTGTCTTGTATCTGTATCTAATCATGACATGTTAGGAGGCTAATTTTCACTTGGGAGGCAGAGTAATATTTCAGACCAATCATGTTTTAAAAATAAGATTATTTAAACTGTGTGTGCGCGCGCGCGCACGCGTGTGTGTGTGTGTGTGTGTGTGTGTGTGTGTGTGAGTATGAGCATGTTTACCTACGTGTATGTAAGTCTACCATGTGCATGCCTGGTGCCTGTGGAGGCCAGAAGAGGGCATTGGATCCGCATGCAGGGTTATAGATGCACATCAAAGGGAAGACTTCTTTCATGCCATAAATGAATTTCTGGGATCAGTCCTTGATTTTATGTACTGACATAAAACCAGACATGGCAGTGAGCATTTATAATCCAAGTGTTATAGATAGAAGGGGGATAAACAGAGGTTCAAAATCATCCTGGCTATGTAGTAAGTTTAAGCTCAGCCTAGGCTATAAGAGGCCTCATCACATTAAAAAAATAAGACCTTTTTAACAGAAATATCATAATGGTGCATAAATTTGAAAGAAAAGGAAATTATATTTATATATCCATTCTGTTGTCGTGGAGTCAGCATCATGTTTGCAGGCAAATTGGAAGAGCTGAATATGTTGGAGACTTTATAATAACATCCCTCTCTCTTGGTGTTTATCAGATGTATATCAGCCTACATACACAGTACTTTGTATTGTAACTAATACATATTATCATATAATTTGTAAAAGTATAAATTTATATAATCTCTCTAAAGAGGCTTACAGGAGTTTAATTAATATTTGCTTCTTAAGTTTTTATTCTAATATCAGGAGTTACAAATAACAGATAGCTTGAGTTCATTAAAAATAATTTTAGCATTTAACATTTTTCAGGAGAAAGAACTGAAGAGAGATAAACTCTCTGGTACACCTACAGAATTAATTCTTTATTTGGCATAAACTAGAAAGTTTGACCTGAAACTCAAGCACTAAATACTAAATTGTTTCTCTTCTTTTTCTGTTGGTATTCTTAGAATGTGTCTCAGAAACATTCTCAATGAATATTTTGCTAAGTAATTGCCAGTGATCAAAATGTTACTAAAATCCATTTACTCTTTTTCCACATCATTTAAAATTTTTATTTTGTGATTATGATAAAATTACATTTCTCCTTTTCCAGTCCTCCCTCCAAAGCTTTGATATAATCCTTCCTACTCTTTTTCAAATTAAGGCATCTTTTTTCACTAACTGCTGTTTCATGCAACTCACTCACTCACACACACACACACACACACACGCACGCACGCACGCACACATGCACGCACGCACACACACACTCACACTCACACACACACATATTTCCCTGTGTGGGTGTGTTGGGGTGTGTATTCCTATATATAATCTACTCAGTTCATACACAGTTTTCAGGGCTAATTTTATATGTATAGAAGAACTCAGTTTTACCAAATGGTGAGAAGGACTGCTAGATACAAGCTGGGAAGATGATGATGAGGGTTGGAAACAATAACAGTAGGGTTAGGAATCCATGGAGAGGAGCCACCTGGAAGAGTGTGAAACAAAATAAGTGAATCATCAAGCAGATTGCACTCAATATAAAATTGTTTATATTGAGGAAGTCTCAAAACCATGAAATTCCCACCCTGATCTTGTTAGCTAAAGAGACCGAATCTTTTTAAAGAATTGATACACTGGACATTAGAGAGAAATTATGAGTCTTGTTCATCACATTGTGTCCAACACTAAGGTGTTGTTCAAGTCTTGTTGAGGACATGTCAAAATCATGTAATAAGTGCTTAGAGGAGGAGTATTTAACAAAATTATAACAAATCAATAACCTTATTGAATACCATATGAATTTATGATTTTATATTGCTCTGATGAGTATGAAGATAGAATTATGACTTCTATTAAGGATTGTATGGTTTATGTGTAAACAGATAAATAAATAAGAGATAAATTTTTTTCTTTCAATAGATTGCCAGTGAATTAAAACAAAACTATGAAAGTGAAAGGAATCTGTATGGTTAATTAAGGCAAATGTAATAGAGGGTTCTACAGTCATTTTCTGAGGCATTCATGAGAAAACAAGAATGTTACATAATCATGACAATGTTCCTTCTAATGCACTAAACAATTGAAATGCATGATTCTAATACAGTAAGCGAATGAGAAAAGAATGGCAAATTTGGCATCCTGAGCATTAATGCTACACTCCCACAGCAGAAGAAATTAACCCACAGCTAGCTAATCTTGAATATGAGGGATCGGGCAGTTAACAAAATTTAAATAGAAACAGGTTCCAATGACAGAACTGTCTTATTTTTTTGTGACTTAGAAAATTATAACAGAGTTATTTAAGATATACTTTTGCAAAACATAAATGTTAACCTATTTTTGTTATTATTCAGTCTTGGGGACTGTACCTAGAGCTTCATGCATCATAGACAAACACAGAGCATCACACCAACCCAATGCTCCAGTGCCCAAAATGTTACACCTGTAACTACATATTGTTCTTGGAAAGGCCATGAAAAGATGAAATGTGATGGACACATATTTGTATATAGAGTGTCTTATTAGGAAAGGAAATCAAGGTGCAATAACTGGATGACATACATATGATGTATATAATTTGTCATTTCAAAAGATTTAATATTAAATATATGTGGTTTAATGAAGATAGCATGATACTGAAAGGGCATACACATTTCCATTTAAATTTAAGTTAGATATTTGTGATAGCTTTTATTGGTTTCATATTTGCAGACATTTACCAGGTGTTCTCTTCCCCTTTCAGGTGCAGGGTTCAAAAGTGAAGGAGAATGCAGACAATGACTCTGCCTACAAATATCCAGCCTCCTGTGAAATCCATGTCACTATGTTGGAGATTTTGCTTCTTTTGTTCTGGAATAATTAGTTCACAAAAATACCATTTCTTTGTGTTTTCAATGGTCTTATGGAGACAAGGAAATCTGAAGTGGATTATAATCCCCAACAGAATAATAAGTGCATTCACTGAAACTCTTAATGGAGATTATTTCCTAATTATTGAGAAGTTGAGTTTGAAGGTATTTTATATCACCAGGATTATGAAGAAAGATTAAAAAATAATCTTCTTTGCGTGCCTTCACAAACTTGGTCTCTCTTTTTAAAAGATAATCTTCTCTGCGTGCCTTCATAAGCTTGGTCTCTTTTTTATAGAGCCCATAGTGTTTTATAGTGTAGTGCTCTATAAAACATAAACAATGTGTTCTTGTCCTTGTAGCTCAGAGTTCCTCCAATTTCAAAGGTCAGTAGCATTCTGAGTAAAACCCTTATAAATCCAGCTACAGCCCTATAGAGAAAACATTGTTTTAAAGTTTTTAAATCCAAGCATAAGGAAGTCAGTGTCTACTATGTGTTAACACATTCCTTCTTGTTATTTACTCTTCATAAAAATAAACACTTGTTGCCCTTAATCTACCCTTCACATCAAGCTTTGTATGTCAGAAGTATAAAATTCCAAAATGACAATGAAAAACACTACGATGCATTGTAATGAGTCTGAGGACACATATCAACAAATAGGAGTGTTCACAGCACAAGCAGAATGGGCTGTGTAAATTGTCAGCATCCACGCATTAGTAAAAATTCGAGCATGGCTATGCACTTGTAATTGTATTGCTGTGAGATACTTAGGCATGAGGATTGCTGGAGATTTCTGACCTCCAGCCTAGCTTCAAGTTTAATGAGAGTCGGTGACTCAAAGGAATTAGATGAAGAAAAATAAAATGGGACACCTAACATCCTATTGTGGTCTTACACACACACACACACACACCCTCGCACACACACACACACACACACATCTGCACACACATGCTTATTTATACTACATACAAATATAGCACGTAGTCATATAACATGTATCTGCAAAAACAACTCCTTATAATATTTATAATTTAATCACTGTTCTATATGGTGTTTTATGAACTTATTTTTCAAACCTATATCACTTAATTAAGATATCTAAATTTTGAAGGGCAGAATTTAACCTAGAATATTAGTTAAGAGAATATTCCATTTTGAAACAATGGTGCTATCCATAAGAAATAACATGCAAATGAAAACTATTACATCTACGAAACATGCTTTGTAAGTAATAAGGAACAAACACACGCAGTTCAGTGAGAAGATGCATGCATATGAATTACATAATATATTCATATATATTAATATATGAATTTGACACAAGAGAAATTTTAAAGCATGACTCTACCATTTCCTGAAAGTATCAAAGTGTATTTTGAGGGAAAATGAGAACTGTTACAATTGAAGTTCATCATAGTAAATAAAAATACCTCAAAAGTTCTAAAATGTTGAGGAAATTAATAGAATGTGATGAACATGTGATATATATATATATATATATATAACAAAACTACTGCTTCAGCACAGTGAACATATATATGTATATGTATGTATATGTATATATATATATGTATGTATGTATGTATGCATATGAGCAAGGAAGGAAAACCAGAGAGAGGGAGAGAGAGAGAGAGAGAAAGATGATTGTTGATGAAGTTCCTTCAAAATCTTAAATTCTATACTGCAAAATAAAATAAAACAGAAAGTTCAAGAATTTTTCATGGAGAATTCATGAATTCATGTAAAAAATTAAAATCATAGTTAATAGCTATCAGGTTTGCAGGTTAAACTGCATGGACCAGATGTTTTCAATATGACATTATATCTCTAGTTTAGAATTAGGTTCTTTTTTCTCTGCGGTCATTCTTGCTACTTCAGAAAGCAGGAACAAGACAGTAACAGGAGAAAATATTAGCAGACATTCAGAGATTTGGAGAGATACCACATGCCCAGACACATTCAAAATGTTCTTTTCCTATTCCTAAGTCAATGTGTAGAACTTAAGCTTGCATGTGCATGTATATAATCATAGTGCATATATTTACCATTTCCACTTACTTTTAGCCAGGGTGATCTTTCAGAAACCTAGATCTAATAATGTTAATGTTTTTTGTTTAAACAACCCAGGGGCTTCTGACTGCACCAAAATAAAATATGAGTTCTCTCACAAGGACTGATTTGCCTACTACTCTATTCTGACTTCAGATAATTTTTTCATCAATCTCCAATTTCTCACCATGCTGTCATTTCTTTTCTATTTCTAGAATAACGTGTTTTTGCTTGTCATGTGGGCATTTAACTTACTAACCTTACTGACTATCCTTATTCTCATGGTGGTTCCTTTATATCTTAATGCTGTAACTTAAATACTATGAAGAAGAAGAGGAAGAAGCAGAGGAGGAGGCAGGAGAGGATGAGGAGGAGGACGAAGAGGATAAAGAGCAGGAAGAGCAAGAGAAAGAAGATAGAAGAAACAGGAAGGAAAAATTTCCATACGTTTCTGCCATTTTCCATGCCCTGTGCTACTTATTCTCCGTGATCACAATGGCATTAACTGTTGGAGGCAAGGTGGAACAGTAGGCACAATGTGATACCCATAGTTTTGGGAGTCAAACCTGCAGTGAAAATTCCAGTTGTACAATAAGCAAGCTGTGAGTGCTTGGATACAATCCTTAGAAATATCTTAGCCTCATTCATTCTTTACTGAATTCAAAAATAAATTCAGGACCTGTGCTACACACTAGCAGCCGACCAGTGAGCATGAAACAACAAAATGCTATTGCATTTAAGGAGATATAATGTGTGGCATAACTTCAAAGAACGACACATGATATGACCTAGTATGAACTACATTTTCCAAATTTTGATCAATAAATGACTCTTAGGGGTTATTTAAACTGGAGTAGCTACTGAAACAGAGGCAATCATCAGTTCAGGAATGATATTGACATGCTGGGGATTCAATTTTTAAACACTGAGAGCTTATTCTGTACGATTTATTCTTTTAGAATTTCATACAAATGTACAATGCATATTGATCATAACTGCTCCAATTTCCTCCCTGACTTCGCTCAGAACACCTCCACCACACACTTCCAAACTTCTCTGTTGGGGAAGTCCTGTGTATATGTCAATAAATTACTGCTGGCCAATAGGAATCTAGATAGGTGGGGTTAGGAGTCCAGGAGGATTCTGGGACGGAGAAACACAAGAGAGTCAACATGTAACGCCATGGGGTAGGAGCCCGGACTATTCTCCGGTAAGAGACATACTTAGATTAACAATTATGGGGTAATTACTTAAGTCAGAGCTAGCCAGTAAGAAACAAGCAAGGCCAACAGCTTCATAATTAATATAGCCTCCTGTGTGTTTATTTGGGATTGAAGCAGCTCTGGAACCAGGCGGGCGGGAAGGCTCCTCTCAAGAAAAAGCTTCTCTTAACATAATGGTGTCAGAAGTGGGATCATGAATTTCCACGCAAAATAACAAAAGATTTAAAGGAATTTTAGAAACAGAAGAACGGAGAGAAGCACAGATTTTTGGTAGCAGCATTTTTCTCAGGTGTGCTCTGTTTTGCTAGCGACAAGCCGAGATTCACGTGGCTCGCTTACCGGAGTCTTCCTGACTCGGCATAAAAAGAAAAAAGAAAAAGAAAACCAACAAGGTTCTTTAAAGAGACTCTGCTAACGATTGAAAGTGTGTACGTACAGCTGGAAGTGGCAGCTTTTGCTGGAGGTCAGCATGGACTGAGGCGGTAAGCTGGAGTCACGTTTACGCCCGCCATCTTGACGAAAAACTGGCAGTTTAAACAGCCACGGTTTTCAGATAAGACACGTGGCCAGAAAAACATAAAGATTTACAGTAAAGTCAGACTTGGATAAAAGAAAGCCTCTAAAGGTTTACAGTGTGTTTAAAAATATACGTGAGATTGAGAGAGAAAATGAAACGGCAAAGTGGTAAATAAATACAAAAGCCGGCATTGTGGTGGCGCACGCCGGTAGGATTTACTCCAGAGGCAGAGGCAGGCAGATTTCCAAAGAGAAACCCTGTCTCAGAGAAAAATAAATTAAAGTAAATAAAGTAATAATATATAACTAAATAAGCCACGTAAAGATGGAAAATACACAGAGAGTCTGGATACTGTACGCTATTATGTTTTTCAGTTTTTTCATTGCTAAGGAAGGAACAGCTACTGAAGTACACTTGATTATAAATGCTGCTAAATTAATCCAACTTCTATCTTTTGAAAATGCCTTGACTTAAAAATTTAAGTATAAGGATATGTTACTTGGAAAAGGAGAATTTGCTTATGTTTCTACAGAAAATGAAAAGCTGAGGATTCCTTCCAGGCTTCTGTGGTTTCACGAACCAAGACCCCCGGAAGCAGTGGACCAGGTGTTCCAACGACTGAGACAGCTAAGATGATACAGCCTTACAGACCCCGAAAATACGGACTTATACAGGTTTCTGACTTTTGTCATGATCCCCATGGTGTGAACAGCGCCCCCTTCCAGCAGGAAGCAGTTTGGAATGAGCGACTTCCTAATTCCCATCTTGTTTATAAATCTTTGTTTTCATTTCAATGGGACTGTTTATAATTGGTTAATGATCACAACCAATCTCTTTTTAATGATAAAAAGGGGAATTATGGTATGGCTATTGTTTTTCATTTATTGATACAAATTCAAGGTCAATTTTGTGATGTGTATATTTCTCCTCTTAAGTATTGTGCTTATACTGATCTTTTAAAATGTAATGCATAATTGAATACAGACTATAGATAGTTAATGATAATAGAATTTATAGTTAGGTTAGTTAGGTTTTCTAGATATACAGAAATATATTTGAGATAGACAGACAGTCTTCAAACCTTTCAAAGACCTTCAGAAAATGGCATTTAAAATGGTTTAGGGTTTTTCTTGACAATGAGAAATGTCTGCTCCTGGCAGCACCAATTATGTATGAGAGGAAGATGGGCATCGAAGAAACTTATTATGGAGTTTGCTATCAACATGGCAAGATTAGCCATTTGGGCAAGAAACTGCTCTTGCCTAGACTGACTGTTGGTGTATAAACTGGACATGCAGGACCCACAGAAAAGTGACTGCTGACCTCAGTCTTATAGGGTTCCTGCTTCATGAAAGAGTCTAAGAGACTTTCTACAGGACAAAGAAAAATGACTGACAGACTGCCAGCGCAGATGGACAGTTTGAAATTTCCTGCTTTGCTGAGAAGTGTTCCAGACACATTGTGGCCTATGGGCTGAAGATGGATGCCCCAACGCTACAGAGGAACTTCGGGTGACTGTCCAGGCAATAAGATGTCTCTGTCAATCCTAGTGATTATATATTATCCTTCTGTGGTCTTTGATGGAGTTGAAGACAGATAGGTATAATTATAGTTTTCCTTAGTTATGATAAAAGATAAGCTACATATAGGACTTTGGACTCACAAGGATGGGATGGATGATATTTTCTTTAGATCTTGCTAAATGTTACTAGACAAAATGTTGTAACTGTGTTCTTACTTGATAACTGTTCTGTCATATACAATTTGACTATGTTAAAGTTAAGACCTTTCTTTTTGTTTAAACAGAAAAGAGGAGATGTTGGGGAAGTCCTGTGTATATGTCAATAAATTACTGCTGGCCAATAGGAATCTAGATAGGTGGGGTTAGGAGTCCAGGAGGATTCTGGGACGGAGAAACACAAGAGAGTCAACATGTAACGCCATGGGGTAGGAGCCCGAACTATTCTCCGGTAAGAGACATACTTAGATTAACAATTATGGGGTAATTACTTAAGTCAGAGCTAGCCAGTAAGAAACAAGCAAGGCCAACAGCTTCATAATTAATACAGTGTCTTGTGTGTTTATTTGGGTACTAGAAAGCGGCAGAGCCCAGGCGGCTGGCAGGGGATATACCAAAGCGGCTAGCAAGAAAAAGCTTCTCTTTACACTTCTCATCATCTTTTAATAACTCTTTAGTTTAGTAAGTGCTGCAAATGTATACCTAAGCTTAGGACAATCCACTAGACTGTGGGATATTTCCCTGAAGAACAGTTACTCTTCCCCCCCCAGCATCCTTCAACTGTCAAAGTTCATCATCTAGGAGACTTCATGAGAACTACCCCATCTATGTTGGAATTACATCTAGTTTGATTTGCACAGGCCTTGTGCAGTCAGCCACAGTCACTGCGAGTTTGAGTACACTGTTCTGTTCTATCCAGAAACCACTGTTTTACAGCAGTAGTCCCTAACCTTTGCCTCATATGACCTCTCCCCCCCTTTACAAGATTCCATGAGCCATGGTAGGAGAGAATATGATACAGATGGTTCATTGAGGACTGTGCACAACAGTTACTCAGTGTCTATACCCTGACCTCACAAGACTCCTTAAGCCATGAGAGGAGGGTTATATGATACAGCTGGCTCATTCAGGGCTGAACACTCCAGAGTTGCTCAGTCTACACTATGCCCACCAAAATAAGGTTGTTTGATGGGGATTGAAAGCTTCATTACAGAGATATCTGCTCATCCATTTTTACTGCTGCTCCTTGGCAAAAGCTAAGAAAAACAGCCAGGTGGTGGTGGTTCACACCTTTAATCACACCACTTGGGATGCAAAGGCAGGTGGATCTCAGTGAATTTGAAGCCAGTCTGATCTACAAACCAAGTTCCAGGACTGCTAGGACTCTTACACAGAGAAACCCTGTCTCAAAAAACAAAAACAAAACAAAACAAAAAAGATAAGAAATACAATCAGCCTAGATGTTCATCAACTGATAAATGGGTTATGAAAACATAGTATATATGCTTAGCGATATTTTTGTAAACTCCTTCCGTTGTTCTGTTGTACGTAAAAGTTAAGTGTAAGGTACACAGTGCTGCTCAGGCAGCAATTTTTTTTTCTCTCTACCCTTTCTATTGACTTTTTGTTCCTTAAGAAAGGGGGAATTAAGGAGACTTTGGAAAAATAAAATCACACTTATTTTGACCAGGGTTGTTATTTCTTGCAATCTCTTATTTGGTATATTTATATGTAGAAATGTGATAAATTATGTCTCACAGACATAAGACACATTAGGATAAAAATCTATTTCTTTCACAAGTCTTGATCATATTTTTCATAAGTATTGTAGTAGATGTTGCTAAAATTATAATTTCTTGGTAATGTAAAACAAAGCAAAAAAATATTGAATTCAAACCAATCTTCCTGTGAGCCTGTGATTCATCATTTGGTAGCTGAGTAATCTTTGTTAGCATTACTTCAATTTTTGAGACATATTTTCCAAATGTAAATTAAAATTTAGCAATACTGTTAGCATTTTCTGTGTATATCATGTAGGTGTTCCCTTGTTTTCGTCACCGTGTTAAGTACATATTGTATACTTTCACATATACATGTCCATCACCCTCTGACACATATACACAATTATTTTTCCCATTGTACAAATGAAGAGCCTGATGGACAGAAACTTCTCAAGGTCACACAGCTGATGAATGTCAGAACTAATACTGAACCACATTGCATAATGGAGGTAAGTCAGAGTATGAACTTTTGCTATTTGCACAGCAGATGTGTGGTTAGTCCTTCCAGTGTGGCATCTCAAGAGATGGGTCAGCAATCCAGTAGGAACTCACTGACTCTGGACTGACAGCTGGGGAACTTGCATAGCACCGAACTATGAACGCAAGTAACAGTGGGTGGCTTGGGCAGTTTGTGCAGCCATTGGCAGGATCAATCCCAAGTCCATGAACTGTTTTTGGAGCCAATTTCCTTTGGAGAAATACCTTGCTCAGTCTAGACACAGATGGGAGGGTCTTGGTTCTGCCTTAACATAGAGATGGAACAGACTTCCTTGACTCCCCATGGGCCATCTTACCCTTTCTGAGAAGTGGATGGGGGATCCCGTTGGGGAGAAGGTGGGGGGAGTGGGAGGAGTGGGGCACTAGAATTGGTATGTAAATAGAAGAATCAAGAAAAAAAAAGAGATGGATCAGACTGGGTTATATAGTGACAGCTTGCCTCAAAAAAAGAAGAAAGAAAGGAGATTCAAGGGAAAGAGGGAGGAAGGGGAAGTGAAGGAGAGAGGGATGGAAGAAGGAAGGAAGGAAGGAAGAAAGAAAGGAAGGAAAGAAGGGGAACATTTGTGTCTTTGTGTGGGTTCCATGTACTTAATGAGAAGTTGAAATGGTATCTTAGGATCAATGAATTTAAAGGCAGTGTCAGTAGTGCTCAGTGGTGTCCTTTTCTACACCAAAATAAAAACATATGCAGAGGGGAAAAATCCTATGTTATGTGGCCTCTTCATTATTTTAAATATATGGGATTTAGTCTTTAAACATGTACACAACGTGTTTTGATCACTTTTTAAGTGCTTCCTGTAAATGTTTGAGAAGAACAGTCTGAATCAGAAAGTGCCAACATCTTGAAAAATATGTTGATCCACAGGAACTGCATTTTCTTTTTTATCTGAAATTTTATATTTTCAATTTATTAATCCAAATACAGTTTTCCTCTCCCTCTAACCATTCTAGTTGCTCCCCTCTACCTCTTCTCTTATCTGGATCCACTCCCTTTCTATCTCTTACTAGAAAGAACAGGTTTCTGGGAGATACCACTGAAACATAACAAAATAAAATATGATAAGATAAAACAAAAACCATCATGTCAAAACTGGACAAGCAAAGTCAATAGAAAAGTGAGAGATACAAAAGAAAGCACAAGAAACAAAGAACCACTAATTTACACTCTCAGGAGTCCCAGAAAAGTATGGAACTAAAGGCTATAGTACACATGCAGAGGATGTGGTACAGACCTGTGTAGGCCCTGTGCTTGCTGCCTTATATTCTGTGTGTTCATATGAGCTTTCTTCAATTGTTTTAGAGGATATTGTTCTCCTGATGTTTGCTGTCACCCCCTCTGTCCGCTACTCTTTTTTGCCTCCTCTTCCATAGGGTTCCCTGCACCTCATGGCTCAGAGAATTAGGGTACAACCAAATGTATTACTAGTCTAAAGATAAACAACAATAAAGTTATTCCTAGTGGTATCCTGTTGTACTCATATATCCATGCCTTATTCGGGCATTATCAGAAAAGTCTCCTGCCACAGGAGGGAACAAATACATAGACCCACAACAATACATTTTGCAAAGCAAGAGACCTTGGGATACATGGTTATAAATAGGATATCTCCATCAAATCTCATCCCTTAGGAAGAAGTCTAGCTTTTCAGAATGAAAAGTGAAGAGATGTTCTTGATAGTTAAATGAAACTTGCTTAAAACCAGGGTTATTTAGATTCAGTCATGTTTCTTTAGCAATGATCAAGTGCGCTTAACCATCTCCTTCTCAATAGAATGCTGTCCATACAGAAATTATAACTAGTGTTTTTTACAGGTGCCTCAGTGCTAATTCTATGCTGAACCACCACTTTCAGTGTGCATTTCAGTGAAGACTATGAATGTGACTGTCATCTAAAGAATTACTGCTAATACTACCTGGCTTGATGAGGTGAAAGTGTGAGCACTTGAATCCTATAAGATCATGGGGTTCTTCCTCCTACAGAACCAGATGACCTGACCTAGTGAGAGCATATAGACCCCAGTCATAAAGCTGGGAAACCAGCATTGGACTGAACCAAACCCTCTAAATGTGGGTACCAATTAGGAGGACTGAACTGGCTATGGGACTTCTAACAGTGGAACTAGTATTTATCACAAGTGCACACATGGACTTTGGGAGACCATTCTCTATGGAGGGAAAATATTTCAGCCTAGATACATGGAGGAGGCCTAGGCTCTCCCCTCAAATGAGGATACAGACTGATGATCCCCCATGGAAGGCCTCACTATCCTTGGCTGACAGGGTTGGTAGGGAGCATGGGAGGATGTGAGAAAGAGGGAATGGGGAGACTGATATGTAACATGATTGTTTCTAAATAAAAAAGAAAAGAAAAGAACAGTCCCCCAAAAAACGTGGGGTTCTTCCTGAAACTCGAAGTTATGATGCATCACATCTTTCCTAAAATCATCCATAATCAAGCCATTAAATAAACACCATTAATAACAGTGGCACTAAACTTTTAAATTGATCAAATAACAAAGAGAAGACTCAGGCAGTTCTATTTATATAACACACATTTAAAATTTTTTTTCTTTTTCTTTTCTTTTTTGGTGTTTTTTATTATTTTAATTATGAATAGCTTGTTTTACATGTCAATCCGAGTTCCCTCTCCCTCCCCTCCTCCCGCACACCCCACCATCCCCCCAGCCTCCCACCCTATTGCCAATTCCTTCCACATAGGGGATATCTAGAGTCTATCATTTCATTCAGGGTAGGGTCCAGGCACTCCCCTAAGAGTCAGGCTGAGAGAGATCCCTCTTTGTGTTATGGACACACGATGTCTGTTTGTATTCTGGGGATAAACACTGATCCACTGCTCAGGGCCCCATAGGTTGCCCAGGCCTCCTCAATGACTCTCACATTCGGGGGGCTGGATCAGTCCCATTATGGCCTCCCAGCTGTCGGTCTAGGGTCCAAGAACTCTCCCCTGTTCATATCAGCTGTCTCTGCTGGTTTTGCCAGCCCATTCTTTGCCAATCCGCTCATCACTCCTCTCTCTCTGTCACTGGAGACCTTGGGTTCAGTTCGATGCTTAACTGTGGGTGTTTGCCATCAGTCACTGGATGAAGGCTCCAAGATGGTTGTAGACATCAAGTTCATTATCAGGAATGGGCATTCTAGGTGGTCTCCCCACTATTGCTTAACTTGCCAATTGGTGTCATCCCTTTAGATCACTGGAGGTCACACTGATGCCTGATCTGTCTTCTAACCTATGATTCCCTCTTCCACCTATTCTACCACCCCCACTCAACCTTGCTGTTCCTCCATGACCTACTCCCTCTTCCTCTTCTCCCCCTCTCTTCTTCCCAGCTCCCACTCCCCCCACCCCTCGCCATGTTCCCCAACTGTTCAGAGGATCTTGCCTCATTCCTCTTATCTTGGGCACCATGAATATTTTTAGGTTATTTCCTGTTTCCCAGACTCTCTGTCAGTGGAAGTGCAGACTGGCACTATCCCGATCCATATCTAAAAACCATATATGAGTGAGTACATATCGTGTTTGTCTTTTTGTGACTGGGTTACCTCACTCAGGATGGTTTATCAAATGCTATCCATTTACTTGTGAATTTCAAGATTCCATTGTTTTTTTTCTGCTGAGTAAATTCCATTGTGTAAATGTACCATATTTTCTCTATCCACTGTTCAGTTGAGGGGCATCTAGGTTGCTTCCAGGTTCTGGCTATTACAAATAATGCTGCTATGAACATAGTGGAGCAGATGCCCTTGTTGTATGAATGGGCATCTTTTGGATATATGCCTAAGAGTGGAATTGCTGGCTCTTGTGGTTGATAGATTCCCATTTTCCTGAGGAATCTCCATACTGATTTCCAAAATGGCTATATGAGTTGGCACTCCCACCAGCAGTGGAGGAGTGTTCCCCTTTCTCCACATCCTCTCCAGCATAAATTGTCTTCGGTGTTTTTGATTTTAGCCATTCTGACAGGAGTAAGGTCGTACCTAAGAGTTGTTTTGTTTTGCATTTCCCTGAAGGCTAAGGATGTTGAGCACTTTTTTAAGTGTCTCTTGGCTATTTTAGCCTCCTCTATTGAGAATTCTCTATTCAGTTCTGCACCCCACCTTTTAATTGGATCCTTTGGTGTTTTGGAGACTTGCTTCTTGAGTTCTTTGTATATTTTGGAGATTAGCCCTCTGTCAGATGTGGGGTTCATGAATATATTTTCCCATTCTGTGGACTGCCTTTTTGTCTTGTTGACTGTGTCCTTTGCCTTACAGAAGCTTTTTAGTTTCAGGAGGTCCCATTTGTTAGTTGTTGGTCTCAGTGACTGTGCCACTGGTGTTATGTTCAGGAAGTGGTCTACTGTACCAACTCATTGAAGAGTATCTCCCACTTTCTCTTCTAAAAGTTTCAGTGTGGCTGGATTTATGTTGAGATCTTTGATCCATTTGGACTTAAGTTTTGTATAAGGCAATAAACATGGATCTATCTGCAGTCTTCTGCATACTAGTACCCAGTTATGCCAGCACCATTTGTTGAAGATGCTTTCTTTTTTTCCATTGTATACTTTTAGCTTCTTTGTCAAAAATCAAGTGTTCATAGGTGTGTGGGTTAAAATCAGGGTTTTCATTTCGGTTCCATTGATCTACCTGCCTATTTTTGTGCCAATACCAAGCTGTTTCCCGGACTGTAGCTCTATAATAGAGCTTGAAGTCAGGTATGGTGATGCCTCCTGAAGTTCCTTTATTGTATAGGGTGGTTTTAGCTATCCTGGGCCTTTTGTTTTTCCATATAAAGTTGATTATTGTTCTTTCCAGGTCTGTGAAGAATTGTGCCAGAATTTTGATAGGGATTGCATTGAATCTGTAGACTGATTTTGGCAAGATTGCCATTTTTATTATGTTGATCCTACCAATCCAATAGCATGGGAGATCTTTCCATTTTTCTGGTATCCTCTTTGATTTCTTTATTTAAAGACTCCAAGTTCTTGATAAACAGGTCTTTCACTTCCTTGGTTAACATTATCCCCAGATATTTGATGTTTATGGCTATTGTATGGGGTGATGTTTCTCTGATTTCTGTCTCAGTCACTTCTTCATCTGTATATAATAGGGCCACTGATTTTTTTTGAGTTTACCTTGTATCCTGCCACTTTGCTGAAGCTGTTTATCAGCCCTAGGAGTTCCCTTGCAGAGTTTTTCGGGTCACTTATGTAAAGTATCATATCATCTGCAAATAATGAAAGCTTGACTTCTTCTTTTACTATTTGTAGCCCCTTGATCTCCTTTTGTTGTCTTATTGCTGTAGCTAGAACTTCAGGTACAATATTGAAGAGATATGGAGAGAGTTGACAGCCTTGTCTTGTTCCTGATTTTAGAGGTAATGCGTTGATTTTCTCTCCATTTAGTTTGATGTTAGCTGTTGGTTTACTGTATATTGCTTTTATTATATTCTGGAATGTTCCTGTTATCCCTGATCTCTCTAGGACCTTTATCATGAGGGGTGCTGGATTTTGTCAAAGGCTTTTTCAGCATCTAGTGAGATGATCATGTGGTTTTCTTTCACAGTTTGTTTATATGGTGGATTATATTGATAGATTTTCTAATGTTGAACTATCCCTGAATTCCTGGGATGAAGCCTACTTGATCATGGTGGATGATTTTTCTGATATATTCTTGAATCTGGTTTGCTAGTATTTTATGAATATTTTTGCATCGATGTTCATGAGGGAAATTGGCCTATACTTCTCTTTCTTAGTTGTGCCTTTGTGTGGCTTGGGTATCAAGGTAATTGTAGCATCGTAAAGAGAGTTTGGCAGTGAGCCTCCTGCTTCTATTGTGTGGAAAACTTTGAGGAGTATTGGAATTAGCTCTTCTTGAATTTCTGGTAGAATTCTACACTGAAGCCATCTGGGCCTGGGCTTTTTTTGTTTGGGAGATTTTGATGACTGCTTCTATTTCACTAAGGGTTATAGATCTGTTTAGATTGTTTATCTGCTCTTGATTTAGTTTTGGCAAGTGATATCTATCCAGGAAATTGTTCATTTCTTTTAAATTTTTGAATTTTGTGGAGTACAGATTTTCAAAGTATGCCCTGATGATTCTCTTGACTTCCTCAGAGTCCGTTGTTATGTCCCCTTTTTGATTTCTGATTTTGTTAATTGGCATGCTGTCTCTCTGTCTTTTGGTTATTTTGTACAGAGGTTTGTCTATTTTGTTAATTTTCTCAAAGAACCAACTCTTTGATTCATTGATTCTTCTCAATGTTTTACTGGTTTCTACTTGATTGATTTCATCCCTCAATTTGATTATTTCCTGGCATCTGCTCCTCCTTGGTTAGTTTGCTTCTTTTTTTTTTAGAACTTTCAGCATTTCTATTAATTCTCTAGTATGACTGTTCTCCAGTTTCTTCATGTGGACACTTAGTGCTATGAACTTTCCTCTCAACACTGCTTTCAAAGTGTCCCATAAGTTTGCGTATGTTGTGTCTTCATTCTCATTGAATTCCAGGAAGTCTTTAATTTCTTTTTTTATTTCTTCCTTTACCCAGGGATGGTGCAATTGTGCATTGTTCAATTTCCATGAGTTTGTAGGGTTTCTGCGATTTGTGTTATTGTTGAATTTTAATTTTAATGCATGGTGGTCTGATAAGATACAGGGGCTTATTCCAATTTTTTTGTATCTGTGGAGATTTGCTATGTTTCCTATTATGTGGTCAATTTTAGAGAAGGTTCCATGTAGCGTTGAGAAGAAGGTATATCCTTTGTATTTGGGTGGAATGTTCTATAGATGTCTGTTAAACCCAGTTGGGTCATAACTTCTATTAGTTCTTTTGTTTCATTGTTAAGTTTCTGTCTGGAGGTCCTGTCTAGCGGTGAGAGCAGAGTGTTGAAATCTCCTACTATTAGTGTGTGAGGTTTTATGTGCAGTTTGAGCTTTAGTAATGTTTCTTTCACGAATGTATGTGCCTTTATA
Organism: Mesocricetus auratus; assembly: GCF_017639785.1. Classification (NCBI taxonomy): domain Eukaryota; kingdom Metazoa; phylum Chordata; class Mammalia; order Rodentia; family Cricetidae; genus Mesocricetus; species Mesocricetus auratus. The sequence goes on from NW_024429191.1 coordinate 22,148,208, forward strand.
TTTGGGGCATAGATGTTTAAAACTGAGACTTCTTCTCGGTGGACTTTTCCTTTGATGAATATGAAATGTCCTTCTTCATCTCTTTTGATTGATTTTAATTTGAAGTCTAGTTTGTTAGATATTAGGATTGCTACACATGCCTGTTTCTTGCGTCCATTTGATTGGAAAATCTTTTCCCAACCGTTTACTCTGAGTTAACGTCTGTCTTTGATTTTGGGATGTGTATCTTGTATGCAGCAGAAGGATGGGTTCTGTCTTCGTATCTATTCTGCTAGTCTGTGTCTTTGTATAGGCAAGTTGAGGCCGTTGACATTGAGGGATATTAATGACCATTGATTGATGATTCTTGTTTGTGCTTGATTTATTGGTAGTGAAGTTATTTTGTGTAGTTTCTCCTCCCTTTTTCTTTTGGTGTTTTGTAAATTGGGATTATATATTGCCTGTGTATGTAATAATCAAAGAAAAAGAGGTCATCATTTGACAAAAGAGAGTAGTCATGTGTAAGCTTGAGGGAGAAGTGTTTGGAGGAAGGTATGGGAAAGGGAAAAATGTTGCAATTATATTTTAACTTCAATAATTAATTTAAAATACTAAGTGTGATGTACCAATTTTTCTTTTATCAATTATCTTTACCCATTTTTGTCTAGCTCTAAGTTACCTAAATTTTAAAAGAAAATTGCAGACTATAGTTGATTTATCTTTTTTGTTTTACTCACTTTTAAATCACAGCTAGATTTCAAAATAATCAACATAACATATTCAAAGCTTCAACAGTACAACATCCAACACAGAAGAAAACAATTATCTTGCTGTTTGTCTTCCATGAAGATTCTGCTTTTACATTTCTTTATTTTTTGCACCTAATTGCAAAAAATAAACACAAATATGCACAAATTATACCTGTTCCTTATCACAAATGTCTTCTAATTAATGGGTATTTGGGGAAATTTAAAACTTTATTAGGGAACAATGTTAATTTGACTTCAAGGTTATTCCTCTAGTCTATAAACTAAGTAGATGTACACTTGAGATAAATAGCAATTTGGAGTGATATTAAGTAGTGTTTTCGTAATGTCTTTAGTTTTTATGTACACTATGGAATAGCTGCAGTATTTGAACATTTGAAAAGCCTTATCTATTACTGCTCAGATTATAAATCCATGGATTTTTCTTTAATATGTAATTTTGATTAGAAAGTTCTTCCCCTTGATTTGTGTTTAAATGCCATTTTCAGTTTCTCCCTAATAACAAAGTGGTAAGTGCTTCCTGAGGAGATATATATTACTCTGTTTAAAATATAGACTTTTCTTCTTTCCAAGCATATGTGTAAGTAAGCAAGACATAGGTAGAAAAAGCAGTGAAATGAAAAAATTCATTATATTACGTGAAAATGTGCAGGTAAAACACAAATCTGACCTGGGCAGTGGTGGTGCACGCCTTTAATCCCAGCACTTGGGAGGCAGAGGCAGGCGGTTCTCTGTGAGTTCGAGGCCAGGCTGGACTGACAGCCTCCAAAACAATACAGAGAAACCCTGTCTCGAGAAACAAACAAAAAAAAACCCCACAAATCTGAAGCTAGAGAGATGGCTCAGCATAATCACTGAGCACTTCCTGCTATTGCAGAGGCCCAGGTTAAGTTCCTAGTAACCTCAAGGTGGCTCACAACTGTCTGTATCTCCAGGTTCAGGGCATCCCATTATTTTTTTCTGTCCTCTGAGGGAACCAGCAATATACATTGTGCACATACATAGCTGGAGACAAAGAGTACACACAAAACAAAAATAAATAAACATCTAAAATAAACTACTAATGTGGTTTCCGTTTTGACTGCAACTTTTCATGCTGTGTCTCACTAAGAGATGCAATGGGAAATATATTGCCTGAATCAGTTACACACTTTCCAAAGGGACCCTTATTCACATGAGTTCAGATTCTATGGCCCAGGAGTCCATAGTGTAGTTCTTTATAAAAAATGGGGAGACTGGAAAACAGGGAGGTTTCCAAGAGAGATATGCAAGGCAGGAAAGAGAAGGGGAATGAAGCAAGATCTCATGAGCAGATTGGGAGCATGGGGGGAGGGGAGACAGAACCAGGAAAAAGAGGAGGAGAGGAGGAGAGGAAGATATGGGAGAGCAGTAAGGTTGAGTCGAGGGAAGAATGGAGGAGACCAGGATGAGAGATACTATAATAGAGGTAGTCATTATAGGTTTGAGGAGAGAGCTAAGACTAGTGGGATTTCCAGAGATCTACAATGATGACACCAGCTGGAAAACTAAGCAATAGTGGAGAGACTACCTTAATTTCCCCTGCCTGAAAATGAGATTGACAACTACCTTATATGCCATCCTAGAACCTTCATCCGGTTACTGATGGAAGCAGAGGCAGATACCCATAACTAAACACTGAACTGAGCTCCTGGTACCCAGTGACAGAGAGGGAGGAGTGATGAGCCAAGGTGTCGATTCAGTGCTGGTGAAACACATAGAGACAGTGGACCTGACAAGGGGGAGCTCTTGGACCCAAGATTGATGGCTGAGAGGTCAGCATGGGACTAATCCAGACTGCCCTGAATGTGGTGTCAGTGAGGAGGCCTAGCCAATCTCTGGGGCCTTGGGTAGTACATCAGTGTTTACCATGGCATACAAATGAACTTTGGGAGCCCATTCCATATGGAGGAAACCTCAGCCTGGGCACATTGGGGAGGGTCTAGGTTCTGCTCCAGATGAAGTGACAGACTCTGGAGATGCTCCATGGAGGGCCTCACCCTCCATGGAGAATGGTGTGGGGATTGGGTGGGGGGGGGTTGGGAGGGCTGGTAGAGGGGCAAGGGAGGAGGGGTGTGAGAGGGAGCTGGGATCGACATGTGAAGCAAGCATGTTTCAAATTTAGATAAAAAATATATTCAGAAAAAATGGGGAAAAAAAGAAAAGAAAAAAACGAGTTTCACAATGGAGAGATTCATTACTACTAGGGAACAAGCTAAAACAGAGTTTAGAGACAGCATATGAAAATTAAGGCCAGATGTGAGGCACCGGATACAAGGGCCTCACTGTATATGCACTACTGAATACCCTTGACCTGTTTTCAGCGTATCTTGCTGTGATAATGGATTAAGTGAGTATGTGTGTCTGGGTTGTGATTTATTCAATCAATGAAAGGAGAAAGAATGTGTGCACAGTATGATGAGCATTGTCTATACTGAGGTGATGAATTTTTGCTGTAGTGTACTTCACTGTTAGAAGCATTGGCAAAGATCAGTTCAAGATTCAGTGTCAGGCATCTGAAGTCCTCAGAACTTGGACTTTTCTCATTGGCATATTAGTCACTGCTCTATGGAGAAAGAACCACGAAAACACATGATATGTGCAACATAGGCAGGGTGCTATTACCTTTGTTTACATTGCAGGACATTAGCAGTTCAACAACAGCCGTCTCTACATTGAAGAGGTGGAAAGAACCGATAATTTTTTTTTGCCATTTTTTTTTTGTTTTCAGTTTAAATTTAGATTAGAAACAAGGATGCTTCACAAGTCAGTTCCAGGTCCCTCTCCCTTTCCCTCCCCTCCTCCCGTGCCCTCCCCCTCAACACCCCCATTATCCGCTCATTTCCCCAGGGAGGGTGAGGCCCTCCATGGGGGTGTTCACAGTCTGTCATTTCATACAGGGCAGGGCCTAGACACTCCTCCAAGAGTTCAGGGTGAGAGTGCATCTCACATTGTTGGATGGGAGTCCAAAGTCGGTGTGTATACTCGGGATGAGTACTGATCTACTGCCCAAGGCTCAATAGATTACCTAGGCCCCCTCACTGACACCCACATTCAGAGGGTCTTGATCAGCCCCATTCTGGATTCCCAGGCTGATGCCTCGGATTCAAGAGTTAACCTTTGTCAGGTCAGCTGTTTCTGGGGGTTAAACCAGCCCAGTCTTAATCCCTCTGGTCATCAGTCCTCCCTCTCTGTTACTGGCTTTCTTGAGTTCAGCTCAGTACTTGACCATGGGAGTCTGCCTCTTCGTCCATCAGCCACTGAATGAAGTTTCTGTTTCCCAGACTCTCTGGCCATGGGATTGTAGGCTGGCACTCCCCAGATCTATGTCTAAAATCCATATATGAGAGAGTACATGCCATGTTTCTCTTTTTGTGACTGCGTTACCTCACTCAGGATGGTTTCTTCTAGTGTCATCCATTTGCCTGCAAATCTCAGGATTCCATTGTTTTTTTTTCTGCTAAATAGTACTCCATTGTGTAAATGTACCACATTTTCTCTATCCATTCTTCGGTTGAGGGACATCTAGGTTGCTTCCAAGTTCTGGCTATTACAAATAATGCTGCTATGAACATAGTGGAACAGACATCCTTGTTCTATGAATGGGCATCTTTTGGATATATGTCTAAGAGTGGAGTTGCTGGGTCTTGTGGTAGGTTTATTTCCATTTTCTGAGGAATCTACATACTGATTTCTAAAATGGCTGAACCAGTTGGCACTCCCACCAGCAATGGAGGAGTGTTCCCCTTTCAACACATCCTCTCCAGCATAAACTGTCATTGGTGTTTTTGATTTTAACCATTCTGAGAGAAGTAAGATGATATCTCAGAGTTACTTTCATACAGAACCGATGATTATTAAGTCCAAGAAGCTGAATTCCTTGGCAGTCTCAAAAATCTGTACTGAAAAGCCTGAAGGCTCCCATCAAAGTCACCAGTGTTCAAAAGGTCCAGGTCAAGAAGACTAAGGAGCTCAAGTGGGGTGCCAGTGGGGGAGCCCAGCAGCAGTGTGCTCTTTCTGGAAGAGTATTGGAAGGGTGGCTCTGTGTGAGCAGGCTGTTTTCTCCATATACTTTCTTTTCATTTTTGTCTCCTCTAGGTTACTGCTCCATATGTCAATTCTCTCAGAAGAAAACACCCAAAGATATGGGTGTGTATCCTCAGTCTTGTGTGTCCTCTAATCCAGTCATGTCAGCAACCAAGACCAGTCATCACATTTCATATATATTTATTGCACAAATGAATGGGTTTTGATATGTGTTTTTCATGAATGAATATAATACATCTTGATAATGTCCCCAATTCCTTTTCCTGCAGTTCTCCTCACATTTCTTAAATAATCATCCTGTGCTTCCATGTTATTTTTAATTTTCACTACTACATATAGTATATATTTATTTATGGTTTAATATATTTATATAAATATATACTTATAAATATGTGTGTGCTGGCCTTAGCATGCACATAGAATTTGGGAAAAACTGGCAGGAGTTAGTTCTCTCCTTTCAATATTGGGGAATAAGCTCAGTTTTTCAGACTCATTACCTATTGAACCATCCCACTGGGCCATCATATATATGTTTACCTATATGTCGAAGAGCTACAGATGAGCTTATCTGCCTAATTCTGGCTTACTTCACTTTGTCCCAAGAACTTTAAGAGCTCAGAGAAACAATGATGAATGGATTGCAGGTCTTAGAAGACATCCAATCTGATACTCAGAATCAGACATACAGGCAACAGGTCAGGACAGGGGTTTCCCAACACCTCTCAAATGCTGGAAAGATCTCCCTAAGGTTGCTATGCATTCACCTATGGTTTTCCCAGTATCTGTAACCAAAAAAACAGCAACGAAAAAGCACCCAAATGGTCCCATTGATAAGCAACCTATACAGACGAAGGACCTAAAGGAAATCAAGGAGGCCATTGTTTTGTATGGTCTTCATTCTCCCTATGTCAGAGAGCTCCTAACCTCATGGGCCACTGCAAATAGAGTAACCCCAAAAGACAGGGCCCAATTAGCCTCAATTAGCCTCAGCAGTGCTCGAAAATTCTTGTCAAATTCAATGGAGAGCATTATGGAGGCAAGAGGCGAAAGCCCTAGAGATTCAGGAATTAAAGAACAGTTATGAAGCGCCCCAAGACAAGATTCTTGGGGAGGGTGCTTATGCTGATCCGCAGGTTCAGTCTGCATGTGACGAGCACATGTTGTCTTTATGTCATACAGCTGCTTTGAATGCTTTGGGTAAGGTTTTTGAAACAGGAGAGATAATGCAACCCTATGCCAAGGTAGTACAGGGTCCAAGGGAAAGGTTCACTGAATTTTTAGAGAGATTGTCCAGAGCAATAGAATTACAAGTAGCAAATCCAGAATCTAGGCAACTCCTTATAGAATCTTTGGCATATGAGAATGCAAATCCACAATGCAAGCAGGTACTTTGGCCATTAAAAATAAAATCAGCATTGGGGATTATACCTTGGCAGAGCTAAGGCAACTGGTGGGGAAAAAGCCAAAACGGCAGACAAGAAAAAGGCCTCTCTCTACACTCATCCAGCTCCATTCACTTTCCATCAGACATAATTTATCCTTCAGTGTTTAGTATCTAAGGACCTTCTACCGTTATTCAGAACTTGGTTATTTTTTAAAGGGCAAGTGAATCAAATTTTCATAATTTTATGGGTATTGTTCTAGTTTTGAGTAAACAATACGTGAACAATGAGGTACTTTTTTTCCTCAAAAGAGTAAATAAACAAGGAGATAAGAGGATAAGTTAAACAGAAATCTTAAGTAAGGTTAAGGTCATACACTATTCAATATATTCTGCAAGTTTCACCGGCAACTTCTCTGGTTCTTATTTCTTTTTTTATCGGGGCAGACATAGCATGCATGACTAAAGAATTTCTGGTTTTATTGAAAATAAATAATCATAAGAATCTGTAAATAATTCAGATGAAATTCTAACAACACTGTGAGTGTCTGCTATTTCTACTGCAGTTAAACTCCTTTTAAAATAAGGGGAAAACCTATAGAATCTTGTTTAATGTCTTTAGTAATGAAAAACTACATGAAAATTATCTTAACCATCTTTAATTCCACAAGCAGAATTTTTTTAAAAAAGTCTTCTTCCTTTTTAAATCGAAAATAGATTCTTGTCTCATACAAAAAAATCTGACCACAGTTTCCCTTCCCCCTGCTCATTCCTGCTCCCAATTCCCATCCTTTCCCACAGATCCACTCCCCCATCATCTCCCTTCAGAAAACAGCAGGTGTCCATGTGACAACAACCAAATGGAACAAAACAAAATACAATAAGACGGCAAAAGCCCTCATATCTAGGCTTGACAAAGCAACCCAACAGTAGGAAGAGTTCCAAGAGCAGGCAAAAGAGTCAGTGACACGCCTGCTCCCACAGTTACAAGTCCTATACAAATACCAGTATAACAGCCACAACATATGTGCAGAGAACCTGGTGAACACCCTATCAGTCCCCTTGCTTGCCACTTCAGGCTCTATGAGATCATGTGAACCCTTCTTAGCTTATTCAATGGGCCCTATTCTCCTAGTGTCCTTCATCCCTGCCTTTACAGGATTCTCCAAGCTCTGAAGGGAAGGACCCATAAAGATCCCCAGTTTAGATTCTTTCTCCCTATGTCTGATGTGGGTCTCTGCACCAACTCACATCTGCTGCTGGAGGAAGCCTCACTGATGATGACTGGACAAGGCACAAATCTATGACTATAGCACACTATCATTAGGAATCATTTCATAAAATATATTATATTTCAAATATATATGTGTGTGTATATATGTATGTATACACACACACACAGATCCATGGTTTCTGAACATCAAGCAGTATCAGCCATGGGGCTACCTCTTGTGACATGTCCTCAAGTTATATCAGACATTGTTTGGCTACTTCTGCAAGTACTATACCACCATTGCCTCAACATATATGTGCCCCAGAGGACAGGTTGTAGGTCAGAGCTTTTGTAGCTTTGTTGGTGTCCACAGTTTTCTTTCAAGGGCTCACTAAAAAAAAACTAGAGAATAGTGGTGAAGGCTCCAGGCAGACACCAGCTCAACTTCTCCAGATTCTATGAGCTATGTGGATGTAGCCCTAGTCAATAGGGTATCACTCACCATTTACAGACAGGTTCCTTCTGTTCTAACATCAGCCCAGGGTGTTTAGATCTCCATGGAATGTACTAGGCCAACAATTCAACCAAATGCAGCCAAATCCTGTCACTGGGAGCTTTGCCTGGCTACAAAAGATGATCAGTTCATATTCTGTATCCTTCATCACTAGGAATCCTCAGTCTGATCACCTTCCTTAGATTCCAGGAAGCTCTCACTGCACTAGGTTTCCCGACTACCCCACATTTCATTTTCTAAAAATTTTTCTAACATATCGTGCTCTAATTTTATTTTGCTTGATCTAAGAACTTCAGTACATTGTTTAAAAATGAGTATAGTTAAAGAAAATTTCTAAACAGAAAACAATGCCTAATACTAAACAGTAGCTAATGTAATTTTAAAATTCTGGCCTCTATTCAACTAATCTTACAAAGATGGGCATGTTACCACTTCTCTGAGCTTCAATTTCTAGATTTAAAAAAGTTATTGGACCAAGATTATCTCAAACTGTTCACTCTCTTTTTGGCACAATTACTGTAACAATCCCCTGAACCAAAATGACTCCTGAATTTAGAGCAGCAGTTTTCAACTTGCCTAATGCTTCAACCCTTTAATATGGTTCCTTACATTGTGGTGACTCCCAACAATAAAAATATTTTTGCTGTTACTTCATCACTGTAATTTTGCTGTGAAATGAATCATAATATAAATATCTGTGTTTGCTGACTATCATAGGTCACCTCTGTGAAAAGGTTATTTGATCCCCCTGAAGGGTCTCCAGTCAAAGACTGAGAATCACTGCTTTGAAGAAAAAAAAAATACATCACACTGTCTCCATTTCATCTCATCCTGTTACACATTATACCCCTTTAAACGCACTAAGGGTCTAACAATGTGATTTTTTTTCCAAACTGTTATTTATGACCAACAATGACCTTCAAGAATGACTCAATGAGTTCCAGCAACACTATGCAGGAAGGTATATTTTGTCGCATGTGGGCACACAGCCTGTGCTTTGAGTTGCTCTCCATCATAGTCTGTAGTCTCCTCAAGAGCCAAGACTGTGATTTTCTTTGAGACTAATACAAACCCTGGCATAATGATTCTTTAGTCTAGGCACCCACTAAATACATACACAGAACATATAGATTATGTGAGTGAAAAAATGAATGAAATGCATACTCCTTTATTTTGGAAGTAGTTCCTACACAGATTTAATGGAGAAAACACATTCTTACATCAAATTAGTTTTCCGAGACAATGTCTGTTTGAAGATAAATATGAATCTGCATCTTGTGCCAATAAATGTTGGCATATATATACAGAAGGTTTATATCTACAAAGGAAGGAGGGGGAGGAGTAAGGGGGGAAATTTAGGAAAGAGAAAAAGATAAAGAAAGAATAAGTTATGTAGAGAATGAGGAAGAAGATCTTGAAGTTAAAGAGGATGTAATGTAGCTAGAGGAATACACAGTGTCCCAGTATGAAAGGAGGCCAGGGGGACACATGAAAATTGGATATCATGGTTTACTTCTGAATAAGGATTAAAAAGTATTTCTTAAGATTCTTCACATTTTACAATTATAAAGTCAATATGATGAATTAATTTTCATATGCCTTTTTTGATTTTAATGTGGGGATACATGCTACTATCTCCAAATTTTATATTGAAATATCACAGGATCCAGGAATGCTTGCCTTCTATTAAGAAGTAAATAGGAGATTAAATTCACAGAATGTAGGTTTGTGACAAAATCAGTGAATTAGCTCAACCCCTTTCTCCATCTGAACTCCATGAAACAGTATTTCAAGATTAGCCACAGACATAATATTCTTTTTTTTTTCATAATGCCTGTGGGAGTTAGGATTGGCCTGGTCCTAAGAAAACATAGAACTGTTTGTTTGTTTGTTTTACTAAAAATTTTTATTTTTAAATTTAAATTCAAATTAGAAACAAGGTTTCTTCACATGTCAATCTCACGTCCGTCTCCCTTTTCCTCCCCTCCTCCAACGCCCTCCCACCACCCACCCAATAACACCTCCTTTCCCCAGGGAGGGTGAGTTCTTCCATGGGGGTGTTCATAGTCTGTCATTTCATCCAGGGCAGGGCCTAGACCCTCCCCCAAGAGTCCAGGGTGAGAGTGCATCTCTCATTGTGGGATGGGCACCCAATGTCCATTTGTATGCCAGGAATAAATACTGGTCAACTACCAAAGGACCCATAGGTTGCCTAGGCCTCCTCACTGACACCACATTCAGGGGTCTTCATCAGCCCCATGCTGGATTCCCAGGCATCAGCCTGGGATTCAAGAGTTAACCCTTGTCAGGTCAGCTATTTCTGGGGGTTAAACCAGCCCAGTCCTAATCCCTTTGGTCATCAGTCCTCCCTCTCTGTTACTTGCTTTCTTGAGTTAAGCTCAGTGCTTAGCCATGGGAGTCTGCCTCTTCTTCCATCAGCCACTGAATGAAGGTTCTGTTTCCCAGACTCTCTGGCCATGGGATTGTAGGCTGGTGCTCCCCAGATCTATGTCTAAAATCCATATATGAGAGAATACATCATATTCTAACACAAACTATTTCTCTGTACTTCTTCTCCCAGTGGTAGTAGCCCTCCGGGAAAATCTTGTGGGCCTATGTGAAGCATTCTTGCAGAAGAAGTTGGAAAAGGCTCTCCTGCCTGAGTAGTTGAGAAATCTTAGGCAAGTTGTTGCCTAAGTTGTTCTCTGAATGCTGTGACACTGGCATTAAGAACTTCCTTTCCTCCCTCTGCCTCTTTTCTTAATAACTCCCTAAAATGATTGATCAGTTAAGTCTAGTAATCTAAGTTAGCAAAAAGTGTCCCCAAAAGGCTCTGGATTCTCAGGTCACACTGTTGTGTGCATAAAGATGGAATGACCTTGCATTCTGTCCTCTGTCCTGTAGCCTGCCCTGGTCATTCTGAACCTCAAGCCCTCCTCATTTCAACCCTTTCCTTTCCAGCTGTGATTACTCATATAAGTATCTAAACTAAGGCTAAAAAATGACTGCTGTAAGAAAATGAGGAAGCAGCATTTTCAAGTCACCCATGAAAGGCATGTGATAGGAACTCAAGTTACTTGTTTCACAGGGAAGTTGAGAAGGAATTTATGGGTAAAGAACTGTTTTCTAGTCAGCTAGGAGGCAGGCTAGCTAGCTTCCATAGCATCATTTTTCATCCTAGATACCTTTAAAAAAATTAAATGCAGAGACCAGAGATAAATAAACACAAACTCATTTTTCCCGCTTTGTACTGCTTCTCATTCCTTTGACTACAGTTATCTAAAAACAGAGTCCAATAATTTCAGATTCTCCTAGGAAAGACATATATGCATTATGCATGTTATCTTACTATATTACCCAATATAAAAATTTAAAACATGAAGAAATTTCTACTTCAGAAAATATCCAAGACATAATGAGTAAAGAAGAAACTATGGTATGGTTAAGCATGCTTTGTAAATCTTCTTTATGTCTGATGGAAATCATAAACAGGGCACTCAAACACAGAGAGGAACATATACACATAAAGGAATTGCAACAGAAGGGTCTGTGGCATTTCTATTTGCTTTTGTTGTGTTGTGAGACAGGATTCCATGTGCCCAGGCTGGCCTCAGAGTCCCTCTGTAGCATAATAGGCTCATGACCTTTTCATCCTCTTGCTTCCACTTCTCAAGTGCTGGGACCACAGGTATAAATTGTCATGCACAGCTAAAACAAAATATTAGCTATGGTGGTAAGATTACACACAATTTTTAATGACTCTCCTCTAGTTTCCAAATCTATATCATTTGTGATCTGTTAGAGTCTAAAGCTGATATGCTGTTTTATCCCCATGATTTTCTACATTACTCTACACTGACAACAGAATATGTGGGCTACCCAGAAATGTCTCAATTGCATAAATCTCCTCCCCAAAAAATACAAAAATCACACAATTTTTCATTAGCCTCCATTTTACATGGACCTGAGGCCAAGAATCCTGTGTGTGACTCAGCATAGATTTCTCCCCAAGGGGGATTTCAAGGGATGCTTAGCCTGGAGAACATGGGACACAGTTGTCCTGTTTTCTTACATTGTTTCCAACCCGTAAATGCATGTGGCAGTCCAAGCGCATCATTTCTTTCTGAAGGAAATTTTCTGCTGAAGCTTATACTGTGATTTCCATTACAACAGAAATCTGTTAGTTGTTTGTTAAGTCTTCTGTACAATGAAATCAATGCAATAATCAATGCGAATGGTTCACTGGAAAATGCTAACTGTCTTTTCTACCCCAAGAGGAATGGATTAAGTAAAGCAGAAGGTTTTGCTATGGCATTCTCCGCAGGACATCTCTTTGAAAGGGAGACTGTCTGCAAAGCTTCTCATTGTATCTGCCAACTCTGCCTCTTCTCCCTAAAACACAAACGCCCATTCTACTAGGAATAATGAGTAATGCCATTAAAGTGCCCAGAATATGTTCATAATAATTGATACTTCAGCTGCTGGTGCCAGGGCTGCACGGATGGAGTACTTTATTTTGAAAGCTGGTGAGTGTGTTTTTCTCTCTTTGATACTGTGCCCAGATGAAGCATGTCCACAATCAGTGTTGGCTCAGTGCAACCTGAACACAGATAGTTTGCATTCCTCCAAGTGCAGTAATGCCAGAGGCTTACATAATGGATCTGACTTATCAAAGTCTTCCTTGAGGGAGTAGGATAAAGATATGAAACAGCACACACCTGGGGACGATATTTTTCCTTAGAAAATCACATCCATATTAACAATAATAACTTGGCATCACTTTGGACTGTGTAATTTAGCATTTGTTTAAAATTCTGTATTTACACTTTTAAGTTTTATTTTATTAAAAGCAACAATATATGTTTTCTAGTTTGTTGAAACTGTTACTCTTTACTGAAGAAATTCCTGTTTACTGTATGTTATTTCAGAACTTATTTTTAATTAATTGCCATATACTTTGAATATTAATTATAGAAATAATGCATTTTATTTAAATAATTTCACTATAATTGAGATTGTCACCTCAATGATAAAAGAGAATAGAAAGCTGCAAAGGTTTGCAAAGACCCTTGGAAGTCTGCCATATAACAAAGCCAAGTTTCCTTCTTTCGAGTACCAGGGTATTTAATAGAAATCTTCTGTACATTTTTATTAACATCTAACTATGTCATATTATTATGATGATTAATGTTATTAGTTATAAAATTTTGATTTAGCTATTTAGACTTTTTGCATATAATTTCAAACACCAAACATAAGATAATTGAAATACTTTAAATACTGTAGAAATATTATAAGTAACTAATTATTTGTTATGCATTATCAATTGCTGTTTATAAATGTTTTTGCATTTTATTACAAGTTGGGCTTCCTCATATTACCTGCTTGTTTCCATCCTCATTTCCTCACACTGGAACATTTTCACCAAATTAAAGAAAATAATAATTGCTTGGCCCTACTTTAAATTCCAGGAGTTAAAAACTCCGAGTGGCTGCTGGAAATGCAGTCAGTTTGCAGAGTACTTGCTGAGCAAAAAGGTAGTCCTCACTTTGAGCCCTAGCACTGTACAAAACTAGACATAGTGTCATATGCCTGTGATGCTTGCAGTGCAGAGACAGCGGCAATAGAAACAGAGGGTCAGAGTCATCCTTTCCAAAAGATCTGAAGCTAACTGAAGCTTCATGAGACTCTATTTCAAAATAAAGAGGAACGGGAGAGGGAGAAAAGGAAGGAGGGAAGGGAAAAAGAAGAAAAAAGGAGGAGTTGAAAAAGGAAGAGCAGGAGAAGAAAAAGGAGAAAAGAAAAGTGTCCAAATCTTACCCTTTGTGGGATCTTTCCAGTTTTCTTCCCTGAAGGGTCCAAAGCACTCAAGTAAACGGAAATCATCAGTAAAAACAGGAACTATTTAACATCAGAAGTAAGTAGAAATTGTAACATCAAAATTAAATAGAAACCATGTATCTTTCTGTTTCTCTATCTCTGAAATGGAATGTATATGTATTTTGTCTATCCATGCCCAAGAAATCTGCATATCAATGATGTAAATAGGAGTAATATAGGCACACAACACACTGTAGAATTAAAACCACCAGGGAACAGGGGTGGTTTACCTTGTAAACCAAGTTATTCAAATCATTTTCTTCAATAATGCTTGCAGGATAAATTCCTTCCCTTCACCAGCTTCTACTATTAATGTTTTATCTCCCTGGTGTGAGTTTACTGAGTCACAGGTACTGCTGAACAGCTCTGACATACTCCAATGCTCATTCTACTTCAATTAGTCTAATATTGCCAAGTTCTGAAGGTGTCCACATTAGTCATCTTTGCATGAGTACATACTCATATACCCAAGTAATTTAACAGTTTTTCTCCTATACTTAACCTCTATTGAAATGTAATATAAGTGTGAAGCGGAAACCTCCATAGGAGTGACTTGTGAGCATGTCAATGGGAGTATTTCTTTGATTTCTCACTGATGTAGTATGGCCCAATCCATGGTGGCAGTACTATCCCTAGGGAGGTGCATGGAATATATAAGAAAGGTATGTGAAAATGAGCTCAGAAGCTTGCCAATTTGCAGCAGTCCTCTGTGGTCTGTGCTTGGTTCCTTCTTTCAGGTTCCTGCCTTGATTTCTTGCCTTGGCTTCTCTCCATGATGGAATTTAACCTGTAAACCAAATAAATGCTTTCTTTTCAAAGTTACTTTTGGTCATGAAATGAGTGAAGAAGGTTCGAATTCTACTTTTGAATTCCTACCAGTCAAAAACACGAAACGAAACAAAAATCAAAAGCAATATTAACTCAATAAATTCTTACCACCACCTAGAGGTTAGAGAGTCTTGTTATTATTCCTACTTTATAGGTAATATAACTGAGGCTAGACAGATTGGACAATATGACTTAAGTATACTAACAACTAGTTAGTAGAATCAATATTAACTATAGTAAGCTTGATTTTATGGAAAATCTAACATTGATATTATATGTCTGTTCTCATACTAAAACAAAACAAAAAAGCACACATTTCCAGTTGGGGGGCCTAGGCAGTCTATGGAGCCTCTGCCAGTGGAATCAGTATTTATCCCTAGTGCACAAACGAGCTTTGAGAGTCCATTCCATGTGGAGGGATACTCTCTCAGCCTAGATACATGGGGGAGGGCCTAAGTCCTGTCCCAAATGAAATGACAACATTTGATGGTCCCCTATGAGAGGCCTCATCCTTCCCGAAGAATGGATGGGGGGTGCGATAGGGGGATTGTTCTGGGAATGGGAGGAAGGGAGGAAGAGGGAATTGGGATTGGTATGTAAAATAAGATTGTTTTTAATTTAAATAAAAATTGATTTTAAAAACTCACATGTTTCATTGAATTATACATTAAAGATTGATGTAGTCATAATTCATGCTGACGTCCCACATTACATGGAGAAAAATTAAGCTGCAATTGAGCTGAATATTCCTTTTCATTCTGAAACACAGGTTCCAAAAGGATCTCCTAGAATTTCTTTCTTTATTTTTTTTTGTTTTTGCAGTTATCCTGTCTTTCTGTCTTTGTAAAGATATGACATCAACATTTTATATAGCACATGGCTGTACTATCCAAGGTTTATGACAAAAATAGGTATCAAGGTGGCATGAACCTCCTTCTTATAAATTAGACATGGAAGAGTATCTTTTTAGGATGATTCTACAGGACAGAATATATTTTGAACAAATAATACAATATAACTGACAATGAGAATCTGAAGGGAATTCCCAATGTAATCTAGGAGTTAAAGTAAGCTTGGTGTAGCTCTCACTCAGTAGTATTCTCATGAAGGAGATGTCATCCAAAAATATTGTGCTCCAGAGAGCCTCTCGGATAACAGCAGCATCAGGCAAAAAAAATTGTGAATACATGCACATGAACATAGGTTTCTTGGAGAAGTGAAATAAATAAGTTAAAAGAAAAGCAAAGACAATAATGCTTTGAGTTGAAGCTGTACAACTGTGCAGGTGTGCGTTTGTAAAAGCTTTAGAGGGCCCTTTAAGGATTTGGGCATTTATCCCAGTGGGGAGTCACTAAATTATCTTTAGCATAGAAATGACATAATCATTCTTTGGAAAATTTTGGCTGCTTTACAGAAACATCACTGAGGTGAACTCTAGTGCCTTACAGGGCTCCTCATCCCCCACATTCTCTTAATAGTATTGTCTTAACTGCTTATGAAAGGAAATTGTAACTGTGTTTCTCACTTAGCTACTGTAATAGAGTTACCTATTAGATTCTTGCAAATACCTAGATCAAAGGCAACAGCTTCCTCCCTCTCCTTCCCAGTGAACTGCTTAAACCTTAACATTTATAGTGGCTCAGGTTCTCTTCAGTCACAGGAGTCTTTTTTTTTAAATCCTCTCATCCCCCTGATGCAATGAGGAAAGACAGTGGTGACTGGACAAGTCTTGCAAGAGGCTCTTTGCCCTTTTTAGTAAGGGGTGGAGCTCTCAGCAGGGCATTGTAGCCATTTGAAATAGGAATATGTAGAAAATTACTACAGAAGAGCACATTCAATTTGCAAAAGGTGCAGCATGTGCTTCAGGTGTTGCAGCAGAAATGTGTCACCATTCTGTTGTCATGACAACCTTCATTACATTCTAATGTGAACTCAGGTCTGCACTGGACATTCAGGGGAGAACTGAGTGATTCCCCTTAAAGAGTGTGCAATTTATTCTTGCCTTGCTTTCTGCTACCTGTAGCCATTTGACTCTCTAACCATCATTAACTGCCAGTTATTATTGGTCAATTAGCAGAAACCAAAAAAGCAAAAATACCCAATTTATGTTTTCACTATTTAAATATCTAGGAAAGTCTCAGTTTCCCTTTAAAGAAGCAAACGTTGGAATAACAATTTCAACTAAAAAGCATCTATACCCCAAATCCACTCAATGTTAAGTGACCAGAAGTGGTTCAGCATGACTGTCCAACACATTGTAAGTAGGAACCTCTGACCTGCTTCATGCCACCGAGAAGTTAATGCAAGGAATGGAAGAATTCACAGCAAACTTGATGAAACAGATATGTAAAGCATGAAATAGTATTGCAATGAGTAAATATGGCTCCTAATAACTTTAAAGTTAAATCTGTTCTGTAATTAACATCAAACAATAAAATACTATTAACTTTGGGATACTCTCATTTTTAGATACTTAGGATTCAGCTAATTAAAATTTTACTTCCCCAGGTCTTACCACAATATTGATTGCCATGTGTGGGGATTTAGGGAAGAATTTGATTTCTTTTTTTTTTCACTATGACCACAAAAGATTTCATTTAAAAAAATTCACATAAACTTGTATAAATTGCAAGTTGCTGTTGCTCTCTCCTTAAGTGTCATCATTTGTCTTGTTTATTATCTAATAAATTGTTATCAGATGACTAGTCCATTCAAATGCTACATCAGATCATGGACAAAGAAGAATAAGTCATATAGGTCAATCAGTTACCTCCTGAATCCTACATTCTACATGGGAAAGAAAACACTCTTCACAATTCACAACTATCTTATCCTTGTTGTAAGTCATGAAGCCTGTAGTGAACATGCAGAAAGAAGACAGGAATTCTCCATGTATTCAGCAATTATTAGGCATGAGAAGAAGGAACACTATTTGGTGGGAACCTCTGTATCCCTTCTGACACAAAGATTATCTTTGGGAAGAACAATGGAAGAAGAGACCAGCAAATTGCAGGAGAAGGGAAAGGGACCTGGACCATAGCAGGAAGTTGGATTGATGTAATTGAAGACATAGATTTGATGGGTTAAGAAGTCATTCCTGCTTGTTTATAAAAGCAGTATGGATCTGGAAATCAGATGTAATTTCAATATATGACACATGCTGTTCTTTAGCTAACCTGATAGTGATGAAAGTTCACTAACTTTGAAGGAAGTAGGAGAAATGAATGAAGAGGGTGACAGAGATTAGTAGGTTGAATGCTATCAATGATGTCAGGCATGTTAAGGTGGTATGGCTATAGATGATTAGAGAATACAGAAAAGGAGGCAAGAAGCAGTAAGTAGCATAACAGGAGAAAATTACTGATATAAATATCTCTACACTTCCCTCTAGACTCCTTACCATGTGATCGTCATCTTTTCTCTAGTACCAATACTCCACTATGAAACTTTACAGGTTTGATCTTGAAATTGCAGTTCCCTTTCTCAGTTAAACTATACAAATTTTAGACAAGATGAAACAGGTTTTCATGATGTCATATCTCTAGGTTGATGCTCCCGAGGCTCACTGATTCAGTGTACCAGGAACTCCTAGATCTTGGGCATGTAGGCAAAGACTCTTGGGGTGAAATATGTCTCTATACAGTATCTACTGAGATAATCTTTGTAGATAACTAGGATTATGCCTTTTTCCCTTTTATTATAGACTAGTCACAACACAAAAATCAACAAAATGTATTGAAAAAGAATCCACATAAGTACTATTTTTCCTTACTTTGTCATTTTAGGTTGTAGTAATGGTTCTCCACAAGTATATAGGCTCTCTTATGACTAATTATAAAGGTCCTTCACTGTAGCTTCATTGTTTCCACTTTCTGACATTCTTAAAGCCTTCCACTTTGCTCCAGTATAAAATCCCCCAAACTACTTAACACAGTCAATTCTTAAGCTGTTTTCCGATATTTGCCAACATGATCTCATTTGTTATTTACAGTTTCTTATATTTCTCTCAATTGCCAGTGTAACTAACACAGATCAAAAACTTGCCTATTTCAGAAATTAATGGTCAGTTTTATTTCACATTTGTCTGGATACCTGTGAAGTAGTTGAAGTTGACCTCTTTTCACTCTGAGCTTCTGAAATGTCAACTACTAATTCAGTGCAGTGACTATTTGGGAGCAAGAATTATTCCCAGTGTCTTTTAGCAGCTTCTTTCCTCTGGACAATTCTTCAAATGTGTACTGTTCTTAGATTCCCATTTTTCACCAAATAGTATTCTCACTTTTTATGCCTCGCTTGCTATGTTTAAATGACCCATTTATGTGATTTGGGAACTCGACTTTTGTTTTTAATTCTTTGTGTGTGTGTGAGAGAGACAGAGACAGAGACAGAGACAGAGAGAGAGAGAGAGAGAGAGAGAGAGAGAGAGAGGGAGGGAGAGAGAGAGGGAGGGAGGGAGAGAGGGAGAGGGAGGGATTGAGAGAGAGAGAGAGAGAGAGAGAGAGAGAGTGAATATGTGGAGGTGCACAAGGAAGCCAAAAGAAGGTGTCAGGGCCGGGCGTTGGTGGTGAATGCCTTTAACCCCAGCACTCGGGAGGCAGAGGCAGGCGAATCTCTGTGAGTTTGAGACCAGCCTGGTCTACAGAGCGGGTTCCAGGACAGGACAGGCTCTGAAACAACACAGAAAAACCCTGTCTCGAAAAACCAAAAAAAAAAAAAAAAAGAAGGTGTCAGGTCCAATGGAGTCGGAATAACACGCAGTTGTGAGTCACCCAATGTGGATGCTGAGAACTGGACTCTAGTGCTCTGAAAGAGCAAGAGGTTCTTAAATGATGAGCCATCTCTCCAGTATAGAATCTCCATTTTTATCCTAGAATCTCCATTTTTTAATCCTTGATTCCAGTTAAAAGCTACAAATTGTTCTTATAGTTTCATATTAGGGCTATATTTAAATCCCTTAAAACAATAAAGCTCAAAATGTCCTGAGCTGTCTGTGTCAAAACACAGGTTTCATGTCTACTACTAGCCTGCCACCAAATCCTCAGCTCTCTGTTTCTCTCCAGCACTCACATCTAATTGGTAGATAACCATCACTGACTTTATCTCCTGAATATCATCAAGTCTCTCAACTGATTCAAAGGGCTTCAACATTATCAAGATGTCTATATCTTTCCCTAGATAGTTATAACATCATCTAATTTACTCCAGCCTTCAATGGCATGTCCTTGCTTTCAATTATAACTCTAAGCTATTTGACAGCAAATAGACTTTACTGGCTGGCCAAATCTTGTTGTTTCCTCTTTTCCTGAATTGGTGTAAGTTTGTGTCACCTTTGTGATAAGAATTGCAGTATTAATTCTTAGACTGATCTTAAACTCTAGGAAGGTTACCTCTTTCCTCCTATGTAATTCACACTATCCTTGAATTTGGAGCAGTATTTCTTCCTTAGCCACCAAAGCACTGTGACAGCAAGAGTGCACCACAATGATAGATCCCCATACCTTCTAAGAGCAGAATAAAATAAACCAAATATTTTTACAAAAACAATTTGGCAATTTATGTTCAGAGTCTTTTAGAACTCATTTCAAACTGGTTACAGGGGTTCATACCTATAATATAAGCACTACAGAGACAATGAGTAGGGTTTGTGAGTAGGAAGTTAACCTAGACTATGTAGTAAGCTAAAGCCAATTTGTACTACATAATAAGACACTGCCTTTAAAAAAAAAAACATCAGGTCATTGGAAGCTTATGTCAAATCAGACATTTTGTTTCTAGGAGTCTAGATTTATCACAGTGGCATTATGTCTGTAAGTCTAATAGCCAAGAATTGGAAGATTCCTAGAAAAAGATGATGCATTCATTAAAAAAAACAAGCAAAAAATATGTAATCTGTAGTTGGAAGTTTTTATCTGTCTCGGCCAGTCCCATTGGGCTGGTTTCTCTCCCACTTGCAGGGTCCCCACATCCTCTTATTTAATAATACTCAGAGGGAACATTAAATATAGTTGTTTGGTCAATGCCCCAGGAATAATCCTGCCTAGTTCTCTTTCATAAATCACCACATTTTTATTAATCTATGTATTGCCACAAGGGCGTGGGTTGCCAGTGATGCTCTTGGCATGTTACTCTTTTGGTGGGTACATGATGTCTCCCAACTCCACCCTCTTTCTCTCTATAACTGTTTCCAAACAGCTATATTTTACTTTAGATTCATTAACCAATGAAAACAACACAAATTTGCAGAACACAAAAGAATATCCCATATCAACAGTCATTTAAATTAATGACTTAGGGAATGTAAGTAAAATATAAGTAAGCTACCAGAATTGTGGGAGTTACATGAAGCAGAGTTGAGCTCATATCTCTCATATGGATTAAAATTATATGTTGTTTTAGAAAATACAACACACTACATATAATAGCAAAGACATTCATGATATCTTTAATCATATATGAGTTGTTCTAAGGAAATGCTTTAGTTACATTAAGTTAATTTGTGGCCTGCTTGCTTTATCAGGATTTCTTTCAAATATCTGATTATGTCCATATTAAGAAGGTAGCTTTCTACAAGATACTGTGGCACAAACTGTCCTTCATGCGGGTGACTGTAGAAGGTAATTAAGTACTTCCTGCCTGAACAGGAAATATGAACTTGGTAAACAAGATAGTTTACTTTGCTTTGAAAAATAATATTAATGACATTAATCAATTAGCGTCTGAAATAAATGACAAAAGATACGCTAAAAAGCGCACAAAAGATACACAAAAGAACCCAAGGAGGAGAAATAATTTATGGCCATGATGTGTTGTAAGGGGAAACTTAGGACTCCACCATTAGCCACATGGCGCTCTAAAGACACATATGGATGTGGTAACAAAAGGGCGGAACTGTGCTGCTAACCACACCCACTTTGGGCATGACTAGAGACAGGGATGCAGAACTATGCCACTAGCCAGGCCCACTTTTGGGCATGGCTACAGGCATGTATGGAGGGAGGAATAAAAGACTGAACAGTAGAGCACTCACTCTATTTCAGCTTGCAGTTCGGTGGCAGAACACTGCTTGACTCATCTCGTTTTTTCTCTTGTGAGTAATTTCTACAACAAACAGTTACCTATACCCTTAACAAGTGTGCCGTTTATCGTTGCAGCATCAAAGTGTTAAGAGTACAAAGGAGCAAATACTCACAGAAAGGAACAACAATCTTGGCTGAAATTCTGTCAGCTCCTCACACAAAGTGAGAACCTGGCTTGTTTCTAACAGTTTTATTCCTTCATCCTTTTCTGCTCTGCTCATGGCCTTCATGCCTAGGTGGCCATAAGATATGTTTCCCATACATATACACCTCTTGTTTTTCATTACTTTTGATCCATTGAGTATGTAACATTTTCTTGTAACTAGATAACCGCAGTAAAATAAGGCATTTTCAGTTCTTATATGAAGAATGTAGTTGTACAATCATTTAAAGATTTTATGATTCTTCATCTCTATTGACTTCCCCCATTGTTAATAAGTTCACCGCTTGTGTAAGCTTGAAATCTTACTTATATACTTAAATTTCAAAACTTGAAATTCAATTGTATCTGTCTTTACACCTCCAGATCTAAGACAAGACACATGCAGTCTTCATTGCTATTATGTATTATTTTGCCTTTCTCTTATCCAAGTTAACCTCTAATCATGTAACAATTTTTCTAGAGGCACTGTGATTTGGTCTGAGAATTCAGTTAGGAAGATCATCATGGGCTTTCAATGTTGTGTATTTCTCACACAGGGATCCTGTCTCAACAGCTGGAAAAAAAATCAAGCTTTAAGACTGGAGAGAAAGAACATTCATCTAGTAAGCTTGTTAGAGAGTAACAAAGGTCTCCTGCCATCTGGAAGGTTTCCATTATTGATGGGGTAAGTTTAAGCAGTAGTATTTAAGGATATTTAAGTTGTTTAAAAACTGAAAATAAAAGCTAATTGGTTTTGTTTGCTTCTTCCAGGATAGAAGACAACTATCCTTGGACTCCTTGATCTTGATATAGAAAAGTTCTTTAGTTCAGGACCTGTTATCCATAAAATTTGGCTAATGGAGTCATGCAGGAGTTTGTCCAAATAGTAAGGATCCTTTATGAAGACCTTTTCCTAACTGCCTAGATCCCCAGCACCCTGTCTCATAATCTTACAGAATTTAATGTCCAACAGAAGGAAGTAAGTCAAATTATTTGATATCCATACAACCAAATTAAATATCACCCATTTAGTTAGTTGGGAAAGCTAGGAATTCTCTAAATGGCTCAAAGTCCATTCCATATTTGACCTAAATGAATTTATAGGAAGCAACTCTGTCTCTGTGGGTCCTTCTGCCTCTTGAACAAGGAGCTAAAAGCTAAAATCTATGCTGCTTTACTCTTATCTTTCTTAGCACTGCTGTAAAATGTCCATTTTGCTATCACAAGGGCAAGAGAGCTGTGTTCTGTGAAGTTTCTCTTTTGGCATGCTGCTTGCAAAACAAAAAGGACAGACAGAGATGGATAGCTCATATATGGAAGATGATAGATGATAAATAGATAGATAGAGATAGATAGATAGACAGAAAATAGACAGCCAGATAGATGTCTTGAATTATTGTGATATGGAATATTAAAATGCCACACCCAAGCATCCTCTAAATTAAAGAAACAAAGTTTAATTGATTTTGAATCACCTGGGAGACATATCTCTCCACATGTCAATAAACACCTTTCCAGAGAGGTTAGACTGGGAAAGACTCATCCTGAATATATGAGGCGCCAACACATGGGGTTCACAGTGAAATAAAGGAAGAAAGAAAAAAGTCAGCTGCGTAATCTCTCTCTTTCTATCTGTCTTTCTCTCTCTCTCTCTCTTTCTTTCTTTCTTTCTTTCTTTATTTCTGCCTCTCTCCCCAGCTATCTTTGTCTCCTTGACCATGGATGATATATGAACAACTCCTTCACACACCTACCACTATGCTTTTTACACCATGCTGGACTTTACCTTTAAAATGTCAACCTTACTTCATGTTTCCTTCCTTATATTAACATGTAAGGTATTTTGGTCACAGCAATGAGACAAGTAACTAATACATATGACTCTCTATGAAAAAATTTAAAACTACAGTGGATCTGTGTATGCTGGTATAAAAGATAAAAGCAGTAAAAAGGAATTATTTGTTTGAAGGTGTATAGTGAAGGTAACAAATTTTCTAAGGATACAAATTAGCACTGTTTTTTATACCCCAGATTAGTCCTTACTGTATGGGAATAGGCAATAGGTATATCAGTTCACTGAAAAAAAATGAGAAAACATCTATCATTTAGGAATGAAAATATGGAGAAAGTGGGATTGTGGAGAAAGGAGATCTTAACATTGATTTCTATGTGCTTTTTTCAAATGCAAATTAGATGTGTATTGCTTTGCATTTTAATAAAATTAAATCATCAGTATCATCAATAAAATAGTTTGTGTTTGGTTTTTAATTTTTTATCTAAGAAACCTTTATTATTATCACTTGTTGATTTCTCCACCAGAGATCTGGGTCTGGCATGTTTTAAGGAATCATCCCGGGCTGGAGAGATGGCTCAGCTGTTAAAGGCTAGGCTCACAACCAAAAATATAAGGAATCATCCCTCACAACATTGGGTGTTTGACATTTCTGTGGTTTGTAGCATACTATAGTGGAAAAGAAAAAAACGGTCTATGTGATGAAGCATGGTTTCTTCTTGATCTAGGGACCTAGCCCCAGGTAAATTTGCTCATAGATTCACTCTAGGCCTTGCTCAATCATGTGTAGATTAACAAACATGAACCCAGACATGTAAAAAACATCCTGGCCTTCTCTGAATGTTTTGGTTGTAACTTACACCACCAACCAAAAATACTAAAATCAGAAAGTAGCTGGATAAGTACGTGGTATCAATTTCTAGTGTCTTCTGTATCACTGTGTCTTATAGCAGAGGAAGATTGACAAAGGTGCCCTTTATCAAATTAATTCATCTCTTCTCATGGATAGTGAGAATATTGAAAGAAATTGCAATATTTTTTAAATTAATTTAGTTTTCTCCCATTTTGTAGTTTTGTAATTTCATATCTTTAATGACATTTTTATCTGTCAGCTCAATATTTTCCCATTGTTCCTACTCAGGAGCCCATTTCTTTTCTTTTGTTCTTTGTTCTGTCTTAAATAAGAAAGTAAGCAGCTTTGACATGGTCAGAGCAAACCCAACCTCGTATTAATCAGTAAGTGTGTTCAGCTATGTTTCTTTTGGTATTTCTTGATATAAGTTCAATTTTAAAACTCTGTGTGCTTATACTCGCCATTAGACTTCCAGACTTGCATATGCGATACAAGCAGTCTACCAGGAAGCTCCATCTGATAGCAAAACACATTAACATTTTCCAATTATATTTTATATTCCTGTGTCTGTTTGTCATACATACAAAAATGTCTTTTAATTTGTTAATTATCTAAATAACTTCTGAACATGATTTAATTTACTATTTGATTGTTTAATCTTTTAAAATTTATAATTATTTATTGGGGTGTATGTGTATGTGTATGTGTTTAAACAGATGACTTTGGAGGTCCAAGAATAACCTGTGAGAGTTGGTTCTCTTCCTCTATTATGTGAGTCCCAGGCATTACAAACTGAGCCCATCAGACATTGCAGCAAATACCTTTACCTGCTGAATATTCTCACAAGGCTTGTCTATTCTTAATTTACAAGTAAATAATAGGTGCTTTGATCACTTACTAGATGGTATTTTATAACCCTCAGATTTTCTGCTCTGTATAACTTTTTCTGTAACTGAGAATTCCTGAGAAATTTTTCTAAGGATATAAATTCTCCAATGCATAAAAGAACAGAAAGTCTTTCAATGCTAATTATTCTGCTAATTAGTTGCCTAATTACATGGGCAGTCAGTCCTAGATTTTATTATGAAGTAAGACTCCATTCAACATCCATGTCGTTTTCTATTCCCCACCCCTCCATTTTTGGTGGCCTCATATTTTCTAAAGAGATCTTCCATTTATTTTCTGAAAGAAAAATAAGAAATTAATATATACCCAGACATCAGCAAAATTTATTAAGATGTGCTTGACGTGAGAAATTATAGCTATTCCATCTTATAGTGTTCCTATATTCACAATGCAGAATAAAAGCTTCTAAGGCAGGATGACATTAGAAGAAGTAATTTCTGAACTATTCGATGCTTTTGCGTGATGCACCAGGGTTGTTAGCAGTAATGGGAAGAAGATTTGATGGCAAGATACTACTGATAAGGGGACGTGATCAATGTGATTTCATGAGATTTCAAATTCTTTGAACAGACAACACACAGCATATATAGCTCCTGCCTGCAGGATGAAGACAGCTTCATCTGACCTCAAATATCCAGTATGGTACCCTGCCGATAATGATGCAGCAAGATGAACACAAAGGTCTTCTTTGTCCCTTAAAGATGCATGAAGTTGCCATTAATATGGTGACTTGCATGAACTCTTCTGTTTCTCCCCAATCCTTTTTGACACACATAAACGACTGCTTTGAGGGAAAAATCTGGTATCCATCTGACCTGTGAATGTATTTATACATCTTGAATTTCTAAAGCCTGCCTTCAGGAAGATGAGGAGGATGAAAATTAATCTGATTTATACTTATTATCAAGAATGATACTAAAAGCATGTAACAATACAATGAGGTCTTGCAAAGTACTTATGATAATTAAAAATTGTCCTGAATGTACTATTTCATTTCCCATGTCATGGCAAACTGACAGCAATTTGTCCTTTTCCTAAGTCAATAATAATGGCCACCTTTCCACAATTTCTCTCATACATGGAAATTTCATTTAATTACACACACAGCCTTACATCATTTGGAACATTTGTGACTACAATTTATGTCTGCATACAAAACTCTTCAAAACACAGCTCATTAACCTCTGTTTGCTTTCTTGGTTTTCATGGGCATCAGTGGGGTAGATTTTAAACACGATGTCCTGAATGCAGGAAATTCTTAATAATAATGTGTGTATGTACAGTGTTAATTCTTTTGAAAGGTTAAAAAAAACCTCAGTGCGCCTTATATAACATGATCTATTTATACTCTGTCACTAAGGAATGTCAGCTGCCTTTATATGGAGAGTGAACAGGACAATTCATTTTTACTGTGTGTCCAATTGATCATTGCCCGCTACCCCAACTGGTGGAGAACTCTGAGCTAGTTTTAAGAAAGTTTCAGATACAATAAAATATGTTGAGCTGAAACTCTTAAAAATATGAGCAGAGCAGCTGCAGCAATAGAATTTTGGAGTCTTCCTCTACTATGAATTAAAGTATTAAGCTCCATCAGAGGATGTTGTACACCACACTGACTAGAGAATTATTGCAGTCTCATACTGCGTGTTTTCCAACCTGCTCCCACATACCCAGCGCCTGCTAGTGCTATGTGACTTTTAAAAAATTCTATGAATCTCTGACAATGAAACCATTCTCGAATTGTAGCAAATTAGGGATGAAAGGATAGGTTCTGTTTTGCACAGGGCTAAAACTTGGGTCTTCAAAAACCGTTAAGTGTCTCCCCGGAGTCTGTGCGTAGAACCAGTAAATTAATGCATCAAATGCTCCTATATCTACAGCCAGCCCTAATTTTGTGCTTCTGTTTAATTCTTGAGTGTTTTGACTGTTTCGTGGTATTTGTATACTGTTTAGAGTATAGTTTTTTGTTTTTTCTTTTGTTTTGTTTTTGTTCATAATAGAGAGAAGATAATTTGCTGCAGTGTACAGAGCACTTTGTGGCTGAGTTTCTGAAATACTTCAGTGAGGGCTACTGTTATACACATGTTCATATTCTGAAAACTGATGAAGTTGAGCAAGCCCATGGGGTAGAGAAAATTTCACTCCTAAGTGGTTGATTCAGTTTCTGCATTTTTGCTGTCATTATCCTTCCCCAATTCTTTTTTCTTCATCCTCTTCAACCTAGGTCTTCTGTCTTGGACATCAGAACAATTAAAGTGAAATACAAGTAAAATATATGACGTTTAGAATGAGTCTTTATTTCAAAGCTTTCCATCTTTCTGCTTCTCTTGAAGTCACATAAATGCAAAAGAAACAGCTACAAATGTAGAAATTTTAGTTCGCTTCTACATAGCTACAAAGGCAGTGTCAGCCTATGCTCTCTGAAGGGCATTTCAAAACACTCTTTGCACAAAAGGACACTGTTCAAGTATTGGCAATTAAATCTTGTGAATCTTTTCTATTAGTTGTTTTATATTGTATTAATGGACTTCAGTTTAATTCAGTTTTATTTATTCCTTGCTTGTTTTATTGCAGTAAATAGATGCCACTTATAACCTCACAAATTACATCTCTTTATAGTCCTCCTGTGTAGGCGTCTTTTAATTTTCTGTAAACCTTCCAGTATGAAATACAATGAGAAATGGTCTGCAATTCAAGAAAGGAATACAAAGAGAAAGTGCTTTGAAGAATGGAAACACAAACAAATGCAGAATAAGCAAAAAAAATAGACTGCTTTAAATACAGACTTTAAAATATTCAATTAGATGTAGTTTAAAACTCTTTGAATTACTAATTTATGAGTGACAGTGGTTTCAAATGTACCAGTGTTTCAACATGGCTGAGGCTAAGATACTTGTTTTCCTATGAAGATTTTGTTTCTGGACCAATAGTGGACTTTTAAAACTTTTTTTTGCAATTTTCACCTAATTAATACATAATATACTATAGACATAAATAAATTGATTTCAAATTATTAGAGTTAGGCTTGACTTAAATGACAACAGAATGTTTTTATCAGAGAATATTTGCTTTTACAATAAATATATTCACCTTTTTTCATTTTTTTTAACCATCTGTAAAGTAAGAGATTTATACAGGTGAAAAGACACCTTAGTAACTCTAAGCTTTTCATCATTTTAATGGTCTTGCTGGCATGCATCTTTGTGGCATAAACATTATTTTAACTACAAGGAGGCCAGTAAAGAAATAATGTGAAAGGCATATGAAGAGTCAGGATGTAAAGTTATTTGCATAAATCTGCATAACTTACACACCCAGAAAAAAAATCACTCTCAGGCCAAATGTAGTTTGACAGGCAAGAGCATTTGGAATCAAATTCTGATTTCTGATGGTAACATTCACTTAGGGGACTCGGCCTTATGTACTCACATAAGTATGCTTGTGCTTCTCTTTCTGTACAAACATTTGGAAGAAAGCTTTCTCAATAGTTATTTTCCTCTAGTAAACTGGCATGTTTCACAAAAGCAATGTCATTGTATTTCTCAGAGTCACCTTAAGTGTTAAACAAAGTATATGGTAAATAAATATTTTTGATCAATGAAATTCACATGATGTTTTATCAACCTTGTCAAAAAACAAACAAACAAACAAAAAATCC
The DNA here is from genome assembly GCF_017639785.1 of Mesocricetus auratus. Taxonomy (NCBI): domain Eukaryota; kingdom Metazoa; phylum Chordata; class Mammalia; order Rodentia; family Cricetidae; genus Mesocricetus; species Mesocricetus auratus. The sequence goes on from NW_024429191.1 coordinate 22,177,262, forward strand.
AAAAGCAGACCATGTGGAACTGTCCTAATGAAAGTCTTCTATGAACAGAAGTTATGCTTGAAAATATCATTATTCGGAAACATCTGACTGAGGAAGGACAATAAATTTCAAGTCATTTGTACCATGTTTAGAATCATTGTATCACTGTACCATTAACACTATTACAGTCCCATTCAATGCTTTAGATTGTGGTGCGATTTTTTCTTTTGATTGAACAAAGGAGAATTATTTAGTTATGCTTTATAATTAATATTTTGTATTAAATTCTACAAAGGTAACACATGGCATGCTTTTTCTAAAAGACTTACATGAGTAACAACAAAAACAACAAGAACAACTACACACCCATGTACCCTGTGTCTTCCACAAAGCATGTATTCATATGTGCCATTCTGGGGCTTCACAGCATTTTTGAAATGTGAGAATTCTAGAATAAAATAAAAAGAATCCTGAGACTTGATTTTACTTGGTACTTTCTCTGCTGAGCTCCCACACACATTACTTGAAGATAGTGTTTGATTCAGTGTAGGTTTCCACAGAACTTTAAAATTCTGGAAAGAAATCTCTGCAGCCTCTAATTGTATGTATGCAAAGTCCGACTCTTCTTCAGGGTATGCCAAGGACTGGCACCTAAATGTTCAAAATTATAAGTGCATGGCAGTTTTCCTAAATAAACAGCATAGTGATTCCTGTGCTCCATCTGGCTTTACCTCCCCCTAAGCAGTTTTTGCAACAAAATTAATTCATGATGCATGGAATCATAGAAATCCCTCTGCAGCAAGATCTTTAATGTCTAATTACACATAGAAACTCTGAGCTAAAATTTAAAATTGCCATGCTGGGCAGCTTTCTTTCCCTCCCCTGACTTCTAGTTCTCCCTAAATACTTCCTTTGTTCTTCCTTTAATGTAAACAGGGACAATAAGCTCAGCTTGCTCTCTGGAATGTCCATTCAATAATATACACATATGAGTTGCATTTTTTATTTCATCTACTATTTTAAAGGTACTCTCTAAGTGAAGCGGTTATTTTCCTAATATATTCTTCTTTTATTAGTAATAATAAAGATAGCAAAATCTTTTCAGTACAAAATTGCAAATGTGCTTTAGCTTGCTTTAATAAATTGTGCCATTTTCTTTTGAATTATGTCTAAACTGAGTCATAACATGTCCTTTAGTGAATATGATGACCAGACTCCCCATCATTACCTCACATTACAACTACCCCACCATGACCTCACTGTTTGGGAACTCCCATCATGCCACTCAGTGATCAACCATGCCTGCTTTGTGATATCTGTGGGAATGCATATTTAACATTGCATAGTTACATAATTGTCAGTGTCTCCATGCCCCAGTTGCCTCAATTAAATTGCAAATTCCTCAAGGCATATTTCAAGTCAGCCCCACAGAATGCATTATAAACAAGGAAAATGTGTGCTGGTTGATTATTTAATTGACAGACGATAGCCATTTAAATATGAAGGAAGTTAAGTAGCACGAAGTGTGGAAAACTGGAAATACTTTCCTGGATTGTATTTTCTTAAATATATCAGTGTTATGGAAGCAATATGAGAATTAACAATAATGTGTCCGTTGATTTATTTGTCTGCATCTATAAGGCCATGTATAAGATTAAGGTGGGAAAGGAACATGAGATGAAGATGTGCAACACCTCTACTCCAAATAATCTGAATGTAAGTAATGCTACTTTTTCCAGTGTTTCCCAGAAAGGACAAAAGTCTGAGTTCAATAGTACAGAATAAATAAATTTGAGAATATCTAACATAAATCACATTTCTTTACACTACAAATCCTCATAGCCTTTGATATTCTCACACCCTCTGCGATTTCAAATGGTATGAAAGAGAATTGGTCACACCATTCCCACTAAATCTGTCAAGCATGAATAATAATAAAAAAACTTTTCGTATGTGTTAAAGGGCTAGGGATGTAGCTCAGCAATAGGGGACCTGCTGAGCATGTATAAGGCACTACTTTGAAAATTAGAACCAGAAAAAAAGTTCTATTTAACGGGCATATTTCCACAGTCATGTATATTGCTGCACAATTTAGTCAGCATACAGAATCAGCCTAGGCATGCCTCAGCAGATAAGTAAACCAAAAAAAATGTGGCATGCAAACATAAGAATGTTTTATTCAGTCATTAAGAAGAATGAAATTATGCATTTGCAGGAAAATAATAGATTATGATTTTCAGCAATGTAAGCCAAACTCATTAGGACAAAGACAACATTTTTCTCTCACATTCAGAATCTAGGTGTTTTTTATTTTGATTTGGTTTGTTTATTATGTGTGTAGAAATTAAAAGGCAGTGGCTGGAGTGATAACTCATCAGTTAAGAGCACTGACTCCTCTTCCAGAGGACACAGTACCTACTTGGCAGGTCACAAAACTGTGACTCCAGTTCCAGGGCATCTGACACCATTGCACCAAGGCAAACAAAATAAATTAATTAAAAATTTTTAAATTAAAATGTGAATTGAAAGGACCAGAAAACTCACTAACAACAATGGAAGCATCGAAAAATTATAATGATATATGAGTAAAAAATTTTCATAATGAGTTCCTTTAATTTTTTGAGAATTTCCACAGTGAATTTTCGTATTTCTTCTTGGAAGACTATTCAAACCATTAACTCATTTTCATCTCTCTTCTTTCTTCTTTCTTCTTCTTCTTCCTCCTCTTCCCCCCTCCTCCTTATTCTTCCTTCTTTATTGACTAGGTCTCTCTATGTGGCCCTGCTGGTCCTAGAGCTCTCTATGTAGACCAGGTTAGCATTGAGCTCACAAAGATCTACCTGTTTCTGCTTTCCAGTGCTGGGATTAAAGTTGCACACCACTTAAAAATATAATGGAGGATAATAATGTCTGCATTCATTTTTTAAATGTAACCATGGGAATATAAACATTTCTTTGAATGTCCTCTGAAGTGAATACATTAATTTTGAGGCTTGAAAAGTCACTCGAAATAATTAAAGTATATACTATTCTAAAAATAATATGTACTGACCCACTAAATATTGTAAATTATTGTTAAGGAAATATAAAATACTGCAATACATTTTTAAGAAAATTTAACATACACGCATATATATACATATATATTAACATGATTGCTTTTTTTCTTACTCTTGAGGGGGACTTGCTACCCACCTCACAAGTAAATCACTCAGAGTCTTATGCTTTCTTTTGAATGCTTGGCCTTTGCTTGGCTTATTTCTAGCAAGGTTTTCTTAACTTAAACTATTCCACCTATATTTTGCCTTTGGTTTTTTACCTTTCTATATATTTTTATTCACTTCTTACTCTGTGGCTAGCTGTGTAGCTGGGTGGCTGGCCCCCTGATGTTCTCCTTTTTTCTCCTCTATCCCCTTACACTTTTCTCTTCTCCTATTTATTCTCTCTTGCTGCCAGCCCTGCCTAATTCTTTCTCCTGCCTAGCTATTGATTGTTCAATTCATTATTAGACCAATCAGGCAGAGCAGAACAGCTGCACAGAGTTAAAGAAATGCAACGTAAAAGAATGAAACACATCTTTGCTTCATTAAACAAAAGTTCCACAGCATAAACAAATGGAAGACATATTCAACTAATATTCACAATATTAACATATTAACGAACACTCGTAATATTAGAAAATAACCTAAGCAGAATAATTATATCACAGATATATTTTATGTTCAACAGTATTTTGGCTGTATCTGTCTCCAATGTTGTGTTTCAAAGGTCAGTTTATATATTTGGTATTAGAAGAAAAATCTTAAAATTGTACTACACACCCTAAACTAAAAAAAAAAAAATGTCTGTTTCTTCTGAGATTCGTAAAGATCATAGACCTTTAGTTTTAATGAGTAATAGTGTGTTATTTTAGTAAATAAGACTCAGAGAAGCACTGTTATGCATTCACCCAAATATCTTTTGTCTTTCTCTCTATAGTAAGAATTAGAATGGAACTGTTTCCTGTCCAAAAGATAATGTGTCAAATAATAAACACTTTCTTTCTTATCTAATACTGTCCCATGGTCATTTACTCAGTCACTGTCCTTGTTTTGAGATAAATAGGGAGCATTAAAAGAGTTGCTAACTTAGCAACTCTTTTAATGCTCCCTATTTATCTCAAAACAAGTACAGCAAGTTTAATATATTTTGAAATCTTAAAGTGTCAACAGTTAGTCTACTTTCACTGAATATGCAAATAATAACATATATGAAAATAATGTTTCCATGTGTTATAATTAAAGATTGAGAATATATTTAAATAATTCCATTAAGTACCTATTAATACACCCCTTGTTATTATGTCCCATCACTTATTATCTTTATGTGACAGTATCACACTTGCATAAATAGCTCATGCTGGCTCTACTCCACAGTCACAATTTTCCTGGCTCAATCTCCTGAGTGCTGGGATCACAGGTGCGTACCTCTGTTGCATACCAGATTTTTATTATTTTCTTTCTGATATATATGCATATATTACCTATACTGTATTAGCTATGAATCTATATCTACATACAAATAACTACACTTTTTAATTTATTTTTAAATTTAAATTAGAAACAAGGTTGCTTCACATGTCAATCCCAGGTCCCTCTCCCTTTCCCTCCCCTCCTCCCACGCCCTCCCACGAACCGCCCCCCATACCCACTTCTTTCCCCAGGGAGGGTGAGGCCCTCCATGGGGGTGCAAATACCTACTTTTATTAAATAACAATATTTTAAGTAGCAGGCTAGATAAACTTTGTAGTTACTAACAAAATCCCAATGATATACTTATTAACTAATACGCAAAAAATAAATTAATATGATAATAGTTGTAATGTATTTAATGCATTGCTTTTTCTCAAGATTTTTTAAATTTTATTTCCAAACATAAATTTACAAAGTACATGCAAATGCACTAATATATGAGTTTTTGGGCTGGCAAAGAAATATTTAACACAGTATCCATTCCCTAACTGTGTTTAATAAATTCTGATGTTAGAGAATGGGTCTTGCATGTTCTTTTAGACTTACTATCAATACTTGAGTTGACTAACAGTCATCCAGATATCAAAGTTGAGAATTCTATGCAAGTGTGGAAGGTACTGAAAGTAATGACGTATTAACTCTGATGGCCTGAAAGCAAAGGGGAATAATTATTTCTTGATATATCTCCAGGATTTCTCCTTGAGGTGTATCTTCTATTATTAGCAGCTGAGTAGAACTTAGATGTCACTTGAATTCCCCATCTCAGCACTGCACTTGCATGATTAAGCAGCCACAAGAGCTAATAATGCTGTAAGATTGCTTTTAGTCACAGCTGTGTTTAAACCAAATAAGGGTAAAGTGGGTTTTGATGAAGGTGGCAGTTACCTTAAGAGTAAGATGACACAGGTTGCAAGGAACAGTCTTTTGCACAGATGAAGGCCACCTTGCACACTGTGCGATGTTTTCAAAGCATTTCTAGTTCATTAATGTTCTTATAACTGCACAATATGAATATGCTACAGAACCTCAGCTGAGACAGTCACATACTATCTAGAATATGGTAAAATCATGCATTTATGAGACAAATTGTAAAACTAAAAAATATTATCAATGTTAATAATCTTGGCACTTCACTTATAAGTAGTTGCCTGCATTTCAGCTTTAGTAAAAAGTTAAAACATTTCAGCAGAGTATTTGTTCATATCATACAATAACCAGCTATATTAAAGAACTCAGAAAGCAAGTTTTTGAGTTTTAATATTACAGGAAAAAAAACATTTTCTTATTGACAAAAGAGATTGTCTTTCAACTTTGGTGAATAAATAGAAAATAGGTGTTTCTCTTCAGCATCATTGAAACAGAGCCACGTGAAGAGCAGGTCACCAGCATAAATACTCTGAGATAATTGTAAAACACTTTGAGTTATGGGATGTGGGGAATGTACATACCAAAATGATTCATTAAATTTCATTTGTATGTTGAAATTCATGAGAAACAGTTAATACACTGTATATCCAGATGGGTAAAATTTAGTGCTTATATAATGGGTCTTTAAGGTTGCAACACTTAGTCAAGAAAAAGTGATCAAAAATTCTTCTGAGGAATCTTTAACATACTCTTTATCAGGAATTATGTAAATTGATGGTCTAAACACTTTCAAATAAGTCCATCTGAGAACTGTTTCCCTAATTTTAAGGATCTTTCAATTTCATAAATTTTCATTCCCTAATGAAGACATAACAAAATTCCACAGTTTTCAATCACTCTTTCCAATTTGAAAAGGAAATTTATAATTAAATTAGGCAGAACATCTGTTGTCGTAGTAGCTACAAATAAGTCCAAGAGACAAATCCATACATATATATATATATATATATATAAATCACATCTATAAAAATGATGTTGGATTAGGAGTACATCTAAGTGGTTTAACACATGCTTAGCATGAATAAGGCTTTGGGTGTTATCCCAAGCACATTAATAGGTAGTTGATAGCAGATAGATGGATAGATAGATAGATAGACAGATGTGAGAAATAAAGCAATGAAACACTTTATCTAGAAACTGATGATTGACTTAAAATCTCAAAAAAATCAAAAAAGCAGAGTAAGTTTTCTAGGTATAGAAAACAACTGTGTGTGAGTGTGTGTAGGTGTGTGTGTGTGTGAGCGGGGGCGGGGTAGAGAGGGAGAGGGAGACAGAGTGAAAGTCTATGGTATAGAATGGAAATTGATTTTCTTCACAGGGACTTGAAAGCTGTTTGTACAAGGAGCAGGAGTTTAGTGCATCTCACTCTCAGAAGAGTTAGATAAACATCAAAGAAAAAGTGGAGCTCACTTCTGTAAAATTGAACTAATTTTTAAATTATTCTTTTACTTAGGTTAGAAACAATCTTGTTTCACATGTCAATCCCAGCTCCCTCTCCCTCCCCTCTTCCCCCGCCCTCCCCACCAGGTCCCCCAGTCCCCACCCAATCTCCACTCCAATCCCCAAGGAGGGTGAGGCACTCCAAGGTGGATCTCCAGCAACTGTCATTTCATCCAGGGCAGGGCCTAGGCCCTCCCCCAAGATTCCTGGCCGAGAGAGCCTCCCATATTGTGGTATGGGCACTCAAAGTCTATTTGTATGCCCGGGGTAAATACTACCCAAGGCCCCATAGATTACCTAGGCCTCCTCACTGACACCCACATTCAGGGGGTCTGGATCAGTCCCATGCTTTCCACACAGCCATCAATCTGGAGTCCAAGAGGTCCCCCTTGTTCAGGTCAACTGTTTCTGTGGGTTAAACCAGCCCACTCTTAACTCCTTTGCCCATCAGTTCTCTCTTTCTGACACTGGATTCCAGGAGTTCAGTTCAGCGTTTGCCTGTGGGTATCTGCCTCTAATTTCATCAGTCGCTGGAATAAGGTTCTGTTTCCTAGACTCTCTGGCAGTGGAATTGTATGCTGACACTCCCTTGATTCATGTCTATAATCCATAAATGAATGAGTACATAACATATTTCTCACTAATATTTTTAAAAAGTCAAGAGTGATCGAGGTTGCTTTCTTTTTGCCTGGATTTACTTAGTATTTAAGTTTTTAATTAAATTTCTCTTTTGGATGAGAGCAGACATGCAAAACAATGATGAAATTCATGGTTGAACATTGATGTTCATGAACTAATGATGAACCCTATTCTTTAGGATGCTTTAAGGGAATCAGACATTCAGCATTTCATCTTTTGACAAGATTGTTCACAGTAAGTTCCAGATCATTACCACCCTGAGGCATTCATGGAAGAGCAAGAACACTCTGAAAAGGTAATATTGAAGTCACCTAAGCAGTACTCATGAAATAATGGTAGAGATCCCATCTTTACCTTTTTAGCTGAGGATAAATCAAGATGAGGAGCTTTTTAGGTGGGTCTACAACAAAACAGGACAAGCACAGTAATATATTACAAATAATATATATTGTGTAATATATATAAGTATATGTTACAAATAGTATATATTGTGTAATATGTATAAATATATATTACAAATAATATGCATTGTGCAATATATATACATATATATATTACATTGAAATGTATGCTTCAATGTCACTTGAATGCCTCTAAGCCTTTATTGAGTCACAAGATTTTCTACATAATATAAAATGGATTTGCCAGAATATTAATTGTTGACTTTTAAGACAGTGGATAAGGAGCTTTTGATGACTCCCTGCAGCCTCTGTCAGTTCACACTCCCAGAATACCATGGCAGGGGACTTCCTTGACCAAGGTGCAAAAAAAAAAAAAAAAAAGAAAAAGAAATATAGATTTAAAATTCTTGGCAGTGTTGGCACTTTTCTTTGCCTTTAATGCTAGCACTTAAGCAGCAGAGGCAGGCAGATCTCTGTCGTTCAAGGCCAGACTGGAACAAGTTCTAAAATAGCCATGTCTACACAGAGAAACCTGTCTTGGGGTTAAAAAAATAGAATTGATATCAAAGTCACAGATGGTACATACTTACCTCACAGTCAAGTTTTTACTTAGTAAAGGGAATGCTCAAAAGAATCTCAAACTGCTTTTGCTATTTCAAATAGGATTTCGGAAAATCAGAGAATAGTTAATGCTGTGGTAATTCATGTTACAAAAGGAAATAAAACTTCATCTTGCATTAAAAGTAACCAGCACTGTTTTGTCAAATGATGAAAGAAAGTGGTGTCACTGCAATTATCCTGTGTCAGCATCAAAGTCTTAGAATAACAGCAGATAGTGACAAGTGTAAACTGTTCCTAGGAGTTTACTTAAATTTCTATTAATTCATACCTCATAGTGTATTATAAACCCACTCATTAGATATTCCAACAAAACAAATATTTTCTTTTATGATAAACCCAAGTGATAGTATTCCTCTACCAATTACAGATTTTGCCTGAATCAGTTTAAAAATGACCCGAACTTTCTTTTCTGTTTCCCGAGATAGGAAGAGATGAATGGCTCTTATAAGTGCTGCTCCCTCAGCCTTTCTTTTCCAGGATAATGCCTATACAAGATGCTTAGTATCTTAGCTGCTCCTTCATATACAATATTTTTAAAAAGCTTGTACAATTTATAATGTTTTGATTATTACAGTTCCTACCTTCAGCAAGCCCCAAAGCAAACAAAATAAGATATCATAATGCTAATGGCAAGGTGTCTTCCTTCCCATCTATTTATAATCAGGTGTGAGTCCTACATAAAGGGAACACAGTCTCTGCATTATTTTCCCATGCATTCATGCTTCCCTTAAAAAGTAGGCAAAGAAACAATATCATACCAGCATGGTTGCATACTTATCATTTCTTCACAAGATCTATGTACCATAAAAGAGAGGAAAAAGTGTTTTTCCGCGAGTGATCCATAAAATTTGTTTATATTGACACAGTTAAAGGGAAATTAACTTCCAATATGTGAAATTTTCTGTTTATCTTTACAGGGATAGATTACATCAGTTTGAAATTAAAAGTTGTCACTTAAGATAAATTAATATGATCAATAATATTGCCAAATATCTATTGCTGCTTCCCAGTAGGATTTATAACTGTGTCTTTTCTGGTCTTTGGTATTGGTTCAAGCTTTAATTGACTAAATGTGTTTGTGGAGTGTCTTATTATCAAACTTATTATTGTTGTAGTGATATATGAAGAAGCATAGTACTAATTTCTCTGTCAATTTCTGTATTTGTTTCCAATGTCTACATATCAATGTATTGTGGTAGAGTGAACTGAGAAACAGTAAATATTATCTTCACATAGAAGCCAACTAAGATTCTGCTACATGAAAACCTTAGGGACTCTTCCCCAAAAGTTGATATTCATTTTCAGAAAAATCTGTACATTTTAATTTATAAATGATTTTTGTATTTTTAAATGACTAATTTTATATATTATAAATCTTTGACCGTCACTAGTCTTCCAATATTAGAACGTAATATACTTCAAATTCAGTTTTCTATGAGTAGTAGACACAGATATGAATTAATAAATACTCTGGAACAAAAAGTTTTGTAAAATGTGTCACAATGTCTTCAACAATATAATCCATCATAAAAACCTACATACTTTGTTAAATAAAACATGTCTAAATTTTCCACAAGTAGGAGAAATAGTGTATTTATTACTATTTTACATTTTATTATCACATTAATCATAATATGCACTCTCTATTCTTAATCATATGCTAAAATATAGTCTTTCCCCCTTTTTAGAAAAAATATTCTAATATATACTATATCTTGATTATAGTTCACTTTCCCCTATTCCTCCCAGTTCCATACCACTTCCCCCTCCCATTCCAATCTACTTTCCTTCTGTCTCTCCATAGGAAAAAAAGAAAACATCAAAAAGGGCTTCTAAGGGTTCCTCGGGCAGCATCAGGCAAACAGGCCAGCTCCCCGGCCTGTGCTCCAGTGCCTGCAGATCGCCTGGGACCTGCACAGAGCTCCCAATCCCGGCGGGAGCCAAGCACCCCAGACTCCAGATCTTCTCTCCCACCAACGAGACCAGGAAAGGAGAGGAGGCTGGGAGTCCAGGGAAGCAGCTGTTCCTCGGGCAGCATCAGGTAAACAGGCTGGCTTCCCGGCCTGTGCTCCAGTGCCTGCAGATCGCCTGGGAACTGCACAGAGCTCCCAATCCCGGCGGGAGCCAAGCACCCAGACCCCAAGTCTTCTCTCCCACCAACGAGACCAGGAAACCAGAGGACCCAGGGAGACCAGGACCAGCATTCGGACAAGGAATAGAAGAACCACCAGATTATTGGACTTGCTAGCACCCACCAAAAAGGGAACTCTGGTCCCCAGACCAGTAAGGGGCTCTTTCTGCACCCACTAGAAGAAGAGATGGGAAAGAGACAATACAAAAACACAGTGAGCAACCGAAAAACAAATATGACACCGCCAGATTCTAGAGACTGCACACCAGCAAGACCCCAACATTCCAATGCAGATGAAGCAGAAGAGAACGACCTTAAAAGCACTTTCATGAAAATGGTAGAGGCCCTAAAAGAGGATATTGGAAAATCCCTCAAAGAAATGGAAGAAAAAACAAACCAAAAAATGCAAGAAATGGAAGAAAAAACAAACCAAAAAATGCAAGAATTGGAAGAAAAAACAAACAAAAAAAGGCAGGAAATGGAAGAAGAAATGAAGCAAAAAATGCAAGAAATGGAAGAAAAAACAAAAAAAATGCAAGAATTGGAAGAAGAATCATACCAAAAAAGGCAGGAAATGGAAGAAGAAACAAAGCAAAAAATGCAAGAAATGGTAGAAAAAACAAAGCAAAAAATGAAAAAAATGGAAGAAGAAATAAACCAAAAAAGGCAGGAAATGGAAGAAGAAACAAAGCAAAAAATGCGAGAAATGGAACAAAAAGCAAACCAAAAAATGCAAGAAATGGGAGAAAGAACAAACCAAAAAATTCATGAAAGGCAACAAATGGACGAACAGATAAACAGAAAATTGCAAGAAGCAATGCAAACACTGCAAGGGTTGAAAACTGAAATAGAGTCATTAAAAAAAACACAATCTGAAGAAAGGCAGAAAATAGAAAAGCTGGACAAACAGTCAGGCACTACCAATACAAGCATTACCAACAGAATAGAAGAGATGGAAGAGAGAATCTCAAGTGTTGAAGATATGCTAGGAGAAATGGATTTATCAACCAAAGAAAACCTTAAATCCAACAAAACCTTAACACAAAACATCCAGGAAATATGGGACACCATGAAAAGACCAAACCTAAGAATAATAGGTATAGAAGAAGGAGAAGAAATCCACCTCAGAGGGGCAGAAGGCATATTCAACAAAATCATAGAAGAAAACTTCCCCAACCTTAAGAAAGACATGCCAATGAAGGTACAAGAAGCCTACAGAACACCAAATAGAGTGGACCACAAAAAAAATCCCCTCGCCACATAATCAAGACCCCAAACATACAGAATAAAGAAAGAATATTAAGAGCAACTAAGGAAAATGGTCAAGTAACATATAAAGGTAGACCTATCAGAATTACACCTGATTTCTCCATGGAAACTCTGAAAGCCAGAAGGTCCTGGATAGATATTCTACATGCACTAAGAGACCATGGATGCCAGCCCAGACTACTATACCCGGCAAAGCTCTCAATCACTATAGACGGAGAAAACAAGATATTCCATGACAAAACTAGATTCAAGCAATATGTGTCCACTAACCCAGCCCTACAGAAAATTTTGGAAGGAAAACTCCAACACAAGGAAGCTAACTACAACCAGAAATCATAAGCATTAGAGAATCCCTCTCTACCAACAGCCAAAAGAACAAAGGTGTGATATTCCACACATAATTCCACCAACAACAACCATCGCAAATTGAAGAAGGATGAGCAATCATTGGTCATTAATATCCCTCAATGTTAATGGCCTTAACTCACCCATAAAAAGACACAGACTGGCAGATTGGATTCGAAGACAGAACCCTTCCTTCTGCTGCATACAAGAAACACACCTCACCCTTAAAGACAGACATTACCTGAGAGTTAAAGGTTGGGAAAAAATTTTTCAATCAAATGGACCCAAGAAACAAGCAGGGGTAGCAATCCTAATATCTAACAAACTAGACTTTAAAATAAAATCAATCAAAAGAGATGAAGGAGGTCATTACATACTCACCACAGGTGAAACCCACCAAGATGAAGTGTCTATCCTGAACATCTATGCCCCAAATACAAAGGCATCCACATTCATTAAAGAAACATTATTAGAACTTAAATCTCATCTAAAGCCCAACACAGTTATAGTGGGTTTTCTACACACCACTCTCACCACTAGACAGGAATACCAAACAGAAACTCAACAAAGAAGCAAAAGGTCTAATAGAAGTAATGACCCAACTGGGATTAACAGATATCTATAGAACATTTCATCCACATAAAAAAGAATATACCTTCTTCTCACCACCACATGGAACCTTCTCAAAAATCGACCACATACTTGGCAACATATCAAACCTCAGCAACTACAAAACAATTGGAATAACTCCATGCATCTTATCAGACCACCATGCTTTAAAATTAGAATTCAACAACAACACAAATTGCAGAAAACCTACAAACTCATGGAAATTGAATAATGCTCAACTGCACCATCCCTGGGTCAAAGAGGAAATAAAAAAAGAAATTAAAGACTTCCTCGAATTCAATGAGAATGAAGACACAACATACCCAAACCTATGGGACACTTTGAAAGCAGTGCTACGGGGGAAGTTCATAGCGCTAATTGCTCACATGAAGAAACAGGAGAACAGTTATACCAGAGAATTAACATCACAGCTGAAAGCTCTAGAACACAAAGAAGCACACTCCCCCAGGAGGAGTAGACGCCAGGAAATAATCAAATTGAGGGCTGAAATAAATAAAGTACAAACCAGGAAAACAATACAAAGAATCAATGCAACGAAGAGTTGGTTCTTTGAGAAAATCAACAAGATAGACAAACCTTTGTCCAAACTTACCAACCAGCAGAGAGTGAACACGCAAATTAACAAAATTAGAAATGAAAAGGCAGACATAACAACGGACTCTGAGGAAATCCAGAGAATCATTAGGTCATACTTTGAAAACCTGTACTCCACAAAATTCGAAAATTTAAAGGAAATGGATGCCTTCCTGGACAGCTATCAATTGCCAAAATTAAATCAAGAACAGATAAGCAATTTAAATAGACCTATAACCCCTATGGAAATAGAAGCTGTCATCAAAAGTCTCCCAACCAAAAAAAGCCCAGGTCCAGATGGCCTCACTGCAGAATTCTACCAGAAATTCAAAGAACAGCTTATACCAATTCTTCTCAAAGTGTTCCACACAATAGAAGCAGAAGGGTCTTTGCCAAACTCTTTCTATGAGGCTTCAATAACCTTGATCCCCAAGCCACACAAAGATACAATTAAGAAAGAGAACTTCAGACCAATATCCCTCATGAACATTGATGCAAAAATACTCAATAAAATACTGGCAAATTGGATCCAAGAACACATCAAAAAATCATTCAGCACGATCAAGTAGGTTTCATCCCAGGGATGCAGGGATGTTTCAACATACGAAAATCCATCAACGTAATCCACCATATAAACAAGCTGAAAAACAAAAATCACATGATCATCTCACTAGATGCTGAAAAAGCCTTTGGCAAAATCCAACACCCCTTCATGATAAAGGTCTTGGAGAGATCTGGGATAACAGGGACATACTTAAACATAATAAAAGCTATATACAGTAAACCAACAGCCAACATCAAACTAAATGGACAGAAACTCAACGCAATTCCTCTAAAATCAGGAACAAAACAAGGCTGTCCACTCTCTCCATACCTTTTCAACATGGTACTTGAAGTTCTAGCTATTGCCATACGACAACAAAGGGGGATCAAGGGGATACAAATTGGGAAGGAAGAGGTCAAACTTTCACTGTTTGCAGACGATATGATAGTTTACATCAATGACCCAAAGAATTCTACCAGGGAACTCTTACAGCTGATTAACACCTTCAGCAAAGTGGCAGGCTACAAGATCAACTCAAGAAAATCAGTAGCCCTACTATATACAGATGATAAAAGGGCTGAAAGAGAAATCAGAGAAACATCACCCTTTACAATTGCCACAAACAACATAAAATACCTTGGGGTAACGCTAACCAAACAAGTGAAAGACCTGTATCGTAAGAACTTTGAATCTTTAAAGAAAGAAATTAAAGAAGCCCTCAGAAAATGGAAAGATCTCCCATGCTCTTGGATAGGTAGGATCAATGTAGTAAAAATGGCAATCCTGCCAAAAGCAATCTACAGATTGAATGCAATCCCCATTAAAATCCCAGCACAGTTCTTCACAGACCTTGAAAGAACAATAATCAATTTTGTATGGAAAAACAAAAGACCCAGGATAGCCAAAACAACCCTGTTCAACAAGACAACGTCCGGAGGCATCACCATCCCTGACCTCAAGCTCTATTATAGAGCTATAGTCCTGAAAACAGCTTGGTATTTGCACAAAAATAGACAGGTAGACCAATGGAATCGAATTGAAAACCCGGATATTAACCCACACACGTACGAACATCTGATCTTTGACAAAGAAGCTAAAAATATACAATGGAATAAAGAAAGCATCTTCAACAAATGGTGCTGGCATAATTGGAGACTGGCATGTAGAAGAATGCAGATCGATCCATGTCTATCGCCATGCACAAAACTTAAGTCCAAATGGATCAAAGACCTCAACATAAATCCAGCCACACTGAACCTCTTAGAAGAGAAAGTGGGTGGTACCCTTGAACGAATTGGTACAGGAGACAGCTTCCTGAACATAACACCAGTAGCACAGGCAGTAAGATCAACAATTAATAAATGGGACCTACTGAAACTGAGAAGCTTCTGTAAGGCAAAGGACACAGTCAGCAAGACAAAAAGGCAGCCCACAGAATGGGAAAAAATATTCACTAATCCCACATCTGACAGAGGGTTGATCTCCAAAATTTACAAAGAACTCAAGAAGCAAGTCTCCAAAACACCAAAGGACCCTATTAAAAAGTGGGCTGCAGAACTAAATAGAGAGTTTTCAATAGAGGAGTCTAAAATGGCTGAGAGGCACTTGAGAAAGTGTTCAACATCCTTAGCCATCCGGGAAATGCAAATGAAAACAACTCTCAGATACCATCTCACTCCTGTCAGAATGGCTAAAATCAAAAATATTTATAATAGTCAAACTTATAGACATGTTATCTAGGTTTTCTAGATATACAGAGATATATTTTAGGTAATGGATAGGTAATCTTCAAATGCTTCCAAGAACTACAAACTATATGTTTAAGAACTTTTCATGACAATGAGAAATATCTGCTACTGGCAACACCAATCTACTTCAATGAAGATGATGGGCATTGAAGAAAGTTGATATGAAGTTTGTTTTCTTTATGACAAAAGCTAGCTATGTGGACAAAGAAACTGGTCTTGCCTGGACTGCTTGACTGTATGATGTATAAATTGGACATGCAGGATCCACAGTAAAGTGACTGCTGAACTTGCCAAAACAACATGAGACTGCCCTTCAGAATTTCTGTTTCATGAAAGAGTCTCCCAGACATTCCACAGGACACAGGAAAAAGATGTCTGACAAACTGCCAATTTAGGCAGGACATTTTCAAATTTCCCACATCATTGAGAAGTCTGCCAGACACTCTAGGCCTGTAGACTGAAGATGAATGCTCCAATGTTACAGAAGAACTGTGTGACTGTCCAGGCAGCCAGATATCTCTGTCATTTCTAGTGTTTTGGAAGTTGTTTACAATGCTCTTCCTGTTTACTTAGGTAATACTATATCCTTTGGGTATTTTTGATGGAGTTGAGGATAGATAACTATAGTTTTTATTAGTTATGAAAAATATGATATATATAAAGCTTTAGATTTACAAAGATAAATGGATGATAGAGTATTTTCTTTAATTTTGCCAAATGCAAATAAACTAAATACATTTACTGGAAAAAAAAAGAAAGAGAACTTCAGACCAATATCCCTCATGAACATTGATGCAAAAATACTCAATAAAATACTAGCAAATCAGATCCAAGAACACATCAAAACAATCATTCACCACGATCAAGTAGGTTTCATCCCAGGGATGCAGGGATGGTGCAACATACGAAAATCCATCAACGTAATCCACCATATAAACAAGCTGAAAAACAAAAATCACATGATCATCTCACTAGATGCTGAAAAAGCCTTTGACAAAATCCAACACCCCTTCATGATAAAGGTCTTGGAGAGATCTGGGATAACAGGGGCATACTTAAACATAATAAAAGCTATATACAGTAAACCAACAGCCAACATCAAACTAAATGGACAGAAACTCAACGCAATTCCTCTAAAATCAGGAACAAAACAAGGCTGTCCACTCTCTCCATACCTTTTCAACATGGTACTTGAAGTTCTAGCTATTGCCATATGACAACAAAGGGGGATCAAGGGGATATAAATTGGGAAGGAAGAGGTCAAACTTTCACTGTTTGCAGACGATATGATAGTTTACATCAATGACCCAAAGAATTCTACCGGGGAACTCTTACAGCTGATTAACACCTTCAGCAAAGTGGCAGGCTACAAGATCAACTCAAGAAAATTAGTAGCCCTACTATATACAGATGATAAAAGGGCTGAAAGAGAAATCAGAGAAACATCACCCTTTACAATTGCCACGAACAGCATAAAATACCTTGGGGGTAACGCTAACCAAACAAGTGAAAGACCTGTATCGTAAGAACTTTGAATCTTTAAAGAAAGAAATTAAAGAAGCCCTCAGAAAATGGAAAGATCTCCCATGCTCTTGGATAGGTAGGATCAATGTAGTAAAACTGGCAATCCTGCCAAAAGCAATCTACAGATTCAATGCAATCCCCATTAAAATCCCAGCACAATTCTTCACAGACCTTGAAAGAACAATAATCAATTTTGTATGGAAAAACAAAAGACCCAGGATAGCCAAAACAACCCTGTTCAACAAGGCAACGTCCGGAGGCATCACCATCCCTGACCTCAAGCTCTATTATAGAGCTATAGTCCTGAAAACAGCTTGGTATTGGCACAAAAATAGACAGGTAGACCAATGGAATCGAATTGAAAACCCGGGTATTAACCCACACACGTACGAACATCTGATCTTTGACAAAGAAGCTAAAAATATACAATGGAATAAAGAAAGCATCTTCAACAAATGGTGCTGGCATAATTGGAGACTGGCATGTAGAAGAATGCAGATCGATCCATGTCTATCGCCATGCACAAAACTTAAGTCCAAATGGATCAAAGACCTCAACATAAATCCAGCCACACTGAACCTCTTAGAAGAGAAAGTGGGTGGTACCCTTGAACGAATTGGTACAGGAGACAGCTTCCTGAACATAACACCAGTAGCACAGGCAGTAAGATCAACAATTAATAAATGGGACCTACTGAAACTGAGAAGCTTCTGTAAAGCAAAGGACACAGTCAGCAAGACAAAAAGGCAGCCCACAGAATGGGAAAAAATATTCACTAATCCCACATCTGACAGAGGGTTGATCTCCAAAATTTACAAAGAACTCAAGAAGCAAGTCTCCAAAACACCAAAGGACCCTATTAAAAAGTGGGCTGCAGAACTAAATAGAGAGTTTTCAATAGAGGAGTCTAAAATGGCTGAGAGGCACTTGAGAAAGTGCTCAACATCCTTAGCTATCCGGGAAATGCAAATCAAAACAACTCTCAGATACCATCTCACTCCTGTCAGAATGGCTAAAATCAAAAACACCAATGACAATTTATGCTGGAGAGGATGTGGTGAAAGGGGGACACTCCTCCATTGCTGGTGGGAGTGCCAACTGGTTCAGCCACTTTGGAAATCAGTATGGAGATTCCTCAGAAAAATGGGAATAAACCTACCACAAGACCCAGCAACTCCACTCTTAGGCATATATCCAAAAGATGCCCATTCATACAACAACGATGTCTGTTTCACTATGTTCATAGCAGCTTTATTTGTAATTGCCAGAACTTGGAAGCAACCTAGATGTCCCTCACCTGAAGAGTGGATAGAGAAAATGTGGTACATCTACACAATGGAGTACTATTCAGCAGAAAAAAAACAATGGAATCATGAGATTCACAGGCAAATGGACGACACTAGTAGAAACCATCCTGAGTGAGGTAACCCAGTCACAAAAAGAGAAACATGGCATGTACTCTCTCATATATGGATTTTAGACATAGATCTGGAGAGTGCCAGCCTTCAATCCTATGGCCAGAGAGTCTGGGAAACAGAAACTTTATTTAGTGGCTGATCGAAGAAGAGGCAGACTCCCTTGGTTAAGTACTGAGCTGAACTCAAGAAAGCCAGTAACAGAGAGGGTGGCCTGATGATCAAAGGGATTAAGACTGGGCTGGTTTAACCCCCAGAAACAGCTGACCAGACAAAGGTTAACTCTTGAATCCCAGGCTGATGCCTGGGAATCCAGCATGGGACTGATCAAGACCCCCCTGAATCTGGGTGTCAGTGAGGAGGCCTAGGGAATCTATTGAGCCTTGGGCAGCAGATCAGTACCCATCCCAAGTATACACACGGACTTTGGACTCCCATAGAACAATGTGAGGTGCACTCTCACCCGAACTCTTGGGGAAGGGTCTAGGCCCTGCCCTATATGAAATGACAGACTATGCACACCCCCATGGAGGGCCTCACCCTCCCTGGGGAAATGAGGGGACAATGGGGGGGGGGAGGTCTCGGGAGGAAGGGAGGGAATGGGAGAGGGACCTGGAACTGACTTGTGAAGCAACCTTGTTTCTTATCCAAATTTAAACTGGAAAATAAAATTTAAAAAAAGGGCTTCTAAGATATACCAACTTGTTTATAAGAGAGACATACATGGACCCACAAGAAGAGTAAGGGGACAAGATCTCCTGAGTAAATTGGGAGTAAGGGGGTGAGGGAGGTAGGAGAAAGAGGATGAGAGAAGGGGAGAAGGGCTTAGGAGAACAGGAGGGATCAGGAAGGTCAAGTTGTGGTAAGAACAGAGAAGCAGAACGAGGAATGAGATATCTTAATAGAGGGAACCATTATGGGCTTAATGAGAAAATTGGCACTACGGAATTCTCCAAGAATCCACAAAGATTACACCAACTAAGAATCTAAGCAATACTGGAGAGGCTACCTTAAATGTCCTTCCCCTATAATGTGATTTTTGACTACCTTAAATGCCATCAAAGCACCTTCATCCAGTAGCTGAAACAGAAGCAGAGATTGACAGTTAAGCATTGAACTGAACTCCTGGAAGCCAGTTTCAGAGAGGGAGGGGTGATGAGCAAAGGGGTCAAGACCAGACTGGGGAAATCCATAGAATCAGCTGACTTGAGCAAGTGGGAGCTCACAGACCCCAGACTGACAGCTAGGGAACCAGTATAAGACCGAACCAGCCCTTCTGAACTTGGGTGTCAGTTGGGGCCTCTGGCAGTGGAACAAGTATTTATCCCTAGTGCACGAATGGACTTGGAACCCATTCCCTATGGAAGGATACTCTCTCAGTCTAGATACACGGGGGAGGGCCTAAGTCCTGCCCCAAATGATATGAATGGCTTTAATAATCCTCCATGGGAGGCCTTACCCTCCCTGAGAAGTAGATAGCATGTGGGATGGGGGGAAGGTGTGAAGTGAGGAATGAGAGGATGCGAGGGAGAGAGAACTGGGATTGATATGTAAGATAAACTTGTTTTTAATTTAAATGAATATTAATTTTAAAAAAGAGAAAACTAAAAAAAGAAAAGGAGAGAGATCAATAAAACACAACAAAATTAAATACTACATCAAATTTAGACAAAACAAACCAACAGAAGGAAAAGAGTCCCAAGAGAAAGCATAATAATCAGATCACCACTGGTTCACAAATTCAAGAATCCAATGAAAATACTAAACTGAATTCTATAATACATACACAGAAGACCTGGTGCTGACCTACGTTTACTGTTTCAGTCTCTGCAGGTTCATATGAACTTTGTTCAGTTGACTTAGATGGCCTTGTTCTCATGATGTCCTCCAACCTCTGTGGCAATTACACTTTTTCTGTCTCCTCTACCATGGGATACCCTGAGCTCTGAGGGCAGGTATTTGATAAAGACATCTATTTTGATATCTGTGTTAAAACTATTTATACCAATGAACTCTACAGAAAGGCTAAAGTGACTGTTTTCCTAGTTAATATTTTATAATACAATCTAAATGTCAGAATCTACCTCGTCTTCTAAAACTATTACACATGTGCACCAGTTCTCTGCCTATATATTATAGCTGTCAGTTTCATACTTTTATGGAACTCTGGTGTGTGTCTCTAACTCAAGTATTTTCACCTTCTGTCTCCTTATCCATGGAGTTCCCTGAGCTCTGAAGGGAAGGATTTGATGAAGACATCCAATTTAGAGCTGTGTGTTATATTAAACCTCTCTCTCTCTCTCTCTCTCTCTCTCTCTCTCTCTCTCTCTCTCTCTCTCTCTATCTCTATCTCTCTCTCTCTCTCTCTCTCTCTCTCTCTCTCTCTCTCTGTGTGTGTGTGTGTGTGTGTGTGTGTGTGTGTGTGTGTGTGTGTGTGTGTGTAATGGCTGTCTGGTGGTCTCTGTATTTGTTCCCATATGTTGCAGGAGGAAACTCCTCTGATGCTTTCTTTATGAGTAAGGCAGATTGATCTATGTGTGTAGCAGATATAAAAGTAAAAGACATTCTAATTTCCATTTTTACTCTTTATTAGAAAATTAATAGTCTTTATTCTAAGAAATGTCAAATAAAAATAAATATAACACTGAAAGAATACTGACCCAAAGACCATACAACTCAATGAACTTCTCTGCAGTTAGAGTAGACATTCAAAATGGAAGCTGTGGACTGTGGCACTGAATTGTGCACTTTTACTTTATACACTTTCCCATGACTTTTGTTTATTATGTGTATCTCATTTGTTTCCACTTTAGAGGTGAGAAAACAGAAGTCAACAGAAATTTTATAACTTTTCCAGTATTACAGAAATGAATGTTTCATGAATGTAACTGTGTAATTGAAACCATTTAACAACAACTAAAAGATGGGACTTTTGAAGTTAAGACTGGAGTATATCATTGACTTGTGAGATGAGCCTCTATGAATCTCAATTGCATTCTTGCATATAGACTATCTCTTGTTGATCCAGTATTTATCATTACCCTAGCTTTAAAAATTAGGAATATGCCTGATGACAGTTTTAAGAAATTTCAAAGCAATTACCAGGTTCTATAAAACATCTAGGTATTGTTGATATGTGAAGTATCGATATTTCTTCATTTCTTCTTATGGCTATTTTCCTTTGTTTTGAATTTTAACTCAATGAGAGTCTATTATATATTTTCCTAGTTCCAAAGAACTCAGTGGTAGAGAAGACAAATAGATTTGTACCCTTATGGATTTGACGACAAAGAAATGGCAATTATTTTATACCAGCACCTCCTTCATAATATTTCAGGTTGTTAAAATGAAAGTATTTAGAGGAAGATAATTTATGATTCCTCTATATTTACTCTTATATCAGACATTTAATGCCTTGTTTTTTAGGCTACACCTGTTTACTAAACATATCTTTGGAAAGTGATTCCTAGATGTTCTCTCCGGTGGGACATTGTGTGTTGTTAAAATGTTTGTTTGTTTATTTATTTATTTTCCCAGTATAGTGTTCTGTAAACTGTACTGTCTAATTGATAATAACAATGCTAGCTTATACAGAGTTTTGATGAATAAAATTAAACACAAAGGAAATGCTGCACAGCCAGGGCCTATGAGTTTCATCTAAGGAACTTCATAGACCATAGCTCAAGTTAATGATTAAGAAAAACAATTGAATCCTCAGGACCTAGAAGCTCTTAATGCTGAATGGTCCAGTCACAGGTTGTAGTCTATATCATTAGGTGAAACAAATCTTTAAAATAACTCCAGCATCTCCAGGATAGATCAGATGTTTTGATCATAGCTTTGAGATGAAAAAAACTCTAGAAAACAATATAAAGTTCACAAGGACACATAGATGAAGTAAAAAATCCAAGGCAGCCCAATTGTTACTAGCTGATGTATTTTCCTTGCTAGATTTGGCTGATGATGAAAGATAATGATTAATTCCCTATACCCATTTCTTCCCTCAATCCCCTGATATATATATATATTTATTTATTTATTTATTTATTAGTGGGTATGTACCCTAAAGATTTAAAGTAGAGCTTACTGATTCTTTTTCACATATAAAAGTATAAAAATTTATGTTTGTGATTCCTTTAAGATTCCTTATAAGATTACTTTTCAAGACAAGTAACAAAGTAATTGGTCCTTTTTTGTAGCTGCAGAATTCAGCCTGCTGTCAAAAGACCTAACTGAGAAGAATAGCTTGCTTGCCTACACAGTTAATCTTTAACAAATTTCTTGGATATGAATGTACATGGGTT
This sequence comes from Mesocricetus auratus, assembly GCF_017639785.1. NCBI lineage: Eukaryota > Metazoa > Chordata > Mammalia > Rodentia > Cricetidae > Mesocricetus > Mesocricetus auratus. The sequence continues at coordinate 22,200,263 of NW_024429191.1, forward strand.
CTAGGGATAATTTGTTTTTCACCTGTAATACATACAATGTTTAACTATGTAAGGGATATGGAAAGTTTTTTGTATTTTTACTATTTGTTTTGTATTAATTGTAATAATTCACTTAAAAACAGAATGCAGAGACAATTGTTATTCCTATATTGCCTTAAAAACTTTTTTGGGATGTAAAGGCATAGAAAAGAAGTACATGGGAGGAGGAGGAGGAGGAGGAGGAGGAGGAGGAGGAGGAGGATACCATCAAGAGGAAGTGGTGAGTGTCTTATTCCCTAACCAACTCAGACAGAAAAGTCTAGTAAACCATGAGGCCATGGAGTCATTTTGAGCCCTGTGCTGCCTGGAGGCTGAACCCCCAGGCAACAATATTAATCAAAATAGATGGAGAAGGACATTTCATACTCATCAAAGGAAAAATCCATCAAGATGATGTCTTAATTAAAAACAGTCATTCCCAAATGCAAGGGTGGCCACATTTGTAAAAGAAGCATTACTAAAGCTTAAATCAGACATTGAGCCCCACACATTAATAGTGGGAGACTTCAACACTTCACTGTCACCAATGGACAGTTAATCTAGACAGCAACTAAGCAGCAAAATAATGGAACTAACAAATGTTGTGAATCAAATGAACCTAACAGATATCTACAGAACATTTCACCCAAAAGAGTTTATATTTTTTTCAGCACCACATGGAACCTGTTCCAAAATTGTGACCACATACTTAGTCACTGAGAAAGTCTCAACAGATATATAAAATTTGAAATATTATTTTTCTTATGAGACCACCAGGTATTAATGTTGGATTTCAACAACAGAAAACCTAAAAATTTGTGGAAACTGAACAGCTCTCTATTGAGTTACCACTTTGTCAAGGAAATAAATGTGCAACATACCCAAACTTGTGGGACACAATGGAAGTGATGATAAGAAGAAAGTCCATAGCACTAAGTGCTTGCATAAATAAATTAGAGCATTCTCATACAAGTGACTTAACAGCACTGAAAGCTCTAGAACAGAAGGAAGCAAGCACACACAAGAGGAGTAGATGGCAGGAAATAATCAAACTGAAGACTGAAATCAATAAAGCAGAAACAAAGATCACAAAACAAAGAATCAGCTAAACAAAGAGTTGGTTCTTCGAATAAATCAACAAAATAGACAAACATTTATCTAAACTAACTAAAAGACAGACTGAGTCTATTCAAATTAACAAAATCAGAAAGGAAAGAGGGGATATAACAACAGACACCAAGGAAATCTAAAGATGCATTAGGTCATAATTCAAAATTCCTTACTCCACACAATTGGAAAATATGAAAGTAAATGACCAATTTTCTGGATAGATACCACTTATCAAAGTTTAATGAAGATCAGATAAACAACTATAACAGGCTTATAAATCCCAAGGAAACAGAAGCAGTCATTGAAATCTCATCAATGAAAAAGCCCAGAGACAGGTGGTTTCAGGGAAGAATTCTACCGAATCAAAGAAGATCCAATACCAATACTCCTCAAATTATTATAGAAAATACAAAACAGAAGGAACATTGCAAAATTCATTTTATGAGGCCATAATCACCGTGATAACCAGACAACACAAATACTCAACAAAAAAGAGAATTACAGACCAATTTCCCTCATGAACATAGATTCAGTATACTTAATAAAGTACTCACAACCTGAATCCAAGAATGCATCTAAAAGATCATTCACCATGATCAAGAGGACTTCATCCCAGAGATTCAGGAATGGGTATGGTGACAGAGAGAGAGAGAGAGAGAGAGAGAGAGAGAGAGAGAGAGAGAGAGAGAGAGAGAGAGAGAGAGGGAGGGAGAATCAATGTAATCCACATGGCAACAAACTGGAAAAACAAAAAGCACACATGTGTGGGCATGAACGCATGCGTGCGCGCACGCACACACACACACACACACACACACACACACACACACACACAAGACCATTTAATTAAATGCTGAAAAAGTCTTTGACAAATTCCAAGCCCCCTTCATGATAAAAGTCTTGAAAAAATCAGGGAATCAAGTGACATACATCAGCATGATAAAAGCAATATTTAGCAAGTTGTTAGCAAACATCAAATTAAGTGGAAAGAAACTCAAAGCAATTCTTCTAAATTCAAGAACAAGACAAAGCTGTACACTTTCTATATTCAATATAATGCTTGCTTTTTTTAGCTAGAGAAATAATATAACGAAAGGGATAAAAGGGATACAAATTTAAAGGAATAAGTTTAAATGTTGTTATTTGTAGATAATATGATGGCACACACAAGCAACACCAAAATTTCTACCAGAGAACACCTATAGCTGATAAGCAACTTCAGCAATGAGGCTTATCTGATAGGAAATTAACTCAAAAACAAAACAAAAAACCCAGTAACCTTGTTATATACAAATGATCAACAGGCTCAGAAAGAAATCAGGAAAACAGCACCCTTCACAATAGTCAAAAACAATATAAAACATAAAATATTTTTAGATAACTAACAAAGCAAATGAAAGACCTGTATGACAAGAACTTCAAGTCTTTGAAGAAAGAAACTGAATAACTTATCCTCTTACATCAGTATGATTAACATAGTAAAAATGATCATCTTATCAAAAGCAACCTACTGATACAACACAATCACCACTACAATTCCAACACAATTTTTTACAGAGTTTAAAAGAACACTGCTCAACTTTATATGTAAAAGGCTAAAACAATCCTGAACAATAAAAGAAATTCCAGAGCTATCACCATCTCTGGTTAAAGCTCTACTATAGAGCTATAGTAATAAAAACTGTATAGTGTTGCCATAAAAATAGACAGGTGGATCAATGTAATAAAATCAGAGACCCAGATAAAAAATCCCCACACATATGGACACCTGATTATCAACAAAGAACACAAATTTCTATAATGGCAGAGCAAAGTATCTTCAAGTGGTGCTGATGTATGTGGTTATCTGCCTGCAGTAGAATGCAAATAGATCCATACCTATCATCCTGCAAAAAAACTCAAATATAACTAGATAAAAGACCTCAACCTAAACCCATAGACACTGAACCTGAACAGATGAGAAACTTGAATACATTGGCATAGGAGACAACTTCCTAAATAGAACACCAGCAGCAAAGACACTAAGACAGACAAGTGATAAATGGTACCTCATGAAACTGAAAAGGCAAAAAACACATTCAATAGGACTAACCAGAAGCCTACAGAATGGGAAAAGACCTTCACCAACCCAACATTAGACAGAGGACTGATTTCCAAAGTCTATAAAACACTCAAGAAACTAGATATCACAAAACCCAATAATCCAATTAAAAATGGGATACATATCTAAACAGAAAATTCTCAACAGGAGAATCTCAAATGGCCAAGAATCATCTAAAGAGACATTTACCATCCTTAGCCATCTGGGAAATGCTAATCAAAGCAAAATTGAGATTCTGTCAATACCTGTTATAATGGTTAAGAATAAGGGAGGCCGAGGCAGACCGATCTCTGTGAGTTCAGGGCCAGCCTGGTCTACAGAGTGAGTTCCAGGACAGCCTCCAAACAATACAGAGAAACTCTGTCTTGAAAAACCAAAAAAAAAAAAAGGAAAGAAAACAGAATAAAACACAAGTGATAACTCATGCTTGAGATGATTTGGAGCAAGTGGAACACACCTCCTCTGCTGGTGGGCATGCAAAGTTGTACAGCCATTTTGGAAATCAATATAGATTTTCTCAGATAACTGAAAATCTGTCTTAAGACCCAGCTATAGAAGAGATTTCATGGGTAGACTGGGGGTGGATAGGGATGGAAACATGAGGGATCAGGTGGGGTTGAAATAGGGAGAGAGTACTGAAATGGAAGACTAGAAAGCAAGGTATTTCAAGGTCAGGTAGAAAAGTGGTATAAGGAAAGCTCCCAAGAATCTATCTACTAGTATGACCCCAGTTTAGACTCCTAGCATTCGAAAATATTTAACCTTAACTGGTCATCTCCTGTGACCAGGTAAGACTACCAGTGGATGTACTTGGGACACCAACCCAAGCATGTAACCTTCAATCTACAGTCTGTCATTCCTGTGGGATATGCTAGGAGTAAAGGTGGTGCAGAAATTGTAGGAGTGGTCAACCAATGACTGGTCCAGGTCCAGATCCATGCCATGAGATTGAGCCTATCCCTGACGCTGCCTTGGGCTACAGGATCCAGAAGCTGAATGGCCCAGAGTCCTAGATAGAACCAAATTGGACTGGAGAAACAATGTCAATGAAAATATGCCTAAGGATATTTGCTGGGAGCCTTGCTCCAGATGCGTCCTATGACCTGGGATGGATGTATGAAGTAGGCATCAGGAAGAAATTGTGACCATCTGTTGTTAAAACAAGTGTCCCTGAATAACCCGGGCTATCTTTATTTAGACAGTTTCGATGTTTTGTATGAACAGTTTTCTAATCAGCTTTGCTTCCTAACTTTTTAAAAATGGTTACAATAGTTACTATTCCTTTACCTCCTTCCCCTTTCGTCACCCAAATTTCCCACTGCTAACCATTGCCTATTTGCTCTACATCTCTACAGTTACAAGCATGAGCACTGTTACCAGTCACAAAGGAAGTTTTCTGACTAGGTACATGTACAGGTAGAACAGTGTGCCCAGTTGGCAGCATATGTGGTTACAGTGTCATGCAGAGTGAAAGACAGTTTTGTCTCTAGTGGTTAATATTTATATCTGCTAGGGTCTTGATTCTCACTATCAACTTACCAGCAAAAGCTGGATCAATCCCTTCTACATGCTATGCTACTTCATCTACACTGGGGATATGCCAGGTTTTCCCATTTATTCTATAGGCAAAATAACTTAGAAACTTACTCTTAATAGTTGGCACTGTGTATCCCTTGTTCACATGTCCTTCTCCCTTAACTTCTTGTGATATTGGCATAGTTATTAGAAATAAGGGAACTGTGGGTTTTATGATTCTGTTTCATTCCCTGTTGCTAGACTGTTCCTATTATTATTTATTATTAGCTATTTATCAACATCTGTCCAAGACTCTTGTAGTTAAAATTATTCCTTCCAGAACAGTTATGCAAATATATATTAAACTTCATGACTTTCTGTGACTCTTTCAGGCCAACAATGTGACCAGTATGGTGAAAGCAATGAGAGTAGGTAGCACATATACTCCCAGGATCATTCCCAGAATCATGCAGCAAATTGTCCACAGGTCTTTGCCACATGGGTCAGAGTCTCCATGGCTTTGCCATAAGGAGAGCCATTTGTGCTATTCTCAGGACTTGTTCCCCAAAGAAGTCACATGGCTCCCACCAGATATTCTGCTATATTCATAGACTGGCACCTATACCAATAGTCATCAGAGAGGCTTCATCCAGCAACTAGTGGAAACAGATACAGAGACCTGCAGTCAAATAGGCCAAGCTTGGAAAATCCTACTAAAGAGAGACAGGAAAATTGTAGGAGCCAGAGGGGTCAAAGAAATCACAAGAAAATTCACATAGTCAACTAACCTGGGTTCATAGGAGCTCAAAGAGAATGAACTGACAACCAGGGAGCCTACATGTGACTGACCAAGGTCCTCTGCATATATATGACATTTTTGCAGCTTGGTCTTCTTGTGGGACTCCTAACAGTGGAAGCAGGGGTTGTCTCTGACTCTTTTGGTAGCTTTTGGGACCCTACTCCTCCATATTGGGTCATCTTGTCCAACCTTAATAAAAGGGAGGTGCTTAGTCTTTCTGAAACTTGATATGCCACATTTTGTAGTAGATATTCTTAGGAGGCCTACCCTTTTCTATTTAGAAATGGGGAATGAGTGGATGGGGGTTAGGGGTAGGGGATGAGGGACTGAGAGGAGAGGAGAGGAGATAGGGGAAACCCCAGTTAGGATGTAAAAAAATACTACAATAATGAATGAAGTTCCAAAATAGTGTTTTGGTTCTATGAGCTATGTTTTAGCAGATACTTTGCTTCTAATACTTTAAAACTGACAGTTAAATAAAAAAACAAACTCCACAAAAGCCAATTTCCTTCCAAAGCTCATGTTTTCATTGCTATGCTCATGAACATTGTCAGCTTGCTCTTGTCCCTCTTAAACACAAACTTAGAATCCATGTCAGCATGTTTCAAGAGGCCAGGACCACAGTCCTTCTGGGCAGTTTGTTGCTCCCATAATAGCCATGCCAGTATTGTAACAGTAGGAATGTCTTACCTGACAGACCAGCTTTGTCACACACAGAGTCCACAGCTGAGTAAGATCATTGATGACTTTCTGTCTCCACACCCTGTGTGGCACCTTGAGACTCTATGAAAATAGAGCAGTTACTTAACAAGGACAGGAAACATAATGTTCATATGGGAGAAAAAGGGACCTATTATGGCTGTGGACTATATATTTGGTATTCCTTATTTGTTTTTGTGATGAATTATCACATAGAAACTGTGTATATTGTTTGCACAAAGTTCTTTGCATGCAATGACTTGATGACAGAAAATAGCACCTCAGAGAAATAATATCTGTCCAAAAGTACCAGCCATGTCAACCACATGATACACATGACCTTGTAAACTTTTAACCCAATAACCCAGCCCAAGGGCAGAGTTTGTGAAAACAAGTAGGAAAAAAGAAGCAAATCATGACCTTTTATCTTTGAAGAGACCACATATTGGTGGTGAAATTTAACCCATTCATGTTAGAATATATAATTAGTTTTCCCATGTAGCATGTATTTAGCTTAAAGTAGGCCTGTGTACTTTAGTATCGTTTGTATTTATTTGTCCATCATTTCTTTTGAAGAAAAAATATGTCCAAGAGAAAAACATTCCATTTAGTGACTTGGATTCACCAGTTAAAATTCTCTGCTTTTCAGAATATCACACATGTTATTTTCAGTAAGAGGGTCTAATCTCTGTGATTATCTCTTCCCTCACTCTTCCCCTTCCTGCCTGCCTCCCCCCCATTCCCAAGCCTGGGATTTCACTCTCTGCCACTTGCCAGTGTGTTAAGACGCCTCTCACACTTGGAGAGCTGTTAGGAACTGCAGATAGGAGAGAAAAAGTAAGTACAGACTGTGGAGGTGCAGGGAAGATTCTGTAGTTAAGAAGATGTTTATAGGAAATTCAGAAAAAAAGGAGAACCATAAGCTTTAGCCTAGCCTCGGCTCTCTGCAGATAAAAATACAGAAGGTCATGTGGAAATATAGTACAGAGGAATGCAATAAAACTCACTTTCAAACAGTAGAATATCTTTATTAAAATTGAGAATTTCATACAATGGAGTTTGATCACATACCTCACACCACCCCTCATAATTCCCCACCGATTCACTTGAACTATTTCTAACCTCCTACAACTTCATGTCCTTTAGGCTCTGTTTATTTAACTGTTATTGTTACATGCACATATACATATAAATAATAAATACAGTTTGGTGAGTCAACTTAGTGTTTTGTGTGTGTGTGTGTGTTTAGGAATGAACACCAGTTATTGTATATCTAATTAGGAGACTCATTCCTGAGGAAGACAAATTCTTTCTCTCTCAGCAGTCATCAATTGCCTGTAGCTCTTCATCTAAGCTCACATCCATCGAGGTTGGGATGTGGGGAAAAGCTGGGTAATTGGATTTAAGATCTGCTAAACAGGAAATAATTTATGTGTGGTACTGTAAACCTGGCCAACTATACATCTCTCATTAGGCTGTGGACCATAGAGAAAAACATATTACTGCCACTTTCCTAAATTAGTATGATTTCTAACTGCATTGCATGTATTTATCCTTATATTCACAGACGGATATAGTTCTATATCTCAATCAACTGGTTTCTTTTTGCAGCACTCAGAGACCATTACAGAAATCTAAAACTAGTCAAAATGCACAGACTATGGGGTACTGAGGCCCGATTGATTCATCTATAACATAACCCCTTAGTCCAGGGCTCAGTAAATGCAACAGAATAGTCAGAAAGTTTGTTAAGTGCCAGAGGTTCAGGATGTCTGCTTGGAGACTATCTTCTATGTAGGATAGCAAAGCTGCAGCCATGAGTCCCTAATTATATGGTTGCATAAACAAGATCTGAGCAATGATACCACCATTTGCCTTCCAGTGTGAATGGTTGGATCTCACTTATGCATAATGCAAATTCTCAGTTGCTTAAAGGCTAAAATTAGACCCCTCTGTGTATATACTATTCCTAAGAGATCCTGACTGGAGCTCACTTTACTTCTGAAGTAGGGTGTTTACTTTGACATCACTGCTCTCTTCTCCCACACAGTGATACAAATGAAAGCCCATAACTTCAGAATCTAGATAACATCCACAGGCTAGAAGGAAGTCACAGTTTTCATTCTAAACACAGAAGGCATTTTGACTTTCTTTCAGCACGTTGTGGGAGATTCCAGATTCCAAAACAAGTAAAACATATCCTTCAGCTTATTCCTATGGGTTCTACTGGGACTACTTCTATCTTGTTCTATGCTGCTTCCACAACCAGGAGAAGCACAAGCTCCAGTCCCATTACAAAACAAAAACACACTCCTTAGACTGTTTTAGCACATAGCTTACTTCTTGCCAGCTGTGAGGGCAAGCTTTGGTCATTACAGCTTGAGCCTTGTCTCCATAGTACTACTTTTCTGCCACAAGACAGACAGTATAAAATATTAAATATTAAAATGTTAAGTATTTTAATTAACTCAAACCCATTCAGTTTCACACACTAGCGTTCCCACAAGGATTCTGATATAGCTTGGCTTAAATGAGGTATCTATGGGTTGTCCAGCATACAGTGGAGGAGCACTCAAGCAAATAATGACAATGTCATCTTATCAATCTTCCAAATATTTGGTGGCAGTAGACATTGCAATTCACCCAACTAAGGTCATGCAATATGGAATTTACGATGTTATATAGCGCCTAGTCCGATGTTGTTATCTGTGAAAAGTATTTTTAATTTATTCTTTAAATTTGAAATGCACATACATAACTTAGAAAATGTGCTGTAAGACATAGGCAGACTTACAAAAAAGTGTCTCAACCCTTCTTTAACAAATCGCATTCCAATTATATACATTTAAATCCTGTAGCTCACTGAGATTTTTAAAGGATAGTCACTTGACAACAGGTTTTTTTTCAGTGAAGTGTTGTTCCAAAAAGTTGAAGACCACTTTTGAGCAACATATTAATGAACTTTATGTTTTCTGTGAAGGAATTATTTTCTAGTAAGGGACTAACATCACTAAGTAATAAAAGAAAGCACTCATCAAAACCAAATTGAAAGTTCTGTATACTTATTTAGAAGGGATGTTTCAAACATTAACTTAAAAGAATAAGTCCTAGACTCTAGATATCCCCTATGTGGAAGGATTTGGCAATAGGGTGGGAGGGTGGGGGAGAAGAGGAGTGCGGGAGGAGGGGAGGGAGAGGGAACTGGGATTGACATGTAAAACAAGCTATTTAAAATTAAAATAAAAAATGATAAAAAAGAATAAGTCCTCAGAATTAAAAACTATACATCAAAGAGATTATGTAACAGACATATTTGATGGAAACCTATAAGCAATATTGAGTGGCCAATGAATATAAAGTAGGAAAACACCAGTTAAAATAATCAATTAGCACATAATGCTTTGAACATAAAGAAATGACAATTATTTGAGACAATGGATTTGCTAGATATTATACCTGATCATCACCTATTGTGTCATGTATTAAGACAAAACACAGTACCTCATACACATGAATAATTGCTATGTGTTAGCTTAAAATATAAATGTACTTAAAATTTAAAGACAAGCTAGGCGGTGGTGGCACACGCCTTTAATCCCAGCACTCGGGAGGCAGAGGCAGGCGGATCTCTGTGAGTTCGAGGCCAGGCTGGACCGACAGCCTCCAAAACAATACAGAGAAACCCTGTCTGGTAAAACTAAAAAAAAAATTTAAAGACAATAATCTGGCCTGTAGAAAAGCTAAAATTGCATGTGTAGCTCATGATTCCTGTGTCCATTCCATTCCTGTTCAACAGAATTGAGACCTGAAATAAATGATGTACTAGACCAAAGTACATCTCAGCAGATTCCAACTTGTACAGAGAAAAAGGACACTCAACATCTACTCCCCACTTCTCTGAATTCTCACTATACCAAGTCCTTGTTAGTTAGGCATAAATTCATTAATTAGAGAAGAAGGATACTTTTATTGACATTCAGGTTCTTACTAATAATCAGCTATAAAATTTTATATATATATATATATATATATAGAGAGAGAGAGAGAGAGAGTGAGAGAGAGAGAAAGAGAGAGAGCAGCGGAGCAGTTTGCATTAATACATTTGTGTGTGTTTGTAAATGTGTGTGTATAATAATCATTAAAGAATAAAAAGTCATGAATTTGAGATAGAGGAGGGGGATACATGGGAACATTGAAGGGAGAAAAGGGAAAGAGAAAAAGATATACTTCATTTTCATTTCAAAATTATTTTAAAGCAGTAGAACATTTTAAGTTTCTTTCTTCTACACCTTAACTTCTAATAAATATGACAGTCTGTAGCTTATCATTTTATCCTCTATGCCATTGGTTCATCTTTGCCTTGGTAACTAGTCACAAGCCATCCTGCCACTGTTTTATTTTTAATTTTTTGTGCAGAAAGAAGCACTCTGATTTTATTTGACTATAGTGATTTTAAATCTTCCCCTATCCCCAGTTTTCTAACTCTCTGCCTTACCAAATAAAAGTTCAGAATGAAAATTACAGCAGATTATGGTAAGTGTGCACCTGTGATCTCAGAACTTTGGAGGCTGACATAGTATAGCAAGTTGTAGGCCAGACTGGAGTTACGTAACAAAATAAGAGACAGGGTGAGATAAAGAAGAAGGAGGATGGGGAGGAGGCAAAGAAGTCTCAGGGGAAGAAAAGCTAAATAAATGGGATGAATGCCTATGGCAAATTGATAACAATAGTAAACATAATATTAACAAGAAGATCTTTTAAAGATAAAATGTAAAAGACAAACACTGGAGGCAAGATGATTTTAGGGAAGAGCTAGTAGTGTGCTAACAAATAGTGATGGAAGAGAGATAGATAGGCAGACAGACAACCCCGGGAAATTACATATGGTACAGTCCCATTCACATTTTACATTTTGAAGAACTGACAAATTCTAAACATCGTGAATATATTGGTTGGTTTCTAGGACCTAGGGATAGGAGAGAGGAGACAAGGAGATGAATGTGGATATAAAAGTGATTGCTCAGATTCGAAAACAAATGGATAGAACTGGAAGAAAACATCCTGAGCGAGAAAACCTAGTCACAAAAAGACAAACATGGTATGCACTCACTCATTTATGGATTTTAGACATAGAGCAAAGGATTACCAGCCTACAATACATACTGCCAGATGACCTAGGAAACAAGGAGTACCCCAAGAAAAGAATAAGTGATTACCCCCCGAAGACTGGGAGGGAGACAAGAACTCCTGAACAAATTGGGAGGGGGGAGGAAGGTGGAAAAGGGAGAGAGAAGAAGGAAGGGAGGAAGAACAGGAGGACTGAGACATGGGAGGAACAGATGAGGGCAAGAAAGGAGATGGCTTGATAGAGGGAGTCAGTATGGGTTTGGAGAGAGGTCTGGCACAGGGAAAATATTAAGGGATCCACAGGGATAACCCCAACTAAGAATCCAGTGGAGAGGCTGCCTTTGATGCCTTGCCCCTATAATGATGTTGATGACTACCTTGATTACCATTCCTAGGGCTTTCATCCAGTAGCAGATCTAAGCAGAACAGGCACCCACAGCTAAACACTGAGCCATAGTCCCAGACCCAGTTGCAGAGAGGGAGGAGGGGTGAGCAAAGGATCCAAGACAGTGCAGGAGAAACCCGCAGAAACAGTTGACCTGACCTAGTGAGAACACAGAGACCCTAGTTGTAAAGCTGAGGAACCAGCATTGGACTAAACCAAGCCCTCTGAATGTGGGTGCCAGCTAGGAGGCCAAGGCAGTCTATGGGAACTCTAACAGAGGAGTCAGTGTTTGTCCCTAGATCACAAATAGACTGTGGGAGTCCATTCCCTATGGAGGGATACTATTGTAGCCCAGATACAGGAAGAAGGGCCTGGGCCCTCCCCCAAATGATGTGACAGACTTTGCTGATCCCCTGTGGAGGGCTTAACTATCCCTGGGGAGTGGGTGGGTGGTCGGTTGGGGGCTTGGTGAGGATCATGGGAGGATGGGAGGACAAGGGAATGGCAAGATGGATATGTAAATAAGAGCGCTTCTAAAATTAAAAATGCAAAAAAATTTCCTTGTGTGTTAGTAGTTTCGCTATCAGTATCATGATTTTGATGACGGATATGCAAACTTATACAGGTGAAAATATTCAGTAGTTAGGATATACACACATGAGAAATAGCACTAGAGAAATCTGAAGAAAATGGATGAGCTGTGTCCCCAACAATGTAGTAAACCTGGAGAGATCTGAATAAAGTGTGTGAGCACTCACAGCATTAATACTAAATGACATGGAAAATGTTACTGCAGGATGAACAGATTTCTGTGGTATTTATTAAATGTGCATAGGAAATTACAAGAATCATAAAGTTTGAAAATAATTTAATAAATAGCAATGGATTCCATATTTCATGTATCACATTTAAAAAGCTTGGTTGCTGCTTCATTCTACATTGCAAGATTCAGCTGTATGAACCATAATCAGTGGTTTCCCATAGACAGGCCAGATAACATCGGTTATAGGACACACCCGTACCCTGAACTCTAGGGAGAGGCTTATCCACAGACACATGGAGAAATTTGTGAACAAAAGTGTGGGAGCTATGGACCAGCAAGATCATTTAAGTGGCAATTTACATAAATTCATGGAGATTAAGTGTAGACTTATTAGAGAATAAGACATCCTTAGAAGTGTAGTTTGAGGAAAGTACACACGCTTTTTAGTTTTATCTCCAACACACAATAGCATTCTCAGATTCAAATGTAGGGCAAGATCCAGTTGTGCTTGCATGAGGAGAAGACAAGAAGTCACCATGCAGCAAGCTCATGTCCCGTGGAAGAAAAGTATTAAGCTTTAGAAGACAATTAATTTTAAGGAGAAATCTTGGTTTCCATCTTGTTCATTCTTCCTACTGCATTGAAGAAAGGGGAGTCACAGAGGTCAAAGGGGTCATCCACAATTCCAAAACATAACCTGGCATTACTAGAGCTAGAGACGGGACAAGCTTGAAGGAAAATCTATAGCACTGGAGAAAAACCTGTTAGTATTCCTCTCCACAGCACTAGTGACATTGCATGGGAAGCCTACAGACTCCCCTTCCAAGAACAGAGCTCCAGAAAGATGGTCATGGATTAGAACTGAAGGACCATAGTCTTCCTGTCATTTGCTTGGAAAAATCCAAAAAGAATTTAAAATCTAACACCTATAGCCACATTAAAAATTAATCGCAGACTATCCCTTAGCCTATTTGTAACACACTAAAATCAAGTTTGCTTCAATGTATATTACCAGACGCAATGTGCTTTTTAATGTTGATAAAGTAACAAACCAAGAAACAAAAAAGAAACTCTGCATGGAGAGATAATGTAATCAGAATAGAGTTAGATAGGATACAAGATATGAATGATACAACAGGAACTCTAACCTGTCCCTGGTTAGAGTGTTAAAAGATCAATGGAGCAGAAGATAACATATATAAGAAATATATAAGGTTCACATTGTGACCAACATCAGAGGTGAACCAAAATTAAAAAAAAAAAGTGAATATCCTAGATAGCACCCTGGAGACATGAAAAGCACAGGGAAGAATGCATTCAAAAAGTGAGCTTAGACTGGAGCCAGATGCATCTCACAGTAAATGAACAGAAAAAAATCAATGATAGACAAAAGGACATATAAGACCTAAGACACAATTTCAGTGCTATCCTGCATCAGTAACTTGAATATCAGAAATAGAGGGAGGGAAAAGAATTGTTCAAAGCAAGGGAATATTATGATAATAGATTAGAAAATCCCAAATTTTACAGGTCCTATTCCAGATCTAAGAAGTTCAGAGAATACAAACAAAACAAAGAGAACACAGTGAAAAGTCAAATTTTATTAAACCAGACACAGAGAAATTTGAAAGTAACTAAAGAAAAGAAATAAAGAATAGTAGAATAGTGGTATAGAAAGCTCCATTTTAGAAATAAACTAAAAAAAGTAGAATGAAATATTTAAAGTCTTGAAATGAGGATTCATTGGCCTGCAGCGCTACTTTGAGACAAGTATGAAGGATACCTTTGATGACAGTAAGTTTCCTGCTATGCTGGTAGACCTGTCACTGCTGAACCTTCCCAGTGCTAGTCTAAGTTCTCTAGAGCTGTTTGGTGGCCCTGGTGATGGTTCATGAAGGTGGAGCTTTTGTGGTCAGCTCAGTCAAGCTCTAGTCTCTGTCCTTTCACCCCATAGCCCTTCCTCCTTTGATGGCCTGACTCCAGATCTTGGTGGCCCTGCCCTTAAGTCCCCGCTCACAAAATACTTCTTACTTCTGTGACTTAAATAAAAACTGCACTGAGTCTGATCTGCAGGCAAGCTTTATTATATCATAAACAAAATATCACTATAGGTTTGAATTTTGGTGGAAATACCAGAACAGAGAAGGCTTGTTTGTTTAAAAGAACTTCAGTTTACAATCAGAATTTATTTTTATCAAGAGACCTTTTGCCACCTTGTTGACCATAGCCTCTGTTATACAGTTTGGTATCATTGCTTAGAATGAATTGCCTTTTCTATGTTTGGCCCAGAACTCATCTGTTCTATGTGGTAAATGGCATGGCATTTTTAGCATGTTTCAAATTGCAAGTGATTTAACACTTATGAAAGTTCCTTGGTGATTTGAGTCAGACTCAGACAGTAATTATAATTTGTTTGAAAATGGACCATAATGTGTGATTATTGTATCAAATACATGAACTGCATTTATTGACTTTCTAAGTTTTAAGTACAGTAATTACTCTGAAATGAAGCAAAGCTAATTTTACTTGTTTTGTATCAACTTCAAAATGTGCAAGGTAATGAGATTTATACTTTGACAACTTCTATTATTTCACTTGTTCTAGCTGCTGTGAATTTTACCATTACAAATTTGTACCTTATCCTTTTGATATGATCAAAGAACTTGTCTAAGTTTCTTACAGTTGATAATAGATACTTAGGACAAATAAGGCTCTAAAGGGATATCTCTCTTAAAACATATTTACAGGAGTTGGCAACATGGTTCAATAGGTTAATTATTTGCAGTATGGGTGTCAGAGATTGAATATCCAGCATACACATTAGTGTATGGTGGGCATAGTGACTGTCTGTAAAACCAGTACTCCAAAGACTGAGATGGGAATTCCTCTGGCAGGATGGCTATAAGTAGGCTAGTTGAATCAGTGAGCTCTGGGTTCAGGTGAGATAACTACATTGATATATAAATTGGAAAGAGATAGAAGATTCTTTGTTGCACAATATTTGGTCACACTGTGAACCCCAACATTTCGTTATTTAATAGACAACCTATTACTAGTTGTGGTGTAGATCAGCCCTAATACATACCTTTAATCCAAGAGCTTTCTGCTTGAATATTATAAACAGGATTAAATAAAATTAACCATAATTAAAGAGGTGGAACAAGCAGCCAGCTGACAGGAAGTGAACAAAAAAAAACAAAACATAAAGAATAAGAAGGATTCAGGATAAAGAGGAGCACAGGAATTAGAAAAGAGGGACATTCAACTTGAGGCTTTTGTTTGAGATGGTATCTGAGAAAAGAGTTTTAGGGGGACATCAGCAGAGGAGGAAGGTCAGCTGGCTGCTTTCTCTGCCTCTCTGAGCTAGCAGGCTTTCACCCCAGCATCAGGCTCCTGATAATTGGTAAAATTGAATGATTGTGATTTTTGTTAAAAACAACAATTTCTAATGTCAACCTCTAGCCTCCTCACATGCATACACACACGGATGACTACTCACACACGTAAGTACATAGACACACACACATACATACACACACACACACACACACACACACACACTCAAATCTGCTTAACAATTCCTCAAGATTAGTACACAGCACACTAACAAAATGTATACAAAGGGCACAAGAGTCAATCAGCACACTGATGGTAAATCTACCAAATCAAAGCAGGCCCTCAATTGAGAGCAAAAGAAAAATGTTTAACAGCTCATCACTTCAGTTACATGAGCAAGACTGCTGTTTAGAGATCTGTCTGTGAGACTGAGTCTAGATCCACAGTTTTCCATCTTCATTGACATTTCTTGAATTCATTGTTAAATGAGTCAGTAACAGGTCCCATCCTAAAAGGGTAGCATTGTACTTTGTTCTTTGAGAAAAACCAGACTTCTGCCAGATTTCCCCGGAGTTAATCATGTGCTGGCTCTCAAGAGCTCCTTTGACACTGTCTTTAAATGAGTCCCTTAGCAAGTCTGGCTGCTAAAAATCACAGGTCTTCACCTGAAGATGCTTCAAGGTCTTGGTGTTGTGCACGAGTCCTCATTAGCAAAGTGACAGAACCTTGATTCTTATTCAGTTTGGAAAAATGATACCACATGTCTGGGCATGCTAGTTTATGGTTATAAAAATAAATGTGAGATCTGAGAGTCAGGTGGACCTCGCTAGCTCATATTGGAATTCTGAATAGGGAAAGTGGCTCAGAGATTAGAACAATTTAGGGGAACTATTTTTATTCCTTGTTAAATTTTGTATTTTTAGCAGATGCTCAGATTATTTACAAATTCACCACAAAGTGCATTTTGCATAGGAGTGTTTCTTTTCAAGACGTAGCAACTTTCTCTTCATTAAATTAGAAGTATATACAATTAATCTGCAATTATCAATAAAAGTCTCAATTTCAAAGGATCCTAGGGTTTTTTCTATGTTTAATGAAAGAGTTGATTTAGGAAACAAGTGGAAAATACCTAAGAAATGATAAGCAAGAAGTCTATATTCTGAATATACAGATAACATTGTGAATGGGTCACAGCAGTTTGTTTTCTGATGAAGTCAAGGTTTCAGAGTTAGTCACAGCACAATGCTTTAGGAAGTTGAATCAGTGAGAGCTGAAAAAAGCAATACAAACAATTTATTCTTTATTAGCCAGATCACTACTAGTAATCCTCATATAGACTAATTCTATAGATTCTGTATTAGCTTTAGTTTTTTAAATAATGAATTATTATTTTGAAATTATAACATAATTATACCATTTCCTCCCTCCATCCCCACCCAAGTGCCACTTGCTCTTTCTCAAATACATGACCTTGTTTTTCTCTAATTGTTGTTGCACACACACACACACACACACACATACACACACACAAATACATCCTTCTCAGTCTCAAAATGTTATTGACTATGATGTTGCCTTGGTTGCCTACAAAAGTGTAAGGCAAGTCCCTTTGCTATATGTCATGCACTTCAGACACAGACAGAACCTGACCTTGATCTGAAATGAAAGATTCCTCCATGATGACTAGGCTTCATAATAGTAGAAGGCACCATGCTTTCTTTTTTAATGTTATTTTAATGCAAATTAAAGACATTCATATAAAACATAAAATCAGAAACAACAAAATTATAGGTAAAGGAAGAGGAATAGAAATCATGCACTATTACTTTTGTATTTTGAAGACTCTAAGAGCTATATTAAATACCAAATTACCCATTCCTGTTTTTGTTATGAATCTCTTGGCGGTATTTATGATATTTTTCCTAGTGTTTTTTCCATCTTTTTTAATTTAAATTAGAAACAAGCTTGCTATTCTTCCATGTCTTCTGTATCAGCTCCTGTCTTCAGGTTTCTGCCCTGTGTGAGGTCCTATCCTTATGGAAGAAGTCCTTCTGTGTACATGGTTGTCTTATTGGTTGATAAATAAAGCACTGCTGGCCAATAGAGAAGCAAGATAGTTGGGACTACAACTCAAGGGGTAGTCTGGGAAATGTAGTCAAGAGGAGATGGTCACCATGTGAATCCGGGAAGAAACAAAATTATGGGTTAATAATTAAGTCATAGCTAGCCAATAAGAAACCATAGCAAATGGCCAACAACTTCATAACAAAAAAAAAAACAAGCTTGCTTGACATGTCAATCCCAGCGCCCTCGTCCACTTCCCCTTCCCTAGTCTCCCACCCTATCACCCCTCCACTCCCCAGGCAGGGTAAGGCCCTCCATGGGAAATCTTCAAAGTATGTCATATCATCCCAGGCAGGGCCTAGCCCCCCCCAACATGTGTCCAGGATGAGAGAGCATCCCTCCATGTGGATTGGATTCCCAAAGTCCATTTGTACACCAGGGATAAATACTGATCTACTATCCAAGGCCCCATAGATTTCTGAGGCCTCCTCACTGACACATACATTCATGGGGTCTGGATCAGTCCCATGCTAGCCTCTCAGTCACCAGTCTGGGGTCCATGAGCTCCTCCATGTTCAGGTCAACTGCCTCTGTGGGTTTCACCAGCCAGGTCTTGACTCCTCCCTCTCTGCAACTGGGTTCCAGGAGTTCAGTACAGTGTTTAGATGTGGGTGTCTGCCTCTTCTTTTATCAGCCACTGGATGAAAGGCTCTATGATGGCACATAAGGTAGTCATCAATCTCATTATTGGGGGAGGGCATTTAGGTTAGCCTCTCCAATATTGCTTAGATTGTCAGTTGGTGTCATTCTTGTAGAATTCTGAAAATATCCCTAGTCCAGAACTCTTCTCAAACCTATAGTAACTCCCTCTATTATGGTGTCCCTCATCTTGCTCTCCTCTATTCTTAGAATTTATTTGGGTAAAATTTAACATTATTACTCATAGCTCCTTTAAGAAATTATTTTCAAGTTTTTTTTAAACTTGGGAAGGTTATATTTAGGAATATACTTATATATATATATTATATGGATATATGGATATATCCATATAATAATTAATGAAAGAAGATGCCTTAAATTTGTAAAAGAGTGGGGATGGGAATCTGAAAGGATATGAAGGGTGGAAAGAGAGGGGAAAATTTAACTATTTTATCTCAAAAATTAAAAAGTATTTAAAATAAAAATAATACCAAATGATTCATTTGTGTAACATGACATGATCACTTTTCTTCTTTGAGTTTTTATGACTTTTTATGTTCTTGAGGTTTCAATATAATTGCCTCATATCCCACTTCTCTTCTTCTTTTATTGTTCTTTGTAGATTTAACATTATATATTCTGACCCCATTTATCTCCCTGTCCCTTCCCATCTGCCCGCTACCCTTATAACCTCAATCCCCAAAACAAAACCAAAATTAAAAGAAAAATCAAACAAATGGAATAAGAAAGAAAGAGAAGACTCTTGTGGAAGTTGTAGTGTGGCCAGTTGAGTCACACAGTTTACACTTTAGTCCTTTCATCTTTACTTGCAATTTTCTTGCTTTGAGTTATCCATTGGTCTGGCTCTACGTCTCTGGCATCTGCTACGCCTCTAGTAATATACTCTCACTCAGACTCCTCTTGGATACCCTGTTGTCCTATGTCATGGAGAACTGCTGTTTGGATCCCCAGGTTAATCTCGTTCATGTTCCAACAATTCATAAGTGAGGTGGATTTGGCCAAATCATAGCCCCTCATTCTGGACCTGGATGGTAAATCCATCAAGCTCTCCAGCACTGCACCAGCAAGAACATTTAATGCAGCCTGCAGCAAGGAGCTGGGCCAGTTCTCCTAGTCTCAGGTTCTTAGAACTTGATCACCCACACTCTCACTATCAGAGACAGCGCTACTGTTTTCCCAAATGAGATGTAGTTTCCCCCCCTTTCTTAACTGCTGTAGTGGTCTTAGGTGGTGACAACTTTCCTGCTCTCACACCCTCAGCACTGACTCACCTGCATCCCTGACAACAGGGTCAGCTCTAGTGTACTTGATAAGGGATGTCCTTCTGTATATGTGTTTCTCTTATCGGTTAATGAATAAAACACTATGGCCAAGAGAGGCAGGAAGATAAGCAGGACTAGGAAATGAGGAGAATTTTGAGAAAGGTAGGCAAAGCAGCCCTTGAAAAGACACCATGTAGAGACTGGGAGGTAAGGATGAGCCTGGAGTTCTTTGGTAAGATGAGGGCATACAGAATTATATAGATTAGTAGTTATGGGTTAATAATTAAGACAGATATAGCCAATAAGAAGCCATATTCATCAGTCAAAAATTTATAAACTATTATAAGTCTTTGTGTGTTTATTTAGGGCTGAAGCAGCAGCAGGACCTAGGCAGGAAAGAAACTCCAGCAACACACTCTATATGTTGCAGCTGGTGAGGGTCAGGGCTAGCTCTCCCACTCTTGTGACCCCAGGGCCAGAACTCTTACCAGCCACAAGTGGTCATGGGTGAGGGGGCAGTGCAAGTTTCTGTCACTCATGCCACCACATTGCAAATACCCCTTTTCTTTTCTTCCTCCAAACAGTCACATGGACTTCTCTTTCAAATTAATGGGCTCCTTTCATTCCCTCCCTCTCTCTCTCTCTCTCTCTCTCTCTCTCTCTCTCTCTCTCTCTCTCTCTCTCCCTTTCTTTTTTCTCATTTTGTTTTTTGAGGCATGATTTTTCTGTGTATCTCTGGCTAGCCAGGAACTTACTCTGTAGACCAGGCTGATTTTGAAGTCACAGAGATCCATCTGCCTCTGCCTCATGAGTGATGTGATTAAAGGCAAATGGACTTTTTCAATTTCAATTGTTGTTACATACATATTCCAAAATAAATAAATACAGTCTGCTCACTCTGTATGTTGTGTGTGTGTGTGTTTTCAGAGAAGATTAGTTGGTACTACATAACTGTTAAGAGAAGCTTTTTCTTTGCTAGCCTCTTTGGTTTATCCCCCGCCAGTCGCCTGGGCTCTGCCGCATTGTAGTCCCCAAATAAACACACAGGAGGCTATATTAATTATGAAGCTGTTGGCCTTTGCTTGTTTCTTACTGGCTAGCTCTGACTTAAGTAATTACCCCATAATTGTTAATCTAAGTATGTCTCTTACTGGAGAATAGTTCCGGGCTCCTACCCCATGGCGTTACATCTCGAACTCTCTTGTGTTTCTCCTTCCCAGAATCCTCCTGGACTCCTAGCCCCACCTATCTAGATTCCTATTGGCCAGCAGTAATTTATTGACATATACACAGGACTTCCCCAACATCTCCTCTTTTCTGTTTAAACAAAAAGAAAGGCCTTAACTTTAACATAGTCAAATTGTATATGACAGAACAGTTATCAAGTAAGAACACAGTTACAACATTTTGTCTATTAACATTTATCAAGATCTAAAGAAAATATCATCCATTCCATCCTTGTGAGTCCAAAGTCCTATATGTAGCTTATCTTTTATCATAACTAAGGAAAACTATAATTATAACTATCTGTCTTCAACTCCATCAAAGACCACAGAAGGATAATATATAAACACTAGGATTGACAAAGGTATCTTACTGCCTGGACAGTCACCCGAAGTTCCTCTGTAACGTTGGGGCATCCATCTTCAGCCCATAGGCCACAATGTATCCAGAAGATTTCTCAGCAAAGCAGGAAATTTCAAACTGTCCATCTGCGCTGGCAGTTTGTCAGTCATTTTTCTTTGTCCTGTAGAAAGTCTCTTAGACTCTTTCATGAAGCAGGAACCCTGTAAGACTGAGTTCAGCAGTCACTTTCCTGTGGGTCCTGCATGTCCAGTTTATACAGCAACAGTCAAGCAGTACAGGCAAGAGCAGTTTCTTGCCCAAATGGCTAATCTTGCTATGTTGAAAGCAAACCCCATAACAAGTTTCTTCGATGCCCATTTTCCTCTCAGACATAATTGGTGCTGCCAGGAGCAGACATTTCTCATTGTCAAGAAAAACCCTAAACCATTTTAAATGCCATTTTCTGAAGGTCTTTGAAAGGTTTGAAGACTGTTTATTTATCTCAGATATATTTCTGTATATCTAGAAAACCTAACTTACCTAACTATAAATTCTAACTATTATAAGTAACTATCTATACTCTGTGTTCAATTATGCATTACGTTGTAAAAGATCAGTATAAGCACAATACTTAATCAAGAGGAGAAATATACACATCACAAAATTGACCTTGAATTTGTATCAATAAATGAAAAACAATACCCATACCATAATTCCCCTTATTATCATTAAAAAGAGATTGATTGTGATCATTAGCCAATTATAAACAATCCCATTTAAATGAAAACAAAGATTTATAAACAAGATGGGAATAGGGCGTCGCTCATTCCGAACTGCTTCATGCTGGAAGGGGGCGCTGTTCATACCATGGGGATCATGACAAAACTCAGAAACCTGTAAAAGTCCATATTTTCGGAGTCTGTAAAGCTGCATCATCTTAGCTGTCTCAATTGTTGGAACAACTGGTCCACTGCTTCCGGGGGTCTCTGTACCAGACGGGAATTCGCAGAAATGAACTTTTGCAAATGGATGTATTTCACTTCCCAGAATTTGGCAGTTTGAAATATGTACACCATACCATTGACACGTTCTCAGGCTTCCAATGGGCTACTGGCCTCAGCTCTGAAAAAGCTGATTCTGTTATTACACACCTCTTAGAGGTGATGGCTGTTATGGGTATACCTAAAACAATAAAAACTGACAATGCTCCAGCATATGTCTCCAGTAAATTGGAACAATTCTTCAAATATTATAATATAAAACATGTAACTGGTATACCTTACAATCCCACAGGACAAGCAGTAATTGAACTATCTAACCGAACCTTAAAAGAGATGCTTCATAAACAGCCAGGGAAATCAAAGACACCTAAACATAGATTACATAATGCTTTACTAACGTTGAATTTCCTTAATGCTGATGAAAAAGGACAAACTGCAGCAGAAAGACACTGGACTACAGAGAAGACTTCTGAACTGAACCAACCGGTGTATTTTAAGGATGTTATGACCTCAGTCTGGAAACCAGGATATGTGTTACGTTGGGGAAGGGGATATGCTTTTGTTTCCACAGGAGAAGGAAAGGTTTGGGTTCCATCAAAATTAATTAAAATTCGATCAGAACAGAAAACATCTCAGGAGGAGGAAGATAACAGTCCATCTACAAATTCATATTCCACCATGGGTAAAGTGACCTCCTAAAAGGAAAGAGAAGTGTTTTGTTTTTTGTCTTCACAGGTAAACTCAGCAAAGAATACTGGACATATGGATTCCTGTAGAAGAATGAATAGCTTCCCTGAGGACCATCAAACAAACAGTAACTCACTGTGTGGTATCAAAGTCTAAATCTCTCTATTGCTTTTTCATAGTACCCTTTTATCTTTATTTCTTCACATACCTCAGTCCCCATTCATTTAACTGAAGCTGGCTTTGGAGATGGATTGGCTCTCCTACTCTAAACTCAAGCATATTATTTAAATACAATTCAGAATTACTGTATTATATCAAAGAGCCATTGATATAAGACAGAAGAAAATAAAATTAGGGACTGTTATCTGTGGATTTCTTTTTCTGAAAAGTCTAATTTCCTTCAGGTTTACCATCTTCCCTATTGTCACCTCTTCAAGGATGTATACATATAAAAGTTAAAATATTTCTTTAACATTAATGTTTGAGTTTTCCAGAGAACAAAGGATTTCCTGACAGCAATCTTCAACTGCTTCAGAAAGAGAATGAGGATCCACTTCCTTGACTTCACCTGATTCGACTGGAGGCATCTGAACTGCCCCACATCATTGACTCCACCTGACAAGCACTATCCTGAAACTGGCTTGAAACTACATCACTCTACACAACTCCGGACCAAGAAACTGAAACGGCACATCTTCTACAATCTGGCCAGCGCTTCAATCAACACTAGAACCCCAGTCAGGAACTTCAATCAAGCATCTCCTGCCATACAGAGACTGTCTGATCTACTGAGATTTTGTTATACTAACATTTTTCTTCTCACAGGTCCCCATGAGATTATCACGTCCCATCTCAGCAGGAAGTAGTTTTGAGAATTCCACGCCCCCTCTCCCTACTATTGATATTATAAGATAGTTTACACCTGTTAGCGATAGTTTTCAATTATTTTAGAGTTGGGATTGGAAGGAGGTGTTCATATTTGGGTGCTTCTTTCAGATAAGTTTAGGTTTAGATAGAATAGATATTTGATACATTTTGTTCATGGACACAAGTTAGTTGTCCTTTTTAGACTAAAAGGGGAATTGTAGGAGGAAGTCTGTATGCCGCCATTAAACATGTGACTTATTAGAGGCGCATACAGATGAGGTAATAAAAGAGCGGTTTACCACACAGCTAACCACACCCACTTTAGGCAGGACTAAAGACGTATACGGCTGGACGTAAAGATCTATAAGTACTTAGGCGGAACTACGTCACTAGCCAGGCCCACTTTTGGGCATGGCTAGGGGGCGTTACGGGGGAAGGTATAAAAGACAGCATACAGGAAGTCTCGGTCTCTTTTCTTGGAGTTCGGCTTCCGGTTTGGCAGCGGAAAACTGCTTGTCTCATCTGGGTTATTTGTTTGGTATCTTGTGAGTAATTTCTACAATAAATACTTAGTTTTACTTTCAGTAATTGTGTGTCACTTATCGTTACAGCGTCCATTGGAGCCTACAGATAACCAGTTGGTATGTTCTTCCCTAGGGAATGGTATTTCTTCCATTTTCAGCATTCCTTAGTAGCCCATATTTCTTTGTGTAGGGATGTGGCCACGTGAGATTTTTCTCCATCCAATCTAAATTGTTTACTGTTAGTGAGACTGCATGGATGTAGTTTCTAACATTACTAGGAAACACAATCTTACAGTAAGCTCTCTTATCCTCTGACTCTTACAATCTTGCCACCCCATCTTCTGCAATGGCCCCTGAGTCTTATCTGCAGGACTTGTTTTATAAATGTATCCATTAGGGCTGGACTTACCAATTCTCCATTCTTTTGCTTTGTTTTGTTTTTATTCCTTGACATGGCATCCTTCTGTTGCAAACAGAGGTTTCTTTGATGTTGGGTAGGCTCTATGCTGACCTGTATAAATTCAAATATTAAAAATGTAGCTGGGAATTATCCTGGTCAATAAAATGACCATTGTAGGTTTTCCAACATCCATGACTTCACTAGCCCTAGGGAGTTGACTAGGTTTCCAGAATCAGACACGATTTCTCACTTATTGAGCAGTTCATAAATCTAGTTAGAGATTTATTGGGTTAAAATGAAAATATTTCATCAGGACTGACAGAGCCAAAGATTCTCTAACATAAATCCCAACACTAAGCATGAAAAGCACCCTTTTAAGTAGTTAATCGAGAGTGTCCAAAGACTCCCAAAATATTACAGGCTGTTGCTATTTCCTTCAGTTATGAGGGGTGAAAGGTACATCCCTATTGCTGAAAACAATCTACATTTAGACACAGAGTCCACAGGGTTCTGAGCTGGAACTGAACTAGATGCCTCCTCTCTGTGGACTAGCTTTCATAGTACCAGAAGTCACCACACATGTTTCTAAAGGAAGGAAGAAACCAACAGTCATACATAGCTGTGACACCTATGAGCCACAACAATGACCAGCATGGCATAATAACCATAGAGGTGAAATAGTCGCACACGTATTTTGGAGGAAAACAACTCATTTTCCAATTTTATGCAAAGCATTATGCCACAGTGATGGATAGAGCTTCTGTATTTTTTGTTTTATTTTTAAATATTTATTTTAGAAGCACTGTTATTTACATATCAATCGCCCATTCCTTCGCCCTCCCATCCTCCTTTGCTCCCCACCGATCGATCCCCCAATCCACCCACTGACCAGGGATAGTGAGGGCCTCCATAGGGGATCAACAAAGTCTGTCACATCATTTGGGAGAGGACCCAGGCCCTCCTTCCCATATCTTGGCTACAATAGTATCCCTCCACAGGGAATGGGCTCTCAAAGTCCATTTGTGCTCTAGAGATTAAACACTGGCTCCACTTTCAGAGTTCTCATAGACTGCCCTGAACTCCTAGCTGGCACCCATATTCAGACGGCTTGGTTCAGTCCAATGCTGGTTCCACAGCTTTACGACTAGGGTCTCCGTGTTCTCACTGGGTCAGTTCAACTGTTTCTCCTGCACTGACTTGTCTCCTTTGCTCATCCCGCTTGCTTTCCTCTCTGCAACTGAGCTCAGTGTTTAGCTGTGGGTGCCTGTATCTGCTTCAATCAGCTATTGGATGAAGGTTCTAGGAATGGCAATCAAGGTAGTCCTCAATCTCATTACAGGGGTAAGGTATCAAAAACAGCCTTTCCACCACAGTCTAGATTCTTAGTTGGGGTCATCCCTGAGGATCCCCTAAGATATCCCATGTGCCAGACCTCTCTCCAAACCTGTACTGGCTCCCTCTTTCAAGGCATCTTCTTTCTTGCCCTCCACTGTCTCAGTCCTCCTGTTCTTCACCTTCCCTCTCCTTCTCCCCATCTCCCCTTCCCACATCCCTCCTCTCTCCCCCCTGTGCTCCCAATTTTCTCAGGGGTCCTTGTCCCCCTCCCCTTCTTCGAGGATTCCTGAATTCTTCTCTTGGAGTCCTCCTTGTTTCCTAGTCTCTAAGGTGGAGTGCATTGTACAGTGGTAGCCCTTTGCTCTATTTCTAATATCCATATATGAGTGAGTCCATACCCTGCTTTTCTTTCTGTGACTGGGTTACCTAGTTCAGGATGTTTTCTTCCAGTTCCATCCATTTGCATGTGAATTTCAAGTTTTCATTGCTTTTTTCTCTTCTGAGCAATACTCCATTGTGTAAATGTATCAAATTTTTTTCCATCCACTCTTCAGTTGAGGGGCATCTAGGTTGCTTCCAGGTTCTGTCTATTACAAACAACACTGCTATGAACCTATTTGAACATATGTCCTTGTTGAATTAATGTGCATACAACATTCATACAAAAAGAGAGGAATTGTTGGATCTTGAAATAGATTGATTCTCATTTTCCTGAGAAACCACTGTACTGATTTCCAAAGTGGTTGTACAAGTTTGAACTCCTACCAGCAATGGAGGAGTGTTCCTTTTTCTCTACATCCTCTCCAGCATTGACTGTCGTTGGTGTTTTTTATTTTACCCATTTTGGCTGGTATAAGATGGTATCTTAGAATTGTTTTGAGTTGCAATTCCCTAATGGCTAAGGATGTTGAGCACTTTCTTAAGTGTCTTTCAGCCATTTTACATTCCTCTACTGATAATTGTCTATTTAGATCTGTATCACACTTTTTTTTTGGTTTCTCTGTATTGTTTTGGAACCTGTCCTGGAACTCGCTCGGTAGACCAGGCTGGTCTCGAACTCAGAGAGACCCGCCTGCCTCTGCCTCCCAAGTGCTGGGATTAAAGGCATCCGCCACCAACACCCAGCTCTGCATCCACTTTTTAACTAGATTGGTGTTTTGGTGACTAGCTTCGTGAGTTTATTGTATATTTTAAAAATCAGCCCTCTGTCAGATGTGTGGTTGGTGAATATGTATTCCCATTCTGTGGGCTGCTATTTTATCTTACTGAAGCTTCTCAGATTCAGGAGGTTCCATTTGTTAATTGTTGATCTTAGTGTCTGTGCTCCCATACCAATTCGTTCAAGGGTACCTCCTACTTTCTCTTCTAAGAGGTTCTGTGTGGTTGGATTTATGTTGAGGTCTTTGATGTATTTAGACTTAAGTTTTGTGCATGACAATAAATATGGATCTATCTACAATCATCTACATGTCTGCACCTAGTAATGCCAGCATTGAAGATGCTTTCTTTTTTCCATTGTATAACTTTGGATTCTTTGTCAAAAATCAGGTGTTTGTAGGTTTGTGTGTTAATACAAGAATTTTCAATTCTATTCCAATGGTCTACCTGTCTATTTTGTGCCAATGCCAAGTTGATTTTATGACTATAGCTCTAAAATAGAGCTTGAAGTCAATGATCATGATGCCTCCGGAAGTTCCTTTATAGTACAGGGCTCTTTTGGATATTCTGGATTATTGGTTTTTCCATATAAAGATGAGCATTGTTCTTTCAAAGTCTGAGAAGAATTGCTTTGGGATCTTGATGGGAATTGCATTGAATCTGCAGATTGCTTTTGGCAAGATTGCCATTTTTACTATATTGATCCTACCTATCCAAGAGCATGGGAGATCTTTCAATTTTATGGCAACTTCTTTAATTTCTTTCTTTAAAGACTCAAATTTCTTACTATACAGGTCTTTCACTTGTTTGGTTAGCATTACCTCAAGATATTTTATGTTGTTTGTGGCTATTGAAAAGGGTGATGTTTCTCTGATTTCTTACTCAGCCCCTTTATTGTCTGTATGTAGTAGGGCTACTGATTTCTTTAGTTAATTTTGTAGCTTGCCACTTTGCTGAAGGTGTTTATTAGCCATAGGAGTTCCTGGTAGAGGTTTTCAGTCACTTATATAAACTATCATGTCATCTGTAAATAGTGAAAGGTTGATTTCTTCCTTTCCAATTTGTATCCAGCTAATCTCCTTTTGTTGTCTTATTTCTCTAGCTACATCTTCGATTACAATATTGAAGAGATATGGAGAGAGTGGGCAGTCTTGTCTTGTTCCTGAGTTTAGAGGACTGAGTTGAGTTTCTATTTATTTTGATGTTGGCTGTTGGTTTACTGTATATTGCTTTTATTATGTCTAGGTATATTCCTGCTATTCCTGATACTTCCAAGGCCTTTATCATGAAGGGGTGTTGGATTTTGCCAAAGGCTTTTTCAGCATCTAGTGAGATAGTCATGTGGTTTTCCTTTTTCATTTATATTATATGCTGGATTACACTGATGGATTTTCATATGTTCAAGCATCCCTGCATGCCTACTTGATAATGGTGAATGGTTTGTCTGATGTTTTCTTGGATTTCACTTGCCAGTATTTTGTTGAGAATTTTTGCATCAATGTTCATGATGAGGGAGGTTGGACTGTGGTTCTCTTTCTTAGTTGTGTCTTTGTATGGCTTGGGTACCAAGGTAATTATAGTTTGTAAAATGAGTTTGACAATGTACCTCCTGCTTCTATTGTGTGGAACAATTTGAGGAGTACTGGTATTAGCTCTTTTTTAAATTTCTGGTAGAATTCTGAAACCATCTGGCCCTAGGCTTTTTTTGGTTGGGAGACTTTTGATGACAGCTTCTATTTCATTGGGGGTTATTAGGCCTATTTAAGCTGCTCATCTGTTCTTGATTTAATTTTGGTAAGTGATATCTAGCCAGAAAAATGTCCATTTCCTTTAGATTTTCCAATTTTGTGAAGTACAGGTTTTCAAAGTATGACCTGATGATTCTCTGGATTTGCTTAGTCTCGGTTACTATATCCCCCTTTTCATTTGTGATTTTATTAATTAGCATGCTCTTTCTCTGCCTTTTGGTTTGTTTGAATAAAGGCTTGTCTATCTTGTATTTTTTTCCTAGATTCTACTTTATTGCCTTCAGTCCTCAATTTGATTATTTCCTGGCATCTATTCCTGCATGATGTGTTTTTTTCTTTTTGTTCTAGAGCCTTTAGTTGTGCTGTTATTTCTCTAGTGTGATTATTCTCCAGTTTCTTCATGTGGGCTATTAGGGCTATGAACTTCCCTCTTTCAAAATGTCCCTTAAGTTTAGGTATGTTTTGTCTACATTCTCATTGAATTCTAGGAAGTCTTTATTTTTTTATTTCTTCCTTGACCAAGAAGTTGGTGCACATTGTTCAATTTGCATGATTTTGAAGGTTTTCTGCAATTTTTGTTGCTGTTGAATTCCAATTTTAAAGCATGGTGATCTGATAAGATACAGGGGGTTATTCAATTTTTTTGTATCTGTTGAGGTTTGCTATGTTGCCTAGTATGTAGTCAATTTTAGATAAGATTACATGTGGTGCTGAGAAGAAGGTACATTCTTTTGTGTATGGATGGAAAGTTTTATAGGTGTCTGTTAATCCCAATTGGGTCATAACTTCTGTTAGCTTCTTTATTTCTTTGTTAAGTTTCTGTCTGGTAGTCCTGTCCAGTGTTGAGAGCAGGGTTTTGAAATCTTTCATTTAATTTTGTGGGGTTTTATGTGTGATTTGAGCTTTAGTAATGTTTTTTATGAATGTGGGTGCCTTCATATTTGGGGTATAGATGTTCAGAACTGAGACTTTATCCTGATGAACTTTTCCTGTGATGAATATGAAGTGACCTTCATCATCTCTTTTGATTGATTTTAGCTCAAAGTCTAATCGGTTAGATATTAGAATTGCTACACCAGCTTGTTTCTTGGATCCATTTGATTGGAAAATCTTTTCCCAACACTTTCTCTGAGGTTATGTCTGTCTTTGATATTGAGATGTGTTTCTTGTATGTAGCAGAAAGATGGATTCTGTCTTCTTATCCATTCTGTTAGTCTGTGTCCTTTTATAGATAAGTTAAGACCTTTGCTATTGAAGGATATTAATGACCATGATTGTCGACTCTTGTTTGTTTTGGATTTGTTGTTGGTGGTGTTATTGTGTGTAGATTTGCCCCAGTTTTTGGTGTTTGGAAAAGAGGTTTCTCTATTGCCTACATTTTTCTGAGTGTATTTATCTTCGTTGTGTTTGAGTATTCCTCCCAATAGTTTCTGGAGGGATGGATTTGCTGATATGTATTGTTTAAATCTGGTTTTGTTGTGGAATATTTGGTTTTCTTTATCTATAGTGATGGAAATCTTTGCTGGGTACAGTAGTCTGGGCTGGCATCCATGTTCCCTAGCATTTGTAGAACATCTATCTAGAACCTTCTTGCTTTCAAAGTTTCCTATTATTCTCAGTTTTGGCCTTTTCATGGTGTCCCTTATTTTCTGTATATTTATGTTAGGGATTTGTTGGACATGAGATTTGAGATGATCTTTGGTGGATGACTCTATTTCCTCTTGTGAGTCCTCAACACTTGAAATTCTCTCTTCCACCTCATGTATTCTATTAGTTATATTTACACCTGTAGTTCCTGTTTACCCAGCTTTTCTACTTACATCATCCCTTCATTCTCTGTTTTCTTGATCATATCTATTTCAGTTTTCAAGCCTTGAACTGCTTGAATTGTTTCCTTCACTTGTTTGGTTGTTTTTTCTTTTTTCTTGGCTTTCTTTAGATTATTTAAGAGATTTGTTTATTTCTTGAAATTTTTGGTTTGTCTTTTCCTCCATTTCATGTAATTTTTTGTTTGTTTTTCTTCTATTTCTTTAAGGGATTTTCTCGTTTCCTCTTTCAGGGTCTCTATCATCTTCATAAAATAGTTTTTAAGGCCCTTCTCTTTTGCTTCATTTGAGTTGGTCTTTTCAGGTCTTGCTGGTGTGGAGTCCCTAGATTCTGGTGGTGTCATATTTGTCTTTCTGTTGTTAAGCATGTTCTTATACTATAATGGCCAGAATCAGAGTTGTCCTTCCTGCCAGGGAGGGTCCACTCTACAAGAGAATCAGGCCCTGGAACATGCAGGGTGGGAGTATGGCAGGAGTTGGGGTCCAAGCATAGCCTATACTCACCTCAAGCAGAGGATGGAAGGCAGAGGGTGGGCCAAATGTGAGGTGTGGCCAGACTCAGGTGGTCCTTCCTGCCAGGGTGAGTCCACTCTACTAGAGAAGCAGGCCCACAAAGATCCATGGAGGGAGCAATGGCGAGAGTTGGAGCACAAGCATAGTCCACACTCACCTCAAGCAGAGGGCCAAGGGCAGATGTGGGAACCAGGCTTTCTTTATTTTGAACTTCAACAAATTTCCAAGGCTTATTTGCAAAGTATTTTGAGGATTATTATATTTTTTAGTTTAAGATCTCATTTTTTCAGGTTGGTTATTGTCTTCCTCTAAAGCAGCAGATGCTAGTTTGGCCACTTTGGATCTTTATGACTGTAGATATGAAACTTTTCTTCGTTTGGAACAATGTTTATTTCCAGGTATTAGAAGATCTCCTGTCTAGATAACATGGAAAGATACTAGAACTAGAAAGAATAGATGGGATGTTTTGGCCTATGTGGTCTTATAATGCTGTGAAATTTTATAAACCTAGACCACTCTTTGCTACTTATGCAATATATTTTTTGGGAGGGATGATAATTGATGTAATACTATTCAGCATCCATGGCATTGTTTGTTTTGGCCTATGTTGAACTCTGTCTTCATTCCTTGGACATCCTATCCTTCATCGACACTGCAGAGGGATAGCACTGTTTTCAATTATCAAAGGAAGCGTGTTCTCTAGAATATTGACAATTCCACATGACATTCCACCTTTTCCTAGCAAGTGGACTTCAAATGTGATGTGTTAACTATTCTCTCTCTGGATCTCATTTTTCTCACTGATTAAACCCAGTTGCCCTGTATGATCTTACAAGTAGGAATTATAGTCATGATACAGCATGGGAGCCATTGTAAGGTACTTGGAAATCACCTCATCAACATAAATCCTCATACTGTGAATGTGAATATTCTTCATCAGAGGAGTCTGGTATGGTTGGTGGAGTGGGGGAGTTAAGTCAAAATTTCTTGTAATGGAGAACATGGTTTAATATGCTTATGGCTATGTGTATATTTTGTGAATCTTCTTTGATGAGATAGCTAATAAGTATTTGTTTTCTTATTGGTGGGTTTTGAGAATTCTTTAATATTTTGGACAGAAATGTTCCATCAGATATATATTTCATAGATATTTCCAGTATGTCCCTCATTTTTATTCTATTGTGATTATCTTTCACATAGTAAACTATAATTCTGAAACATTACCTCTTGTATTAATAAAGTTCATTAATAAAAACTTTAATGTAATTTAATGTTCAGTTTTTCAGCTCATGTATAATGGCATAGAAGTTTTCATCAAACCAGAGGCCTTTCAGTCTTTCTCTGAATTTTAGCTTAAGAAGTTTCTGATGCTAGTAGCTGTAGGGGTGAGCTCACAATACTGTCTCAAAGGGGTATGGACAGCGGTACGTGGAACAGGTGGTATAAAGGAAAAGCAAAAGCTCTTTCTCTCTCAGAAGCTAGCCACATTCCTAGAGCTCCTATCTCTCTGTAAGTAAATTCTATATTCAGTAAATATCTTAGACCTCCCTTTTAGATAGCATTATTTTCCCATCTGCTGGTGCCAGCAATCTCCAAACACTTTGGAAAGAAAATGGGACCCCACATCATTGACTCCACCTGACAAATACCATCCTGAAAACAGTTTGGAACTACATTGCTCGGCACAACTCTGGACCAATGAACTGACACGATACCCCTTTTACAATCTGACCAGAGCTTCAGACAAGAGCTTCAATCAACCTTAGAACTTCAGTCAAGAACTTCAATTAAGCATCTCTTGCCAAACAGAGACGATTTAATCTATTTAAGACTCTTGTTATACTAACATTTTCTTCCCACAGGTTCCTATGAGATTGTCGTCATCCCATTTCAACAGGAAGTAATTTTGAGAATACTTTTCCCTACTGTTAATATTACAGGATAGTTTACACCTCTTAGTGTTAGTTTTCAATTATTTTAGGGTTGGGATTGGAAGGAGGTGTTCAGACTTGGGCATCTCTTTCAGATAAGTTTAGGATTTAGAAGGTATAGATATGCTTAGTTTAGGATATAAGTAGATTATAACTTGCTTATGGCCTTCTATGTATATATGTTGTATATGTTTGAACTTTGCATCAAGTTTAAATCTTTTATTTAGACTAAAAGAGGAATTGTAGGGGTGAGCCCACAATACTGTCCATGCCCCAATGGGGTGTGGAGAGGGGTAGGTGGGACAGGTGGTATATAGATTAAAGGAAAAGCAAAAGCTGTCACTCTTGGAAGCTAGCCACATTCCTAGAGCTCCTGTCTCTTGGTAAGTAAATTCTGTATTCAACAAATATCTTAGACCTCCCTTTTCAGATTGCATTATTTCCTTATCAAGTCTTTTATTTTATTATTCAGGTTTTTAATTGACTGTTTTAGTAAAAAAACAATGTGTTTAACTATGACTTTTCATACAGATGTATTTTTGTGCTTTGTTCATATTTAGTTCAATATTACTGCCCCCAAGTCCTCCTTCTCCCTCTGATCCCAAAAAGTCTCTATTACACTTTCATGGCATATTTGTCATATATACATTTAATTGTCCATGCTTAGTATTTCCCTTTACTCTATTTACAAAGTGACATTGGAAATATTAGCACTGGGTTTTTAATAAGTAATAAACAAATAAGAAATGCTGGGAGGTGGTGGCATACACCTTTAACCTCAGCACTTGGGAAGCAGAGGAAGACAAACTCTGTAAGTTTGAGGCCAGCCTGGTCTCCAAAGCTACACAAAGAAAACCTTTGTTAATAAAAGTAATTAATTATTAGTTGAAAAGGTGGCCAGTATTTTAACAGAGATGATGCTGACAGATGTTTTTTACCTATTTTAATACATTATCTAAAGATAATACTTTTCCCTAATTGTTATTGTGTACAGTTTTAATTTTCCATTAAGCTATTTCCACTTCAAAGTTAATTTCTTATTACGTTGGATATTAAGTGTTCCCTCAATAGAATCTGTGCTACTGTTATGTAGTTTATAGCACTTCAAAGTCTCTAAATGGCACATACATAGATTCTTGATAATAGAGTGAATTCTCTCTTCTTCTACCTATGAAATTCACCTGAACTGACTTATTTTTTCTCTTTTTGTTATATTTTAGTAAATTTAAGTATCATGAGCTCCAGGAAAGACTAGTCTTACTATACTCTCGATTGTATAAATGTTTCTTTTATCCCTGTTGACTTCATACTCTGAATTTTGATTCAATACATTTGTGCTCCATAAAATTTTATGACATATAGCTCCTCACTCCTCCCCTATACTTCCATGTTAAATGCCTAATGCATTAAATTCTACACTGCCTGATATTACTATGTATATTCTTGCACTATCCGAAATTAAACTCTACTAATATTTTCTTTGCATTTGGGGGTTCTGTTTTGATTATCTATTTATAATAGCTATTAATATAAATATTTATTTTCTCTTTCTCTCATTGTCAATGCCTTCTCATCTTTGAAATGAATTCTAGAGTAATTAAACTTTATCTTTTCAGGTATTTGTTTCATACCATTGTAGATTCTGTTTTTCATTGAGAAGTCAGAAACACCTTTCTATTCAGCATCCTACATCCCTACAGTTCTTTACCGCCTTGAATTTCAGGCCCATTTCCTCATGATACAGTAGATTTCCTTCATCATCTCTTTGCTCAGTTATTTTATCTTTTCTATTCGCCACCTTAAAATATCAAAAATTCATTTGTCCAGTTCCTGTCCCTCCTCTCCATATGTAGATTCCTCTCTAAAAGCTGTTCTTTGGTAGATTTTAGAAAGCTTCTCCCTCCCTCACTTCTTCTGTCTCTCTCCCTTCCTCTTTGTCTTTTCCCCTTCTGTTCTTCGTTCTTTTGCATTTAACATTTCAGTAGCTATTCCCTTTATCTGTTTTGTTTTTGAGGAATTATTTCCTATTGCTAGCTGAACTCAATCCATTTTTCAGTATATTGCCATATTTTGCATTCAATTCTTTCAGCTAGTTCTATCTTTGAGTTGTTTTGTTTTTTGGTTTTTTTTTTGTCTTTGTCTTAATGAAGTCTTTTCACAATTAAAAAATTCTGACATTAATG
Organism: Mesocricetus auratus; assembly: GCF_017639785.1. Classification (NCBI taxonomy): domain Eukaryota; kingdom Metazoa; phylum Chordata; class Mammalia; order Rodentia; family Cricetidae; genus Mesocricetus; species Mesocricetus auratus. The sequence continues at coordinate 22,235,901 of NW_024429191.1, forward strand.
TATGATTACTGGAACTACTATGCTGTCATAGAGCATTATCAACCTAATTTCTATTTCATTCCCTTCATTATAATGTGTTTTCTTGCTTCAGAGGCATTTTAATCAGTTTTACATTTGTCCTCAGCTAAAAATTTGGAACATTGTATTCAGCCACTGTTCTATTTTCTCCTACCCTATTTGTGAAATCATTGTTTCTGAGGGTTTTCTTCTTATATACCTTTTGGGAAAACATTCTTAGAAGATATCAGTAAACGCTGGAGGAATCATTCCTTCAACCTTAAAAAATTACCTTTAAAATTGTTTTTCATTCTCTTTTTCAATGTTCTCTCTTAAGTTTGCAGAGCCACATGTTCCCACTGCCTTCCACTACTCAATTGAAATAATAGTACTGCTATAAAATTTCTGTTTTCTTTTTTCAGAAAATTCTTGACAGAAAGAGGTCTAAGTCACATGTCTCCTTTTTTACACCTTCATTTATTTTCTCTAGATCTAATTAACTCTTGATTTATAATTTTGCACAAATTCTTATAGAGCATAACCTTGATTTCTCTGTCACTCATGGTGCATAGATTGTGAGATATCTTACTTTTTCATGTCTGTGTGACATCTCAAGTTGGCCCCACCCTTCTGAAAAATTTAGTTTCCCGTATCAATTTCTAATCTTCTGTTTCTGTTTCAGTGAAGATGTTCAATGTAGATTTCTCACTTGTATAATCTATATATCTGGGAACCCTCCAACAGCCAGCACTGTATTTCTCTCCAGATACTAAATATGTAAAATATAATGTTCACACTAGTTCATGTGGTCATGATCCATATTGTTTATGATCTAATAAAGCCTGTCTGAAGATCAGAATACAAAGCTAGTCACAGCCATAGAGCCATGCAGTGGTAATACACACTTTTAGTCCCATGAGACACATTAGTTAGCCATAGAGGCCAGGCAGTGGTGGCACATACCTTTAATCCCAGGATTCATGAGATAGAAAAAGATGGATCTTTATGAGATCAAAGCCACCCAGGGCTACATGAGAGTGAATCAGTCTAAAAGAGGAACAGAGCTCATGCCTTTAATCCCAGCACTAGTCAGGTATAAATAAGACAGGAGCAGAGTCTCAGTAATTAGTCTCCAGCCACGTTGAGGATTCATGGAGACACTATTACCCTCTCAGTCTAAGGGTAGAGATAAGAGTTACTGGCTGGCTGCTTTGCCTTTGGATCTTCAGGAAAGTTTAATTAGCTAATACATAATATATCACCACAGTGGCCACACATTTGAACCACAGTACTTTTTTCTCTTGTCTATAGTAGGCATTTAAATAATGTTCTTAATTTTATCCTGCTCGCTTTTTTTCAAATCTCTGTACTGAACATTAGGGTGAGCTCTATAAAACATTCAGCAGAGGATTAAATAATAGTAAGAGTGAAATCCCATTTTTCTCTGTAGAGTTGGTGCAAGAAGTTCTAAAGCAGTACAGGTGGCCCTGAGCTGGGGCAACTGTAGTCCCTAATTTTACAGAGGCTGTGTTGGCTATATTCCTAAAGTAAATGTCCTTGGAAATCAGTGTAATAGAGGAGGCCCAGGGAGAGTACATAGGCCCACATAGAGAAAGTCCATGTATTTACTCTAGTACAAGAGGTTGCTAGGTGATATCAAGCCTCATATTTTTAATTTTTTAAACTACGCTTATGAATATAATGTTTAAAATAAAATTTATTAGAATAGTTTTGAGATTTTATATATATACATACATATACATGTATAATGTGTGTAATTATTTAATCACTCAAACATACACATGTGTGTATTTTGTAGAAATTATATTAGAATTACTATTGTTTACATCATAATGGTTTTATGTAAAGATGTCCTTTATACAATAATATCCCATAAGAGTCATTGTAAAATGAATATATTTTTTAAATATTTATGTAATGTTTGAAATAATTTTGCCTTGAGATAATCACATGCTTTTCAATAAGTCCCTTTATGAGCACAAAAAAAAAGTTATAGCATGCACCAGGCGTTGGTAGCACACGCCTTTAATCCCAGTACATGGGAGGCAGAGGCAGTCAGATCTCTGTGAGTTCGAGGCCAGTCTGGTCTACAAATCAAGTTCCAGGACAGCCTCCAAAACACCGTGTCTTGAAAAACCAAAAAACCAAAAAAAAAAAAAAAGTTATAGCATGCTAGCTATAATTCAGAACTTAAATGGGTCAAGCAGATAACTACAGTCTTACATTGATGCTCTGTTCACAGAAATACATGTGGCATCAACAATAATGTGTGTCTTATTTCACAAATATTAGAATTTCTCATTAGTGCCTGTATTAAATATGTCAGATAAAAGTACATAACATTGTTCAAACACCTGAAAAACTTTGTTTCCTTTTTTCTCTTTGCTTTATTTCCTATGATGTACTTCAAAATTTTATTTCCTAATTTGTGCCATAAACTAATGAATGAAAGTAAAATGTGGCACAATTATTATAATGAAAAATGAAAATAAGATATTTTATGGGTAGATATATTTAAATAAGTATTTTATCTTTTTTTCCAGAATAGAAGTCTTTCACTGAACTTGCATAAATTTTGACTGCCTGAGAAACTAAGTAAGTTAAATTTTTGTACATAATTTCACATATTAAAGAATTTACAGGTAATTATATGGTATATAAAACAGAATTCCATGGGTGAGTATGTGCCTTAAGTTCAAGAACAGAGCATGCATTTAGATTTTATGACAATAAACATGGTCACATCATTAGAGTATTTCTAAACCCAAGCATTGTGTTGGTGACTTGCACACACTTACAGACACATTCACTTGAATGAAAACATTGAGAAAAATAATGCTTTATTAGTTATGTATACACATGACTACAAAGAATCACATGTTCTAAGGAGTTTACAATTCAAAGTATATTATAAATATTGTTGACATAAAATACTTTTGTATAATAGGGAACTCCATCTATATTCAAATGCACAGCAAGTAATCTAATTTATTTGATAGGCATTGTACTTACTAATACGCAATGGTTTTTGTTTTGTAATTGGTGATTGTCATGTAGACAGCTCATATTAAAAAGCAAGGAATACTAAAACTCCTTGCAATAGATGATCTACTCTCTACAGTTTTAATGTGGTATGAGATGGGGAGAATCTATACATGTAGAACTCCATAAAAACTTCTCTTGAACAAATCTTTGTAGGTAAAAGGATAGCTGTCTGACTTCTCCACATGCTCCATATTGGATGAAATGGTTAATACTAATCTACATGCAGGGGTTTTGTAAATAATCCATCAAATAATCAATTTACTGTTTTGGGGGGGTTGTTTGTTTTTGGGTTTTATTGTAAGTCAAGCATGCCTTGTGTCATTTTCTTAGGCTTAAATAATAGACGAGATGAGACAATATGCCATGTGTTAGACTAAAATCTTTAACAAATTCCATTGTAATTCTACCAGCCATATGAAGAGTATAGAACAGTGTGTAAACAAATAAAGACAGAGATCATAGGTATACATTACAAAGACATTGATAGAAAATGTGGAATTGTTTACATTAAGAAGACATTGCCTGGGTAGGAATTTTAGTTTAGTGATAGACTGATACTTACCTTGCATACCTAAACCTTTGGGTTTAATTCCTAGCTCAACCAAAGACTAAAAGAAAGAAGTAAAAGACAGAAAATGGGTAATACTTTTACATCTAGGTTACTCATCCTTTTGCTTAAAACTGTCTATGGATTCTGTACTAAAGTATGAGTAAACAAAAGGTTATAATGATATAATCCTCAGTAGTAGGAAAAAATGGTTTTACCATTGTGGCAGGATCATTACTCCTGAGTGTTAACTGGACAGGATTTAGGATCAGAATGGGAACAAAACCCTACATACATCTATAAAGGATTTTGTGTATTATGTTAATAGATGTGGGAAGATTCCCAACATGATCTTGACCCTAGATCTCTCTGGCAGTCTTTCATTGTGTACCCCATGAGTTGAGCTGCAGCATTTGCCTCTCTGCCTTCTTGTGTTGGATGCAAAGTGGTTGGCTTTAAGTTCCTGCCACCATGGCTTTGCCAACATCAGAATGTCTTCTTACCACAGACTCAATGGTATCCATGCCTGTTACCTTTAAAATGCATAGATATCAAGAAAAAAACAACAAAAAAGACAAGTTTATTTTGATACTATATTCTTTAGCTCTTTTAAACAGCTTGCTTATTTGGAATATATGACAAGGGTATCAGTTAGATCAAAATACATTCCATATTTGTGGTAGAACTGATAAGTATGATTAGAGAGCAGAATAAAAGAGATATAAAGTCTCAGTTTATGTGGAGATTTAGAGTTGTTGTCTGAGGTAGATACCAAATGTAATATTGTATATTAAATGAGATATTCAACTGTCTTCTTTATTGTTGTAAACAGCCTTTATTGCATAGAGATATAGTGTTTTCCAAATTTACAAAGAATTTTTTATAATGAAGAAATAGACTTTTGTCATACCCTCCTTGCTCTAAAATACTAATGCATTTGGCACTTTATTGCATTAATGTGGTACATTCTAGCTACTTTTTTATCTATGTATAATTATAACTGCACCTCATGCACAAGTTCCACTTGGTCATGGTGAATTACCCACACCTTCTCAATACAGCATCATCAAACAGGGAACTAAGTAGTCTAACAAATCAGTCTGTGGAGTATTTTCTAAACATAAAATATAGCATAATAAAAGGTAATAAAACATAAATATACATAATCTAGGATGTACATGTATATCATTGCCTGACAAACTAACATTTAAAAAGAGTTTGTTAAATTAATTAAGAATGATAAACAACAATAATTTGAATTAACAATTAGTTACATTTATATATTGATGTGTTTGTATATACATGTAACAATAATAATTAAAGAAAAAGAGAACATGAATTTGGGAGAGAGATATAAGGGGGTACATGGAACAGGTTAGGAGGAGAAGAGGGAAGGGGAAATAATGTAATTATATTTTAATTTTTAAAAAGTTAAAAAATATAAAATATAACTTAAATAGTGTCATATCTCTCATTAACTAACAAGTAAAGATTCTTAAAACAAATGAACAACAACAAAAAAAAAAAGAATGAAAATTGAGATGACTATGTGTTTCATAGTCCCTAAGTTCTAGAAAAGATAAACTATTAATAGATATTAATGAATGTTCAGGAAAGCAGATATATCTGTGTTGATTTTCTTTTTAAATTAAAACTGAGAAGTCACATAAGTTGATGTGAAGTAATAAGATTTGGTTAACAGCATCTAGACCAATGGTGACTCTGTACCAAGGATGGCCAGGCCATTACTAGCCAAGTGTCACCCATGATGGTTTAGACGTATGGAGAAGAGGCTTTAGTGAGTTACTGTGATTCTGTGATAATTTAAAGTGTCTCATGTTAAATATGGCGATTACACAAATCCGTTTGGGATTTAAAATGTAAATCCGTTTGTGATAGCATATAATTATCACTTGATATGAGAGCTTTAAAAGAAAATCTGATAATATGTCTCTCTATTGCTTGCATTCTGATTTCAGAAAACTTAAATGTGTATCTTTTGGTATTACAGATAAAGGACTGGGTTTTGTATCTCAAGGCTTCAACCCCAGTAATGCCATTTGTCATTTGATATAATTCTAGTAAAACTGTCCATTTTCAAAGATTATTTTGATATTTAATCTAAATAAGAAAAGGCAGTAGATTTTTGAAGATCTCATACATGCATGGATGATATCAAGAATGGTCACAAGAAACTGCCAGATCCCAATTTTCACTAAAATCTCACCAAATAGATACAGGACAAAGGGAAAACTTGAAGTAACTTTAAGTAACAAAAAATATTGTCTTATATGTTGGTACTTGCAAAAAGTAATAACTATAGTTCCCTTTAGGGAAAAATAAATGTACATCTCCAAAATAATAATTGTCTATAATTTAGTCTACACTTACGTGTTCTGTCAATATCTAACTACATTATAAAAGTAATGACATTAATGAGTTTAACATCTTTTTAACATCAGACAATAGATACATATGGAGAAGTAGACAGTGAGTTTGTTATGCGTAGGTGTGTGGATTTATGCCTGGGTCTTCAATTCAATCTCATTGACCAACTTGTCCATTTTTATATCAATACCATGTGATATTTATCATTATAGCTTTGTTACAAGCTTGAAATTAGGGATGATGATTCCTATCAAAGTTCACCACAATTCTTTACAGATATTGAAAGGACAATACTCAATTTCATATGTGAAACAAAAACCCAGGATAGCTAAAATGATCCTGAACGCCTGGATATTTTAAAACAAATTATTTTAATGCTTTTGAAATTATGAATCTGTGGGACCTTTTAAGTTTGTGAAATGTTTATTGTGTGATGTCTTTTTTAATTGACAATCTTGTGGATGAACAAGAAAGGAAAGATTGTGACTTAACAGTAATGTGTTTTGTGTCAAGTAGAAAAGGGGTGAGTTATGCTAGCTAGTTTTCTGTCAACTTGGCACAAGGTAGAGTCATTAGACAGAAGGGAACCTCAATTTAGAAAACGCATCATTAATATCTGGCTGTAGGCAAGTCTGAATGACATTTGCTTAGTGACTGAAGGGGGACAATCCAGTGTATTATGGGTGGGACTTCTCCTGAGCAGGTAGTCCTGGGTTCTATGAGAAAACACACTGATCAAGTCATATGGAGCAAACCAGTAAGCAATTCTTCTCCATGACCTCTACTTTGGCTCCTGCCTTCAGCTTTCTACCCTGTTTGAGTTCCTGTCCTGACTTCCTTCAATGATGAACAGTTACATAGGAACCTAAGCCAAATAAACCCTGACCTTCCCAAGTTGGTTTGGTCACAGCAATAGTGTTCCTAACTAGGATCTTACCTTTTACATTTATTCATAGTGTTTGATCAATAGAGTAAAATAGTCACATAAATGTAGAAAATTAGCACAACGTAAAAACTGTGAAAATAAAATTCCATCCAACTTTTACAAAAGTTCTGGCCCATTGAAAACAAACAAACAAAATAATCAATTTATTATATTATCTGTAATTTAAATTATTGTTTCAAAATATTAAATAACAATTGGTAATGTTCATTGCAGCTGCTTTGCAATGAAGTAATACATAAGTGATATCAATATAATTTAAGTTATTTGCTTCCTTGAGTTTTGAATACAAATTTTAAAATATTTTAAAATATTTGCTAGCAAATAAATTAGAAAGACATTATATCTCTCAACAAGGCTGATAGATTTTTTCAAGATATCTCAATTCAATTTTTCATTAAAATTTTTGAACAGTTCTTTCAACTCTTGCTACAACTTTGGCATTTTTCTAATCTCCCAGGATATGATATCAAAATATACAAATAAATAACGAAGAAAAAAATTTAAAGGATCCCCCTAATATTAAGAAACACATCTGGGAAATCTTGTAACAACTGTAATCCTATATTAAAATAATAAAGCCGGGCGGTGGTGGCGCACGCCTTTAATCCCAGCACTCGGGAGGCAGAGGCAGGCGGAGCTCTGTGAGTTCGAGGCAGGGCTGGACCGACAGCCTCCAAAACAATACAGAGAAACCCGTCTCGTAAAAAATAAATAAAGAAAGAAAGAAATAAAGAAAGAAAGAAAGAAAAGAGTTATTGTAAGATTATTCCTTCTCTTAAGGTTAAAGAAGACACAGAGGAAACTCTACCAATGCTATTATTTTGAAGATATCCTTGAAAATAACTTTTAAATATTAAGAAAATATGCAATGAGATCCACTACTTTATACTTTCTTAATATAAATACTGAATAACTTCCAGCAGTTTAAAGCTTAAAAAATGTAAAAAATACTCTGAAGTCTTTGTCTTCCTGGGCCATTTCCTTTTGTCAGTTACACAATGGCAAGAGAGTAAGAATTTTCTTCCTCTTCTAAAAATAAGAATAAATTCAGACTATATCTTATATTTGTAATTAACTGGATATGGATAATGCACTGTCTTATTCTCAATGCTCATAGAATATTGCAATAGTCAAGGCAGAAAGGTTGTAGCAGCCAAATGTCAGAGTGAATTTATGCTTTGTGTCTTCTGGCCCTTATACTCGTAAATTCAAGGCAGCTGAGAACTACACAGATTGCGCCCATCAACACTTCCTTATAGGAGATAAATTGACTCATGAGATCCTCCAGCACAATTTTGAACCACAATTGACAGTTAATGATGGCTGGGGAAAGGTATGCCACTTTCTGCAATGAGATAAACAACAATAAGTTTATAAAATAGTATATGAATTATTTAATACTTCAGTAAATCATGCAAGCAACTGTAATTAAAGCTTGTGGATTACACATAAGGAAAAAGCGATAAATGTGGGAGGAGACTTTGAAAAAAATGATTTCAACAAGAGAGGGAAAGAGGATGAGAGAGAATGAAAAGCAATGAAAATAACTAAAATTCATTATATACATATATATGTATATATACATGTACACACACACATATATATTTGAGGTATAGATGTGTGAGATGTAATTGATATTATATATGTATGTACACATCAAAAAGCAAAATAAATGAATTCAATATAAAGAAAATGGCAACACAGATAACCCTCAAATACTTAAAAATAATTGATGAGAGGGAACATTTTAAGTCATTCTGAGGCCAATATCATTTTAAGAGCACACCACACAAAAGGAAAGGGTATGACTCTTTTGAGCTATTCTAAAATCAAACACATTATTGACATTATAATTTGGAGCATCTTAGTCTCGCATTTATTAAATTTTTAAAATTACTATAGGAAATTAAAATAAATGCTTAAAATTTGGGAAGGTCTGTGAAACAGAGCAGTTCAGTTTTATGTGTACTTATCTACAGCTAAAGGATTTCTAAACTTATAATTCCCAGCCATAATATCCACAATTATAACTACAAGGGCTTGGTAGTCACAGATCATTTTATAGAAATGTAGACAAAGACTTGCGATCTAAAACCCTGCCAAATGATAACTGCATCCTCCAGGTATGGTCAAAGCCAACCCCACAGGATATTTAAACAGTTCCCCAGAAATAAGAAATCAGGTTTTCAGGTGTCCCTTTTCTGTCTCCTCTCTGGAAGGCTGGAAAAACATCCAGGAGTTTTGTATCCATTAAACACAGGCTTCTAGTGCATTTTGATTTGGTCTGATTTGGATTGCTGTGTCAGCAGAGAGGCTTGTCGGGGTACAGAAACTTTTCATCTACCTCTGAAATGCTTTATAGGTTTGGCAAAAATGAAGCCTTATTACTTTTAGCTTTATAGGCAAGTTGATGATTTCTAAGTCATAGTTAGTGGTAAATAAAACATTGAGAACTTTGAAATACTGAAAATTAACGAGAAAAAACAGAGCCTTCATCCAGTAACTAACTGATGGAAGCAGAAACAGACACCCACAGCTAAACACTGAGCCGAACTCATGGAATTCAGTTGCAGAGAGGGAGGAGTAATGAGCAAAGGAGTGAAGAACAGACTGGAGAAACCCACAGAAACAGCTGACCTGAAAAAGGGGTAGCCCATGGATCCCAGACTGACAGCTGGGAAACCAGCATACAATGGAACCAGAACCCCTAAACATGGATGTCAGTTAGGAGGACTGGGAAGTCTATGTTGGAGAATGAGCTAAATGGGCAGAATACCTTCCATTCTATGCTTAATATGGCCCATATCAAAACTCAGCACTCACTTACCTAAGTTGTCCTCAATACTGCCATAATGTAATTATCTCCTTTACTACTACCTCCATGGCTTGCAATTATCTTTTGAATTCTCTATCCCTGGGACTGGCTTGAAGGAATAAACAGCATATTGCTGCTTTCTTTTTTGTATTAATTCACCCATCTCTGGCACATGATGACTACCCTGTATGGGTGAGGAAGTTTATGATTAAGATTAATAACAGACCGGGCGGTGGTGGTGCACGCCTTTAATCCCAGCACTCGGGAGGCAGAGGCAGGTGGATCTCTGGGAGTTCGAGGCCGGGCTGGACCGACAGCCTCCAAAACAATACAGAGAAACCCTGTCTCGTAAAAACCAAAAAAAAAAAAAGATTAATAACATAAAATATGTTCACAATAAAAGTAAATCCATAAAGCATAAAGCAATACATGCACTATGGGTTCAATAAGAAGTAAATCAATGTCTAAGACACTGCCTGAAAAACACAGTTTTTATCTTTTGGAAGTCTGTGAGTGTTTCTCACACCTTTGAGTGTGTGATCACTCTTTAAAGTTGATGACCAAATTTGATGTACATATTAGCATTTGCATAGCAGATAAATACTGATCCACAACTATTCTATTATTCTGTGAATATTTTGATTTTTTAAATTGCAATAATAATACCAATTGTCATTCCTCTAATGCTATATTTTATTAATTTCTGAATGCATGTAATTTCTGGTTTTAAATTTTAATCCTCACAATTAAAGTGAAGGAGTTTGGTATCCTAATATTACAAAAAAGAACACTGAAGCATGATGGGGAAGAAATGACCATACTAAATTCACAGATAATTGCACATATGCATTTCTCCTTCTTTGTTTTGCCATGTGACTTTCAGATGACCTACTAATAAATTTCACAATAGCCTGATCTAAATCTGTTTTCACTAATAACAGTGAGAAAAGAGCCAGAGGTTGGACAATTACTAGAAAGATGAAAGGGTATGAATAATGCACATACTGCATAATAGGCCCATTTAGATTATCTGTGGGCCAATGGCAAGAGCACTCTGCCCTAATCCATTCTCTACTACACAGTGCTTCCCCATGACTATGCCAGATGCATAAACAGAGGGACAGGGTGAATGATTCATGCATAAGAGGTGGTTGCTAAATGGCTGCTGCCAGGAAGTCTATAACATGTACAAGTACTTTTTGGTTTAATACATTTTGCATTCTTAGACAACCTGGTCATTTAGATAGTAATGGCTAACAGACAGCAGCAACAAAATATTTTTGATCAAACATAAAGTAGTCCTGAATTTAAACTCTACTTTTGAGGGATTAGGATATAGCTCACTGTAACTCTCTCGCCCCGAATGCTTGAAACACTGACATTGATCTCCAGCAACAGACAGAAGAAACTATTTCTGCCCTTCTTTCCTAATGGTGACCATATTATATAATTTTCCATCATGGAAATGCAGAGATGTCTTAATAAAACTTCCTGTAAGAGATTTTTCTAAAATAAAACTGTTTTGTACATGATGTGAGTTGTAACTGTTAGGTTCCTAATTATTACCAAGCTTGAAGGCCCTTGGGGATGGACCCCTTCCTCACCAGCAGCAACTTGTAAAACTAGAAGGGAAATGGTCTCTATTTGCTGAAGAGAGATGCTTCCTTGGCAGAACTCTGACTACTGGAGACTTGAATGAGATCTCAGTACCTGGGCAGAGAAATGAAATTCTATACTTCCTAGAAATTCATTAGTAGGCAACTTTCTAAATCATGCTAGATAGTAACTATCAACCCAAAGGCTCTCTGATAAGAAACAAAAACATACCATCATTTCCAATCTTAAGGATTAATCGAAATTGATATATCAATCACCTGGAAAAGGAATACCTTTAAGGAAGTGCTGTCTGGTCTAAGCACTTTAGAAATAGTATAAAACCTGCACAATTTACACACAGGTCCCTCTGGCCATTGTCTAGTCCCACTCTTTGATAGTCTTTCATTTTACTCTGTTATAAATCCTGCCTTTTATACTCGACTCTGTGTATATGTGCTGTATTCTTTCATCAAAAGCTTTCATAAATAAGAAGTGAAGGGCACACCAGAGTCAGATCCTGGAGACATAACAACTTTCTTGGGTAGGCAAAGCTGGTATTTTACATGCTCAAGACATTTTTTAAAAATTAAATTGAAGAGAAAACTGATATGTATTTATAAAAGAATTATGAAGCATCAGTAAAATAGTATAGTATATATTGTGCTAGACACTAGGGAAATAAAAAGAAATAAATCATAATAACTAGTTTTAAAATATCTGACTTTGACTAATAAATGATGTCTCTGACACAGTATTAACAGTATGTGTGCAAATATGTATATTTATATTTTCACAAGAGTACTATAAACTAAGAATAATAATTTGTAGAATGTCCAAAAATATTGTGGCTTGCCTGAGGAGGTGTATTTAAAACACTTTCATTGTACAAGGGTGCCTTCTTAGATTAGGATCTCTGCTATGATATATTATTATCTCTTATTTTCTTTAATTTCTTGGAGAAATGGGATAATTATGGGAGATATTTGTGCATATTTATTTAACACAAATGTACAAAATGAGACATGGATGATAGATTAAAGGTAGATGGTAGATAGATAGAAGATAGATAGGTAGGTAGATAGATTGATAGATAGATGGTAGATGATCCATAGATGATAGTTAGATAGTGTCATCATTCCCTTAGCGAGTCTTGAGGTCACATGATAATGAAGAATGGGGATCGTGTTAAATCCCTTGAGTATCCATGCGGAAATCTGGACTGCATACAACTGAACTGTGGGCCCAAAGCTCCTCATCAATGAACTCTGATCAAAATAGCATTGTATACGGGCCTTGTGTCTCAAGAGATGGTCTAAAATATATCTGTGCATCATATGTCATCTGAGAAAAAGGAATTGAGGGATTTCCTCCACCATAAAATAAGCCCATCTGGGATAGGGTGGGGAAATGGATTAATGATTAATATGTGAGGGTCATGATGACTGTGGTTAGTGTCATCCCTTTGTTGATGGTACTGGGTTGTGTAAGAAAGCAAACTAAGCAAGCCTTGGGGAGCATGTAAGTAAGCAGCAACTCCGCTATTGTCTCTGATTCAATTCTTGCGTGTACCAGAGTGCCCCTGCTCTGACTTCCTCAATGATGGTCTGTAACATGTAAAGTAAAATAAACCCTTCCTTAACAGGTTATTTTTGGTCACTACTTTATCACGGCAATAGAAAACCAAATTAGGACAGAAAGAAAATACTGTCATCTTCCTAAATTGACCTTATTTTATTTAGTAGGATCACTTCCAATCTCACCCATTTTCTTGTATATGGTGGTTGCATTCATCTTTATGGCTCATAAATGTCCATTTTGTATTTTTACCACATTTTAATTACAACCTCATCTACTGATGGCATATAGGTTGATTGTGTGCAATGAATAGTGTGGATAGTGTTACAAAAACATGGGAGTATAAGCCAGGCATTGGTGTTACATGCCTTTAATCCCAGCACTTGGGAGGCAAAGGCAGGTGGATCTCTGTGAGTTCAAGGCCAGCCTGGTCTACAGAGGGAGTACCAGGGGAGGCTCCAAAGCAATACAGAGAAACCCTTTCTTGAAAAAGCAAAACAAACAAACAAACAAACATGAGAGTGTCCGTATCACTGTTAGTGTGCTTTCTTAGAGTCTACTTGGTATATACCAAAAGGTGTTATGGCTGACTCATATGATAGTTTTGCATCAAATTTGTTGAGAACTTTCACATTGATTTCCACTTGAGTTGGACTCTTGTACAGTGATGCACTATGTATTTAGCCATAATCTTATCAATTGTGAATTGGTGATTAAGAGTTGTATGCAATAAGATGATAAATTTGCCTATATAAGTGCATTTGATATAATAAATGCACATTGGGTTTTACCAATAAGTATTTTATGACAAAAAGTTCTTTTCTGTATGGTTCCCTGAGCAACTCATTATAGAACCTTAAATACAACTGTTAAAGAAAACATTTTAAATGGTTTAAAATACATATCAGAACAGTTGACATCCCGGGGTGTATGCTACCATTTCTCAATTAGAAATCCACCTACCTTTCTGTGTTTTACTTTATAATACTAAGGCTGAAATCCACTAACATGTGCATCAGCCTGGTCTACAGAGCAAGTGCCAGGACAGGCTCCAAAGCTATACAGAGAACCCTGTCTCAGAAAAAGGAAAACAAACAAACAAACAAACCGTGAGAGTGTTTGTGTCGCTGTTAATGTGCTTGTTTAGAATCTGGTTGGGTCTTATTCTGGTTTCCCAACTGTCAGACTGGGTTCTATGTGTTCCCATTTGCTGAGGTCAGATGTTTCTGTGGGTTTCCTGAGAATTGTCTTGACCCCTTTGCTCATCACTCCTTCTCTGCAACTAGATTCCAGGAGTTCAGCTCAGTGCTTAGCTGTGGATCTCTGTTTCTGCTTCCATCAGCTACTGCTGAAGGCTCTAGGATGGCATTTAAGGTAGTCATTAATATCATTGTAGAGGAAGGGCATTTAAGGTAGCCTCTCCACTATTGATTAGATTCTTACTTGGGGTTATCCCTGTGGATCCCTGAACATTTTCCTAGTGAGAGATTTCTCTCTAAACCTAAAATGGCTCCCTCTATTAATGTATCTCTTTACTTGCTCTCTTTATATATTCTTCCCTTGACTCAATCTTCCTGATCCCTCATGTTCTCCTCCCCGCTCCCCTCCCTCTTACCTGCCCCCACACCATACTCCCAATGTGCTCAGGAGATCTTGTACCTTTCCTCTTCTCTGGGTGTCCATGCTATATCAAATTCTGATAGATGTTATTTTGATTAGAATAAATGTGCCAGGTGATCTTTTCTGACAAGTGAGTAGATTCAGGTAAGGTTGGGAATCTCAGAGTTGCAAGTCTTCCTGAGATGTCTTTGTTTAAGTAGTCTTTCTGAGGGTAATGATAGTGTCCTATTCATTCATCAGAACCTTTCATTAATTTTTCTGGGCAAAGAACCCCAAATAAAACAGATAAGAAGCTGACTGAGAAGAAAGTCTAACAGAGAAGCAACTATGAATGTCAAATATGGGTGATGGTTACAAATAATGACAGAAATGGAGAGTGAAGTAGTCATGTGTATTTTATTCCTTGCTATTCATTCCATATATATATGGAATGTGTGCATGTGTGTTTCATACGTTTTGATAGCTCTTCTTTCTTCTTAATTATTTTAATATATGTGCTGTTTCTGTAACAAATAGCCTCACAATGGACTCATTTCAAAACAGTATCGAGGTGAGACTATCATTCTATTAGAAGAGTAAATATTACTAGTTAGAATCATATACTGTGGATGTTGTGTAAGGATACAAAAAAAAATGACTGAGGATGGAGGAGATGGTTCAGCCGCTAAAGCACTTGTTGTGTAAGCATAAGGTACTGGGTTGAAATCCACACAACTTGATAAAATTGGGTAATAAAATGCACACCTGCCATGCTAATGCTTCCAAAGAATAGATAGGAAATTTCCCAGAACCTCTTGGGCCAGATACCCAGACATATGCAACAGCAGTTACCAAAGAGATCGTGTCTCCAACAATGGGGAAGGTGAAAACAAGCATTGGCCATCATTTTCTGGTCTCTGAACATAGACACTGGCATGTGTGCACCTGTATTCAGACACACACACAGACACATGCATGACTTTCAGTATTTTATAAGTTCTCTTTTGAAAACTATTATGGGTTTGTATGAAGGATAATTGCAGAATAAATATTCACAAAAGCATGTATATAGTATTAATATGCTAAAGAATCATTTGACAAGTATTTGTTTGCTGTGTCTAACCTTTCATTCTCCATTTTCTGATGCTTGAGCTAAAACTGTAATTTTCTTCTTTGTCCATCACTGGAATTTGCTATAGATTTTGTCAATGAAGATTACTAGAGAGACAGAGAAAAGCAAGAGTGTAAGAAAAGATTATTTTCTCTTTTGTTGACTTTGCCTTCAGAGTTTCTTTTATTTTGAGATGCAGTTGGCTTCCATCTCTAGTTCATTATATTCTCAGAATCACCAGACTTTATGCCTTCCAAGTGTGTTATTTTCAAACAACCTATACACCCTCAACATGTGGTCCCCAATGAGTAGGAGCTCTCATTCAATCTCCTGAGGGCCGCACCTCAGCTCTGGGAACCCAGTGATCTGAGCCCAAGCAGGCATCAAATTGTCTTAGAAGTCATGGTTCCCAGCCCCAATGGATTTCTTCACAGAGGTCTTAGCTTTATTTTTTTACAACCTCGATGGTGTCCTCTACTTGGATGGCAGAGTCCTGATCTATGAGTTCTCTTTCCTAGACGTCTAGATTCTAGAAACCTCTCCATTCCTTCATGTTATCTGCTTCCTAGATTTAATATCTCTGTGTGGCTTAGCAGACTTTTACACGTTAAATCCTCTCTACTGAAGTGCCTAGCTTGATTTCTATTTTACTGTCATAATGTGGTTTCTAATAGCTGTGAGAACAAAAGTCCACATCCACACACTTAATTCCATGTCTTCTTAATTTGGGGCTAATAGAGGGAATCATGTAAATAGTACCTAAAGTGGTGTTTCCCAAATTGTTTTCTAGGGAATTCTTCTCTTGCTAAGATTTTGTTTTACAAAGTAAAGTTCACAGTCATAAGGAGTTAAGAAATGGTATCTTCCCACAGCAAACTATTAGCAGCTTGGCACACATGAGTGCAATAAAGACTGTGAGAAGAAGAGAAGAGAAACCTGTTTTAATATTGACTCAGCATCTCTTCTCCAAATTATTTGACTGGGGAAACTGTTTTCTTTTCATTTAGTCTCTATTACCATTCCAGGGCATACATTGAGAGATAGCATTCTCAGGAATCCTATGAAAGTTTGAAACGTTATAATTTGATGGAGTTACTTTTTTCAATATCCTTTTGTTAACAAGGTGTCTTTAGGCCTTACATGTTTTATTTGTGTTTCTACTTCACCGAGAGATTAATGCTCATTGTGTTAAGATTCAGAAAGAAGATGAGGAATGATATGGAGGATGTCAAATTCCAAAAGGACAATACTGGGAAATGAAATAGAGTGTGAGAGGGAGCACTGGAGAAAAGGGAAGAAGAATCATGTTTCATTAGATGGGGACTGGTGCGATTAAGGTTAGTAAATGAGCTATGATATGATACCAGTGCCTAGGTATGATTCCCAGCTGTAGCACATTAATGAGAATTGATTTTAAATATTTTTTCATGCTCTGGGTTCCTTGGTTTGGTGTGTGTGTGTGTGTTTTAAAATTAAACTGTAATTATAATGGCAAAATGCATGCTTCCTCTTCCTCCCTCTATTCCTCCTCCATGCATTTTTTATTACTCACTTCAGAATTCTTAGCATCTAGTTTTCTTAAAATTATTTTTATGTGTATATGGAACATACATACATAAATATGTAAATATAACCTGCTCAGTGGATATACTATTACTTGTTTGTATATGATTTCACAGGTGACCACTTGATATTAGATAATGAATTGGGATTCTTCCCTTGGTGCTTTGGTTTCTTCATCTTTACATAGAGAAAAATAGAATATTCTTGACAGAATTTAAATTAAATGAAAAATCAATATTGTCTAGCTTAGATGATGAGGGATCTGTCTGGCTTTTAATCACTTAATATACTCCCTAAAATAGAAACGGACCATGAGTAATTATATCATTACACCATTTTTGTTTATATAAAGAAATGATATATTTTTCTTCCAGTATGGAATGATCTTTAGAAGGATCTACTTCAGCTATTCTATAAGTGAAAATAGTCTACAAAATTTAAATATACTTGGTTACTAAATAAAATAATAAGTTGGATAGAGACCTCATCTCTTTTATCTTTAATAGCCAGATGTTTCAATTAAAATTGAAATTGTCTATCTGCAGTTGATGGTTTTTGTTTTCATGAAAAATGACAGATTATTATGATCAAGTTATTTTTGTTGGGTAGATGGGTTTTGAGATTCAGTCCGTCTGAAAAGACTGATTGGCATGCCTGTCTTACTTCTGGTTCCTCTTTCGTTATAGTAATTTTATTTAAGAGAAACATAGAGGGATCATCAAGAATTGGGGGAAAGAGAGAACAGAAATCCCATCCAAATTTTTCTGTTGATTATGGAGAAGCAAAAGGAAGCAGTGATTATTTGACTATGACTCAAGGCTTCTCAGCTGCTCACTGAGCCTGGCTGTCTCATACCTCCTGCGTCTCAGAATGGGTGTTCCTAACACTGGGGGAGAGGAAGCCAGTTCATGTCTCAGTACCTAAGAAGACTTGTTTCCCCATCTTTATGAATCAGAGCCAGAGATGCCGGGTTGCTATGGCTTTATTTAGTATTACATTTAGGAAAGTGGAGCTTATGTGTGGTAACGGTAATCAGAATATACAGTCAAAGTGCACAGAGTGACCTTCCTAAAACTTCTTGGTGTTTCAGCAAGCATTTTCTTTGAAAGGTGAATTCAATGGGAAGTAGCAACAGTGTTGCAGCATAACTAAAGCTATGTAAATATGCATACATAATTTATAACCTATGTATTATTTATATGTATATAATGCCACATTTTATTGAGGTAAAAGAACACAGCAAGGTTAAAAAGAACTGTCTAACTCCATATAAGCTGTCCAATGTCACTGAAAGCTCTTGTAAAATCATAAAGGACTCTAGCATGCTGAGTAAACATACTAACAAATGTTTAGACTAGAAATTAAGCCAAAACAAATTTAAGACAATCTCTAGCATCTCTGAATTAGTCTCCCTTATGGAAAATGTTATTAACAGTGACAATTAAATATATGGAACAATGAAGCCTGGTGGTGGTGACACATACCTTTAATCCCAGCACTTGGGACTCAGAGGCAGGTGTATCTCTGTGAGGTTGAGGCCAGCCTTGTCTACAGAGTGAGTTCTAGGACAGGCCCCAAATCTACAGAGAAAACCTGTCTCAAAAAATATTGAACAATGAAAATAAATGTTGGGAAACTCATCCTGATTCTACATTATCTACGTACATTATTATTATTATTAATTATTTTATTGTATATAAAATTCATATTTTCAGTAACCTTCTAGTTTTAATTTTGAAGAGTAACATCATTGTTTTTGGTCCATTCATGCTCATTCAACGTTATGAATTTACAGATACTCAGTTTTTACTTTATATCTGAAATGAGAATATCTACACAAATCTCAGGAATTTGTTTGCTGTCAGCGAGGAAAATGAGAAACTGCAGCACCCAGGTTATCTGGTCTGCAAACTATTCAATAGTACTGCTCACTTCCATGGTGTCTTTGGAAAGGTAAACTATCCAGTACACAAGGTTGAACCCTGCAAATGCTACTGGGAAGAGAATTCGAGAATACTGATCTATTTTACTGGTGCCCCCAACAGCTGGTAAAAGTGGTGGTGGAGTGACAGGTGTTGTTTGTAAGATGGGCGTTCTGCTGAGAACTTTGCTGGCCTCAGAAGATGGAACTATCGGCAAAGTCAGGGAGCTAATCCTCTTCTTCAGGTGGTATTTGGAGTCAGAATGCTGAGGAAGAAAGATAACAATTGTCAACACAGTAAAATAACAGAGGTCTCTTGTTTATACAGGCACTGACACATATGTATTAACTATCTACCTATAATATAGCATCAGCAAATTTGTATGACTATGTTTTATTGTCATTTTTCTAAGTGTTACAATACTTACATTCAAAGCTTTTATTTCATGTATGTGTTTGTGACGCTGGAGTTTAAATGAATTACTGTGTTCATGTGTACTATATCTTTATCACTAAGCAAAACATCCTGCCCTAAAGCAAACACTAAAGATGGCTCCAATTTTCTTTTTCTTTTTTAAGCTGTCTGGGAATCATACCCAAGATCTCATGTGTTCTAGGCAAGTATTCTAACACTGAGCCATATACCTACACCCTCACTTAAAAAAAAAGTAGTTTGCTCCAATCTGACATACTAAAATTGAATACATCAACAATACATGTCAATATTAAGCATGTTTGAGCTATTATATAGAGAATTGTATAATTAGGAAAAGTGACAGAATTATATTTAACCCTCTAAGACAGTCAATGTACATAATCAAGTGTTCCCGCTTCCCTCAGTGTGTGTGTGTGTGTGTGTGTGTGTGTTTGTGGGTGGGTGGGTGGGTGCATACATTTTAGGTTCACTCGGTTTACAACATGTGGACAATTACTTACCACAAGGAAATCCTACTTCTGTTCACTGACAACAGCCTTCTAAAAAGTTCTAGCATAAATCTTCACATTCTCACACTTACGAGTTTGAACCAGATGAAATTTAAGAAAAGAAGAATTAGCCAGTGTCCATCACACCTATGTATGTCAAAGGCCAATGCTAAATCTTTTAAAAAGTGGGAGAATGTTTGTCCTCTGAAATATATATATCTGCCTTTAAGCCTAAAAGTTTGACACACTAAGCCTTCACTGTCCCAACGAACTCTCCTTGACTGGTTTCTCTGCCTCTGAAATCATCCCACATAATTCATCCACTACCCTAAATGCTTTGTCATGCTCTTTAGTATCACTGAGTTCCTGTCTCTACTGAAACCATAAGACTTATTTAAAAAGACAGAGATATTAAGTGCATCTGTTAACATTTGTGAAAGTGGGGGTCAAAAGAGAGGGGGTATGTTGTTTATGGTTGTACTTCTAGTAAAGCTCCAATTCAATGCTTGACTCATAGCAACAATTTTTATCTCTGCTTTAAACTACCGAGCCTAGTTCAGAGACTTTGGATCTGTCTGATGTAAAATCCTTCCATGCTGTTGTAGATGAAGCATGTTACTGTATTTCCTGCTGTTTCTTGTCTACATATTATAACAATCACTTTCCTTGGGGCTAGGTTGTTTTACTGGCTCTTTATCTTCGAATACTTGCTGAACATTCCCCCTCGATCTTGTAAAATGGCCTTGTTTCTTACCTGACAACAAAATCACTACTTTGCAGCATGGTGTGCTATGTTCCTCATGCAGGCAGACTCCTGTAGCTACAGTCAGCAACCCTGCAGCCATAGGATGAGACAGCCAGCTCTCCTGTGTTGGCTAATCTACAGGATAACAGTGGCCTGCTGGTATGGTGACATTTGGGCTGCAGGAGCATCAACTCAAAAGAATCTTTTCATTTTGTTTTGAATTTTCTTCTTATCCTGAACTTCACTGTTTGAGTCACCACAGAAGTTTCTGACTCTCTAAATAACAGTTGTAATTTTAAAGAATCTAAGCCTATTATGATTTTTAGAAACCATGAAAAAATTTGTCTCTTCATAAAAAAAAACAATAAGTTTGATTTTATCTAATCATAGTGAATTTCATGTGAAGACTCCCTTATCTATTAGCCTGGTACTGTGGTTGGCATTTTTACAGAATTAAATAAGTCACAGGTCTTGAAAGAAAAGAGGTTATAAAATAGGTAGATACCTAATTTTATGATTCTTAAAGGAGTGGCATTATCTATTAAAACTAAGTAATATTAAGAACTAAATCCCTATGATCACTAGATTTTGCTTTATAAAGGAATGACAATATTTTGGTCTTCACAAATCACACACTAGATCTATAAAATTGACACTGTTTCCTAAGTGTTTTCTACCATGTTTCTCAGTCTCTTATTTGATTAGCTAATTTTATTTTACACATTAAAATGTTGCTAAATTATCATCTACCTGAAAGCATAAAATGTGCCTGTTTCATTCTTTAAAAAGAAAGAAGAAAAAAAGAGAAAAACATCCAAAGGAGCCACCTCTCTTCCATACATGCATAACACTAAAATCCTTTAGCCTAGTAAAATTCCTAAAAGCATGATGGAGTGGAAAAGGGCAAACCATCAGAGACTTTCCTTTCAGTTTCTTCTTTACTCTGAACACTACATACTACCTGTCAGAAACTTGTCTTTCTGTTTCAGGCAGAAGGTCATATCTGTCTCATTTATTGAGATTGAAAACATGACTGCAAATTATAATACATTAAAAATGTATAAGATGTTATTCTTTTCCTACCATCATCTTTAGTGATTTGGACTAGAAAAGCTCTTTCTGGATATCTTGCCATCCCCATATTGTCAGAGACTGCCCAGTGACCTTGGTCCAGAGAAAATAGGTATGTTTCATAACTTGGTGAAATAACAATAGCCTGGAATTAAAGATCCTGTTCATCACTTCTACACCAAACAATCTCTGTGGAACATTTCTGAGCAGATGAAATGCTTACTTGTGATATGGCCTAAATGTGCCACCAACATCAGAGCCTCTGACTCATGGCTCAATTCTCATCTTTAATGTGGGATAATTTTACCTGTCCTCATGCATAGTTTGTATTTTACATGAATTTGCAGAAAATACATACCGTGATGACTGACAAATATTTGATTAGCAAATCTTAGTTGTGTCTTTTCAATTATCTGCAAGACATGTCTGCTCCCCATTCTTATCATTTTCTTGAACTAAATTTCCTCTTTGCTAGGAATTATGTTGCCCTGTCACCATACAGGTCAATATGATAGAAAGCTCACGCATCATCCAATATCACCAGTGCCACCTTCAAACACTTCTCCTGATTCTTTAGAATTTCTGTAGCTTGTATTATTTTTTCTAGAATTAACTACTTCTATTTAGGTTTATCTTCTTTCAGACCATGACCTCTTAATAAAATAGGGCACATTATGTTCAAGCAAGAGTTTCTCACTAATCAGGTGGAGGTTATGCATGCCTTTAATACCAGCACATGGGAGACAGAGACAAAGGGATCTCTGTTAGCTCAAGAAGAGCCAGGTCTGTATAATGAGTTGCAGGATAGCCAAGGCTGTGGATCCCCTGCCCAACACCCATCCCCTCGATCTTCTGGGGCTGCTCCTGGGAAATCCTGTCTCAAAACCCCAACCACAACAAAAATAATGCCTGTCCAGTACAAGGAACAGAGTATATTTTCAAAACTTATGTTTAATCAATGTATGAACGACAATGTCAATATTTTTCCAGGAGTTGAAAAGTACTATGAGAAAATTTACATGAATAATTTACTTACTCATTGAAAATGTCTTTAATGCCATGTTATGCTCATTTTAGTCATGAAAAAAATTGAAATTGAATAAGGAAGCTCACTGAGTCCCATGTGTGAGAGGCTTGAATCACTCAGATGGCAGAAATTCCACCCTTAACAGTTTGTATCCCATGCAGCCTACAAGCATTACCCTGGGTTTCTCAGACTCTAATGTATGAACATTTTAGGTTGGATAATATTTTCTGAATGAAGACTGTCCTCCAAATTATTGGTCAGTGTCAAGACCTCTTTTTACAAGGTACCAAAAACACACTCACCCAATTTGTAACAAAATGCAGACATTGTCAAATGCCTGCTGGGAGAAAAGCTTGGGAATAGCTGTTTTAGAATCCTGCTTATTTCCCTGCCTAGCAGTGACTGAACATGGGGTAAAGAGTGGCGGGTGGAGTTATGGGTGGTCTGGGGATTCTAGCAAAAGCAAATGTAATATTCTAAAGGAACTGTAGGAGTTCTGTATTTAATGCTGTCCACCGGAAAAGCATCTACTGGATAGTTAAGAATTTGCAGCCAGAAGATACTCGGTGCCAATTTAGAAGAAATTCCTTACATTTCTGAAATGAAAAGAAAGAAAATTCTGCAAAGCCTTTAAGCTACAGGTTTGCATGAGACCCCACCTGCTCTATTGTAGGCGAGCTTAGGTTGATGGTAAAATAGGTTTTTGTCAGAGTCCAGATGAGGGCTCAGCTTGGGGCTGTCAAGGTTTTGAGTGGAACACCTGTGGTTTTGAAATTTTCCTGGGCTCCCCTGCTGATGAGTGCCATCCTGTTCTGGGTATTTTTAGACCACCTCTTTGTTTTAAGTAACATTATATTGCACTGGTACCTTGAATTAAAGTAGACAATATGATAATCAGTTATTTGATGCAGAAATAAGACATTAATAGGAAATATTTTATTTTAGTCTAGTATTTTATATAAAGTGGCCAAGATATATCTGTAAGAATATTTTTATTTATGTTTATTTTATTTAGGGTTAGGGCTTTGTGCACTGGATGTATGTCTGATGACTGAGGAGGCCAGAAGAAAACCCTGAATCACCTGGAACTGGAATTACAGATGGTTGTGA
Source organism: Mesocricetus auratus (assembly GCF_017639785.1). Taxonomy (NCBI): domain Eukaryota; kingdom Metazoa; phylum Chordata; class Mammalia; order Rodentia; family Cricetidae; genus Mesocricetus; species Mesocricetus auratus. The sequence goes on from NW_024429191.1 coordinate 22,259,902, forward strand.
ACCACCATGTTAGCGCTGTTAGTGCTGGGAAATGAATCTGGGTTCTCAGCAAGAGTAGCTAGTATTCTAAATCAATGAGCTATCTCTCATGGCCCCAAATGTATCTATTAGCAGAGATATTGTAATTAAATATCACTACTCAATGCACAAAACAATTATTTATAGAACCGATCAATGTGTGCCCCAAAATAAGACAAAATTAAAAAAACAAAAACAACTACAACAAAAAATCCCAAACAAATAGTATTTGTAAACAATATCATCATGTTAATATTATGGCAAAATTAGAAGCTACACTAATATTTTTTAAAATGGTTGTGATAGAGCAAGTGTTATTTAAATTATAGAGGATTTCAGAATGTCCTCTGAGAAATGGCTTGTTGGAATCATCTGGCATATCAGTGGTACTAAGGAACCTAGACTGGTTTTTAAACAGTATAGACTGATATACTATATGGATAAAAGTCTAACAAATGATATTTCACCTAATTCATTGTTGTCTCCACATGAACAATCATGGGGAAGAGACACCTGCGCTTTCTGTTTCTCCAAGTCTCTCATAGGCCTTATTCAACCCTTATTATTAGAGAATAATGATGTGGTTCGATGAAATTTCAGCAAATTTTGAACAGGAAAAGTAACGTTTGCCATTCTGTTCCTCACATCTCTGTACATAGTCAACTATAGCATGTCAGGGACTGGCATATACTTTCACCTTGAAGAAGAAGGCAGAAAGAATGGTTTTATATCCCTCTCTATGCACAAGTTCCTAGAAATTAGCTTAGGGCTTCTGTTCAAGCCAAGCTCATCTTTCTCTTTTCACCTTTAAAATAACTGTTCTAGAAATATAGACTCCTCCAAAATGAACTAGACACTTTAACATAAATATTTTCATGCTACCATGTATCTGTAGCTACAGCCTTTATTACAATTGCTCATGGACTCATCTCTTCCTTTGGATCTCTTCTTCCTGCACAATATGTTTCATTCAAGGAAAGATCCTATCGTGACACTCCATGTTCTGTGTAGGAAACTTCACATATACTCAAGGTATGAAAAATATACCATAGTCCCTTAACAAGTGGGTGGCAAAGAATGCATAAAGAGGCAATTAATATATAGGTACTCTCTGTCCTTGGTAATAAAATTTTGGTCAATTTTTATGCAGATTTTACATGCAGATTCACAAAACCTGTAATGAACACATGATATATTAGGAACAATACTAGTAAAGGGAACCATGGTGTGTGTAGAAAGTATTAACACCCAAGAACCTAGCAAAGAGGGCTTAGACCTTTAAAGTAACAAGGAAACTAGAAAATTACTGTACTTCAACTTCACCATAGTATTCTGTACTTTCAATGGCAAGCTCCCTAAATAATGTGTTGGTTATAACTGAATAGGCGTTTCTAAATGTCATGGTATTTGAGAAAAAATAAACTGACCTTGCAATCATAATATTCCATTGTATAAAATAAATAGCCAATGTGCAATTTATGTTTTTTCTTCTCAAGTCTATAGAGCATCTTGCTAAGTTTTGCCATGAACAAATGAAATGTAAATGTCCTACATAATCATGTCTTTATTTTTGATACCTTTAGGGTTTATGTTTTTGGTTTGGTTAATTTTATATTTAATTTTTACACTTTAGCCTTTCAGAAACAAAAAAGATATACTATTCATTGCTTTCAAATATTTTAAGTAAAACAAGGGTCAGGAAAATGGAATTTTTCATAAGGACAAACGGAACTTGCAATAAAAATTTTTCTGGGGGTATTTAAATACATTTTAAAATATCTGTCAATAGGACCTGCCCATCATGTTACTATATTAGCATCATAGGAGATAGTTTATTTATGAATATCTGGGATCTGAATTCTACCTTTTAGTAACTTATACCTTTAAAATAATGGTCTGAGGTATTGATAACTAAGTTTTCTCCAAAGATTTGAAATCATGTACCCCAACACTTGGTACTATATATTGCAAAAATAAAATAAAGGATTTGGCCGTTTTTGTTTATTTTATCCTAACATTAAATCAATTAGTATATTCATAATCATTTAATTACTTAATTATCCTGCTTCTGATGAGTTTATCTTTCTTTGCTGCTCTATTTCTCAAACTTAGACTCTATTATCTTCTCTTGAAAAACAAGACAAAACAAAAAATCCTTAGCAGGGTGGGAGCTCAGAGTTGTGACTCACTCAGGGAAAGGACCAAGCTTTGTTACACCTTATCTACAAAGAGTAGGTTTAAGTTCTACACTGTGCATTATTACTTCAGCTACTTTCTTTATAGTGACCCTTTCTAAAATGTTTTCCACGCATGTCAGACTAAGCCTAGAACATATTTTTGTTATACAAACTTTCATAATATAGGGTAATATATATTCTCTCTGTGTATATACAGAAACTATAACTAGGTCAAGAGAAGGCTTTGGGGAATGATGCCATCTACATCCTAAAACACACTTTATACAGTAGTACATGTTCAGGTACACTTGTTTCCTTTAGATATTGGTAGGAAAGGAATGGTATTACCTTATGAAATTATAGACAATAGAAATTCTAGAATCAATTCTTGTTTTTCCAGCAGGTCATATTTGTGGCTAACACCATGCTATTTACAAATTGCTGCTCATCTATGACCTCTAAGACAGAATTTTCCTGCTTGTAATAGCAGAAAATTGAGAATGGATCAATAGATAGCATTTCCTTTTTGCCTTTTCTATATTCTTTTCTTTCTTTCATTCTTTATCCCAATGTAGATTAATACTAGGCAATAAAATCATTTGCATATTTCCACTAAATGTGGCAATGACCTCACTACTCCAAGAGAAATGTCAATTCTTTAAAACAAACAAAACCCCCAATCTATGAAAGAGAAAAGGGTTAATACAAACTGTGAGCTGTTTTCTCCAATAAATGCCACAGTTTGAGGAAGTAAAACATGTACTGCATTCTAGTTTCCAACATGTAGTCAATCTGAGAGTTCCTGACTCACCTGTGGTTTTGGATTAGGAAATATTCAGTAGGCTTAAACAATTAATAATGACTTGCAGGTTCAGATTATTTTTATTACTCAAGTTTACAAAATAAATGATCCTTCTTAGGCAAGGGCTGTATGTTGAGATTTATATTAGGATAAAATGAATGTTTGTCAATCAATTTTATAATATATTTTTTAAAAAGTGTAAGAAATTATTCTTGAATTTGAATGAAATTTGGGAGTATGCTTATGACCCTTTAAATATGAATCATATCATTCATGTCTGACTCCAAAACACTTTGCAGACTAAGGCTTATGTATATCACATTCTAAAAAGTTTATGAGTATTTCTCAGTAATAATAAGCCTTTGAATATGAGCTCAGTAATATGCATGTACTTAATGCACTCATGAAAATGTGATCATCTTTTTAATTGAATTGTTATATATGGGTCATATCTTCATTCAGAGAACGCATATTCATTGTTTATCTCCCCCACATACAAAATAAAAGCAGCCTATGGGGTTTTCTCACAAAACCTCACATGCTACAGGTGTTTCTTTTCCTTGAGATACCGGAAGCCTCATTAGGACCTTTTTTGTTTAACTTTATTTTCCCTAGTTGCTGTATGGGAACCTGTTCAAAGGAAACTTCTAAAGGCTAAGCAGAACTTTCTAGTCTCCTTTGAGAGCCTAGAGTCTGCCAGTACAAGTAAGGATGATGAATGAACAGGAAAACTTTAGAAAAAAAGATAAATGAAGGCTTTTCTTCAGCTTCACCCTGGGAAGTGGGAAGCAACTCTAGTTATGTAATTTATGCTAAAAAAAAAAAACCTGTTTCGACTGCTTATTTATATGTTGCTACTGATTGAGCTTGCTTCCTCTATCTGCTGGGTAAAGTAGAAGAGGGAAAAATTACCACAATAATCTCAGCTTCCCGTGGTTCAGTGGCTTTTGATATTACTACAGGAGGAGGGGCTGCAGTCTGTGCCTTCCTCTCAGCCCTCTGTGACTGGAGATTGGTGAAGTAGTTGACAGCTGCGAACTCGATAAGAGCAGAAAAGACAAAAGCAAAGCACACAGCTATGAACCAATCCATGGCTGTTGCATAGGACACTTTGGGCAGGGAGTGCCGGGCACTGATGCTTAAGGTGGTCATCGTTAAAACAGTGGTGATTCCTGAAATGAAAGAGAAACACAGTAGTCAGCATCAGTAACAAGATCCAGCAAAGGCAAGTTTGTAAGGACAGTCACTCATTCCGCCACCCTCTGATGATTTTAGTGTAATGCGTCATCACAGGTGTTGCCATCTGTATGTCATCTCAACCGATTGCACTGACCTATGAAATACAATTTCTATAAAACCATTTATTGAATCAATTAACTACAGTAACATGTAAATCATGGGCAACTCTATTTGTTTTTCTTCCTGAGAATATGCATAAAATTACTATGATGTAAATGTTTTGAATTTTGCCTTTTTGTTTGTTCATTACATCTTTCACTACAAATAAGTAGAAAATGTGTATGAAGTTAGCTTACTTAATTTAAAAGAAAAACTTTTTTTAAAAGATAAAGAGTTTACCCATGAGAAAAAGAGTTCTGTCACCCTCCTGCCAGAAGTTTTTCTGCCTGAAATGTGACTGAGAATTTACGTAATTTGTAGACATGAATGCTGATAGTAACCATATGAAAATTTTTATTTATGGTAATTTTGAAAAGTAAATTTATTCTAATGGAATAAATCATATATATACATAATTAGTCTGAAATTCTAGTTCAGCTTAGATCTTTCATATAGACTATTAAATTTATAGCAATGAAAAATACAGGAAAATTGGATTTTGCTTCTCATAATATTTGTTCATACTTCACCAAGTAGTGATTTTATGCTTCACAATTGGAGACAAACATTTGACTAAATTATTGATCTTCAAGATGGCAACTCTATTTAACTCATTGAAAGTGAGATATAATTCAGATAAATGAAGTAGATTTACTATATTACCCAGTTGTTTTACTGGATGTACACGTCACATTTTTTCCTTTTTGTGTATGTGAGACAGGATTTCAACAGCTCTGACTGTCCTGGAACTCACTCTGTAGATCAAACTGGACCCAAACTCACAGAGATCCTCTGCCTTCTGAGTATTGGGATTAAAGGCATGCCCCACTACCTCCAGGTCAGGTTTTTTCCTTAAAGGTGAGCACTGACAACTAAGATAAAATAGGTCATAGGAAAGACCCAGAAATATTGAAGGGACAAGTTTTTGTCTAGTTATCACACAACCTGCAAAAAGATGAGTCATTTTACATGATATGTGGCTTTGTTTCTTCTGTATATTGAGAGAACACACAGATGTCAGTATTCACCACAAAAACACAAGCATTACAAAGTGGAAACTGAATGGAAATAGAACACAAAGTGTGAGGCATACCAAAGACAGTTCTTGCTGGGACTGACTCCTTATTAATCCAGAAAGACACCTGAGAAAGAATGACTGTCATAATGCATGGAGTGTATATCTGGATCATGAAGTAGCCCATCTTCCTTTGTAAGTGGAAATAGACTGTCATTATTACATATTCACCTGTTGGAAGACATTCTCATTAGCAGGGTTGCTGTTGACAGAAAAATGAATATAAAACTTGCAAAACTTTTAAACTACTAGGGTCTGGAAGGAACAAGCAAAGACATGGCTTAAAAATATATAAAAATATCACTTGATCAGATGCAAAGAATCATACCAGTTTATTGGTTTTAATGGCATCTTATATATTTATAACACAATTCATTCCAAGATTACACAAATATTCCTATTTACCCAGTCAAAAATAAATTTTGAAGACATCACTTCAAAATAGTAAATTTAGTCTGTAATATCTAATGTTAATGTAATAAAATACTAGGTATTTTGAAAATATATACTAGAGTGTTAAAGGATTTTTTAAAATAGTCTTACCTGTGTTAGATTTAATTGTCTCACTAGAGACTGTTTGCCCAATCAAATCATACTGGAGGAGGCTGGAAGATTCCTCTGGGACTTCTACTGAGTAAAGCGGTCCTTTTTTCCAAGTATATATGATTTCACTTTTTGGGTAAGCATCTGTATTTTTTAAACAAATGACACTAAACACTAAAAATAACTAGTTAGCTTGCCTTCATTCAAAACAAGCATTACCTGCCTTATCTATTAAGGAAGAAACATGCACGTGACTGGTTTAGTGTTCACCATAGCATACGAAGGAACTTTGGGAGCCCACTCCAGATGGAGGGATGCTCTCTCAGCCAGGACACATGGGGAAGGGCCTAGGTTCTGACCTGGATGAAATGACAGACTCTGGATATCCCCCCAAGGAGGGCCTCATCCTCCCTGGATGTGGGGATTGGCCTGGGGTGGGGGGTGGGGGTGGGGCTGGTGGAGGGAGAATTGGGGAGCTGGCATGTTTTTAATTTAAATTACAAAAAAAGACAGAGGCTTGGGGTTGCATGATTTGGGCAGGTTCCCTATGCCACTACAGGCCGGCAAGGAAGACTTTATTTTTTTACTTTAAAAAACAAACAAACAAAAATATCTAATTAACTGAAACTTCTAATATTGACAGAGAGGATATTGCTGAACTTATACTGTGTTTCCTAATAATATTTTCTTTCATCGTCTCAGTCTTCAGCTAAAACCAAGTAAGTGTATATTTCTAATGCCCTATTTGATTTCCAGGAACTTTGTGTAACTTACAGCTCCCAAACTTGAGTGGACAAGCATGTCCATCCATGGGGAAGTTAACCAGCCTCATGGGACAATCGGCATTGATGGTAAGCCTGCAGACATTGAAACATATACTTCTGGTTACTATGGTGAATGGATCCTCAGGAAGCAGAAATAAATGGGCAACTCACCTCATGGTGTACAGGATTGTTCCGTTCTGCATTAATCGGAAGAGCTTGTTAGGCGTGGTCATGTTGTGAGCAATTGACTTCTTCCCATTTCTGAAAAAAGTGTCAGGGGTCCATATCTTACTGACCATCAAGTTATTTAAGCTCAGAATCTCAGCAGGACCCCTAAACTTCAGCCTCTCATCAGTCCAAGTCTGGCGGAAAAAAACATCCATTGTATACTCCTAAGAGGAAAAAAACAAATATTCACACAAAGTGGAAAATGTCTTGTGAAACAGTTTATTCCTTATTTACGCCAAATTCTAAATTTAATCACGAAAGCAAAGTTCACAGCAATAACTTCTTAATGAAGATGAATAATTTAGTAATTAATAATGATTTTTAGAATAAATGATATTGACTATAATCAGTAAATGATTTTTAATCACAAACCGATTTCATTGACTTCTTCCCTCAATCTCACAAGGTTTGTAATATTATAAAACAAAGATGTACTGGGCCAAACTCGTTTTCCATCCTTAATCTGCTCAACATTTTCCTCCATGTCTATCCAGCCAGCCAACTTTTCAGTCATGGTTTTTCTCTGTAATCTCTTTAACTTGAAATGGAAACACACAGAAGTATTTGTAGTTCAAGCATCATGTTTGATTTGATGTCCTACCTTCAGCTAGTCCAGCCATTCTTCTTAGTACCTCACTCACCTTTGCAGTAGGCTTAGAGAGCAATACTTCCATACAGTACAAATCCAACAATGGACATCTTCATTGGCTAGCAAATTAACACTGTATACCATGAAATTCTGATGTTATTGTCAGAGAACATACAAGCAGATATTACCACGATTATTTTAAGCAGAAAATAAAATATTTAATATACACACAACAATTTCAATTTTTAAACCATGGCATTATGGTATAATACTAATTTTAAGAGATAATTATGATGATATCACAGAAGTCAATGACAAATACCTTGTTACTGTTCTGAACCATTGCAAACAGTTTTTGCCTGCTTTATGGTATTTATTGCTGTAAACAGTCATTCAATTTTAGAAGTAAATTTCAATACAGAGTATTTCTATTACAATCATAAACCATGGAACATAAGGATTCTATTACACAAAACTACTCTAAGAGGACACACATGGACGAAATGAAAATCAACTGAGACTAGAACACTGCAGCACCAAGTGCTTATACTTGGTTCCTTGAAATAAAGAACTTGAAGGAAAAAAATATGATACTAAAGCAACAAGTATCCTGTACTGACTCTCATTTTTCAAGTCTTATGATTTTTATGTCTCCATAATCCTCTTTCCCACTCTCTACCCCTCATCTGTATCTTCCTTCTGTTTTCCTTCCCTGTCCGTCCCTTTTTCTCCATTCTTCCTTTTGTCTTGTCCTTCTGGCTCCCCTTTCGTTTACTGTTTATCCATCTTTTCTTTACTGTTTCCTTCTCATCACATCAATTCTAAAGTAGGAGAAGAAGTCACCAGCTACTATTTATACAGAATTACAATTTCCCAAGAGAAGCTAATGGTGTCCTTCTTTGAAAACATTTATGACAGTTTCTGCCTTGGTGCTTGTATTTTAGCCTTGTGAGAAAAAATACTACCTGAAAACCGGGAAGAAATATGATACACTGTGTTCAGAGAGATAACTTCAGGCTCTCATTGCCACTTTCCATAAATACCCTCTTACGAATCCTACAGCCATCTGTACCTGGAACAGACTCTCCAGAACACCCACTGATGCACCCACAACGTACAAGGTGGAAAGCATGAACCTATCCAACTGACTTCTTCACTGTTTGGATGAAAAGTACTAGTGATGGCTCATTGCAAATAACAGTCATCCCTTGGCATTATACCTGTCAGTGAACTCTTACATGGCAAGAAGCTTTTAAAAAGAATTTCTTAATTTTACTAGGACATCACAAAAAGGAGTAATTCTTCCCTTTGTGGAACTATTCATTGTATAATATGTGGATGGAGGAGAGACTATATTAAAATCTAGCTCAATTTTGAGTGGCCAAGCAGAGCCAGTCATTTGCTCTAGTTTACGTGTCTTCCCAATAGAAACATACATACTGTGTGCTAAGATGAATGGCAATACCTGTGTTCATAAGCCCTAAGCCACAGATATCCTTCTTAAATAAAAGAACCCAAGGTACTCACCATCTCCACATCTGACACAGGCCCAAAGCTGGTCACATAGATGTCTGTTTTGACTTCTGTGACAGCACCTGACATAAACCAAGAAGGTTGAGGCTATTACCATATGTGCTGTGACCAGAACTTAGTGACTCCGCATGACACTTCCTATGCCTGAAAGTTAGTGCTCTGCCTGTTTCCACCCCTCGCTAGTGAGTTCCCTTTAGTTTTTAAACCATGAGAACCTACAACAATTACTTTAAAGTTTGGGAAACTATTAATGAATGGAAGATAACAAAATCAGTGTGTCCTAATAATAATTAATACTACTACTAATGATGACAATAACATGTGTATTGATAGATTGCAAAAAACAAATAACAAGGAAAGTGTCACACCTGGGAAAGTTCTTTCTACACTCAAGCAACCCTGTGAGTCAATGATGTGATGCACACACACACACACACACACAAACACACACACACAAACACACACACACACACATACACGTGCACGTTTAGGACATAAGGCTTATAGAGTTCAAATAACTTACAAAAGATCACTGACTGAGGAAGGAATGAGAAAGTGATAGCAATACAGACATGAAGTACTGGCACCCCTACCTACACCATTACCTTTTTTTTTTTTTAACTCCTCTGGGTCTTTGAAGGGTTATAAAAGAGGAGTTAAATTTTAAGTATTTGGTCTAACCTCAATGCAGTGTCTTACCTCCAAATCCTGGCCGTAGACGATTGTCATAGCCTTCCAGCAAGTTGTCAAGAATCCGACTGACATTTTCAGAGTAGAAATTGCCTTCATCTTCAAGTTGAGCCTGCGCATTTTCTAGCCTGAAGGTTGAGAGTCAAAAATTCTCACACCTGGCCTCAAAGAAAATACATTGTTTCATGGGTGCTAGTTTACCCCATCATAGATACCAGCCACTATTTTCTTTCACTGTTCAATAAAATTTCACCCAGTAGATGTATGCTCTCCTTTTCCACTAAGATAAAATGGGGAAATCAGAAAAATCATCTTACCAAAGAATAATGGACAGCCAGGGGAGAAGCACCACCATCCTATGGATCACTGAGATGCCAGGTCCCCCTCCTCCTGCTTCTTCCTCCCCTCAGCCAGCTCTCCTGTGACAATCAACTGGAGAAATCTTCCAAACCCCTCATATCCCTCATCCCAGTGAGCAATCCAATAGATGAAGGTGTTGCCAGGAAATTGTTACGGGTTTCCTTTATCCTTTTTATCTTATTTTTGTTTTTTTCAGATGGAATATGGTTGTTTGTGGTCTTAAATTGAGTCTTGCAGATATCCAGCCTCCTCTGACTGGTTCAGTTGAGAAATGGAGAGCCAGAACAATGACAATAATTGACTAAGGCATTAGGGGAGATTAAAAGGAAGAAATTCATGGCTAGTTTTGGCATGGAATTATCAGAGCCTGTGAGGAAATCTGGAAAGCAGTGGCATCTTGCTGATTGAGATTATGTTCCAATGGGCACAGCGTTTATTATTTCTATGGTTCACAGAAGGATTCCTACACGGTTCTGATAGAAAAGTCAAATATTAGGACAGTTCCTGGATTTTTTTATTTTCATTGGCTCTGCTGACTGTAGACATCCCTTTACTGAAAAAAATTGTCCCACAGGTAATCAATTAAAAATGAAAGGACTCTTTTTGCTACTTTTAATAATAAGAAACAAAAACAATAAAAAACAATGAAAAATTATCTAAGATTTACAAGTTATAATATACTAAACAATAATAACTGTTTCACAGATGGATCTGATCTTTAGAGGATCATACAAGACCAAGCCATATTTAAGTTAAGGAATTGTATGAATTCAAATAACTGTATATGTAATTGTCTTCATGTAACAAAGGTCATGTTTCATAAATTCAGAAGATTATATATGTTAATGTCCACATGTGTTGAAGGTTACCCTTCATATATTCAGAAGATTATATATGTGAGTGTCTACATGTGGTGAAGTCTACCCACACACATTCAGATGACTATATGTGTGACTGTCTACATGAAGTGAAATCCCTCCTCCATGCACTCCTCTCAGAATTGGGCCTACATGATCTATGAGCAGCATATAATTACACTGTAAATATTGCTATGGATCCAGCAGGAGAAAAGAAGTCAAGGACATTAAAATGGCGATGACTTCAGGAAATATTTAAGCATTTATTTAGCGTTTTGACTACAAATCAAGCATCAGAACTTTCCTACAGAGAGAATTTTCTTCCTTTGGACAAAGTGAGAATATGTTTCTTACAACTATCTATGTCGATCTTTTCCTTTGTCAACTACTTGTTTTTTGTTAGTGACAAATCTAAACTGCAATCCTTAACAATATTGATATCAATTATTTCAAGAAAAAATTAGAAAAATGTATACTCTTCCACACTGGAACTGTTTGTGCATAAGAAATATACTGCCAGCCACACCTTTAGTCCCAACACTTGGTAGGCAGAGAAAGGCAGATCTCTGTGAGTTTGAGGCCAATCTGGTCTACAGAACTACTTCCAGGATAGCTAGGACTGTTACACAAAGAAATCCTGTCTCAAAAAACCAAAATCAAATTACCACAAAGTAAAACAAAAAAGTACTGTCGAAGACTATATGAAATTAGTGGAAATATTACAAAGAAAGGAAAACCAATTCTGAACAAAAACCAGCATTTCTCAGCTAAAACAATTTATATATAGAGATACATATGAACATATGTACATTAATGCATACGTACAAAATATGAAATATTCAGTATCTGAAAAAATTGCTAAATAAATTTCAGCAGCACATGCTTCTGTCTACACCTCTCCAAGGATCATTCTATACCAAAAGAAAGAAAACACTGGGAGTGTAGCTCAGTTGGTAGAATACTTGCCTAGCATGCACAAAACACTGAATTACATTTTCAACAATGTATGAAACCTGGTATAGAGATAAATACATGTAACCCTGGCATTAGGGAATTAGAGGAAGGAGGGTCAAAAGTTCAAGGGCATCCCTGACCTCACTTTGAGTTTAAGGTTGCCTATGATACATATGACACGTCTCTGAAACAAATGATGAAATGCAACACATTTTGAGAGGAATTAAAGAAACCCATAGAAGACCCTGTTTATAAATGTATAAAGTTATTGCAATGTTACATACCTAATAAATTAACATTACACAATCTGAAATGATCTATGAGTATTGTATTCTTTATAACATAAATAAAATCAAGTCCAAGAAGAATGAAAGACACACATTGTCTCAATAATAAATTAAGTGCAAATGAAATAAATTTTGTAAGTTCATCTCTTGGCATTAAGTAGATTATTAAATGTTGATGTCTTATGCATTTCTTTTCTATATATATTTGCTAGTTGATAATGGCAATTTATATGACTAGTTTACAGATTTCAGAATATTTAGAATCTTTTGTTATAGTACTATATTGCTATTGATGTCTTTGCAGGATGATAGATGACAAATATGCTCCTTAATATTTTAAAATGCTCCAAAGAGTACAATCATTGTCTATGATTGAGGATCACAGTGAAAACGGCATGTTCGCCCTAGCCTAATCTTTATATTTCCAAGCAAAATATGACTCAGTCTCCACAGGCTATTTGAGTAAAGCCAAATTTCTTCATCTACAGATCTGTAAATAGGCTACAGCAGACTGTCAAAACCACTGTCTTCGATCTACTTCCATCCTGAGTCTAGTGTAGTCTTGCTTTACCTAATGGGGATATGTTCTGACAATTGCATCTTCACATGACTTTGACACCATGAGAATACTATAGGCTGAATTTATACAAGCTTAAATATTCATAGCCACCTGTCTATGTGTATAATATAACATATTATATATGATATATACAGCTCATCATTAACATATTGTAATGCAGTATTTGATTGCATACAATATAGCAACAAAAAAGAGATATGTGTCTTTGGGGAATGTGGTGGCTTAGTGAGGTGTTTTCTCTTACATATTCCCTGGGAATGAAGAGCCATATACTCCATGAGAAAGGAGAGATGCTATAAACTATTCTTATTAACTACCCCCACCCAAAAATAGAAAAGTCCAGAAGAGTCAGCTGACAGACCCCCTTTTTGTTGACAAACTTGTTGTGGATCCCATATAGAGGCACAAGAAAATAATGAGTAGAAGCTTGCTGTCAACTCCATGAAGATTGACACTTGGGTGAGCATAGAACTTGACATATTTTCCATTCCATGTATAAGAAGTCTTCCTCAGTAATAAACTTCAGAGGGGTTTAAACATAGTGTAATGTAGTAGTGTGTTTAGGGATATATACTATCATTTTCACTTGCAACACTTTCATACTAATGCAAAAGGATTTCAACACTCCCATTGGTTCTGGGAGCTGTGTATAATTGTGTTCTTGGATAAATAAGTATTGTGTATACATTGTAACCAGTTTCACTAAGCTAATAAGTGGCAGAACCAGAATTAAAAACCAAACAAAGCATTATCCCTCAAAAGCAGCCAAATAGATTCAAGACTGGTGAGCAAGAGAGAGCAAAATTGTCAGTTCTACCAAATCAGTCATTTCTGCTATTAGTCATACGAAGATGGAGTCGGTGCTTATGTGAGAAAATGAATGTTCTGTTCAATGAGTTGCATGTTATGGAGGCAATTAATATGATCACTGTGATTATTCTGCAAGACATTGAGGATATCTGCAGATGTTTTAAGGATTAATTGTTCAACAAGAAACCTAAGTGGATATTTCAAGTTAAAAGCTCTGTGCATTTATTTGGGATCATGTCAAAAAGAGAAATAGAGACGTCTCTGTTGGCAAAATGCACTGAGGAGGGAATTAAAGATGTACTACATCACTGAACTAAAGGAAGGAGCTAAAGTGCTGAACCATACAATGGTGAGCATTTATTGAACATTTACTGCACGAGAATCACAGGTACAGATACTGTCTATAATCTGGTCAACTATCCTGCATGTTAGCTATCTCCAGATTTGGTTTTAAAAAGGGTGAAAAGGGGACCCACTAAAGGTGTGTTACTACTCTAAGGTCTTGGAGTTAGTTATTATCTCCAGCTCCAAGGTGAACACTCTTATATACTGTGCTTCATGTATGTCAGACCTAACAATTATATATATTGTTTTATATATATATAAATATATATAATTGTTATTTATTTTATTGTTATATAATTGTTATATAAATATATATATATATATGTTATTTAACTTTTTACACAAATTAATCTCAGTTCCCTCTCTCTCCCCTCCTCCCCCAGTCCTCCATTCCTCCCAACCTCCCTTCCACTCCATCTCCCTTCCACTCTCCATGGAGGGTAAGGCCTTCCATGAGGGATTTTCAGAGTCTTTCATGTAATCCTTGGCAGGGCCTAGGTCCTCCCCAATGCGTTCAGGCTGACAGAGCATCCCTCCATGTGGAGTTGGCTCCCAGAGTCCATTTGCTGACAGAGCATCCCTCCATGTGGAGTTGGCTCCCAGAGTCCATTTGTATGCCAGGAATAAACACTGATCTACTCTCCAAGGTCCCATAAATTACCAAGGCCTCTTCTCTGACACACAGGTTTGAGGTGGGGGTATCTGGATTAGTCCCATGCTGGTCTCTCAGTCATCAGTCTGTGGTCCATGGTTCCCTCTTGTTTAAGATCTAACACATTTCTAAAGCCATACCTTTTATACTTCCTGGAGCAGCAGAATCCTCTATCATTATTAAGGGATACCTACCATCTCAGTGGATGCTCTAGAAAATCCCAGTGTGATATCTATTGGGGCTATAGAGTAATAAGAATAAAATTGCTCTGGGAAGCAAAAAACAATAAAGGGACATTCCTGTGGATTATTGCTTTAATTGTTCTTGGCTTGGTTAGGAATGGATTGTTGAATCCTTTGTAGGTTACTCTGTTGTCTCCAAGACAGGAAATAGGCATTTAAAACCTCAAATGTAAATACTGAGGAACCAGAAGTCATTTTGTAGAAGTTTATGAATTTTTTTAAAACTTGTGTTTTCTCTATTATTATCAGTTCTATTCAAGTTTTACTTATTACATACATGATAAATGCTGAGAATAGGCACTTTTATGACACAGTACTCTGCCAATGATGTATAAATTTTGCTGCTTCTTTAGCTAATATTAATATAATAATAAAAAGGATAAACTATTGAAAAATGAAGACTAATTAATAAATCATGTTCAACAAAGACACAGAGTAAGGAGGCAGTTTTGGCAGAGAGTGGGAACTGGTAGCTATTTCAATGAAAACATAAAATGTAATCTATTGGACTGGAGCTCAGAGTTGGAGTCAAATATACTTTAGGAAAATCTTTCCAGTGATTCTTAGAGGTGAGACAGTACTTGTACTTAAAAATAATATTAAAAACTGAGATACAGCAATATAGGAAACAAAGAGAAATGGGGT
Source organism: Mesocricetus auratus (assembly GCF_017639785.1). Taxonomy (NCBI): domain Eukaryota; kingdom Metazoa; phylum Chordata; class Mammalia; order Rodentia; family Cricetidae; genus Mesocricetus; species Mesocricetus auratus. The sequence goes on from NW_024429191.1 coordinate 22,275,391, forward strand.
GAAGGAAAAGCATGGAAGACTTTGATGAGTCTTTTAAAAGCATGAGTTCTTTACTGGATAATTTAAGAAATGGAACAAGCCCCTGCCAATGACTACAGAGGGCTGGTATGAATAATGTCCAACAGTAATCCTATGAATGAGTCATGGAAACAGAAGTAGATATGGAACAGGACCTTTCTTTGTTTGTGCTACTTGATATTGTCTTGAACTTCAGCAGATTAGACTGTCCAGGAATTAAATAATTTGGGTGCTGTGATGGCTAATCTTGGTTGACAACTTGTCTGCATCTGCAATTAACTAAAACCAAAAATGCTTGGCATGCCTGTGATGGATTTTCTTGACTGGATCATTTAAAGTGGGAAGATCCACCCTACATCTGGGCCATGCCTTCTGGCTCATATAAAAGAACACAAAAGAAGGAACTTTTGGTTTATTTGTCTGGTAGCCCTTGCTCTCACTGGAAAGTTCGTCTAGACATTCCTTCACTGGTGTTAGAAATTAATTATTCAGGATTCCAAAGTAGACTGAAAAACAACAGCTAAGAATCCTCCAAGACGCCTGGCAGTGGTGGCACATGCCTTTAAGCCCAGCACTCAAGAGGCAGAGGCAGGCAGATCTCTGTGAGTTCGAGGTCCGGCTGGACCGACAGACTCCAAAACAATACAGAGAAACCCTGTCTCATAAAAAACAACAACAACAACAACAAAAGAATCCTCCAAGACACCTGCATCTATTTGGGACTGCTGAGAGATCCAGCATCATGGACTGAACCTCTATTGGACTCTTGGTGTTTCCCTGAATACATAATACTGTTAAACTAGTTGGACCAAAGTCTGTAAGTTACCCTAATAAATCTACTTTCTAATATAGAAGCATTTATTCTATCAGTTATGTTCCTTAGAAAACATGACTAATATCATGCACTACTAATATCATACACCCTCTAGGTGTTACCTTCCCCATTCATAAAATGGGAGTATAGGCTACGGTGAGTATACCCACTGTAACCAAGAAATGAAAAGCATTCATCCACAATCCTACCACCATTGTCACTATCATTCTTTTCATTGTGTTTGACCAAATCAAATATTTTCTCTTCAGTATCTGTAAATGGGGCTAAGAAACAAGAGTCCGCATCATTTACTGAGGTCATGGTGATCGGGAAGGGTAGGTTTAAATTAGTTCAGGCAACAGCAGCAAAAGTTCTGTAAGAAGAAAAGAGAAGGACAGAATGCAGTGGTCCTTCAGAGAAAAGCACCAATGAGTCCCTGCCACCCAAACCTCTCAAGACCAACTTGCTAGTTATCTGACAGCTTCCTTAATTTCAACTCTTTTGTAATCTAGGTGTCATATCTATCATTATATTTCCCCCGAAATCCATGTAGTTTTATTTTAAGTTTATCTTACTTGTCCAGGGAACCTTGAATTGATTTCTGCCACTAACTTTTGCAATGTGTAGACGGTCTTCCAAAGTGAAAGCAAAATTTCTGATTGTGACGACAGTGTTGACATTTGGATAAGCTGTGTGATTCACTGGGGAGCAAACCTAGATAGTGTAGAGTGCTTTTCTTCCTTCCTTGGCAGAGATGAAAATCCAGCTAATTGGAAGCTACTTAATGAACTCTCTACTTAATGATTCTCACACCTCAATGGAGTAGAATAAGCACTTTAGAAAACTGCACAAACCTATCTGGGCCACTAGGGGACCGCTGAGTTTCCTCTTCTGGCTGTGCTACCCATGCCCTAGAATCTGCCTATGTATCTGTTGCATGAAGTATAGGAAGAAAAGGAAGGTATCTTGAACTCTAGCCAAATGATGAGCTCCAGGGAAACGTTACAGAAGAGCAAACAGAATGGTATTCAATTAAACATGGATTCTGTCTGGCTTGGATGAGATACAAACTCCAAAACTACTATCCTGTAAAAGGGAAAGTCTCAGAGACAATGTCAAAAACCAAGATTTGAAATCATATAATCCACATTGCTATTCTGGTCTTTTGAGACAGGGTCTATCCATCTAGTCATGACTATCCTGGACCTCACTACATAGACTGGCAGACAGATAAACCTTTGCTTTTACTTACTCAGTAATTTATTTTCTAGTCTGTCACTTCATATGGTACGTTTGGTCAGGCAGATATTTTAATAAGGCCAAATTTATTTTTGTTTCACCTTAACAACATGGTCTTAACATTTTTTTTGCATTTTTAAAATTTTAATTTTAAATAGCTTGTTTTACATGATGTCAATCCCAGTTCCCTCTCCCTCTCCTCCTCCCACTGCCCCCCCGACAATCTCCCCCATCCTCCCACCCTATTGCCAATTCCTTCTACACAGGGGATATCTAGAGTCTGTCATTTCACTCAGGGTAGGGTCCAGGCACTCCCCTAAGAGTCCAGGCTGAGAGAGCATCTCTCTTTGTGTTATGGACACACGATGTCTGTTAGTATTCGAGGGATAAACACTGCTCAGGACCCCACAGGTTGCCCAGGCCTCCTCAATGACTCTCACATTCAGGGGGTCTAGATCAGTCCCATGCTGGCCTCCCAGCTGTTGGTCTGAGGTCCAAGAGCTCTCCCCTGTTCAGATCAGCTGTCTCTGCTGGTTTTGCCAGCCCATTCTTTGCCAATTTGCTCATCACTCCTCTCTCTCTGTTGCTGGGTTCCTTGGGTTCAGTTCAGTGTTTAACTGTGGGTATTTGCCTCTGCTTCCATCAGTCACTGGATGAAGGCTCCAGGATGGTTATAGACATCAAGTTCATTATCAGGAATGGGCATTCGAGGTGGTCTCTCCACTATTGCTTAGCTTGCCAATTGGTGTCATCCCTTTATATCACTAGAGGTCACAATGGTGCCTGATCTGTCTTCTAACCTATGAGTCCCTCTTCCCCCTATCCTACCCCCCCCACACAGTCGACCTTCCTGTTCCTCCATGTCCTACTCTCTCTTCCTCTTCTCCCCCTCTCTATTTCCCAGCTCCCCCTCCCCCCCACCCCTCGCCGTGTTCCCCATCTGTTCAGAGAATCTTGTCTTATTTCTCTTCTCTTGGGTACCATGCATATCTTTTATGTTCTTTCCTGTTTCCCAGACTCTTGTCATTGGAAGTTGCAGACTGGCAATCTCCTGATCCTTGTCTAAAATCCATATATGAGTGAGTACATACCATGTTTGTCTTTTTGTGACTGGGTTACCTCACTCAGGATGGTTTCTTCCAGTGCTATCCATTTACCTGCGAATTTCAAGATTTCATTGTTTTATTCTGCTGAGTAATACTCCATTGTGTAAATGTACCACATTTTCTCTATCCACTGTTCAGTTGAGTGGCATCTAGGTTGCTTCCAGGTTCTGGCCATTACAAATTATGCTGCTATGAACATCGTGGAGCAGATGCCCTTGTTGTATGAAATTGCCTCTTTTGGATATATGCCTAAGAGTGGAATTGCTGGGTCTTGTGGTAGATTGATTCCCATTTTCCTGAGGAATCTCCACACTGATTTCCAACGTGGCTGTACAAGTTGGCACTCCCAACAGCAGTGGAGGAGTGTTCCCCTCTCTCCACATCCTCTCCAGCATTAATTGTCTTCGGTGTTTTTGATTTTAGCCTTTCTGACAGGAGTAAGATGGTATCTCAAAATTGTTTTGATTTGCATTTCCCTATGGATAAGGATGTTGAACACTTTCTTAAGTATCTCTTGGCCATTTTAGCCTCCTCTATTGAGAATTCTCTGTTTAGTTCTGCACCCCACCTTTTAATTGGATCCTTTGATGTTTTGGAGACTTGCTTCTTGAGTTCTTTGTATATTTTGGAGATTAGCCCTCTGTCAGATGTGGGGTTAGTGAATATCTTTTCCCATTCTGTGGACTGCCTTTTTGTCTTGTTGACTGTGTCCTTTGCCTTACAGAAGCTTTTTAGTTTCAGGAGGTCCCATTTGTTAATTGTTGGTCTCAGTGTCTGTGCCACTTGTGTTATGTTCAGCAAGTGATTTCCTGTACCAACTCGTTGAAGAGTATCTCCCACTTTCTCTTCTAAAAGTTTCAGTATGGCTGGATTTATGCTGAGATCTTTGATCCATTTGGACTTAAGTTTTGTACAAGGTGATAAACATGGATCTATCTGCAGTCTTCTGCATACCGGTACCCAGTTATGCCAGCACCATTTGTTGAAGATGCTTTCTTTTTTCCATTATATAGTTTTAGCTTCTTTGTCAAAAAATCAATTGTTCATAGGTGTGTGGGTTAAAATCCGGGTTTTCAATTTGGTTCCATTTGTCAACCTGCCTATTTTTGTGCCAATACAAAGCTGTTTTCAGGTCTTATCATCTTAATAAAGTACTTTTTTCCAAGAGCTGAAATCTCCCTTATATTTCTTCCAACAGTTTTTGTTTTCAAAGACTTACTTCTCTGGAATATAATTTTGTAAGTGAAGAATAGTGAGGACCTATTTTATTTTCCTAATTAGGATACAATTGTTTCAATAGCAAGTCTGTTTATTACCTAGTGATTTACAGTATCTACTCCACAATTTAACAATTTTCTACTCTCTGCTGGAAAACATTATTAGACTTTTATAGCTATTACATTGACATTCTTTTGTTTATAGCTGCACCATCATTATTAATTTCCCCCTTAAGTTCCTTTGTATAATAGATGTTTCATTCTATTTTAAATCTACTTAAATCTCTTCTCCAAAATACCCAGATTTCACAAACATGACACTAGTTTGTATCCTAAAGCTCAAGATTTTAAATATGTTAATCTCTATGTTTTGTGTTTCTAAGTGTTATGCTACATTTCTTAATGTGTGGTATAACAAATAATTATATCATTTGTGTACTTTCACAATTATCATGGGAATATTTGAAACATTATATTATAAAACCAATCAGGTATCTTGTACACTTGTCATGCCAGCTCTCAGGGATCAAGGTAGGGGAATTTTTGTGTTTGACAGTTTTATTGGAGAAACTTTTCCTGGGAGAAGGTTAAATACTCAGCCCAGTTGGGGACCCATGACAGATAACACAATGGTTGTACTTAAGTCAACTTACTGAAACAATTGACTTTCATTGGGTTCTAACAGGAGTTCTAGTGAGGGGTTTACTTAGAAGAGGTGACATGACTCCAAACCAGCTGCATCAAAGGCTACATCCTTGCAGTAGTGGACATTTTGCAGGCATTTTCTACAGGTCTAAGAGTATCCTCTTTGAGTTTGGCTGGTCAGAATCTCTCCTACAACAGCTGAGTTCTTCTGTAGCCACAGAGGAGTCCTCAGGAATCTTCCAAGTTTCAGCCTTCCCAAACAAGTGAAGTGAATCCCCTTCCTGGGTCTCAAGAATCTTTTCCTTCCTCACAGAGGTAAATGTTTCGGTCAGGAGAAAATTGTTCTACAACAGCAAAACACTGTGGAAATAAGAAAGGATGAAAGGTGTAGGAAGAAAAGATAAAAAGGAAAAAAAATGAAGACAGGGAGGAGAAAGTGAGAAAGAGAGGACATATATTGTGTGCTATACTTCCTTCAAATGTCACCATGTTGATTTATTGTCGCATCTGCTGCGCGGCCTGTGTCCGAGAACGTGCGGAGGGTATTGGGGATTGACAACACAGAGACTTGTTCAACGGTGTAAAGAAAACTTTAAGCAGGCTCCAAAAAGGTTCAAGAAAACTTCCTAAGAAAGGCTCCCACCAGAGAAGCTTCTGCTCTCTCCTCTACCCTGGCTGGTTCTGCTCTGACCCCAGAAACTGATCTGGGCGTGGCCGAAGAGGCGGTTAGTCTTTGGACAAGGTCGAGGTCAGGGTGGTTTCTGCGGGCAGGCCTTTTCCAGGAACTTAATGCCCCCAGGCATTGTATTGTTTTTAGTAAACATGTTTTTAGTAAACATTGTCTTACAGCTGCCTACTCCCAGGCAGAAGGGGAAGTGGGTCTTTGCTCAAGGTCTGGTGTTCCCACAATTCACCCCTTTTTATTTTTAAATGAGGCACTCCTGGCTTAGGTCAAGTAGGGTCACCCTCCCTTTCCAGTCCTTGGGGGACCTTGAACCCCTGTCTTAGGCGGGAGGGGTCTTCCCCACAGGTGGCCCGTCATCAGAGCACCCCAACTTTAAATCATCTGTAACCAACCTTCATGGCTATCGGGATTGCCATGGGCTAGGCTAAGCAATACTTGGTTACGGATCTCTTGCCTCTGGAACAAGGCACGTTTGAGCTCGGCATAAAGCCAGAATGCCTACCGCCACTGCCACCATTTCCAGGACCCCCATTGACATAGCGCCTCTCCATCACCGTACCCATCACCAGATCTGGGCCATAACATTCTACCAGCCTTCGTCTGTTACAAGGGTAACCCACACGTGATTTACATTCTGTTACAAGGGTAACCCGCATGTGATTTACATTTACAATTTGATAAAGTTTACAATTGTTCCAAGATCTGCTCAGGAAAGCATTTAGAAAGTGCACTTGCACAGATACATTAGGTACAATCATTGATGTTACACATGTAGCATTATGAAAAATATGAACAATAGGCTTGTTGCACTATCCACAGAGCACCAATTTGTTCCTGTGGTGATGCAGTTTGTTGATTCAATGTCAGCTGATTATGCGACTTGAGTCAAAGTCTCCTTTTTGTCGCATTAGGACAAGTTGCATCTCTCTAGAAAAATACACTGGCCTAGTCATGATTCCAGAAACGGGAACCATCAAGTCTGATATTTCAAGTGACCATGTCCTGTTCAATTACTGAAAAGAGGCTTTTGCCCCTCATCACAGTCCATACGAATGTCCAAATGTTTTAAATGGGTCCTTTTTTCTCTATTGGCTTCATGATGAAAACTCATGGGTCCGGAAGGTTGATGCAGCAGGTCTGTTGAGAAACTGGAAATCTCGAACCGACTGTTTTCTTTCTTTCTCGGGCTCTAGATTCGATGACATCAAGGTTCAGGAACACTGATTTAGGAGATCTCACTCAAACTGGCTTAGGTAGGCTCCAGTTTTTCTCTGCTCCATGCCGAAGCTTTTATTCTTTTCCTACAAGAAAACACAAACATGCCTTCGACCCCAAATTAGGGTCTTCTCCACTGTTTAGTGCATGGATGTCTCCATTTGACCTGAGCAATGGTTGCTCAAGTTCCATCATGCCAGAATCTGTCTGAAGCTCACTGGCATTCACATTATAAAATTTTTAAATGAGGAGTGTATTATTTGATGAGTCATATGGGGACTGGGGACATTATTCCCCCTTTTTTATTTTCTAAAAAAATTTTTTGAACTGTTGAAGCTGGACCATAATAGTAGAAGGATTTGTCTACCCTCCTTGGTTAACTATCTAGATAAATTTAGATTATTTGTAGATGACCATTAAAAAGGACATATCCATTAAATATTTCCCAAAAACTTCTGAAAATCACTCAAAGTTTGTAAACTATAATGTGTCCAAATAACTTGTGAAAATTATTTGAAGTCTGTGAGCAGTCTTTCCCAATCTAACCTGTAGAGCTCTCACTAGCTGACAAGGCCTCATTTGCATCTTAAATTTTTCTGTAAAAACATTAACAGACTGGCTGGATGTTCCTTTTGTCTATATTTAAAGCAATCTAGGTAGCTTCTTAACTATTTTTGAAGGGATTTAAGTATCCTTTTAATCATATAAGCAGTTCACACTCATGCATTCACAATCACATTTCATACATACCGGTGTGGCCACACCATACATTCAGAACATACATGCATCTTTCAGTCATCCTTTTTCCCTAGGTCATGATTAGTCTGTTGCAATGAAGCTTCCTTAATTGAAATCTATGTAAAAGAACAACTCCAGCCAATCCTTGAACTAAGAGGTTAAAAAGTCCTGTATGTTCTCTATCATTCCTCCATTTGAGCTACAGTCATGGGGTACAGCTGTACCTACTCCTTGTAACTCTGTAGATGTGAGGTGGAGAGGCCAAGCTTTTGGCCATAAGTTTTTAGAGATGACTCACAAAATAGAACTTAAAGGTAAACAAAATTTTCCATTCTATATACCTTTGTCTTTTTCTTTTTCTTTACTTAATACCAGTACCTTTTTACTGTTACAAATTTTTTGTTTCACCCATTTTTTTTAAATCAGGGTTTCTCTGTATTGTTTGAGGCTGTCAGTCCAGCCTGGCCTCGAACTCACAGAGATACGCCTGCCTCTGCCTCCCCAAGTGCTGCCTCCCCACCGCCCAGCTTGTTACCAAATTTTTTTTTTTTTCCGAGACAGGGTTTCTCTGTACTATTTGGAGGCTGTCCTGGAATTTGCTTTGTAGACCAGGCTGGCCTTGAACTCAAGAGATCTACCTGCCTGTGTCTCCGGAGTACTGGGATTAAAGGCGTGTGCCGCCAACGCCCGGCTATTCACCCATTTTCAATCCAACTTTCAACCCAGGATGTTCCCTCATAAAGGCGTGTTGGGATTAAACGCGTGTGCCACCACCGCCCAGCTTGTTATTTTTTTTTTTACGATGTAAAGAAAACTTTAAGCAGGCTCCAAAAAGGTTCAAGAAAACTTCCTAAGAAAGGCTCCCACCAGAGAAGCTTCTGCTCTCTCCTCTACCCTGGCTGGTTCTGCTCTGACCCCAGAAACTGATCTGGGCGTGGCCGAAGAGGCGGTTAGTCTTTGGACAAGGTTGAGGTCAGGGTGGTTTCTGCGGGCAGGCCTTTTCCAGGAACTTAATGCCCCCAGGCATTGTATTGTTTTTAGTAAACATGTTTTTAGTAAACATTGTCTTACAGCTGCCTACTCCCAGGCAGAAGGGGAAGTGGGTCTCTGCTCAAGGTCTGGTGTTCCCACAATTTATTATATGCTAGGTCTTTTGTGACTGCAAATATACAAACATAAAGGGATTGGGACTGCCATATTGTTCACTTATTGGCTTTCTTAGCTATTAATGCAATACCTCTATTTGAACCTCAAATATTTGAAATGCCCTGAATGCAATACCTATTTTCTGTATTCATTGATTGAGCAACTATTCAGTGGGTAGCTATTAGGTAACTAACACTGAATTGTTTGTGTTAAAAGGAAATAATAAGAAAACCTAAGTTTGTACCTGCCATCTAGGTAGAGTATAGCAGGTGTACAGTCACAGAGTGACCAGGATGTTATCAGATGGAGGCAAAGGTACCAAAGCTGTAAGAATTTTGACTCTGGAGTGATGGGGGATGTCTTTCTGAATGCTATAAATATATATTTCTCTTATTGATTGATGAATAAAGCGAGCAGGATATAGCCAGTAGGAAGTATAGGAAGCTACCAGACTAGGAGCATTCTGGGAGAGGAACAAGAGAATGAGTCACAAAAGAGATGCCATGTAACTACCTGGAAATTAGAGCTCCCAGACAATCTTCAGCAACCAAAATCACATGAAGATACATAGATTAATAAAAATGGGTTAAGCCGGGCAGTGGTGGCAGGCAGATCTCTGTGAGTTCGAGGCCAGGCTGGACCGACAGCCTGCAAAACAATGCAGAGAAACCTTGTCTCTTAAAACCAAAAAAAAATAAATAAATAAAATAAATAAATAAAAAATGGGTTAATACTTAAGAAACAGCTAACCAATAAGAATCCTGAGCCATCAGCCAAACAGTTTATAATTAATATAAACAACTGTGTTTTCACTTGGGACTAAATGGCTGCAGGACCAGGTAGGACAGAAACCTCCATCAACATGGAGACTCACATGAAGACTCGATTTTATCCTGGCCAATATAGATCTTCTGGTTTTTGTTCTCTTTAACATGTTTTCCAAATCACTATCATCTCATATTCCCTCGGCAAATATTTCAAACTTTTAACAAGCTGTAGTGCCACTCCATATTTCTTTTATTGTCCTTTCCCTTCTTTACGCAGCTAACAAATTCTATCCTCCTTTGCCTGAAGAGAATTTGTAGCAACTGAGGAAGCCAAAAATACACATTTGTCTTGCTTGTTTCCAGAAAAAAAACTAAGCTTGTGGCATAAACAAGGTAGTTTGAAGAATATGAAAGAAGAAAAATTTAGCCAGACTCTAAAGTAATTCCCCCTGGGCTTTGAGAGTGAAGAAACATGGAGATATATGCAAGTTTAAAAGGCGAAAGGGAGCTGCATAATTCTTCTCTGCTATCCCATAGGTTTAGAAAGCATCTGGATGGAAATGGTATGGAAGCCAGGTATGCAGACGTGTGCCCTCCAGGAGTAGCTCTGAGGCTATGGAGAATGGTTAGATCTCACAGGACCATCTTGCTCCTCCTATTTTAACATCTGATTATTGTGAGATCTGGAAGAATGTAGGGGAGGTTTATTTAGAATATTTCAGAACCTGTCAGATGAGATTCATGCCATCAAGAAACATATACTGTATTTATACAAGAGGGCCATAGTAAAGAAACTACTGGAATGCCTGCTCCATTATTAGGGGGAAGGTCTTTTTTATTGTGAATAGAAAATATCCAGAGGGATCTGGAAAAATCCAATGGAAAGAAAAAGAATTAGACTAGTTGTGGTCAGGAGACTGGACATAGCCAGCATTATTTGTGAGAGAGGTTAAAGAGCAGAGAGAGAAGAGTGGATATAGATAATGTCAAGATATGCTAGATAGTGAACAGGGGGAATCATTGTCTTGATATAGAAAACAAATGGGTATTTGGAAGAAGGGAAGCCTTGCAAGATGAGGAGGGTCAGGATGCTACTCTGGGGCCTTTGAAATGTATTACAAGTACTTGTGAGTAGGGGCTGGGGGAGCCACAAGTACATATCAGTGTAAAGACACATCCCTTCTTCCAGAGACAAGAAAAATGACTCCTTCTGGTGGACAGGGAACCTGTTTAACAAGTTCCTGAGAATTTCTAGCTTTATTGAAACACCAAGATCCTTCTATAGTCCACCTTCATTTCTAGTCATAAGAACTTCCTGAGACCAAGCACTATTATAGCTTCTAGCTTATCATTTGCCTTTTGTTCAATTACAACTTCTTCCATGATTCAATTGAATTTTCTCAGGGCACCAAAATGAGAAAATAATTTATGGAGAAAACAAACTAAGGAACAGGGAAATGGAAGCAATGAAATGTTTTTCTAAAAACTGGTATTGTCCCTCTTTGGTACAAAATAGCATGCCTTCATAGTAGATGGCATTTCTCAGATTTCACAGCTTTAATGACTAAACATTCATTCCTTGCTTGAAGTGTTTGTCATGAGTGGCTATTCCCAAAAAATTCTGGAATTTATCTAAGGAGTGTTTCTTTTACAAAGATTACTAATTGCTGTTCCTGAATTTATTACAACTCAAAGTTTCAGGTTACATGTTAATTCCACAGCTATGTCTTCAGTCCTAAATAACTGATGTTGATTATTCAATTAGATATTCTCTCTCAGTGGTAGCTGATTTGGAATGGTATTGTATTGTAACAATCATAGTTAAATCTTATGTTGTGTTTAAGCGTCTCCCTGTCCCAATGTGATCACCAGCTGATTCTACATCACTCAACATAAGGTATGATACATAATATTGTCTTGAGTAAGCATGTGGCAGAATAAATATTGGATTGACAAAATCAATATTAGTTTATTCTTTTAATAAATATATGCTTATACACATGTATCTACAAGTGTTCATATACTCATATGTATGCATACATGGGTATGTAAACATATTATGCAAAAGATAATCTTTTGAAAACCTATTTTTCAGTATTTTCGTTCATTTGTGTGTGTGTGTGTGTGTGTGTGTGTGTGTGTGTGTGTGTGTGAGTGTGTATTATAGGTATGGGTATGAATGCCATGGCATACATATGGAGATCAGTTGACAACTTGTGGGTTTCTGTCTTTCCTTCTATTCTATGTTGTCCTGAACTCAAACTTGAGTCCTAAGCCTAGATGGCAAATATCCTTACTCAGTGAGTGACCCTTTGGCCATTAAAATACTTTCTACTTTGTATGAAATAGAAAAATAATAGGTTATAGCATTTAACATAAGGTTAAAGTATATTGCAGTAAATTGCTTTTTGTGTTTCTTTCTCTAACATTGATTTTTAGACCAAACTTATATAATATTCCACTAAAACAACTACATTGACTGGATGAAAGTCATAGTGTGATGATGAAGTCAAGGTTACTATTCAGTTATACTTCTTCCTGGAACATTAATTCTTCATATATTTCTACATCTAAGACAGACTTTTACTGCTACAGACTAGACTTTTCAAGAGAGACAGAGAGGGAGAGAGGGAGAGAGAGAGAGAGAGAAAGAGAGATTTAATATAACTGCATTGCATTAGCATGTTAAACATTTCAGAAATCAATGTGAAAAGAAAAATGAATCCACAATGAGTACAAACTAATCCACTGAAAACTTTTTAATTTGTTGCAACACTTCAGTCAGCTACATTTAGAAATCTAAAAAATTACATGTATCTTCAGATTTGTTAAAGATAAATGGTGAACTCATATGTGTAGAAAATATTACCTAAGAACTGTTCCTTCGCATAGTGCAAAGTTTCTAATTGCAGTGTTCACAAAATAATATAAAATCTTTATTACAGAAATGAGACCCAGTAACCAGTAAATTCATTTAAGTTTAATGGGGCACAAATCATAAATGCCATGAACACATTTCGAATTTTGGGTCTAGTGAATTTCAAGTATACATTAAGGAAGTTTTGGTATCTTGCACCCATCCAGCAGAGGTAACTTTTGGGAGAGGAGAACCCATGGGGATGTTATGTGAAACTGGAAGTATATTTTCTTGACAATAGAAAATATATATTTAGAAATTTCATTCAAGCCTACAAGTTCCAGTGCGTAAGCACAGCGTAGATGAACCAGGTGCCATTAAATAAATAGTATTAGATTTTAGTTTCTTTTTTGTTGAGCAGAGGTGAACACACACACACACACACACACACACACATGCTGCAATGCTGTACTGATCAATATATGTTTTAGTTAAGGTAACATGCCACTATTAGTCAAATGTGTCAATGGATCATCGATGTTGGATTTGAATGAATATATCCCGCCACATATATTAACACACAATAGAGCAACTGATGCTGTTTGTAGAATCTGCATAAAGGGAGAAATGGAGAGATGAAGAGAATAGAAGACACCCGAATTATGATGCCAACTGATAATACTTTTTCAGAGAAAGAAAACTGATGAGAGAAGCAGTGTGGTGGGTGGAAGAGGTGGCTCAGATCCTGCAGTCAACACAGTGGATGAGACTCAAAAGAGCTAGCAGTGTGGTTCCTGTCCACATATAGTGACCCTGAGATTCAGAGGGTTGATGATGTAAAAATATAGACAAAATAAATAGGTTAAAACAAAACAAACAAATAAAAACACTGGGCAAAGAATAACTATTTGCTTTACTCATCTCTTTTGCTAGATTCAAATCTAGTGAGACAGATCAAGCACCATTGTGACCTCTAGTGATCTAAACGGATGACACCAATTGGTAAGCTAAGCAATAGTGTAGAGACCACCTCAAATGCCCATTCCTGATAGTGAACTTGATGTCTATAACCATCCTGGAGCCTTCATCCAGTGACTGATGGAAGCAGAGGCAAACACCCACAGTTAAATACTGAACAGAAACCAAGGAACCCAGCGACAGAGAGAGGAACGATGAGCAATTTGGCAAAGAATGGGCTGGCAAAGCCAGCAGAGACAGCTGATCTGAACAGGAGAGCGCTCTTGGACCCCAGACCAACAGCTGGGAGGCCAGCATGGGACTGATCCAGACCACCTGAATGTGAGAGTCAATGAGGAGGCCTGGGCAACCTATGGGGTCCTGAGCAGTGGATCAGTGTTTATCCCTCGAATACTAACAGACATCGTGTGTCCATAACACAAAGAGGGTTGCTCTCTCTGCCTGGACTCTTAGGGAAGTGCCTGGACCCTACCCTGAGTGAAATGATAGATTCTAGATATCCCCTATGTAGAAGGAATTGGCAATGGGGTGGGAGGATGAGGGGGGGATGGTGGGGAGGTGCAGGAGGAGGGGAGGGAGAGGGAACTGGGATTAACATGTAAAACAAGCTATTTAAAATTAAAATAAAAAATTTATTCTAAAAAAATAACATGCTGTATAGAACCCTGCCAGCTATATTTGTTCTGTTGATTCAACTGCTAGATTCATATGAAAACATCCTTGTACATAGCCTCAAAGTCAAATAGCTTCTAATATCTAGAAACTTCAGGCCAACATATGTGCCACATAAAGAAAATAATTTCACCATTTTTCATTTCTGCTATTACTGTCACAGTAGCTGAGTTCAACATCATGCCACCATTTTCAGGTTCAAAATACCCAAAATACCGTGTGTCTTAACTTCATCTACATATTGAGGATAACTGCTGCTTCTAGAATTGAAATTTTTAAATGATATGAAATTCGAATTGCCCACTCTTAGGCATATACCCAAAGGATGCACATTCATACAACAAGGACATCTGTCTAACTTTGTTCATAGCAGCATTATTTGTAATAACCACAACCTGGAATCAAGCTAGATGCCCCTTAACTGAAGAATGGATAAAGAAAATGCAGTAGTTTACACATGGAGCAGTGCCTGGGTGTCGGGGGGGAGGGGACAATGAAGTCTTGCAATTCACAGGCAAATGGATGGAACTAGAAAAAAACATCCTGAGTGAGGTAACCCAGCCCTGAAAGACAAACAGGAGCCTTCATTCAGTAGCTGATGGAAGCAGAATCAGAGATCCACAGATAAGCTCTCAGCTGAACTCCTAGAATCCCATTGTAGAGGGGGAGGAGTGATGAGCAAAGGGGTCAAGACCATGCTTTGGAAGCCCACAGAAACAGCTGACCTGAGGAAGTGGGAGCTCACAGACACCAGTCTGGCAGCTGCGGAACCATCATAGGACCAAATCAGGCTCCCTGAATTAGTTAGGAGAACTGGGCAGTCTATGGGGCTTCTGGTAGTGGAACCAGTATTTATCCCTAGTGCATGAACAGACTTTGGGAGCCCCTTTCCTATGTAGGGACACTCTCTCAGTCTAGATACATGGGGGAGAGCCTAGACCCTACCCCAAATGATATGACAGACTTTGATGATCACCCATAGAAGGCCTTACCCTCCCTGGGGAGTGGATGGGAGAGGGAACTGGGATTGATATGTAAAATAAGATCGTTTTTGAATTTGAATTGCTTAGCATGGTACAGACTCAACAAGAAATCAACCAATGGATATTAGTCACTATTACTACTACCAAAATTAATATAAATTATGTAATTTGACTGCCTGTAAAATATACCTTTTTTTCAATTATTTATTTATTTTTATAGGTATGTGTGTATATGTGCCTGAATGCATTATGTACACCCATACCTGAAGCTTCTGAAAAAGGCAGAAGATGTTGGGTCCCCTGGAGCTGGAGGTTAAGTGACTATTAGCTTCCAGATGTAGATTCTGGGAACAGAACCTGGGTCCTCTGCAAGAGCAGTTAGCATTACTAACTACTGAGGTATCTCTCTAGACCCCTTATGTAAGTCTAATAGTAGGTTAGGATATTGAATTTTATGGAGAGTAAAAAATATTGGATAAAGTACATGAGTGACTGTCATACTGAAGAGTCTCTTAAAGAAGGCTGAATATTGCATAGAGGTGAAAAGGAGGAACCCTAGCATCAACGACTTTAATGTGAGTCATCTGGCCTTATCTCAGACTATGTTACATAAATTTGACATCTCTAATTCTGAGACATTCTCTGTCTGTGGAGTTGGCCCATCTTGGATTTTATTTTACCTCTGACATGTTCTCTTGATTTATATTTATGATAGCTGTTTCCAAGACACAATCTGAAATATTTAGAAGCTAGTAAAGCCTTTAACAAGTTATAGATAACAATAATCTGATGGTGAATGGAGCCTTATCAGTTATGGTTTACATTACCCCACTTTCTTTGCTTCATAATGGACCAGCTCACTGGTGTGTTTATGTCAATGGTAAGCCTATTTTGCCAACAAATCTAATATTCTGCATGTGAGTAACTTGTTTACTAAGCACCATTTGTTGAAAATGCTATCCTTTCCTCAATGCATTTTTGTGACATTTTCTAGAATCAGTTGGATATAGATATGAACAGATTTATAGGGTTTCTGTGTTGCCCCATTGGTCTATATGTCTGTCATATTGCTAGTATTGTGCAGTTTTGGTTATACTTTGTATTCTGCATCAGATCCCCTGTGACTAGTATTACAGATGGTTTTGATATACTATGTAGGTGCTGAGAATTGAAACTGGGTTTTCTTGAAGAGATCTTTCTTACAATTGTCAGAATGGCTAGGATCAATAACACACGTGACAACTCATGCTGGAAAGGATGTGGAGTACTGGAAATGACTGGGAACACTCACCCATTCCTAGTGGTAGTGCAAAATTGTACAGCCACTGTAAAAATCAGTATGACAATTTCTCACAAAGACAATAATTGATCAACCTTATGATCTAGCTATACAGCTCTTGGGCATATTCCTGAAGGGTGCTTCATACTACCATAAGGGCACTTGTTCAATCATGTTCATTGCTGCCCTATTCATAATAGCCAGAAATTAGAAACAATATAGATGTCCCTCAAGAGAAGAATGAATGAAGAAATTGTGCTGCATTCACATAATAGAGTGCTACTCAGCTCTTGAAAACTGGCATTATGAAATATGAAGGCAAATGTGGAGAACTAGAAAAAATCGTCATGAGTAAGGCAACCCAGACTCAGAAAGATAAATATGATATTTATTAACTTATATCTGTATAATAGCCATTAGATCAATGATAATCAAGTTATAAATATTAGACTCAGAGATGTTCATATTTTTTCACAAAATTTTTCCTTTAATTTTTGAGACTATAATATAATTGAATTACTTCCCCTTCCTTTCCCATACCCCTGCTTGCTCTCTTTCCAATTCATGTCTTCCTTTTCCATTGATTACTGTTACATACATGTGTTTTTATAAAATTCAATAGTCATCTATCTAAGCAAAAAAATGTGTTGGATAACAAGCACATTTCTTATGAAGTGTCATCAAGAGATGCAAGTGAAAGCAATACTGAATGCCACTGCACAGCTATTAAAACTGGAAATTCTCAATGCTGGGGAGGAAGCAAAGACACAGATTCACTCCTTGCTGGTGGGAATTTGCAGTATAGTCTGGTCATCATATAGATTCATAGACACCCTATTCATGTATTCCAATAATCATGCCCCTTAGTGTTTCCCCAGAGGAAATGCAAATTTATGTTCACAGGAAAACTCACAAAAAGATGTTTTTATTAGCTTTCCCAATGATTTCCAAAGTATAGAAGCAACTAAGATTCCTTTAAAAGGGTGAATGGGTAGAAAAAAATGAGTGTTATATCCACAAAATTCAACATGTACCACTAGAAAGAAATATACTGGTAAGTCATGGGAAGGCACGAAGGAACCTGAAATTGATGCTACTTGGCAAAACAAACTGTTATGGAAAGATCATATACTTGATTGATTTAAATATATGATACTCCAGTGATACAAAATTGTGAAGACAACCAGGTGTTGGTGGCGCACGCCTTTAATCCCAGCAATCTGGAGGCAGAGGCAGGCAGATCTCTGTGAGTTCGAGGCCGGGCTGGACCGACAGCCTCCAAAACAATACAGAGAAACCCTGTCTCGTAAAACCCAAAAAATTGTGAAGACAGTAAAAAGAAGAATAGTGGTTTCCACAGATTAGGACTTGAAGAATAGATATGTAGGTAGAATATAGAGGATTTTTCAGATAGTAAAAAGCTGATTGATACTACTCAAGTGACACTCTAATTTTCCAAAGTTATAGAATGCCCAAGACCAGTAGTTACCCTAACACAAATGATAAAACCTGGGTGGTTATGAGAGGTCAGTAGAAGCTCATCAATTGTACCACTGACCTTACCAATCTGATGTTAAAATTGGGAGATCCAGATGTGTAGAAAGGAAAAAGCATGTAGAAATTTCTCTGCAGTTACACCATCGAACTTACTAGTCTGGTGTTAAAAATGGGAAAGCTAAACATGAAGAAAGAAAAGAGCATGTGGAAATTTTCTGTCTCTCTCTTAATTTTGTGATGCTCTGAGAAGAGAATTTTAAAAGGTTATGTACTGTGTTCTTTCATTCGCACATGTACTGTAAAAAGCAAAGCTAGAGAGGCGTTAAGGAAGTCATTGGTTGCCAGGGCTTTCTGGTAACACTGATAGACTCTGAAAAATACTGAACTTAAACCTTTGTCTCTTTTCTCTAAACCAGCGATTACATTTGAATTACAACAAATATGGATAAATTCCAAATAATGGACATTCTATCAAAGTACTTGGCCATTCCCTATCATAATAGTTCATAATAGTCAAGGTCAAAGAGAGAGAGAGAGAATGAGAGAGAGATTCTCTATCATTATTGGGATGTGTCTAATGTGTCTATACTCCCTGTACTACTTATACGCCACTTTCCTGACTTTGAAATTTTATTTTAAAAATTAAAAGTAGAGCTGTAGAGATGGCTCAGTGATTAGGAGCACTAACTGCTGTTCCAGAGTACTTGTATTCAATTCCCTGTACCAATACTGTAGTTCACAAACATCTGTAATTGCAGTTCCAGGGAATCTTAGATTATCTTCTGACCCCTATGGGCACCAAACATACACACAGTACATAGATATACATGCAGTCAAAATACTCATATATATATATTTATATATAAAATAAAACAATTAAAAAGAAATCGCATCCAATGCACATACATAAACTCTCACACACATTTGTTCTCACCACACTCACATAAAAATCACACAATTGTATTCTCTCTCTTTCTCTCTCTCTTTCTCTCTCTCTCTCTCTCTGTCTCTCTCTCTCTCTCTCTCTCTCTCTCTCTCTCTCTCTCTCTCTCTCTCTCTCTCTCTAATCAACTCAACCCAAAGCAACTAAGAGAAATTTATTTGTTCTAAGAATTGAAGAGCTCAGAGAAATTTGCCAGCCTTGGAAAGGATAGAACTTGGCATTCAAAATGTCACTTGATCTCTGCAGTTCATCACTGATTTACTCTGCTGCCTATGCTCTTTGCAGACTTCCATCAAACGATGGAAAGTGACCAACAGCAGTGTACATTCCTGTTCTTCTAGATCAGCAGCATTTCTTTAAAATATGTCTCTTCCCAATAACTTTAAAGAAAAATTCAAGACTGAGTCTTACTGCACCAGATGCCTGGGATCATCAGTTAACACTGTGTTAAAATAGGTTGCCTTAGAACAGCAAATTATAGTCATCTAGCTAATCTTTTGGAGTAAGAATGTGTTGTGTGTGCTTCCTTGTGGATGCTGAAAATTGAACTGGGTACCTTGACTGAGCCATCACTCCAGTCAAACATTCTTAATGTGGGTGATAATTGTGTGACTTGATCTCTTTGTGGTGCTCCTGGCAGTGGGACCAGGATTTATCCCTCACACACCTGTGCATGAACTGGCTTTTTGGAGTCCATTCCCTATGGTGGGATATCTTGCTCAGCCGTGATTCAGGGGAGAGGGGCTTGATCCTTCCTCAATTTGGTATGCTGGACTTTGTTGACTCCCCAAGGGAGGACTTATCTCCTTCTGAGAAGTGGATGGAGGGGGGGTGGGAGAAGAAGAGAAGGGGTAACTGGGGTTGGTATGTAAAATGAAAAGAAAAAATTTTTAAAAAGAATGTGTTGTGGGGGCAGGGGAAGCAAAAAGAAAGAGCTGATGACAAATAAGCATGAGTGAAAAAATGCTGAGTATTATTTCAATTCTTGGACTTGCTTACTGAGTACAGGAATAAGACAGAAAATAATGTATAGACAGAGCAATAAGTCTAAGGCGGCAACAGGATAATCATCCAGTTTTAAACAATTTACTTTTCGATATGTAGAAGCAATGAGTTGGAGTTTTCTAAAGTTAAAAATAGATAGGGAAACTAATGGAGAAGATACAAAACATCAGAATATATTTGTTTATACACCGTATTTTTTATACTACAGGAAAATGTATAACACTATAAGAGCTTTTACACACCACCTACTGGAATTGTTATACAGAGCAGAGCAGGCAAGTAATCAAAGAACTCACTGCTTTCATAGTAAAAGAAGTACTGTGTCCTGTGATCCATTTGACTTTAAAAATGAAATGAATAATGTTGTGCATTTACAAAGATTGAAATAAAAACTAAAATCAGTCTTCATTTTACTATAGTTCTTGGATTTTTAGTAACAAAATGAAGCCCGATGCATAAAACATGTGCAAATTTCATAATCTTAGGTACAAGTTTAATAAAGTATGTCTTCTATTTCTCCTCTTTTCCTCCAAATGACTCTCTCTTCTCTTTGATCATGAAACAGAAGCCAGCACAAAATGAACTCAATGGCATTTTTGTAAGTTCTGAAACTCATGTGTAGTCAGGTTTTTCTCTTTTTAATGCTTTAAAGTGTATTTTATTATATGTTATGATTTCTGTTTCTGTGTTTTGTACAGGATTTCTGTGTGCATGAATATATGCTTCTCTGCATATGTATTTATTTCTTTTGCATTTTCTTTGGCTTTTTTGTTTGCTTTTTCCTATCTTGGTTTGATTGTTTATATTTATTATTATTATTATTTAGATGCCTGTTTGTTTTCTAATGAGAGAAAGAAAGACTGTAGATTTGGATGGGTGTGAAAGTATGAAGTTTCTGGAAGGGGTTTAAGGGAGGAGAAACTTCAGTCAGAATATACTGTATATAAGAAATCTACTTTCAATAATAAAAGACACCTATTAAAAAGGAAAAAAACCTCCTCTAGTCACTAGCAATAAAAAGTAACCTATAATTATATTTCAAAGAAAAATTTTGAGACTAAACAAAGACAGAAAAAGTGTCCATGATTGATCAGGTCTCATAAATTGCTTTTGAATGACTAAAAAGTCTTATATTTTTATATTCACTGTAACTAGAACAGAAAATGGGAAAATAACCCAATGAGTCCCATAGGGAAATTTGCCTTTGATCACTAGCAATACAGCAATATAAAAAAACAAAAACTTAGCAAAATTAAATAAATATCTGTATCAACACACATATGTAGCTAGGATACAGTGTTATTTCTAAAATCAAAGAGATTGTTTGCTGTGACCTGAACTGTGTCCCATTGATGTTTTGGGTTGAAGTACTTAAGAATGCAGTTATTTTGGGAGATTGAAGTCTAAATGGGAATATAAGATTAAAATGAAGTTGTACACTACCCCTTAATGAGATTGTCATCCTTGGAAGAAGTTGAAATTAAGGCACAGACATACAGAAAGATGGCCATGCAAGGATTTGGGAAGAAATTGTCATCTAAAAGGCAAAGAGAGGCCTCAGAGATATCCCCTGCTGCCAATGCCTTGATTTTAGAATTTCCGCCTCCAAAACAATAAAGAAGTAATTGTCTATTGTTCCCTCGATCTATCAAGGCTAACTTTCATTGTGCCATGGAATTATACATCTACAAAAGGATGGGAAGAAGGTTTTGTCCAGCAATTATAAAACTACTCGTTTTTTCTGTATTTGCTTGCTTTGAAAAAGTATAAAAGCAGTCCTTTCTTATACAAATTCAAACAAAGCATGAAATTCCAAAGGAAACTTATTTTTTTCTTATTATTTCTTATTTATTCTTTCCTTTGAAGAGAAAATGTATTTTGTTTTACACATATACCCTGATTGTATAAGTAGTAAGTGTTAGGATCTGCCCAATAAAATAATTAATTGCTATTACAATAATTAAATATTTTCCAAATTCTCAGTCTCCTTAGAGAGAAATAAACTATGGACTTCCAACACCCAATCAGCAAAGGAAAGTCCTGTATTATTGACACCAAATAAAAACTGTCTATCCCTGGTGCATGAGCTAGATTGTTGGAGCCCATCCCCTATGAGGGTATGCCATGCTCAGTCTTAAAGTGTGTGTGAGGGGGTGATTCTTTGTCCTGCCCCAAGTTAATTTGCCAGACTTTATTGCATCCCCATGGGGACCCTCACCTGTTGGGAGGAATGGGCTGGGGGGGTGGAAGTAATGGGAAAGGGGTAGGAGGAATAACTTTGATTGGAATGTAAAATGAAATTTAATAAAATAAATTTAATAAAATAAATTTAATAAAATAAAATAAAAACAACAAAAAACTGCATGTCTAGGGAGGAATGGGTAAGAAATATATTTAGAGAGAAACACAGGGAGGAATGATGTTTCCCAGAGTTCTCACAGGCCACAGAAGGAATATCAGTTTTGCTACTTAATCCAATGTGAATCATCAAGAAATAATTTTACTCAAGGAAGCGATAATGTTGACACATTTTCAGTAATGGAGACAAAATACCTGGCTAGTCGTGTAAGAATCGCCTTCATCAAAGGGGAGATGTTGACTTAGAGCAAGGCAGAAAGAAAAGAGTTGATGAGATACAGTCCCACTAGAATAAGCTTTAGAGATCTTGCTGATATGTTCTCTACCAAAGGAATGAAATAATTTGCATAAGTCTTAGGTCCTTGACTTGAATAGTTCACTGAATTGTACATCATTAACTGAAGAAGAAACACATGGAAGTAGAGATGAAAGAAGAGAAATGAGAACTGAGAAATTAAGAGGTCAGCATTGACTATATTAATTTAAACAATGCATTATCTAGTAAAGAAGAAGTTTTACATGGATAATATTCTAAGTAATTTAAGCTCTGTAAATTATAGTCTGCTATTTACCCTGGCAATATCTGATTTGAGGTAATGCATAATTAGAGGAGACTATGATAATAAGAACAAAATGGGAATGAGTTTTCCCCCAAAGAGTCACAGTGAATCAGGAAGAAAGCAGATTTAAAGTATGATAAAGGACCACACATAAACTGGACAACTGTCTTTCCAGGTATCACTGAAAGAATATTTTAATTGGGGGACAAACTGAGAGCATTGTGATGGAAAGGGGCAATTGTGTAGAGTGGGTATGAGGACATGTCTTTGATAGCAGACATATAGGTTCCAGGACAGGCCAGAAAGGTCTCTGCATAGTTTGGTAGCAGATAGGAGTGGAATGATATTTTGTGACAGCTCCAAGTGGCTCATATATTATAGTAAGAAGATAAAGTAATAATTTTCATTGCATCACTTGTTATTATTAGTAGAATTTATTTTATATTTAGCATATGAGATACTGAAGTTTGTTATTAATTATCATGGAAACATTTTACTGTGGGGCACCTTGCTCAAAATTGCTTCCCAATTTTTTCTCGTCCTTCCTGTTCCAGTCACAATAGGTCCCTTCTGACTTAGTGTGGGTTTCTATGGCTATGATATCACATCATAACCAAAAGCAATTTGAGAAGGAAAGGAATGATTTCATTTTACAGTTCTTCAGGTTACACTGCATCAGTCAGGGTAGTCAGAGTGGAAACACAGAGTAGTCACCTGGAGGCAGGAAGTGATGAAGAAGACCTAGAGAGATGCTACATTTTAGCTTGTGTCTCATAACTTACTCAGTTTCTTCTCTTATGCAACTCAGGGCCACCTGCTCAGGAGGGGCATTGCCCACAGTGGGTTGGTCTGGGCCGTCCCACATCAACAATTTCTCAACGAAATGTCCTATATCCTTGACGATAGGTCAATCATGTGGAGGCTTTTTCTCAATTAAGTCCCTCTTCCCAAATAACTCTAGCTTGTCATTTGGGACGTAAACAGACCAGCACACATTCCACAACCCAAGTTGCACTTAATAATATCCCTTCTGCCTTCATACTGTATGTGTGTGTGTGTGTGTGTGTGTGTGTGCATGTAGTCAAATCACAATCTCACATACCATAAAAATGTTTTGTCTTTTCACCCTACATCCATTACCATTGCTGATTTTATTCATAACATCCAAGTTATGGAATCCACTGAGAGCTCCATCAATATGTGAATAACTGAAGAATATGCAGGTCACATATATGTGCAATAAATTCCCACATAAATATAAATAATAAAAAATCATCTTCTTTCAAAAAGGAAAACATAGCATGTATATCCAGATATACTTTTACCTGTAAGAAGAATGAAATATTGTCACCTGTAGGAAAATGAATCAACTACCAATCATCATATTCAGCAAAATATGCCAGAATCTAGGAAGTTAAGCATCATGTGCTGTCCTGTAACTTTTAATTCAAAGACAGGCCCAAAGCACTAGAAGTTGATTGAAAAGAGAGATTAAAATCTTGTGAGTAGGGGCAAATGGGACAAACAGACTGAAAACAGAACAAAGATGGGGAGGTGCAAACTAATAAAATTGCTAGTAACCAAGGATAATGCACGGAAGTCCTGCATCAGGAGACCTGCATCTGAAATTCCCGGTCCTACAGGAACCTTTCATTGGGTCAGACTGCTTGGCTGATCCAAGGGGTCAACAGAAGCCAGACTATAGACTGTTTTCTATCCTCACTAAATCAAGGCCCCAGAGAAGGGAATCTACTTCCAGAAGTTACTAGATTGTGTGTTCACTTCACCCTTTCCATTATTTCTAATACGATGCAAAGGTCACCCTGGAGCTTACTCATTGTCCAAGATAAACCCCATTCCAATGTCTACTCTTCCCTTGACAAAGGTGGAGATAACTAGGTCATGAATCTCCCTTCCATGATGTTTGTGGAAGTGGCCCTTCATACAAGAAAAGGGCTAAAAGAACAATGCTGTCTTTCTCAATGACATTGGAACTTTTGGCTAAATGTAGTTAATTTTTTGCACAATTGTCTCTAATGTTTGCAATAATAAGAATACTCAGCCTTCTTTTCCTTCTCTTTCTAGTTTTTCCTAAACCTTCTCTTGACACTGCATTTTCCTGTTCTGAATTCATGAATATAACTCTATATTTCTACTAAGCAATACATCCATGTTCATATTCAAATATGATAGTTAATTTTATTTAATGTCACTCACTGTCAACAATGTATGTATCTAATAATGTATACTGCACCTCAGATTCCTCATTCATACAGTAAACTTATTTGTGTAGTTGGTTAACAGTAAAGGATTTTAGAGAATTCAATAGTATTCTAGTTGGACTTTTCAAGAGTTGTTTTAATTGTGTCTAAGTGAAGGTGCCTGTGGGGCCCAGAAGAACGCATCAAATTTAGGCTTAAAGCTATCTGTGAGTTGTCCAATGTGGGTGTAGAAAACCAAACTCAGGTCCTCTGGAAGAAGAGAAAATGTTCTTCACAGCTGACCAATCTCTCCAGCCCCTGAGAAAAAATTTCATAGTATATACTATATATACACATTAATCTATAAATACTATACAATATCACTTTAGATCTTTGATTGAGACGTGATCAAATATTCACTTTACTACAGTTTATAAGGAATAAGGTAATTTGACAAAAATCTGAATGCTTTACATACTGAAAAGGAAACTTGACCTCAGATCTTCCCAACTCATTTATTTGATTCTTTAAATAATTTTACTTTTTATTCTTTGTTAAGTTTAATACATCTATACAATATATATTGATTATATATGCCTAGCACTACCTCTTTCCAACTCTCTCTAGAGTCCCTCATTCAATCTCACTCCCAGCTTCATGTCCTATTTTTTATTTTTTAGCTTTTTTATTAATAACCCCTAAAGTCCAATTACTGATAATCATGTGTATAAGAGAGTGTGGCAATCCACTGGGCCCTGAGTACTCTACTGTGAGACACATACACAAAGAAATGCTACTCTCCTACCTATAGTAGTTATCTGTTTTTGTTGTTGTTGTTGTTGCTTCCTTTGTTCTTTGGGTGCAGCCCCCAAAAAAGGCACGGAGACTTATTATTACTTATGAATGTCTGGCATTAGCTTGGCTTCTTTTTAGACAACTTTTTCTTAACTTACATTATGTGATCTACATTTTGCCTCTTGGCTTTTACTTTTCTCTATTCTGTATGTCTTTCTTTGCTTCTTACTCTGTTGCTGGCTATGTGGCTTGGTGGATGGTCCCTGGTGTTCTCTCCTCCTTTTCTCAGTACCCCCATTCTCTTCTCTTATTTATTTTTTCTGCCTGCCAGCCCCACTTATTTCTCTCTCCTGCTTAGCTATTGGCCATTAGCCTCTTGGTTGGACAAATAAGATGTTTTAGACAGAAAGAGTAACACAGCTTCACAGAGTTAAACAAATGCATCATAAAAGAATGTAACACACCTTTGCATCATTAAACAAATATTCCACAACATAAACAAATGTAACACGCCTTCAACAGTCACCAGTATCAATAGTTCTACAAATCTGTTCATTATGGAATTTTGACTGGGCTGATATTGTGCAGAAACCTTATTCCTCCAGACTAGTTTACATAGTTCCAGACGTTGCTATGGAGAGTACTTCAAGAAAACACATCAGGGGACTTATTCAATACTGAACTCTTCATGCTACCACATGATAATCACATGAATGTTATGGGGCAATCATGTCCTCTACAGAAGACATTTCATTCTAGGTATTGTAAACATTGTCAAAAGTCCATGAATGGAGAGATCACAGGTTCTGGGCAGGGACAGACAACCACTACTGTTGCTTGCTAAATGTCTGTACTGTCAAAGTGCATTCTAGATACTCAAGATTGAAACCAGAGATCAGTGCTGCTATACTCAGACAGAGAAGCTACCTTTTACAGTGGGTAGTCTTTAATATAAGTATCATGAGTGGTCAAAGTGACAAGTATAAATAATTATGTGTGCTCAGTGAATGAGTCATCTATATCTACTTTCTATCATCCAAG
The DNA here is from genome assembly GCF_017639785.1 of Mesocricetus auratus. Lineage (NCBI taxonomy): Eukaryota > Metazoa > Chordata > Mammalia > Rodentia > Cricetidae > Mesocricetus > Mesocricetus auratus. Next base: position 22,302,150 of record NW_024429191.1, read on the forward strand.
TCTCATAGAACATGGAGAAGAGGGGGCTGAAAGAAGTTAATACCAAAATGATGGGGAGGAAAGCTGTGATATGTTCACGTCTAGAAATAACATGGATGTTGAATACATCAACTCACAGCATCTGGAGTTGTCTGTATAAGACTTGTACAAAAAAGTTTTGACTCTTAATTTCACAACTTCACAAAAATTTTCCCTCCTAAATTATACACATACACCTTCTTGTACAGATAAGTAAAAGTAAGTGTTGATTTGACCAAAGAAAGAGGGAATGAGAAATAAGCATGTGTAACAACCAAATATGACTTCGCTAAACTCCCACAGTTAGTTAGCAACTTTTCTCAGGCTGTCACTCAAAGTACTAATGTAAAGAAAAGGGTTATTTGATCATTAGGTTATTTTTTAGCATCTCATTGCTTTTCATAATGCTTATTATAAATTTAATCTTTATAGGTAGGGTCTATATTGCAAGAAAAATTGTCATACTGTTGGGGACAAGAGACAAACATGTGTGACCTAAATAGCAAGAAAGGGAACATTGGCTTTAATTATTTTAATTTCCCTGATCATACAATGTCATTACAAGTTTTAATATATCCTTATTAGGGTCAGTACTACTAACAAAGCTTTTGTGAGCTTAATCTTTACAATTCACAAATGTTTTCTTCATTGACATAATCTAACACCAGGTTGTAAAGCAATGCAATTGTTGTATACCATAATACAACAGATAAGAGTTTCATGAATTAAGTGAACAGAAATTACTTAAGCAAAGAGTAAATATTTCTTTCTTATATTACATGCAGTAATTCCCAACAGTAACTTTTATTCCTGAAAAACATTTCCTTGCTATGTATTCAAAATGGGGATAGTAATTGCAGTTATGATGTGAATATTGTAATTTTTTAAAAGTACCACAACCATGGGGGCTGGAGAGATGTGTCAGTGGTTGATATGCTTTCAATTCGATCCACCTGGTGGCTTACAACTGTCTATAATGCCACTCCTGGGACATCTGATGCCCTCTTCTGACTTCTTTGGGCATCAAGCACAATCTGGTGCATAGACATACATACAAGTGAAATACCCATACATAGACATACAGTAGTGGAGGGAGGTAAATCTGTAATCTGGATATATTGTATGAGAAAAGAATTTTTTAACAAAGGGGGCAAGTAAAAAATTCTATGAGCACAAAGTTTGATGAAAAAATATTATAAAACTTGGAAAAGTAAAGTACTGTATAATATAATTGGTATCACTCATAGAATTATTTGGTACAATTAAACTGCTAACCTTTGAGTGAGTGGCTAACTGGATGCTCCCTATAACTTCACCTTCTCTATAAATTTATTTGATTTCATATTTAGTAAATAGCAATCAAATGACAGTAAGAGGAATTGCCTGTAAGTTTTGTATTTTAATTTTATTGTCAAATGTTCCACTAACTAAAAACAAAAGATCTGACTTATTATGGCTTAGCATTGATTTATTCCCTTTACAAATATCCAGTGTAAGAACAGAATTAAGCAATTTTCCCATATCACTTAGGTGCCCTACAGTCCTTGAATTATAGTCAATAGACTTTTTGAAATGAATATTTGGTGCATCTGAAACTCCATGTCTTTGTCTAATAGTTACCATTAATGAGCACACTAGGACAGGAGCAAGTGTTTGTTATGGAAATGCCCTCATGCTCCTGGAACTAAAAGGTTGTATTAGTGTAGGCTAGGTAAGAATTTCTGTCTCATATTTAAACTGAGAATAGCTAACCCGATCTGGCAATTACAGATAATATCCCACGGCCAAATGTACGGGGGTCCTCACCTATTCACACCTTACTTTTTCATATTGACATGTTCTATCTCACTGTACTAGAAAGAATTTTGCATCCATTTGAATTAAATGAGTATTTCCTTGTTCTTAACCTCACCTCTCTATCTCCTTTCCACCCCAGGATGTTAGTGCTGACAATCACATTGAAACCTTAATGGCATGGTAAAATAGACTTTCAGGTCTAAATAGAAAAGTTTTTTCTGTAATATTTTACAGCCTGTGGCTCAAGTATTTGCAACCTGAATTAAAACTACTAACATTTTATAAAACAATTGCTATGTACCGTGTGTGATGGCTTGACAGCTATGAGACCTTTCTCTATCACTATATACACCCTAATGTAAGCAATATCAGCTGTCTGCTAAAATATTAAGTAATGCTCTGGCCAGAAAAGCTAACCATAAAAATAGATTGAATAGAGATATTTTACTACAAAGCTCAACATTCTACTACTCAGTTTTAGCCACATTAAAAATATTTGGAATGAAAGGAAATAATGAGGAGATGGTAGATGGTACATATCCATATCTATATGTATGTATTTGCGGGCAACCTGCAGTATTTATTTGCAATACAAAGAAAAATAGTTTTCTGTTTTCAAAAAGGTATGTGCTTCCTTACAAATTTAGTATTTCACTTCTGTGAGCTCAATCCCAAACCCAGTCTCTCCTGCATGGACAGTGATCTGCTTCTTTTCTTTAGAAAATGTAGTTTGTCATTACCCAGCATGCCTTTGGTTATTTGTAATAAACTTTGCTGTAATTCATATAGTATAATGGGCATTTAAACACATCAAAATTTCGCAAAAATACTATCATGGATAATAAGTCTTCTTTTCTCTGACCTTAAAACCAGAGACTGTAAGCCAGGTTGGTGGTGACCCATGGTTTTAATCCCAGCACCCAGTGGCAGGCAGATACCTGATTCCAGGATTGCCCAAACTGAATAGAGCAACCCTGTTAAAAGGAAACAAAATAAGCAAGCAAACAAACAAAATACATAGAAAAAACTTTTATTTGTTAATAATTCATCTGTATCCTTGAAAATGAAATACATGGGAAGAAAAGTTTTAATGAGATGATTCATTAATTCAGCTTTGAATTTTCTAGTACATACATCTCTTCATTTTACTTGGGTAGAAATCAAACTGAAAGCAAAAATGTTGCTCTGGGAGATAGGTGAGGGAGGCTTCTGAAATATCTACAAATCACATCTTTTTTCCAATCTCACAGGAGTGAGGAATATCCTTGCCAATATCTCAAGAAATCCACCTGTCTAGGAGGAGAGTCTTGAGAAGTAGACTGTGTGAAAAGAGAAGAGAGAAAAAGCAGAAACTTCTGCAATCTTGTGCTCGCCTTACACTTGATCTATTTTTGGATGAATTTTAGCTTGAAAAGATGTGGATCATTTTTTAAAATGAGATTTTGATATGAGAAAAATGAGACATTGGGCTGTCTTTACCAACAGGAGTGTATTGGTAGATGGGGTGTTGGGAATCATTTTCATGTATGCCGGTCTCCCCAAGCAGAGATGGTACTTAGTATATTTTGGTATAGTCTGTGTCCTTCCAGTGTGTTGAGAAGAAGAGACATTTACATCTCAGACCTCAGTGCTGTCTTCCTACAAGTGTCTTCTAGTAAGTCTGCTAAGCCCCAACGTGTCAGCTGAATTCAGTTTAGTTTGAAGATGTTTCAAAGGACATTCAGATGATGGAATAGGGTTCACAGGATGTATCACCAAGATCTAACTGGAGAGAAGAACTCCTGTTATTTACAATATCACACTCTTACTACCAACCTGAATTTGTGGAGTTACATTCTTCACAACTCCCATTGTATTTTCAAGTTCCATACTACAACTCAGTAACTATTGTCTGAGAGCAAAATGGAGAGTTGAGGTTCTAAAACTTCATGTATCTTTTATATAGGTCCTTTGGAAGGCAAGGCAAAGGAGTTATGGATGATGAAGCAATTTCTGAAGTTGTATCTTTCAAGGTTCAGTTCTTCATCTCTGGTCTTCACGGAAGTAATTTGCACATAACCCACTATAAAACATTACATCGACTTAACTGCTACCTATTGACTTTCTAGATGCTTTTGTGTCTTTGAAGTAGAAACTGAAATGTTCAGCAATATACAGCTGTATTTCTTTTTGTGTGTTGGGACGTAACAGTCTTTTTTTCCCATTGACTTAATATTATTGAACTAAAGAAGAAAGTGAACCTCATAAGTATGTGATTTTTCCATGTAAAATTGTTCATGAAGAAGAGAGTAAACAACATTGACTCTAAATGTGAATAAAATATTAATATCTCTATGAGATGTCTTGATAGGATAGTATATTTTTTTATTTGATGGCATCCTCAAAGATCTACACAAATGCTTAGGCAACTGATGAATTTGGTTAAAATACATATTTTTTAGTATTTAATAGCAATAGTAGGTAGAGTTATACAGAATCCAAGAACATATTGATGTATTCATTTAAAAAGGAAAAGAGGAAGCTTAGTTTCAGCCTCTAGTGCATGCACAAACTTTAAGTTTGCATTGTCAATCTCCATTGATGTTTTATCTGTATAATATATCAAAAACTGCATGAAAACAAATATTATAAGCCTAATTTTGGGCTATAGAGAAGATTCATCAGGTAAACACACTCGCTGCACAGCCACAAGGCCTTGAATTCATACTCTTAGGACTCAGGGAGAAAGCTGGGGGTGATCCCTTATGCTGGTAACCAGTGCTAAGAAAGAAGATAGTAACAGATAACCCCTGGCTGGAGCTGACTGGCTGCCTGTATATACAAAATACAAGGAACTCCAGGTTCTGTGAGAGATGCTGCCACAAGTAATTAAGGCAGTGTATTAGAGGAGAACACTAAACATCTTTCTCTGCCTTATTACTGCATATGAACATACACGTATGTACACACACATGTGCATACATAAATTAAACACAAGGAAAATGATTTTTAAGAACTTACTTTTTTGAACTAGAATAATAAATTCTTCGGGTTTCAAACCAAAGATACAACTAAAAGTCCAGAGATCAGCATAAACATCATATAAAATGAATTTTCTGCCCTTGGTCTCAGATTTAAAGTTATTGTGGCTACAAATGAATGATGATATTAAGTCGGTGATATTTTCATAAATATTAGCCATTCAATACACATACCTATTCTTTTAGCTTATCCATATAACACAAATGAAATAATGGAGAAAAATTATGAATGTTGAGGCTTAAAAACGAAATTTTAGCTAACATCTTTGAACTTCATATACTCAACTTTTTTGATATCTTGGTTATGTGTCCATTCCTTAGCTAATCTTAGGAACCAGAAAAGTACTAGATTGAATTTGTCTAGGACCGAGATAAAAATACTTCTTCTAGGTTAAATAATGTAGCATTGTGATAAAAAGCAGATGGGTAAGGAGTATGGTTGTGATGAAAATACAGAGAAAAACAGCAGAGTACCATGTTTTGTAATAGCATCTAGAAACTTCTACCAGATGCATAACACAGTAGCTGCTAATGCATTTTCTCTCATCCATCCACAGTGCTGACACATTTCCTATTTGATCAGTTCTAGAAGCAGTCTCTGCATTTGTTTACATGCTTGCATAGGGCTTCCTGCCTTGAGTTTCTGAAAAATCAAAGTTTCATTGTTCACATCCCTCTACAGCAACAAAACCAACATTTGATGACAGCAATTTGTCTAGGTTATGCATAGAATTATAGAGACTCATGGAGTGTTGATGATATGTGTTTATCCAAGTCAACTGCTTCCAACTTGGTTGGAAAAAAAGGGTAAGATCACAGCAAAAAAAATCTGAATAAATTACAAGTCTCAAATGAGTAAAACCAACAGGATATAGGTATGTTTCCCGATATGTTTTGGATCTAATTAAGATTAATTTGAGAAGCAGACATGTTAAAATATAAGTTGTTAATTTTGGAGACATGTCTTGGTGGTTAAGAGAGCTTGCTGGTCTTTCAAACTGCATAAGTCCTGTTGTCAGCACTTATTCTTAGCAGCTACTGACTTTCTGTAACTGCTGCAGCTCCAGGAAATCCCTCTTCAGGCCTCTGTGACAACCTGCACACAATTTCTCATATGCACACAGCAACATATAAGTACCATGAATATTAATGGATGTTTGTATGTATAAATACACACATATATAATATGCATGTATATATAGTCATGTACTGCTTTACCCTTCTCTGATGTTGCATAGTGGATTACCATTCTAAATTGTATATTTAAAAGTAGTTACAGTTATTATATCAAATATGTATAGTTACATATATTTTTTTTTAATTTTTGAGACAGGGTTTCTCTATGTAGCTTTGTAAACCAGGTTGACCTCAATCTCACAGAGATCTGACTGCCTTTGCCTCCCGAGTGCTGGGATTAAAGGCATGTGCCACTACCACCCAACTATATACACAGTTTTATCTGGTCATGGGCTGGATTTAGATCTGAGAGAGATGGAACGAGAGAAACACACACCACAAAGAAAGGGAGAGAGACAGAGAGATACAGAGGCAGACAGGTGGGCAGACAGACAGACAGAGACTGAATCATATTAAGTACTGGGAAGGAGCAATTAATGTATAGGGCAACTTGACCCTCATTTTCCTTTTCTGGCTATTGATGTAACAGAAAGCTCTTCAGTTTACTCTTATATGTCAAATAAAAAGGTATAATTATATAGATGTGACTCAATGTGATAAGAGCTAAGACACTCTCCAATTTAATTTGATGGGTAACATAAACTAATTAGGTCATTTTCTCCCAATTTTTGAAAGATGTGGAGACTGTATGTCATTTAGCCATCCAAGAATTCCCACATACTGATAAGCTTAATTACTAAATACAGCAGAGCACAATGAAATAATTCACCAGAAGAGTTAAGGAGATGACTCGGAAGAGGAAGCATTTGTCATGTAAGCATGAAGACCAATGATCAGATCATCACCTACACATAGTGGCATGACCCTGTCTGTAATCTTAGTACTGGGAGTGGAGACAGAAACTACCAAGGTTTCACTTGCCAGCTCATCAGTCATACAGTGAGTTCAAGTTTCAGCAAGAGACCCTATCTCAAGACAAGTAAGGATAAAGAATTAGAACTAGGTAAGTGAATGAAGAAGACACCCAAATGTCAGCCACTGTCCTCCATAGGGACATGTGTGTGAGCACACACACACACACACACACACACATATATACATGTGTGCAAAACCATATATAGCTCCAAATGATAATAAGAATCTATAACTCTGACTGTTGTGCATTTGTGGAAGTTAATGCTGAATATGTCTTTATGAGAAAGTCTCCTTAGAGCAGAAAGAAGCCAAGACAAAGCTAGTTCATCCAAACACTGGAAGTCTCCAGCCTCTTCTAGAAACACAGATGGGCTGTAACAAGCATTTCCTCTGGCAAATTGCACACAACAATAACAACCTTGACCTAAATCCAAGACTATGATATTAGCTTCTCAATAGTTATGTTGCAGTTTCAATATGTAACACCTCTTCTGGGTCTCCTGAACAATATGCTACCTTCTAAGAGCCACTAGAGTGTAGTAGTACCTTCTATGCTTCCCTTTTTCTATGCGCTGCAATTTTGTATAAAGTGAAGACTCAGTTCTTAGGAGAACCATGAACTCTGGCTTCATTAGCAGAAATTAACTTATAGCATCTTTTTTTATATATAGGAAACTACAGAGTGGGAAGTGGGAAGACTCTGAACCACCACACTCTATTATTTCCTGACTCCCTAGGCATAAATGGCACAATAATTATTGCTTATGGGATTAAAATTGCTTAAACCTTACCGTGAGCAATGTACAGGAAATCTTAGGCTTTCTCTGTTGAAGAAGTTTATTAGTGGGAGGAAAAATAATCTCACAAAAAAAGATACTGTTGGAATGGATTAAAAACAATAATCTTGGGTGATAAAGCACAAAATTATGCTCCTAATCTTAATATGCTAATATATTGGAAAGAATATGATGCTTGTATTGTTATTATTAAAGATTTAGCACAGTAAAATTACTCCAAAAATAATTTTGATTTTATGATAGTTTATTTTATTAGGTCGTAATACACTTTCAACACATAATAGCCTCACAAATGTATTTGTGAGCATACTAAAACAAGACAATTAATTTTCTCCTATTATTTTCCATGCATTTTACAGAATTTAGAGGAGTAAATAGAATTAAATTATGAGAAGGTGTGAAAAATTATTTTAACAATGCACATTGAAAATGTTGTTACTTTTACCTAGACTTAAAAATGAAATAATTTGTACCTAGAGTTAATGTAATCTAAGTCAGTTTTAATAATTTGTTTTGTTTCTATCGATGAAAATAATTCAAGATATAATTACATTTATACCCTTAATTCAGTGGTGCTAACAACCATATTTGGTAATGAAGTCTGATCAAGAAATAATTTTTCAGAAATGTCACTTTAATTACTTTAATTACTTTATATTATAATATATAATACTATATATTTAATACTATAATATTTCTTGATTTGGGCATCAATTATTTAGTTGACTGTCACTTATAAATAATACAATATTCATCTCCTGATCCCAAAATTTCAAAATGTTTAAGAGAAATTATCTTCCACAAAGAACCTTTGGCAAATGTAAACAATAAAGAGTTATTTTTACAATAAGATCAATTCTAAGTCATAAGTGAATGAAGAGGAATAACTCATATACTGGAAATGCCTACCAGAATTATTGGAATAGAGGAACTGTTCAAAACCTGTGGGTTTTCTACTACATAAAACATTAAGACGTGAGTGGGAGTTAAACTACTTTTAATGTTTCAAGAGGAGACACTTGAAGTGAGTAGGTACTCAGAAATTTCTGGGGCCTTTGATAGTAGATCCGTGTTTACCATGGCATATGAATGAACTTTGGGAGCCCATTCCACATAGAGGGATGCTCTCTCAGCCTGGACACATGAGGAAGGGCCTAGGTCCTGACTTGGATGAAATGACAGATTCTGGAGATCTCCCCAAGGAGGGTCTCACCCTCCCTGGGGAATGATATGGGGGTTAGGTGGGGGGCTGGTGGAAGGACAAGGGAGGAGGGATGGGAGAGGGAGCTGGGATTGACATGTGAAGCATTCATGTTTCTGATTTAAATAAAAACATATGTTGAATGAAAAAAAGAGGAGACACTTGTTTCAATCCATCTGACCACACACTTAATAAGCAATGTTTTGTGCCATAAAACTTGGTAATGTCATTTCCCTCTAACTGAATAGCTCAGTGTATGATTTAAATTCTGGTTATCTATACATTTAGATTACTTAATAATCTTATTTTTAAGACATTTACAGGGATAACCATATCCACTATCCTTTTAACTGCATTTTATAAGCTTAGTAATATTAGAGCTACTTTCTTGTTACAGAAGGGAATATATTAAGCTACATCCAAAGTCTCACAACAATTCAGAACAATTTGAATTATTATTGTTAGTCACATTCTATTGGTTCATGTTAAAATTCTTGAAGTTGGTGTTGGTTCATGCCTTTACTCCTAACACTTGGGAGGCAGAAGCAGGTAGATCCCTGTGAGTTCAAGGAAAGCCTGGTCTAGAAAGTGAGTTCTAGGTCAGCCAGGACAGAGAAATCTTGTCTCAAAAAACAAACAAAAAATAATTACTAAAACAGAAAATATTTTAAGATAGAACTGAATAGACTGTTATGCTAATTTATATTATGATATTATTTAACTCAAATGATCCACTGTATATCTTTGTTCTAGGTATTCTTATATATGTATATACCCAACATAAATATAGCAATAATATAGAATATTCTCACCAGCGCAGGAACTTATCTATGCCCTTTGGCTATGATTAATGTTCAGGTATGATGACCAATGGTATACTTGTCACTGCTGATCTCATTTGTAGGTTTTATAGTTGATAGGGATAAAAATCATATATTTGAGAGGATGAGCTATGTTGTGCTTATCAACTTAATATGCTCCTTTTATTATAATAAATATCCAGTTTGTTAGCATAACAGATTTTGTTTACTAGTTCATTTATGATACCAACTTCATTGGCTTCTAGTATTCAACTATTATAATCAAACTACCATGAGCATCATTACATAAATAAATGCATTATTAATATACCTTAATTTGCTCTGAATACATACTGATAGGTGGAATTTCTGAACTACATCCAGTGGTTATATCTAAACGCTATTTAATACCATTTAATAGTTCATGTAATGTTTCAAGTTTGCTCATATTTTTCCTGTTTTAGCCATTCCAGTGAGTATGAGACAGTTTCAGTTTGTTTTGCCATAATATGTAATAAAAGTGACATATGGTAACAGTTAAATTGTGACCAGTGGCTACTTTTACAGATTTGCATAAAAGTCATTATTTTATGTTACTAGTTTTAATAGATTTAGAAATTGCATAATATATATTATAAATGGGATTATCATATATACATGTGGTGAATAGGTTTTGTTTCTTTCAGAAATTTATGGTAGCTTTATATTACTGGAATTATTTTATTTGAGGTCCAGTTTTTTATTGCTAATATATTTTGTGTTCAGTCTGAGAATTTATTTTCTCATGAATACACTGTGGCTTCCTATAAAAGTAATACAGGTGGGACAATAAGTCTGTATAAACAACTAGGCAGGAATAGTGTTTTCCTAAAGATATTCAATTACCCAGCATGACAATTTACTGAAAAAGTGTATTTTCTCATATGAATTCTTGTCAAACAACTGACTGAATATTTTTATGTATGAATCTATTTCTGAGTTTTAATATTTATTCTATTGTTATAATTATATATACACATGAAAATATCATACCATTTTAATTAGTGTGTTTTCATAGAATATAGGAAACACCTTAACACATATTCAAAGTTTCACCAATTCTCCAAATACGTCTATGTATTTAAAAATCATTTTTCACTCTAGATAGTCTCTTATGAAATTTGGATTCAGTCAAATTCTCAAAAAGCTACTGGAATACTGACTGGAATTTAAAAGAATATGTAGAAAAATTAGGAGAGAATTGACATTACTTAACAAAATTTAACATGGAAATTCAAAAAAGTGCCAATTCATTCTATTTATGTAGCTTTTAATTTTCCTGCCAGCATTATAATATATTTGATGTATAGCTATAGAACACCGTGGTTTATTTTTCGAAGTTTTATGCTTGATATGGTTTTCTAGAGATCTTTTAAAATATTTCTTTCCAATGGTATTCTATTACAACACTGAAAGTTGATTCTGTAGTTTGTTATCTTAAGAATTCAGGTATTCTTCTAGATTGTCTGTAAGTTAATTTCTTTCACTTCATTAACTTCCATTTATTTAAAATAGTTGTGTTTTTCATTGTTTCAATAATTTTCCAAAACTTATTATTTTTATTAGATGGATCATTGATGGGAATCTACCCATTCTACCAGAATATTCAAATATTAATTCTGGAAAATCACTAACACTAATTAAGCACATTCATCATGAGTCAGGCACCGAACCTTGTGCATGATCTTAATTAAACATCAGACATCTTTTAGGGTACTTATCATATTGTTTTCTATTTTACAGATGAGGAAATTGAGTGAGTTCACAGATAGTAAATGTTCCTTTGTTAAAGCAAACAGCCAGCAGTGCAGGCTCTGGGAGGGAGTACTGTCTACTACCCAGATATTTGACTTATAATTTATTGATAATTATTATATATTGCATCTAGAAGTTGGAAATAGCTCACTGGCAAAGATTTCCTAGTATGTAGGAATCTCAGAGTTCCTTCCCCAGCAATAGGGATGGGGAGAGTCAATTCACTATATAGTATTTCTTTAAAACAGTTTCTTTACTTACCATCAAAACCCAACTTCAAATAGATTTCTATTATTTCCAGAATGAAAACTACAGTGTTTCCGTGACATGAAAAATAAGAAGACTCAGAGACAGATATTGGGGTTGAAGCTTCAAGCTGAAGATTAGAGAAGCAAAGTAGCCAGTAATATTACCGCTACCAAACTGAACTGGCAATCCTGTCTCCATAAATCCTCAGAGGCAAAAATTCCGAGTTCCTGTCTCCTCCTCCTTATATTCCTTTCTCTGTCCAACTGTATCACTTCTGTCTCCACTTCACTAGTTCTGGGATTAAAGGCATGTGATCCCAAATGCTCGGATCAAAGAAGTGAGCTCTGTTACTCTACACTCTTGTGTAGGCCAGGGTGACCTTGAACTCAGAGATCCATCTGCCTGTCTCCTGAGTCCTGGGATTAAAGTTGTGTGACACCACTGCCTGGCTATATGGTTTGCTAGTATGGTTGCTGTGGCTAAAGTTGTGTATCACCATTGCCTGACCTCTATGACTTATGGCTAGCTTTGAAATCTGAAACCTTAGGCAAGCTTTAATAAATCATAAATAATATGTTACCACGTTTCTACAAATAATAAATATTTCCCCCTTGGTTTTGGTGAAATCTTAGCACACAACTGAATTGTTATTAGTGGGTGTCTCCCTTTTTATTACTTCCTGAAAGTATTGCTGTTTTGGTTATTTCAAGCTCTCAGATATACACATGAGACCTCATGACATGTGTCTTTAAATAATTAAGGATAGCATAGTTGTGAATTGAGCTTATATATGAGTTAATATCACTACTAAAAGTCTGTTTCATTGAATCATGATGAACTGCTTACTGATTGGTGATGAGTGTATGTTGAAGAAAACTTGACAGTTGTTAAAAATAACCAGACATCTCTTTTAGAAGGGGCGTATGTTTCAGTAGGCTGCACTAACTACGTGATAGACATCTCAACATATTCATTACATTCCTTAAGGTCCTATTGTGTTGAATGCACAGCAGTCTGTATTTTATCTTGATAGTATTGAGTTCACACATCTTTATTGTAAACATCAATGTCATTAAAACCATTGTAGGCTCCTTTAATCAGCATTAGAGTATGAGTCCATAGTTGTTTAGTTCACCTTTACAAAATTCAAATAATTTTCCCAAGAGAGGTGAAGTGGGGTTCTCCAATGTAAATATAATGAGTAAAGATGAAAAGATACTTTAGTCTGGATGTGCAAAGTTCCCCCACAGACACGTGGTCCAACACGCAGTCACCAGCTGGTAATACTGTTGCTGGAGGTTCTCGAAGCTTGGAGAAGTGAGAGCTTGTTGCAGGAAGTGCTTCTTTGAGGACAGTGAGCCTTGATGTTTCCCTGGCCCTACTTCTTGCTATCGCTTTGCTTCCTGTACTTGCAGCCATACTTTACCTGATGGCTGCAAGTCTTCCCTGCCATGATGGAAGGGCAATTTCCCTGGATTTATATGCCAAAATCAATCTTTTCTCCATAGAGGGACTTTGGTCAAGCTCTTTGTCACAGCAGCTTGAAAAGCAGCAACCTAATTGAATTGTATCTTTCCAAAAAAGGCTTGGTCCTCCCATAAGAATTAATTTTCATCCCAAAAATATGTGTGTAGGCATGTTGTCAAATCATTTAAATTATACAAATTGAGAAGATATATCCTACAAGTTGATTTTCAAAAGAAGTTTTCCTTATTATATATTGTTATACTTTGGCACGAAGGGAAATAATGCTTTGTTCCTAGGCAAAAATATGTATAACAAACTCATTTCAAAATCAGGAAAATACTCAAAGAAGTGTAATTGCTGAATTCTTTGGAAATTTTATGTTTAATCTGTAGAAACCTTGTGTTTGATAATTCATAATAGTTGCACTGATTAATGCTCAGAAAAAGTGTAAGACAGGTCTTTTGATCCACACCTACTAGTATTTGTTATCTTTATTTCTATCATAGCCCTATTTGAAGCTTGAGCTGTTATCTCATAGGGTTTTTATTTGTTGTGGTTAGTGGTGTTCAACATACGTATTGGATATTTGTATCTTTTGCTCTATTGCTGACAAATTTTCTATCCAGTTATGTTTTCCTTTTCCTTTATTATTTGTTTGTTTGTTTGTTTTCTTAGGCCAATTAGAGAGTCCTATATGTGTATGTTGTAACAGTATCCAAATCATAGTAGACTAGCACAGCCGATTCTATAACAGAAGATCTCTCAGGCTGTAAAACTCAGCATGTACACAGTACCACCTGCTAAAAATGAAAATAAAGAACTAATCTATCAAAGTTAACAGTTCTTGGAGAGTCACTAAATGTGCTAACCTTGCTTTTTAGCTTCTGTAGTCCTGTTTCTGGCTAACTGTTCTTGTTAACTGAAATATGTAAACCAGAAGATAGATTTTATGCTTGTAAGTTTATCTTGAAAAAGGTTCGGTGCTAAGCTTGCATTGCAAACACCCAGCATAGTCACCTATCCACTAAAAGACATTCTTTTGGTTTAAACATATGTCCAAACAGTATTCTCTGGTGAATACCCACAACATATATGTGTAGAGATGTTCACTGAGACATGTAGAACCTACCTGTGGTCATATCCACAATAATACAGTGGATCTCCCTTCTCCAGCAGCTTTTAGCAGCCAATATATTCTCAGCTGAGGGTGGGGCCTCAGGAACTCCCTCCCCATTCATACTAGAGTTTTTACCTGACTCGTTCTTGTTTAGGTCTTATGTAGGTAGTTATACTTGGTGTTCATATGTTATGAAACACCAATATCAGACTCAAGTAACAGCAAGCATTTCATAACACTCCATCCCATCCTCCACTTTTAAATTCTTTCACTTCTCTCTTCTTTGATGTTCCCTGAGCCTTTTAGAGGAGGGTTGATGTAGACCAGCCATCTAAACAATAATGACTTCCTGAATTAACTACCATCTACCATGATAAGAAGCTTCTTTGACCAAACACAAACCTGAAAGTTTCATGTTTTCTTTTAATATTTTAACAATACCCAATTGTGTAGCATACTTTTATTTTCCATTCAACGTTTGATGGACATTTATGTAGATTCTATGCCCTAGCTGTTATGAATAGAGCAATAATGAACATGGATATGCAAGCAAGTTTTCTCAGAAACCAGAAATTTATACTTTGTCCATTTCTTAACTAGAGATATTTTATACAGTCAATATATATTTATATGTGTGTCATTAGCCCCCATCATGTGTTTGGCTGGCAAATATTTCCTCTCAATCTTCTCAATCCATATATTGTCACTTGACTTTTGTCTCCCACACATAGTATTTTTTTTCATGATAGATAAATGATGGAATAAATAACCAGCTTTATAAAAAGTGGATAATGTATCATATGACAGTGAACATGGAAGAAATATTATAATTGAAAAAAGTCAAACACAATAAGAAAAATAATGCTCTCATGTGTAGAATTGGAAAAACCAATGAAGTCATTGAAACAGAGAGAAGACTGATGGTCACTACTGTTTGAAATGCAAAGATGATAATCAAAACATACAAAGTTTCAATCAAAGAGGAACTTTTAGACACATTTTAGATTATCATACAGAATAATAAATATAGCTAAGAATTCAGTATTATATATTTCCATCACACTGATCTGGTAAATTTCAAATGTTCTTGTTATAAAATGTAAAATATTTGAGGTTAGATTAACATTTTAAATTAATTTCATTTTATTGCAAATTTCAACATTCCTTTATACCATATAAATATTTATGGCTAAGTCTTGTCATGTAATAAAGGTTTGACAGGTAGGAGAAGGAGTATTATGAAAAGCTAAGTGGAACTATATCTGGGCCTGCCTTCCAGTGCCTGGGGACTGCCACAGAGCCTCCCCTTCCAGCAGGAGCCTAAGAACCCCAGATTCCTGGTCTTCTTTTTCACCAAGGAAACCAGGGACCAGGTAAACCAGGACCTATATCTGAGCCAGCCTTCCAGTGCCTGGAGACTCCCTGGGGACTGGTACAGAGCTTCCCTCCCAGGAGGAGCCTAAGAACCCCAGTTTCCTGGTCTTCTTCTACACCCACTGGACCAGTGCCTGCAGACCTCCAGTGAGCCTTCCATCCCAGCATGAGCCCAGGAAAACCAGTTTCCTGGTCTGTTCCACCCATGGGACCAGGCAATTCAGGGTCTGTTTCTGGGCCCGTGTTCCAGTATCTGGAGACTGCCACCGAGTCTCCTCTCAAGGTGAGAGGCTAAGCACCCCAGATTCCCAGTCTTCTTCTCCACCCACGGTACCAGGATGAGGATCAGGAAGAGGAGAAGTACTAGAGTATTGGACTTTCTTGCACCCACAGAAATGGAACTCTGGTCCCATAACCACCAGGCCAGTAAGAGGCTCTTTCTGCACCCACTAGGAGAAGAGATGTGATGGAGACAATACAAAAATACACTCAGCAACAGAAAACAAATTGACGCACTCAGATTCTAGAGACTCCACACAAACAACATTTCAACATTCCAATGCAAATGAAGCAGAAGAGAATGTCCTTAAAAACAACTTGATGAAAATGATAGAGGCCCTCAAAGAGGATATAGGAAAATCCCTCAAAGAAATGGAAGAAAAAAACAAACCAAAAAACTGAAAGAAATGGAAGAAAAAGCAAACCAAAAAATGCAAGAAATGGAAGAAAAAACAAACCAAAAAATTTTAAAAATGCAAAAAATGGACAAAAAGACAAAGCAAAAATTGCGAGAAACAATTCAAACAGTGCAAGGGTTGAAATTGAAATAGAGGCAATAAACAAAAAACACAATCTGAAGGAAGGCAGGAAATAGAAAAGCTGGGCAAACAGTCATGTACTACAGATGCAAGAATAACCAACAGAATACAAGAGATGGAAGAGAGAATCTCAGGTATTGAAGATACACTTGGAGAACATGATTCCTCAACAAAAGAAAATCTTAAGTCTAACAATCCCTAACACAAAATATCCAGGAAATATGCAACACCATGAAAAGACCAAACCTAAGAATAGCAGGTACAGAAAAAGGTAAAGAAAACCACCTCAAATGGGCAGAAAATATATTCAACAAAATCACAGAAGAAAACTTTCCCAGCCTAAAGAAAGACATGCCAATGAAGGAACAAGAAGCTTACAGAACACCAAATAGAGTGGACCACAAAAAAAGTCCCCTCACCACATAATAATAAAGACCACAAATATACAGAATAAAGAAAGAATATTAAAAGCAGCTAAAGAAAAAGGTCAAGTAACATATAAAGGCAAGACTATAGGAATTACACCTGACTTCTCCATGGAAACTCTGAAAACCAGAAGGCCCTGGATAGATATTATACCAACACTAAGCGACCATAGATGCCAACCCAGACTACTATACCAGGCCAAGCTCTCAATCACTATAGATGGAGAAAACAAGATATTTCATGACAAAACTAGATGTAAGCAATACATATCAACTAACCCAGCCCTACAGAAAGTTCTGGAAGGAAAACTCCAAACCAAGGAAGTTAACTACAACTAGAAAAACATAAGCATGAGATAATCCCACTTTATCAACAGCCAAAAGAAAAAAGGGGTGGAATACCACACATCGTTCCACCAACAACAACCATTCCACATCAAAGAAGAATGAGCAATCAATGGTCATTGATATCCCTCAACATTAATGGTCTTAACTCACCCATAAAAAGATACAGGCTAACAGAATGGATTCAAAGACAGAACCCATCCTTCGGCTGCATACAGGAAACACACCTAACCATCAAAGACAGACATTACCTGAGAGATAAAGGTTGGGAAAAAATTTCCAATCAAATGGACCCAAGAAACAAGCAGGGGTAGCAATCCTAATATCTAACAAATTAGACTTTAAAATAAAATCAATCAAAAGAGATGAAGGAGGTCATTACATACTCATCAAAGGCAAAATCCACCAAGATGAAGTTTCAATTCTGAACATCTATGCCCAAATACAAAGGGATCCACATTCATAAAAGAAAAATTACTAAATTTAAATCACATATAAAGCCCTACACACTTATACTGGGAGACTTCAACACCCCCCTCTCACCATTAGACAGGAATACCAGACAGAAACTCAACAAAGAAGAAAAGGGTCTAATAGAAGTTATGACCCAATTGGGATTAACAGACATCTGTAGAACATTCCATCCACATAAAAAAGAATATATCTTCTTCTCACCACCACATGGAACCTTCTCAAAGACTGACCACATACTTGGCAACATATCAAACCTCATCAGCTACAAAAAAGTGGAATAACTCCATGCATCTTATCAGACTACCATGCGTTAAAATTGGAATTCAAAAACAACACAAATTACAGAAAACCTACAAACTCATGGAAATTGAATAATGCACAACTGCACCATTCCTGGGTCAAAGAAGAAATAAAAAACGAAGCTAAAGATTTCCTAGAATTCAATGAGAATGAAGACACAACATACCCAAACCTATGGGACACTTTGAATGCAGTGCTATGGGGGAAGTTCATAGCACTAAGTGCCCACATTAAGAAACCGGAGAATAGTTATACTAGAGAATTAACAGCACAGCTGAAAGCTCTAGAAGTCAAAGAAGCAAACTCCCCCAGGAGGAGTAGATGCCAGAAAATAATCAAACTGAAGGCTGAAATCAATAAAGTAGGAACTAGGAAAACAATACAAAAAATCAATGCAACGAAGAGTTGGTTCTTTGAGAAAATAACAAGATAGACAAAACTTTGTCCAAACTTACCAAGTTTGCATGAGTGTGAACATGCAAATTAACAAAATCAGAAATGAAAAGGGGGACATAACAACGGACTCTGAGGAAATTCAGAGACTCATCAGGTCATACTTTGAAAACCTGTACTCCACAAAATTAGAAAATTTAAAGGAAATGGACGACTTCCTGGATAGCTATCACTTGCCAAAATTAAATCAAGAACAGATAAGCAATTTAAATAGACCTATAGCCCCTATGGAAATAGAAGCAGTCATCAAAGTCTACTAACCGAAAAAAAAAATCCTAGGTCCAGATGGCCTCAGTGCAGAATTCTACCAGAAATTCAAAGAACAGCTTATACCAATTCTTCTCAAAGTACTCCACGCAATAGAAGCAGAAGGGTCTTTGCCAAACTCTTTCTACGAGGCTTCAATAACCTTAATCCCCAAGACACACAAAGACACAACTAAGAAAGAACATTGACACAAAAATACTAAATAAAATACTGGCAAATCAGATCTAAGAACACATCAAAACAATCATTCACCATGATGAAGTAGGTTTCATGCCAGGGATGCAGGGATGGTTCAACATACAAAAACCCACCAATGCAATCCACATAAACAAGATGAAAAACAAAAAACACATGATCATCTCATTAGATGCAGAAAAAGCCTTTGAAAAATCCAACACCCCTTCATAATAAAGGTCTTGGGGAGATCTGGGATAACAGGAACATACCTAAATATAATAAAAGCTATATACAGCAAACCAACAGCCAACACCAAACTAAATGGACAGAAACTCACCGAAATTCCGCTAAAATCAGGAACAAGATAAGGTTGTCCACTCTCTCCATACCTTTTCAATATTGTACTTGAAGTTCTAGCCAGAGCCATATGACAACAAAAGGAGATCAAGGGGATAAAAATTGGAAAGGAAGAGGTCAAACTTTCACTATTTGTAGATGATATGATAGTTTACATAAGTGACCCAAAAAACTCTACCATGGAACTCCTACAGCTGATAAATATTTTCAGCAAAGTGGCAGGATACAAGGTCAACTCAAGAAAAATCAGTAGCCCTACTATATACAGACAATAAAAGGGATGAGAAAGAAATCATAGAAACATTGCCCTTTACAATTGCCACAAGCAACATAAAATACCTTGGGGTAATGCTAACCAAACAAATGAAAGACCTATATCACAAGAACTTTGAGTCTTTAAAGAAAGAAATTAAAGAAGCCCTCAGAAAATGGAAAGATCTCCCATGCTCTTGGATAGATAGGACCAACGAATTAAAAATGGTAATCCTGCCATAAGTAACCTACAAATTCAATGCAATCCCCATTAAAATACAGCACAATACTTCACAGACCTTGAAAGAACAACAATCAATTTTGTATGGAAAAACAAAAGAACCAGGATAGCCAAAACAACATTAGTCAACAAAGCAGCATCTGGAGGCATCACCATCCCTGACTTCAAGCTCTATTATAGAGCTGTAGTTTTAAAATAGCTTGGTATTGGAACAAAAGTAGACAGGTAGACCAATGGAAGCAAATTGAACACCCTGATATTAACGCATATAGGTACGAAATATACAATGGAAAAATCATCTTTAACATATGGTGCTGGCATAACTGGATGCTGGCATGTAGAAGAATGCGGATTGATCCATGTCTATCGCCATGCACCAAATGTAAGTCCAAACATAAGTGGATCAAAGACCTCAACATAAATCTAGCCACACCGAACCTCTTAGAAGAGAAAGTGAGTGGTACCCTTGAACGAATTGGTACAGGAGACAGCTTCCTGAACATAACACCAGTAGCACAGCCACTTTGGTCAACAATTAATACATGGGATCTCCTAAAACTGAGAAGCTTCTGTAAGGCAAAGGACACAGTCAACCAGACAAAAAGGCAGCCCACAGAATGGGAAAAGATATTCACTAACCCTACATGTTAGAGTGCTGAAATCAAAAATTTACAAAGAACTCAAGAAGCATGTCTCCAAAACACCAAAGGACCCAATTAAAACTGTGCTACATAACTACATAGATAATTCTCAATACAGGAGTCTAAAATGGCTGAGAGGCACTTGAGAAACTGCTCAACATCCCTAGCCATCAGGGAATTTGCAAATCAAAACAACACTGTGATTCCATCTTCTTTCAGAGTGGGTAAATTCAAAAACACCAATGACTGTTTATGCTGGAGAGGTTGTGGAGAAAGGCGAACATTCTTCCACTACTGGTGGGAATGCCAACTTGTACAGCCATTTTGGAAATAAGTATGGAGATTCGTCAGAAAAATGGGAATAAGCCGGCCACAACAGCAATTCTACTCTTAGCCATATATTCAAATGATGCACATTCATACAACAAGGACATCTGTTCCACTATATTCATAGCAGCATTATTTGCAATAGCCACAACTTGGAAGCAACCTAGATGCCCCTCAACCAAAGAGTGGATAGAGAAAACGTGGTACATTTACACAATGGAGTATTATTCAGCAGAAAAAAACAATGGAATCCTGAAATTTGCAGGCATATGGATGGCACTAGAAGAAACCATCCTGAGTGAGGTAACCCAGTCACAAAAAGAGAAACATGGTATGTACTCTCTCATATATGGATTTTTAGACATAGTTCTGGGGAGTGCCAGCCTACAATCCCACAGAAGGAGAGTCTAGGAAACAGAACCATCATCCAATGCTGATGGTAGCACAAGCAGACTCCCACAGCTAAACACTGAGCTGAACTCAAGGAACCCAGTGACAGAAAGGGAGGACTGATGAGCAAAGGGGTTAAGACTGGGCTGGTTTAACCCCCAGAAACAGCTGACCTGACAAGGGTTAGCTCTTGAATTCCAGACTGATGGCTGGGAATCCAGGATGTCAGTGAGGAGGCCTTGGCAATCTATGGGGTCTTGGGTAGTAGATCAGCATTTATCCCTGGCATATAAATGGACTTTGGGTGCCCATCCCACAATCAGAGATGCACTCTCACCCTGAATTCTTGGGGGAGGGTCTAGGCCCTGCCCTGGATGAAATTACAGATTATGGATATCCTCATGGATGGCCTCACCCTTCCTGGGGAAAGGATGGGGTATTGGGGTAGTTTCTGGGAGGGCATGGGAGGAGGGGAGAGAAAGGAAGAGGGACCTGGGATTGACATGTGAAGCAACCTTGTTTCTAATTTAAATTTAAATTTAAAAATAAAAATTAAAAACAGAAAAGCTAAGTGGGTTGATATTTTAATGCTGAGTTATACTGTGTTTTAATATGCTAATGTGAATGTATAGTTCTAAAAGAAACATAGATTAATTCCTTAGTCCCAAGTGCATTTAATACAATAATATTTGGCAGAATGCTTTCATTATTTTCTTTTCTACAGGTTTATATTTTCACACAGTACCCAGGAAACAGATAACATAACATACTTTATAGAAATAAAGAACAATAACCTACAAGTAAATTCCATCTGTTATCAAATCCAGCTGTGTGGTGTTTCTAAACAGACACTTGCAGCGAATGAAGATCTTTACTTTGTGATATGGGTGACCTTATTGGATGGAGATATTTTATGTTGAATCACCATTATTCTCAATCTAATTTTACCACCACATCTTTTAAAGTTAATGTCTTTTAAGAAGATTGATAGAGCTCATTATTGCATGTAAAACTTTTATTTATTTATTTATTTTTATTTAAATTTGATACAAGCTTGCTTCACTTGTCAATCCCAGCTCCCTCTCAGTTTTACCTCCCCTCCTCTCTTGTCCCACAACAAACACCCCAACCCCCACCCAATCCCCACTGGACTTTCCAGGGACGGTGAGGCCCTTCATGAGGGATATCCAAAGTCTGTCATATTATCTGGGTCAGGTCCTAGGTCCTCCCCCATGTGTCCAGTCTGAGAGAGCATCCCTACATTTGGAATGGGCTCCCAAAGTTCGATTGGATGCCAGGGATAAATACTGATCTAGCACCTGAGGCTCCAAATATTGCCAAGGCCTTTTCTCCTCTCCCCTTCTCTTCTCCCTCTCACTTTTCCGCAGCTATTGTCTGCTCCCCCCATGCTCCCAGTCCGCTCAAGAGATCCTGTCTCATTCCCCTTCTCTGGGGTACCATGCATATCTCTCTTAGGGTTCTTCCTGTTTCCCAGACTCTCTGTCAGTGGGATTGTAGGCTGACATTCCCATGCTTCATATCTAAAATCCATATATGAGTGAGTACATACCATGTTTGTCTTTTTGTCACTGGGTTACCTCACTCAGGATGGTTTCTTCTAGTGCCATCCATTTGATAACATATTGCACGTAAAACTTTAACTGGTCTTAAACAGCTTCAGAGATACCACTACCTGGGAAAATGGCCATGCTGTTTTCAGACACAAGTTTGTGAATTGAAAGCCCTTTGTGGTTTTCTGGTTAGTGAACCCAAAAATTAACAACAACAAATAAAAAACCAGATTGACCAATTTTTATTTGTTTTGAAGCCCAGATTATGCTTGGAAATGAATAAAATACAATTCAAAAAACACTCTGGACAGGATAACACAAATAATAATAGTTGTTTTATCATTTGTTTATGAGGAAAACATGAAAAAGTCATTTAGGTTTTACCATTATCACACACACACACAATCACAAAGTTTTCCTCCACATAAGGCAGGGATGCCAAAACTTACCAAATTCTACTTTTTTATGAAGTCTTCTTGATTCTACTCTCCTCTGTATATTTGAACAGT
Organism: Mesocricetus auratus; assembly: GCF_017639785.1. Classification (NCBI taxonomy): domain Eukaryota; kingdom Metazoa; phylum Chordata; class Mammalia; order Rodentia; family Cricetidae; genus Mesocricetus; species Mesocricetus auratus. The sequence goes on from NW_024429191.1 coordinate 22,325,383, forward strand.
CCATAGATCACATTGAGGGAACTATAGAACAGCGTTGAATTTTTAAAATATAAATAACACAACAGGTAACACAATCAGGATAAACCTGAGAACCATTTGTGAAAGAAGAATGCAAGAAAGGACTGGAAAGGAAACTATGTATAATATTTCAAACCATAGACCTTCACCTTAGGTAGGGAACACCAGAAATGAGCTGAGGAGCTGGGCAAGGGGTTTTCCAAAGGGAAATGACAAAGCAAAGCAACTATTCATTTGAACTAACAATAGCTTTTAAACCTCAATGACAGAAACACATTTCATATAGGAGAATAAGCAACCAGGGAAGAAAACCCATTTGTGGAAAGCCAATACTGCTGAAGTTCAGCCATTGTATTTGACAAATTAGAGGAAGGAGGAAGTTCAACAAAAGATGGAAATGTGGACATGAGTTACCATGGACCAGGGTAGTTAATAAATAGGAAGGAATGGCAATTCAGCAAAAATACATGGACCACTGAGCAGTTAGAACTGTTGCTGCTACAAGTAACTGTACTTGCACATGGTAAATGTGCTACAAGTTGACTATGCACCACTGGATTAGCTACCTTGTATTGAAGAAAGGTGATTAAGTTTATTCGCAGAGAAAGAAGGCAGCAATGAGGAATAGATGGCTTTGGAAATATTTGTCTAACAAGCTGAAGGAAAGTGGAGCCACATTAAGAGTCTTTGGAGGAAACAATTGGGACAGGAAGGAATGAAGCTTAATAAAAACAACTCGGCACCATTTGCATTTATATATGGAGTAGAAAAGACACTACAATTAATTAACTGTCACTTTCCACTTACCATATGTTTTCTGGCTTGTCTCCATAGCATCCTGGGAGCAAATTAAAAAGGATAACTTGTCTTAGGTTTGAATGTCTCTTATAATGTTTTGGGTCCTTGTATATATGGGAGAATTAAATTCTGGATTAAAAAAGTTACAAGACACTATACACTATATGTAACCAGGTGTCATAACGAATTGCATAACTTGAAGCTCATGCTTTGCTGCTGGGTTGTGCCGATGTAAATGAAGCTTAGATCTGGTCAACACTCCTGGCACAGTGAGGAGGGAGTCAAGAAGACATCCATTTAAGACTACCACCTCATTTGTTGTCTTGTAAATTCTCTACTAGTATAATCTATTCCTGGACCTCTGAGTGCCTCAACCAGGCACAGTTTCTTTAGTATTATTCTTTGTGCACTCTAATAGTCCTTTATCAAATGACTGTAACTCTCCAGCCTGCTATATCCTACATACTATACTATAGTTAGTTTTTCCAAATAACTTACCTTCTGCAATATTCCCTCTACAACACAACAAGCTCAGATAACTTTCCAGAAAATTGCTTTGTTATAATTTTTGCAATGGAGATTTTCAACCCCTTTGTCCACTGCTGGGTAATAGCAGATCAAATATTATAAAACATGATTAACACATCTGCCACAATTCCAAACCAAGTGCTTGAATTGAAACATCCAAGAGGCCACTGAAGATTAAAGTTGTCCTCAAGCAACCTTCTAATGAACTCAAGGCAGAAGGCCCCCTGTATGCCCAGCACTTCACTCTGTTTAATGTGCCTGGCATGCCTTTTCTGAAGACAATCTAAAGCATCTGGATTGATCGTGAATTATAGCAAGCATATCCTTTTCAACCTAGGTAATGCCATCTGAATAATATCTGGAAATAGCCCTCACTATTGAACCCAAGAAGATTGAAATGGGAAGCACATTGATGTCGGTATGCAGTATCTTTGATGCAAAATTAAATCAAAATGTTTTCTCTGTTAATACACATATAAACATTATTAGTTCTGCTGGTATTTATCTGATATACTCACTGAGCTTCCAAGGGAAACATCAGATTCTATCCAGGTTTACAACATAAATATATTTAATCTATTTGCTTGCTGTTTACACCCACCAGTATATTTATGAAATTGTAGGTGTGGTACATATACATGTACTTATACTCACATAAGTGTGAGCACACCATACTTGATATTTATTGCATATAGCTCTGTAAATGCATCAGAATCAAATATAACTGTAACACAATTGCTGAATCAACATCTCCCCATTACAATTTAATACCTGGATATATAATACAAGGGAAAAAATCCTTAACAAAACCAATGACTCATGAGCAATGAGGTTATTGGTGAGTGCTTCACATGTTATCAAAATTTTAGAATATTTTTAAATGGCAATCAATGCATGCTACTAATGTAAATCCACAAATCAGGACACGGATGTCTTGAAAATAAGTTTTCAGTTTCTGTCTAACCTTAAGCCAACTGTAATATAAATAAAACCAAAATTCTCCTGTAATCATTATATGATCAATGTGCCATCAATAAAAATTGGCTTTAAAATAATTTCAAAATGTTTTTCAGTTTGAGACTGGATTTCAGCTTTGTGGAAGCAAGAAGAGATGCTAACCAATCTGATTATTATACAATATCTCTTTATTTCACCCTTAGAGTTATATTCATTAGATATTTATTTCATATGCACTTTGAATATATTTTCTCCTTTGATCATCATTGTCTTGAAGTGTTATGCTATAATGATCATTTTCACTTTAAAGATAGAATAGACACTCATAGAGTTAAATATTTGCCTAAGATCACATTTCTGTTATTGGGAATTCAATATTCAAACACAAGCTTGTCAATTTTAAAGGCACTGCCATCAACTCTTACATGAAATAAGGCTTATAAAAATATGCATTTTAAAATACCAAAACTACAGTGGATTTGAGAATTTACCCACAGAAAGATGATGAAAGATGATGTAGCCACACAAGAGAAGTAGAAAGTAAATGGAGCCACAGCACTATAAGTTTGACAATATTTATATGCTCATAAGATAGAAGTTTGGTGGGTATCAAATGAACTAAGTCCCTACTAACTGTACATATTATGTCTCTCATAGTTAATTATTGTTTTTCTGTATCTTTTTTCTTCTTTTTTATTTAAATTAGAAGCAAGTTTGCTTCACATGTCAATCCCAGCTCCCTCTCCCTCCCCTCCTCACCAACCCCCAACCAGGCCCCTTAGCCCCCCACCCAATCCACACTCTGTACACCAAAGAGGGTGAGGCCCTCCATGGGGGATGTCCAGAGTGTATCTTAAAAACAATATACTCTATAATTTTATTCAAAATCAAATATTATCTGTAAAATCCAAACAAATGTATGAATTATAAATTAAAAACTGAGGAGTTATATAAACAGTAAGAGATTGAGATATAAAATATGGTCATTTCAGGAAAGAAATGAAATACTTCTTTCAATGAATTATGTTTCTCTTTGTAACTGGTTAAAATATTTTACCACTTTGCTGGAAGCCTTCTTCTAGTGGCCTCATTCACATTCATTTATCTTTCAAAACCCTCCCCTTTATTTTTTTTTGAACAGTGTATTCTGTGGTAGTCTCCAAATAACTCTTTCATCTACTCTGAAACCTGTGGTGCCCAGATAGAAGAAGAAACAACATTGTACCTATTCTTCACTCATTTATAACCTTCCTTGTCCTGTTCTTATATTTTTGGTTGTGGGCCTAGCCTTTAACATCTGAGCCATCTCTCCAGCACATTCCTTGTCCTGTTCTTACACAACACATAATACATTGTTATGATGACTAGTAAAACCTAGTATCTCCCTAGTAGTTATACTTAAGCCAGTCACAAGTAGAAACATGTCTTGCATAAATCTGGATTTTGATTTTTTTTGAAAACTAGGGCTAGAAGCCATAGGGTACCGCAGCACCCTACCAAAAACCCACACCCAGCCATTCCTTGACATGTTCCTTACACAACCTTACCAAATACTAGTTGTCCATGTTCACCGTTTTGAGAATGAATTTCAAAAACTTTAATCTTTATATATTAGGTAACCCTGCATCATTTCCTTTTTTTAAGTGCTCCCAACTTCCCATGAGGTTATATGTTAATAACTAGTTGCCAGTTTGAAAACACTGATAGTAAAAAAAAAGTATTTAACATATCCAGCCTGCTCAACCACCTAAATTAACCCAGCTTGTCTTAAAGATTCTTAGAACACTTGCATTGTCCTACATTGGGTGTGTCAGCATACTGTCAATGGGAGAAAACCATCTAAGATAATCATTTTCAAGGAGGAAACAATTTTCATTCATGGTTTTTAGAAGGTTAGGTATTGGTTGGCTGTCCTCAGTGAGCATCATGGAAGAAGATGTGTGCTGGATCATTATAGTGGCTAAGAAGGTAGGAGGGAAGGAAAAAGAGGTGAGTTGGGAATAAATGTAGTCTCAAGAGCATGCCACCAATAACTGGGTACACTCACTATGTCTCTCTTCTTAATTTCTTATCATTATCCATGTGCTCAAAAACTATGGACTATTCAGTAATTTGATGATTACTAAGGTCATTGTTTCAGTATTTCTATCACTACAACAAAACACCATGACCAAAACTCAAGTTGGCGAGGAAAGGGTTTATTCAGCTCATACATTAATGTTCATCACCAAAGAAAATCAGGACAAGAACTCAATCCAGCAGGGCAGGAACCTGGAGGCAGGAGCTGATTGATGAAGAGGCCACAAGGAGTACTACTTACTGGCTTGCTTCTCATAGCTTCCTCAGCCTACTTTCTTATAGAACCTAAGACCATCAGCCCAGGGGTGGCCCTATACACATTGTGGTTGGCCCTTCCCCATTGATCACTAATTGAGAAAATGCCTTAGAGTTGGATCTCACGGAGGTACTTCCTCATCCAAGGCTCCTTTCTCTCTGATGACTCTAGCTTGAGTCAAGTTCACACAAAACCAGCCAGTACACTCAGAGTACAATCATACTTCCAAAGCATCATTTTGGACATTTTGTAGTGGAGACCATGAGTCTTTAGAAGGTGTTCAAAGTTCAAACTAGAATCAGCAAGAATATCAAATGCAAAGGCAACTTTGTGGCAAATGTCTCATACAACCTAGAGAATTCTAACTGAAGTTATTAGCCATTAAACTATTATAAAGTCAGAAATGGCAATTCTTATTTTAGAGGAAGTATTTGCAGAATTCTTTCTTTCTATTTAGTACATTAGTTAGAATCACCTGAAGTACACCAAGCCAACACAAGCAGTTACAGTATCCTTTTGGACCAAAGACAAAGAGCCCTCTGACAACTTTGAGTTATTTCTATCAGGTAGTCATCATAGGGCCAAGAGAAGTGTCTGATACACAGGTAGTTTATTCAGTCTGCATCATTGGTATCAGCAAGGTCAATGTCATCAAACATAGAGTTGCAAACAAATTCAATTGATGAAATAATGCTAAAGGGGACCTTAACTGAATCTGGTCATAAAGGTTCATAATGCAGTTCATTTTGAAAAAAATCTATACAAAGAAGGAAGCTTTGTATATGATCCAATGGCAAATGAAGTGTTCTGAAGGTTACAGCTGAGTCACTGTGATTATGGTAAAAGATACACTCATGCCAGCACACTCATGAAATCTCAGAGTCTTAAAATTAGAGCCTCTAGCTCAGCGATCTGCCTGGGTTTGTTTCACCTGTATAAATCTTCTAGCAGTGATTTGATTTAATTTTCAATATGAAAGTGTCACATCTGAGGTCTTAGGAAACCTTATATCCCCATTTTAAGTAAAACTGAAATAAGAATGGTCTTCAAAGATGATTTCTGAAAACAGAAATAGAAACAAAATCAACTACATGAGATGTATGGGACCCAAACATCTCACACACAAAATAAAGCATTAGATCTGAAATTTTCTCAGCCATTAATAGGTGGTAATCATAGTGACAAAATGTATTGATAAGAATGTGACATCATTTAAGCAGTATATTATCATCATTCTGTCCTGAAGTCATGATAATACTTATAATGAATATAGGTGCCTCTTTTAGTTTTTTCCATTTAGCTTCGTAAAATTTCATTACATTTTATGTCTATACATGCATATGTGAGAGTGTACACATTCATGTTAAAGATGTTTTCTAGTTTTAAATTCTGCTTATCTTGACTTTTATATCGCATATAGACCAGTTAGCTAGGTGAACGCTGTTCTTTAAATTAGAATCCAAATATTATCAATGATTTATTGGAAAGATTCAGAAAAATATTTATGCATTGCAAATGAATTTGGTTTTCCGAAATTGAAGAGCTGATCTCAGATGTGAAACACTCTCTCTGAATGTCTGTCCAATACTTTTAGCTTAAATATGAGCTTGAATTCAATTCCATGTACATTTCTAGGTCTTAGTTACCCAGAAAGTTCGTTAGACATCATAGATAGATTTTGGGAACATACCCTTGGATACCTACCATTCTTTTTGGAATGCCTTGCCTCACATTTTAGTTGCTAAATCTATCCTAAACAGATTTGTTATTTAGTTTATCAATAACTGTGTTTCCTTGAGTCAGTCTATGAAACACAAGAGGTCAGATGACTCAGGCATTAGACTTCCACTTAGGATGTTGATTTTATGCCTGTGTCTATCACCACTTAAGGATCAGCCTAGAACACAGTTAAATCTACTATGAGGCTCAATATAACGGAAATTAATGAGTAAATGTGGCAAGCCCACATAGGAGTCAATGGAGTATAGATAAAGCTCCCACTCTACAATTTTCTTTTGTTGTATGGAGAGCTACTCAACCAAACTTTGAATTTATCCTTATGTAATATTAGCTACCTCTCAGATGTAAGTTGATGACTGAGGGAACCTGGGTTTGAGGGCCATCTCAACACATGCATGCTCTCATTAGTACTCTGAGATTGACTGAGAAAGCTTCATGAGATGTGTGTTCTGTTGAGAGACTCAAAAGACGCAATGTGGATTTAATTGGATTTATGAGGGTAAGGTACTTTCTAGAGGGACTTGATGTAGGCCTGGAGAGAAAGATATTATTAAATATAAAACATTTGTTTCCAGTGTTACACATCTACAAATGATATCCATAAGTATGCCTCAGTAAGTGTACACACACACACACACACACACACACACACACACCAGTGTCTCCATATCTACAGAGATAGACTTGTGTAGAGATATCGATGCTTGTATGTCTATATCTAAATTTCTACAAAGACTTGTATATGTATAAAAACACAGAGAACAGAGAAATGCAAATTAGACATTGATAATGATACATTATGTAGAAATACATTTAAGAATATAAAGAATGATCAAAATGTCTTTTGAAAACAGGTCAGAAACAAGGTCAAATCCCCTGATTACTAAGACTTTTGCAAATTAAATATACTGAGAAAAATCATGCAACATATGAGTTCAAAGCACTTCCCAGAATGATAACGCTCCGTCACAGACATGCTAAAATCAGAATTAGCATTATGTCTGACACTTGGAATTTAGGCACAAAATTTCTTTATTCAAGAGAATAACAGACTGTGTGCCTGTGAGCTAAGTTTTGCCATCTCTGCAGTTAATCTGATTGTGGCAAAGATGATACTTGAAATTCCACCCCTGTTCCAAGAAGAGCTTTCTGCATGAAGTGCTCAGATGTCCTTCATTTGGCATGCTAGACTAAGCGTGACAGCTGTTTTAATGGTCTAGTTTACCAAGCTACACTCATGTAAACGCTGACCACTCAAAGGGACATGACTTCCATGGAAGCTGCTCCCTTACATTTCTGGTTTCAAACCCAGATTTGTTCTTTGATGTGCTGATGTCATTGTAAAGAAACAGGACACTTTGCACATTTCCTGCTAGAGGAGGGGGAAAGCTCCCTGTTTTAGTTATTTGTCATCTTGCTAAGAAAAACAATTGCCCAACAAAAGCAGAGTAAGGAAGAAAGGGTTTGTTTTGGCTCATGGTTCTGAGACAGGAACTTCATGGCAGCAGGAGCTTCAGGCAGTAGGTCACAATGCATTTGCAGTCACTGAGCAGACAATGATGAAGGCTGTAGCTCAGCTTGCTTCTTCCCTCTTACTAAGTCCAGGAAATCCCAGCCCATGGAACATTGCTGCACATGGTGGGTCTCACCTCCACTCACCTAACATAAATAATCACTGACATGCTCCAAGACTTGTATCTTAAGTGATTCCAGGTCAGATCAAATTGACTGTTGAGATTAGTTTTTATGACCTCCCATACACACCACAAATCTAAATACGATTTTTCTTCCAGAGAGCACTTATATAGTGATTCTGGGAACATTCTACAAAAGTTAAAGTATTCTCATCGATTCTGAAATCGACCTGTAGTCATGTGACACTGCAGAGACTTTTATGTTATTGTTCCAAGAGTGAAATTTTGAAAAAATAAACATGAGTTTATATAAATGAAATTAAAAGGGCATAAAGTTATAAAAAGAAAAATTAAATCAGACATTCCTAATTAGCAAGTGGCAAAATTCCACTGAAATAAAGCTTCATATTTATCCACAGTAAATACATTATTTTAAAAAAATATTGACTATATCCTAATGCTTGATCCCATGGCAGTAAATGTATTTTGTCAGATTGCTGGGCATTTACTGTCACTCGTGAATTAAACAGGTTTTCTCTACAATTTTAAATTGTTCCTTTCTGGTATTCCCCCTCTTTCAGAAATGTCAGTGATGCTTACAGGATTAAATATAAACTCTATTTAAAAAGAATTCCATTGACATAACTTAGCTATATGACCTTGAGAGGCCTATGTGATCTTGTTCACTGCTATTAATCAATTATTAAGTATTCTATATCTATATCTTCTCAGCTTATCACAGCAGGCTGATACATTTATCCTTCCTATATTGTAAATCTTACTTCCATATTTTTATTTAATTGTAGGGAGGTATTTATAAACTCGGGGTCTAGGACTTGGCCAAGCTAGGATCCTTTCTCATCATCACTTTGCAATCTAAACCTGTCTTGTTCTACTATTTTTGTGACAATATTAATCAGTTCTGTTTTTAGAACTGATTGCAATGAAGAGTGATTTAAAAATGGTATCAAAGATCCTGATTGCTAAATAAAATTGCAAATTATCTGGAGAGTCTACTTTAAGCAAAGACATCCCTTTGCAGTTTCCCAGAACTTACTGCTTCCAACAACCTCCTCAGGCAGTGTTATTGTCATTGGAGAATCATTTTTGACACTGAACTGCTTGGCTCTGTGACCTTGAGCATATCAACTAACATGTCTTTTTTCTAAGACTAGATTTTCTTCTTCTATAATAATGAGATCCCAATGTGTGTCCTGCTTAAAGGTCCAAGCTTACTGTAAAGATGGAATGAAAAAGAGTTTGTGGAAATGCTTTCTAAATGATAAAATACCTTTGTAGATGTTTCTGTTGACATGTTTCAGCTTTAGAAATATATGTCAAAAAAATCACCTATCAAAACTCAAGCCTCTGTCTAGAACTACTATAACTAAAGAAGATCAGAAGTAGCTTATTTTACCTTTCAAAGTAAGTAGAAGTTTACAGATGAAGATTTGAAATTCAAAGTCTTTTTTCTTTTGTAACTCCTTATTGATTCTCTGTGGACTTCACATCCTGCATCCCAGTCCCACTTGCCCCTGCCCTCAGCTCTTGCAACCTAGATCTTGAACAAATAAAAATCTCCTGTACATTCTACTCCACACTCAAATATGCAGATGTTACCTACTTGGTAATTGATCAGGGAAAAATTGAATAAGTTGTTTCAAGAATTTAGAGACACTTGCAACATTTTGTTCACTTCTTTACTATTGCACGGAGACTTAACTTCTTTGGGCATCGCTGTGAAGTATATTCTGTTCTTTCTCACTCAAACTTTTAATGATTAAGTAGATGCCACATAAAACATTTTTCATGTTTACAATTAGCTGATAAACCAGCATACTTCCTTATGATGTTTTATGCATTCTTAATTAGAGTTTACCTCTTCTATCCCTCTTCTCTTCACACCTTTCTCCAATAAAGCCTCTTTATTTCCCTCTCTCATGGTTCCCTTTCTAGTTTCTTGGCCTCTGTACGCTCAGTCTCACATAAATACACACATGTAACCATTGGAAACCAGGAGCTGTGTATGGGAGAGAGAACACTTGGTGTTTGGCTTTCTGAGCATGGATTTCTTGAATTAATGCAATATTTTCCCAATTCTATACATTTTTTCTGAAAACTTCTTGATTTAAGTTTTCTCTACGCTTAAACCTGATATCTATTATCTACAATAGATCATATTTTCATTTCCCATTTATCGGTTGAAGAACATCTACACTGATTCCATTTACTTGTTATTGTGACTAGAATAGAAATAAACATGGTGTGAAAATCTCTGTTGTAGGATGTAAATGAAGTCCTGTGAGGATGTGCCCAGCGGTGGCAGAGCTGGGTCAGAGGACAACTCTAATTTTAGTTTATTGAGGAACCTCCATGCTGGTTGCTATAGTGGCTACAAAAATTTATCTTCCCCCCAAAAGAAAGCAAGTCTTCTTTTAATACATCCACACCTGCACTTGCTTCCTTTTTCTTGATGAAGGCTATAATTTCTACAGTGAGACAGAATTCCAAAGTCATCTTGATTTCACTCCCTTGATAGTTAAGAATGTTAAACACTTTTAAAAGTATGTACTGGGTATTTGTATGTCTTTTTTGAGTGGTTGAAATTCAGGTCTTAAGACCACTTTGTAACTTGGTTGTTTTCTTGCTTGGATGCTGTTGTTTTATTTTAGCAGTGCTTTCTATATTATAGAACTTTCTGTGTAGATGTGTAGCTGGCAAAGATTTTCTCCCGTTTTGTAGTCTGCATCTTTACTCAATTAACTGTTTCTTTTGTTATTTAGCTTTATTTAATTCCATGAGGTCCCAGTTATTGATTGTTGGTCTAAGTTCCTAAGTGAATGGAGTCCTACTTAGAAAGTCCTTACTTCTGCCTGTATCTTGCCATTTAAAGTGCTACTGAATATTGTAAGGAAGGGAAAAAGGATGGTTAACTGTTTTCTGTGCTATGACTGTTTTAAAGGCCAAGGAAAGGTGTAAGTACTCAATTACCCTTTAGCAAAGAGTATAATTTTATTATGTGCCTTGAAAGCATATTTGGAAATACATACCACTAATAGCAATTACAAATAATTTTCCATGTATTAAAGATTGAGGAGTATTTATTTTGGTGTGCTATTATCTCTTCCAACATCTTTAAAATGCAGTTTTTCTAAGGTCTTTATAATCTATACTTTCAGTGCTTGATTTGTAGGTTGTTCAAAATATTAAGTCATAATTTATTACTCCCTGAAATATTTGTTTTTTCCTCCTATAAAAATAAACCATGAATATACCTCTTATTTACAAACCTCTTTCAGGCTTCCAGTTTTCTAAACACTGATGGCATTTCTTTAGGCTTTTATCAGTCATCCTAGAATAAATATCTGAGTTCTGTATCTTTTATATACAACATAATGATATAAAAAAGCCTGGGTGTCTATATTACTAATGCTGTACAACAAATAGCAAGCCTATTCAATCATAACATTTATGAGAATAAACAGATCCTATTTATTTACTAATGTCTACACTTTTCATCACTTCTGTCCCTCCCCATGACTGCAGCACAGGCTTATAGATGAGCCAGCAATGGTGGTACATAACTACAATCCCTGTACTCATATCAGGAGACTGATTTAGTAGGTAATAGCGTTGCAATTGAGAAGACAGGCAGGGCTACGAGGATGCAGGGGAGGAGAAAAAGAGAGAGAATAGGTAGGTGAACAGAGACAAGAGAGGGGGAGAGAGAAGAGGAAAGGAAAGGAAAGGAAAGGAAGAGGGGGAGGGAGAAAGAGTGGGACGAGAAGGAAGGGGATAGGAAGGTGATAGGAGAGTGACAAGGAGAGGGAAGAGGAGGATTTATGTTTCAGGCCAACCAGGTACCTGCCACTTAGTTTCAGGCAGCTGTGTAGAGTAGACAGCATTCTTAACCAGCTGGGAATTTGGTGCTACGAGAGCAGATATTTTATTCTGTTCTAGCAAGTGTCTTCGTATTTCTTAGCATGCCAGCTTCATGAGCAGATGTGTTTAACTATGGTCCCATTTTAACGCGTGCACTGATTTGAGACAGCAACACTTGGTTGCTTTGCAAAGTACTATTTTAGGGGTTTGGGCATAATTAGATATTCCATTTGGGGCAGGTGTTACATCGCTGACAGCCTTTTCTTTATTTCTTTCTCCCCCTTTTTTCATAAATGTAGTTTTTGGAATAAAATTCTAGAATTCTGGCCCCAAGAGCCCAGCATTTGTCAGTGGGAGAAGGTGTGGGTGGGAACAGATGTATTTTTTTCGTGGTTGCCTCACTCGGCACCCAGAGTAGGACTCCTACTTTGGGATGGATACCTGTGAGCAGTGAACATCCTTCCTTCTGGGGCAGGCTTCAGTGTTTAATTTACAGACTTGCTCAGCCCGATTTTCAGAAATACCTAGTGATACACAGTAAAGACTCAAGAAAAAAAGATCTAGTTCTCACAGTAGCTGCTTGCTAATTAATCCTGGTGATTAACCACCTGAAAGAATCATCCAAGAATAGCCATACTGGGCAGTATTTCCTGGGAACTGTTGTTGCCTCTCTCTCTCTCTCTCTCTCTCTCTCTCTCTCTCTCTCTCTCTCTCTCTCTCTCTCTCTCTCTCTCTCTCTCTCTCTCTCTCTCTCTCTCTCTCTTTTCCCCCTCTCTCTCTCTCCTCTCTTTCTCATCTCTATCTCCCCTTTCCTCCTTCCTTTCCCTCCTCCCCACTTCCTCCTTCCTCCCTCTCCATCCATAGCTATTCACTAATAGAAGAAAATAGAGGGTATTTGGACCCGAGTATTCGACAGTTTAAAGACAATAATCAAGACTGTAATTCTGTTAGCGATTTCTTTTTTTAACTTGCGAGGGAGGGAGGCAAGACTTTCTTTTCATATGCAACCTTGTAATCATTTATAAATTGCTCGATTCAGGTATTTACAGATGTATGCATAAAGACTATATTAAAAAGTTGATATTATTCCTAAAACCCAAAACTCTGAAAGTAGCAGGGTCATTTATACACAGCATAATCCATCTTATTATAAAATAGCTACACCAAGAAAAGCTGAAATATCTCTCATGTTGATAAATCCTGACTTGGTTCATTTTACATTATTTAATATATAATGATTTATTAGGTTAAGAGTCTAAAATTTTTCTCTGCAGATATAGCATGAATAGGTCATACATGATACATAAAACATTCAAAATTACATGGAGTCTCCTTTATGTCCCAGATACTGTTATTTCCCTCACTCAGATGTTTGCATGTGTAGAGTTGTTATTCATATACTTGTTTTAACATTCTCAGTGAATTTCCTTGGAAAATGGTCATAGAGACAATTATTACAATGATTATGTGATGATCTGAAACTCTGCCAACCTGAAATCTCTTAGAGCATTGCATTTTAGATCAGGTTGGATACATGTTCATATATACATGAGCTTCAAAAACAAGGTCCACACACATGCACAGCTTTACTCTAATTTAAAATAACAGGATTTAGTGGGTTTTATTCATTCTTATCATTTTATGGATTCTTTTGTCACAACTTTCGAATAGTATGAACATGAGATTAATTTAGAAACTCTATCAGTTATATAAACAATCCTCAAATAGCATTATCTCTTCATGGAATTCATTATTACATACATTCAATGATTCAGTTACAAAGATTAGTGTCTCTAATCTTTCCAAGGAGGTATGGTCTACCCTTATACGTGCAGTCCACCTCCACTCCTGTATAACACAGTAGAAACAGCCCACATTCTTCTTTTTATTCAACAAACTTGGGTTAGATAGACACTCATAATACAGGCTACACCTGGCATACAGTAAATGTTAAATGAATGCTTAATAAAGATCTCAGATTTATCTTCTTTCAAAATGCTAAGTACACATCTTGGGTTACGAAGGATGGAAAGAGAGAGCCAATTCATCTATTAGTCTCAGCTAATGGGTACTGATCCCATCTTAGATACAGATACTTAGACATCTCAGAGTTGAATTAGAAAAGGGAAAATCGCCAAAGAACACAATTTTTCTGTCTTCAAAAGCTGGTACTTACCAATCACTCACAGAGAATATCACAAGCATGACTTGAAATTAGGATAGAGGAGGGAATCAGAGAGGGACCTGTAACTGACTTGTGAAGCAACCTTGTTTCTAAACTAAATTTAAATTTAAAAAGAAATAAAACAAGAAATTAGGATAGAATAGAATGTTCCATGCTATCCTCTTATTGAAGTAGCTTGTTGAACACCTATTGTGTCTTTGGTATGCACTACATTCTGCAAAGCAGAAAGCTAATATATGCTGCTCAATATCCACTCTATGATTTTTGTACAATGACAATAAAGCAAATTCCTCAATCCACACTGAGGTCAGAGCAAGATTATTATCTAAAGATAATTTTTCAAATGACTTCAATATTTGTAACATTTTGTAATGTTATCACCTGAAAACCTATTTCAGAAAACAATATTCTTCACAGATTCTAAACAGCATGTTTGGGCTTTTTTTTATCATTGATATATTGTTCTTTGTTGATCTGTTTCCCAAACTCTGTGTGTGTGTGTGTGTGTGTGTGTGTGTGTGTGTGTGTACACAGCATAGAATGTGAAAGAGGGGAGGAGGAATTTGTGCTTTCTACCCAGATCTTACCTGGTATCTACTAATTATATTCTAGATACACAGACCCAGTAAACAAATCGAAAAGGAAAAATGGCCAAGAAATAATACTGTTCCTTTACCTTCCAAACATGACACTAGTCAACTCTATGCTTCCCTTTTGGAAAAAAAAGGTATTAGAAAGGTGAAATTGCTGCATCATTTTTCCCAACCCTGTGCAATCTCTTTCTCTTGCTTTGTGTCAGTTGCCTAGGAAACTGAAGTAGATTCACATTTGATTGGCTGTCATCTTAGACTTATCATGAGTTTTTGAACACAGTGTTAAAGTGGCACAGCCCTAGATGAGTTTGTACAGAAATACAAGAGTGCTCTCTTTGCTTTTATTGCAGTCAAATTTAAACTATTCTAAGTTTAATGTATTATCGTTTCAGTAAGATCTGTGTATAGAATTTTGAAGACAATTTATAATAAAACTAGACAACACATAATAAAATGTTCTCAGTGCTGCAAACTTGATTTCTTGCTACACATTTCAAATTTGTTTTTTGACATGTGTTCTCATATTTGCAGCTAAAATTCTATGTTTGAATTCCTTAATTGTAATTTCCCTGCAAGGCAAAACTGTTCATTTTTTGTACTATTTTGTTTGCTTGTAGTTCATCAAGAAATTATTCATTATAGAGTTTCTAGTAAAGATACATTATTCCATGATGTATTTGATAATTCTAACACCTGTAATAAGATGTATAAACTACTTTTATATATGAAACCTCATCTGATTCTTTCAGTAACCTACTTGCTAGATAGGAAGTCTACTGAGATCATTTAAAAGATGAGATTTTGAGGCCTTCAACATACAAAAGTAATTACAAAAAATTAGGTAAAGTATATTGTCTTGAGAGGTTACATTTCTGAATATATATGAGTATATACATATGTACATATGCATGCAGTAAGAATTCATAAAAATAGTCTGTGAATTTGAAGGACTCTGGGAGGGGTATATGGGAGACTTTGGAGGGAGAAAAGGGATAAATATATTTCAAATATAACCTTAAAAAGTATACAAATAAACAAAAGAAAGATATCACTCAAGAAATTGGAAAACAAAACAAAATCTCACATAGACCACACTATTTTTATGTGACCATCTAATTTAAAACCGGCTAACATAAAACCCATATCTAGGTTTTCTGACTAAGCACAGAGTTTTTCCCATAACAATGTTTAATATCTGTAACCCATTTGACACTGCATCTCAGTTGCCCCTGGTTCCAGTATGCATCCAAAAATATTTTTGTTCCTCCCTTGTTCTGCCACCATCATTGCTCTATGAGATTTCTACAAGAGCTTCCTTAATTGTCTCCCAAATAGTATGCTTGCTGTCTAAAATTTATTGTTCCAATGATTGCTAAGTTATTTTTAAATGTATTTATTTATCTATTTTAAAAATTTAATTTGCTATGTATACAGTATTCTGTCTGCATGTGTGCTTGCAGGCCAGAAGAGGTCACCAGATCTTGTTACAGATGGTTGTGAGCCACAATGTGATTGCTGGGAATTGAGCTAAGGACCTCTGGAAGATCAGCCAGTGCTCTTAACCTCTGAGCTAGCTCTCCAGCCCCTATTTTTATATTTAAATGTAAGCATTTAAAGTAAACTGTATATTCCATGAAATGCCTAGGCTATAAACTTATAAGTTGATTGGATTGATAAACATGTATTTTAATCATTACCAAAATTGTATAAAGAATAATTCCCACAGTATGAAAATTTCTCTCATGCTTCTTCTAATCCCTACCTCTTGGGGGAATTTTATTTATATTTCCCATACAGGAATTTGCTTCTATTTATTTCAGATATGAGCTAAGTGAAGTCATGCAGTTATATTGCTTTGAGTTTGGTTTCTTTCTTTAAAAAAGGTATTTTGAAATACAGCCATGTTTTTGCAAGCTTCTTAACTTTGTTGTCTTTAGTGTAATTTATTATGCCATCAGAAGCATGGGCCTAACTTTGCTCATTCATTTTATTTCTTTTCTTTTCCTTTTGAGTTATTGCGCTTATTCTGCTTTTGGTTCAGTACCATATATATTTGGGGCAAATTTTTATTTTAAAGAAGTTTTGCATATACAAAAGGGTTCTGATGATTGTGGAAAGAATCTGCAAATACCCCATACTCAATTTCTTCTATTATTAAATATCTTATGATAATAGATCATATTGGCACAGTGTATTTCTCATATTTAGTAGATGAATGATGATAATCATGTTACTGAAAGGTCACACATCATTAATCTGTTCTTGAATGTATCTGGTATCACCTTTCTGTCTCAGGATCTTATCTGAGACATCACACTCCATTGCTTTCATATGTAAAAAAAACTCTAGTTTTCTATGGTTTTGATGATTTTGAAATTTTTGAGGCATATTGAAGAATCATCTTAGGGAAATCTTGGAATTGTGTACGTGTGTGTGTGGTATATAATTGTATTGTTGTGTTGTGTTGTGCATTTTTCCTGCAATAATTCTTCGGTATTGACTCACAGAATAGAAGTGTCACTGTCACATATCACAGTGGGGGGTTCATGTGACCAGCCTAACAGTTCTATCCTTCCAAACTCTAACCACTGCCTTATGTACGATTGGTCAGGTTTATACTCATTCAATGCCTTCCTTTTCTTCATTTCTTTATTGTATTCTTTGGACAGAAGCCATCATGCTTGGACAACACTGAAAAATGAAAACCATGAGCCACTTGCTTGAAGGAAGAATGACTGTAAAAGTCAGTTGGAATTCTTTTAAAGAGGGGATTTGTATCTCCTTCCTATTTATTTTTCTAAGCACTTATTCACACAAGGATGAATTTACTGATGCTGGCTTTGTACATTGTGTTATATTTCAGTATTATTGTACCTATTTTGTTCCCTGAATTATTCCATATTTTGCCTGGGGAGATTCTCTTCATTCTACTCTGTGCCTTTTGCTATATTCTACATATTCCTGTGAGGTATTTCTTTTTGTCTTGAAAATGTCCTTCCTTTCAGGCTTTAATTTTTAAAAAGCCATATCTTTTTATTAGAGAATGGTGTTAGAAACCAGGAGCTTCTGTAAGCTTCCCTGAGCATTCTTCATAGTAAATGCTTCAGGGAGGATATTTTTGAGGTGGCATCTGAAAGGTTATCTCAAACATTGAAGGTCACAAAAACTTTCCCTGTGTGTTTTCTTAGAGCAGTTTTGAAGTTTTGGTTCTCTCATAAAACTTACAATGCATTTTAAATTAACATTGTGCATTGTATAATATCTATGATTAGGTTTATAATTTTTACATGAATGCCCAATTGTAACAGCACCATTTGTTCCAGAGATTATCCTTCTCCATTGAAGAATCTCTTTTGTCTATTTTGAAAAAATAAACTTACTAAATTAGTGTGAGTCTTTTTCTGAACTATTTTGCTGCATTGATCTATGTCTATTCTTTCTCTGGTTACATGCTGCTGTGATTATGAGAGCTTTAGTCAGTCCTAAAGTAGGTCAATGTCATCTTCCGGTCCTATCTTGATGTTGCAATATTGTGTTATACATTCCAAATCCTTTTCATATATACATTCAAGATAGAGACTGTCAATAACTGAAAAGTACTTTGCAAGAATTTTAATGAAGATAACATTTAATGTAGATACTGAGTTGGAGAAACTGGCACCTTACCCAACTTTTCAAATACCTTCTAATATAGTAACTTAGAATATCTTGAAATTTATTAAGGTCATTGGTTCATTCATTCATTGGTGTTCTAACTTAATTTCTGCTTAAAGATAATCTGTACACATTGTCGGATATACGTTGCACACATGCGTACACACACACACACACATCTTCCTTGGCACCAGAATTTCCTGTTTATTACAAGGTGTACATAGTGAATCATAAAACCTAAACAATGTCATGTTTAATCATGTGAGTCAATAAGCCAGCTCTTTACAATGGCCTGTAAGTAAGACTTTGCCAACCTCCCCAAAATGATCTCAAATCAGGGTACCCATTGATCCTTGAAGTCTCAATTTACTTTTCTTTACATCTCTCTTCCCCTCATCATGATCTTGTCTTGGAGCCTTTGTTGCTGACTAAAGCTTCTCTTTCAAAGAGAGTTGCCCTCTAATTTTGACTGTTTTCATCCTTCAGAACTCAATTTAAATTCCACATGTTACAGAAGCCTTCTCTAGTTTCTATGCCTAAAGGGAGATGAATCTTATTTTCTGTGCTATGTTTCTGAATTTAACTGTATTTCATAATCATCAAGTCCAGTTGTCATTATTTTGCATATTTGATATCTTCCTAATCATTATTGGTCCTTAAACAAATAATGTGTAAGTTAAATGGCTATAGGGATGCTTGCTTTTGCATTTAATGTTATATTTCCATTCCTTACTATCATGTTTAGAGTACAGAAACTTATTTAGATCTACTAAAATATCATTTTAAAAGGAAAATACACAAGTAAAATACCTCAACTTCTAATCAGTCCCCTTTGAGCCCCTCAACTACAGGTCATTGCTCTGCTCTTTGAAACGCTCTTGAGTTTTATTCTTTCTTGTGTGGCTATTCATGGTGTTCCCTAATACATATTTCTGTCTTCAATTCTACCTCAAATTCACCCAAAACAGAGGCTTTATTAATGACCTATTGATCTATGTATTCCCTACACCTCCTGAGAAAAAAATCTTACATTTCATATATTTGCCTAGTTAATTAAAATACATAGATTTTCTGGTATCTGAAAGACCTTGAATCTGATCCAAATTTCATCTGTTAATTTCTTAACCATTGGAAAACAACTTCCCTTGATAGCATTATTTCCATGGTTGGTAAATGAGGGGCTTAATACAGATTGGTTATTAGAAAGATTTTATAATGAGTTGTGACACTCCAACTGTACCTCCTGAATGCATGTTCAGTTTCCTTGAACATGACATACTGGTGAGCATGAAGTTAGTCCCAGTGGCTTGAATCTGCTTCTTAATTGAAAAATGACCCTTTAGCTTCATGTGTTAATCTGGGCTGTGTAGCAAACAGATCAGAATAGGGTCTCCTCTTTCTGTGGGAAACACTGAGATATCAAGGTTCAAGTTCTTAAGTCCTGAAAACGCATGTAAGTCTATATGAGCCTTTTCTGAAGGACTTTGATAGCTCCTTGGTTTACCCTCATTCCTTCCTCATTTTACTTACTATGGGAGAAATGTTTCTTATAACAACACTTTTGTATAAATGCTTAACTCAGAGCCACTTCTTGGGAACTCAACTGGACACTTGAAACACAGGGTTAAAAACTACTTTAAGAATTTTTAGAAACCATGGCTTTATTTCAGAAAAAAATTTATATGAAGATACTTATAAAATCTATAGCTCTTGTTGACCAAAAATATCTAATTTGACTTTATATTTTGAAATATATTACACCTTCAAAATACAATTTAGTATTTACTGTACGCCTTGCATCATTTTAATACCTCATGATTTTAGAGGAATGAAATGTCAGCCAGCAGCTACTACCCTCCAGCTTATCTTCAGATAGAGAGGAGTGATAATAAAATGCATTAAAAAATCATGTCTTGGGGATGGAAAGATGGCTCAGTAGTTAAAAGCGTAAGCTATACTTATAGAGGACATGAATTTGATTTATCCATACCCATCTAAGGCAACTCATACTTGCCTGTAATTCCAGCTCCAAGGGGATCTGATGCCTCTGATTTTGGTGGACACTCACACACATCAGTGAATACCTACACAAATACATATGCACACTTACATAGAATTAAAAATAATAAGAAATTATTTTTTTAATTATGTGATATTAAGTATCATACAGGTAAATAAAATAGACATAAAGCTTTGCCGTTATAGCCTATGTGGTATTACCAAGGGAAACCTTCTGGCAAATCAAAAATTTAAGATATATAAGAATGGCAGGCAGGAACCAGATATTTGAAGAACAAGGTTGCCAAAATGAGTAAAATACACATCAATGTAGTAAAAGAAATAGCCAATGCAAAATTACTACTAAGGAAAAAGCTTGATGTTTGAGAATCAAGTGTTTCTGACTGTCTAAGCATGGCAAATCCAGCAGAGTATGAAATTAGATGCTGCTGCACATGGTTTTAGACACCTTATCAAGGGAGTCAAGTAAGCCAGTAACTTTGAGTTTTAGTCTAAGTAAAAATGAGGCTAGCATTAATCACTTCACATCTTCCACAGCGGCAGTGTGTGTTATATCTCATAATGTAGCTGGAGATTCTTGTTCAGCCAGGTCCAATCACCACTTCAGCCCCAAATAAGCACACAAAGACTTATATTAATTATTGAGCTGTTGGCTGATGGCTAGGGCATCTTATTGTCTATCTCTGTCTTAATTATTAACCCATTTCTATTCATCTATGTAGTTTCACGTGGTCTTGGTTTATCAGAGAATGTCTGGACCTGTTTCTCCTTTGGCAGCTATATGGCATCCTTGCAATCTCTCTGCCACCTTTCCCAGAATTCTCCCGATCTCCTAGTCCTGCCTATCTTCCCACCTCTATTGAACAAACAGTGTTTTATTCATCAGCCAATAAGAGAAATATATATATGTATATATAATGCCATCCCCTATCAGTCTTGAGCATCTCTAGGGGAGGGGTCAACATTTTGTGGATTTTCTGAGATGCAGCAGGGTTTAGAGAGACATAGGGGAGGGAGGGGTTGGTGGAGATACCACCATAACATCCCAGATTCTTTGGGTATACAGATGCCAGGGGATGGGATGAAACTTCCACCACAGCAACCCAGACTCTTAGGGTAAATGGACACAGTTCATGTTTGACTTCCTCCTGCTGACAAGGGACTGTCGGGGAGGGGGAGAGTCAAGAGTTGGTGGGCTCATGATCAACAGGATGTGTGGGTGGAGAAACATATGGTTAGCTGTCACCTGTGAACTTCAGGCAGCTGTTCTTTGAGGTGTTCAAGGCAGGTTGTTAGGAGAAAAACAATTCATTAACATCTGCCTTAATTATACTAACAAAGGTGAATGCATCAGGAAGAAGAGCAGCTAGGCCATTCATTTCTACATCTTGGAAAATCAGAGAGTGGAAGGTCCCAGGTCCTAGGCAGGCCAAGTATCCTAAAGAGGTGCCAACTTGACCCTGGAGAGGTGCTACCAGCATGGATGTCCCAGGAACTGATGCTCGTACTGGCATTATGTGTAGGACTCTCTGTGGGCTCACCTTGGCCCAGGAAAGAGTGAACCTGCAAGAAACACTAGAAAATGGGTGGGGTAAAGATGGAGAGACCACTTTAAATGCCCATTCCTGATAATGAACTTGATGTCTATAGCCATCCTAGAACCTTCATCCAGTGACTGATGGAAGCAGAGGCAAACACCCACAGTTAAACACTGAACTGAACCCATGGAACCCAGTGACAGAGAGAGAGGAGCGATGAGCAAATTGGCAAAGAATGGGCTGGCAAAACCAGCAGAGACAGCTGATCTGAACAAGGGGGAGCTCTTGGACCCCAGACTGACAGCTGGGAGGCCAGCATGGAACTAATACAGACCCCCTGAGTGAGAGAGTCAGTGAGAGGCCTGGGCCACCTATGGGGTCCTGGGCAGTAGATCAGTATTTATCCCTGGCATACAAATGGACTTCGTGTGTCCATAACACAAAGAGTGATGCTGTCTCAGCCTGGACTCTTAGGTGAGTGCTTGGACTCTGCCCTGGGTGAAATGACAGACTCTAGATATCCCCTATGTGGAAGGAAGTGGGGATAGGGTGGGAGGCTGGGGGAATGGTGGGGGATGCTGGAGAAAGGGAGGGAGAGGGAACTGGGATTGACATGTGAAGCAAGCTATTTAAAATTAAAGTAATAATAATAATAATAATAATAATAATAATAATAATAATAATGGGTTCTGGAGACTATTAGTTTTTATCAAACCAGATTTCTTGAAACAAAAGCAGAAAGTCTCCCAGGAAATATCAGGTATCTGTAAGACAGCTGGAACAGATTTGCATCTTGGTGTCTTAGTAAAAGGCTTTGGCTTTAGGTTGAAAGGCATGGACATTTTCAGAAGACAAGCAGAGGAAATTTAAAATGCTTAACCTCTGAAGTCACATCTGAAATCTGTTAATCCCTGACTGTCCTGTAAAAGAGTCACACCTGTCTGTACTTTTAGCAGGAATCTTACCTTAGTAATGAACTATCAGTACCATAGTCAAACACCATCAGGTCTGAGAGGGATAAGTAGGTGAGCAGAAGTGAGACAGCTTTTTCAACTAAAGCAGTTCCAGGTTTTACTGAAATTGGAAGGAGGGGATCAATCTATCCCCATGACAGGAAATGGAGAGGGAACTGTGGAACTGAGTGAGAGGTTAAAACAGAGCAGGTAGTTCCCGTGTCCAAAAGAAAAGCAATGGATTTACCAGCTACCTGCAGTGTTAACCTAGACTCCGAGAGGACAATGGGAGTCACCAAGTCTGCCCAGGGTCATCTCTGCTTCGCTTGAAGCTCATTGAAGGGGTTTATTTGGAGGGAAGAATCCAAGAGAGTGGCTGCCCTCTGCCAGAGTGGCAGAGGACAGCCGGGTAGCACGAACAGCCACAAGATGAACAGACACGGGGTTTATATTGGGTTTCTTAGGGGGCAGAGTTTTCCAGGGTGGGGATTGGTCAGATTTTAATCTCCTGTTCAGGGATTGACTAGTTTTCTGTACAGGGCTAGGTCAGATTTAGCTCTGGTTGCAAGGCCAAAGTGTGTTTCTTTCTTTGGTTGTTTTTAGTGTTTTGTCTGTATGTAGTTTTAGGGCCAGGGTATATTTCTTTCACTGGCTCTGATTCCAGGGACAAAGTGTGTTTCTTCAGCACTGGTTTCAGGGTAGGGTTACATTCTTTGGTTCTGGTTGCAGGGCCAAAGTGTGTTTCTTTGGCTCTGCTCAAGGTGTATTTCTTTGGCTGAGCCCTTTTCCCTACAGCACCAATCCTGAGATTGTTACATATCCCTAAACACTCCCTTTACTCTACCAGATATATTCCCTGCTTTGCAGCTTCCCTAGGTCTTTCTCCAGCCATCTGCCAGGTTGAATGAATGAAGGGCCCGAGCTAATGTGGTTAGCTCGTTAAAAAATAAAAGACTCTTTGCTTTTGCATCAGAATGGGTCTTTTGGTGATTTTGGGGGTTCAGAATTTGGGCACAACAAACAATCACATTGGGATGGGATTACCTTTATGGTGAGAAAATTCATAAATACACTGGTAAAATTAAGCATTTTGTTGCTGACAAGGTCTAGAGCTAATCTTCTATCCGGAGGGTATTGGTGGTACATTGAGGCACATAGGGTATATTTTATAGGTATATTCACTTTTCTCTTGAGTAGCCAATGCTATTCAGACCCCTGTTGTTATTGATCTTTCTATTGAGTTTTAAATTTTTCAGTGTGTGACAACAATCTTTTCAAAAAAATTTCCATACAGTATATTTGATCTTTTTTAACCTCTCTCTTCATTCCTCCAAGATCCTCTCCAGCCCCATTCATCAAATGTGTGTTCTTTCTTCTTTTTTAAAAAAAATCACAAAAACACAAAATCAAAAATCAAAACAAACTGAAAAACAATGAAGAAAAAATGCCCAAATTGAACAAAAATCTCACTCAGAAAATAAAACAAACAAACAAAAAAACATGGATTTTGTTTTGTGTCAGGCAAGTCCTCCCTGGGATGGGGCTTTCCCTGGAGTGTGGTTGATATATCAGTGACAACTTTTTAGAGAAAACTGATTTTGCCTCTCCTAGCAGATATCAGTTGCAAATAACTTCTTCATTAGGAATGGTACCCGGGGTCCACTTTCCCCTTCTTAAAGGGAGCTGAAGCTTCTTCCACTGTCTTGCTCTCCCTCTTTCTTGCATTCTCTGAACAATTAAGCAGAATGGTTTCCAGTTACATAACCAACATTATCAGAATCTTACATTTAAATTGAAGAAGAAAAGCCGCAGCACAACTTCTGAAGTCTTTTCTTCCAGCTCTTTCATTGGTGCCATTGTGGTTATTCTACAACTCCTAGCAGGAAAGGAGTCTCCCAGACAAAGCATGCTTGATAAGACAGCTGGAGTTTCCTGGAGAATGTTGACCAGAGTAATTACTCTGCTTCTAACAGCAGCTGTAGCTTTCTGATGCTAGGATTAAATTTAACCCCTAGCTAATGCAATGTGAGAAACTGCTGCCTTGTCATATTTTCCTTCCATATACCAGCGTTACAATGCAGAAAAATATGTTATTTAATTGGATAAAAACCATAACTATTCTTGCCTTGACATCTTGGGTTTAAAAGCTTGGCAAAAATATTTATATTTATGTAACAGATGAAGGGAAAGTGATTTTCTTTCCTTGTATCCCCACTCTGGTTTCCATAGTTTCATGTACCTTAGCATTCAGCTGACTTGGTAATAAGCAAAACAAGCTGTTTTGGGATATGATTAAGCCTGACACTTCTTCAAGCCGTTTGGAGGGAACACATATTAAACACAGGGCCTTCTTTGATCCCAAATTATCAAAATTATATTGACAACTTTGTATTCTAATCATCCCCTAAGTTATCAGAAGCCATAGAGTAGTAAGAGCCAGTCACTGAGAGATTAGGAGAATCTACTCCTGCTAATTTTATTAGCCTGTTTGTAAAACCTTGAGGCACAAGCAAGAATCTAGCACCTACTCCAGTTTCATTGCTTGGAAATTTGAGAGAAATGTTGGTGTTCGCTGCACACACACGACTGGCCAATGAACACAAGCATGTCCTTTCACAAGAGTGTCAGAAAGCATGAAGTAACTTCAAAGGAGTGTAAACAGACCACTTGATCAAAAGATGGGTATTTGCAAATTTAAAAAAGTGTAGATGTGTCTATATGACAGATCCAGACATTCAAAAGACTTGAAAGTCATTTTCAAGATGGGATAGTGATGAAAGTAATCAAAAGTATGCATAGGGAGATATATCAGCCACTGTGTGGGAAGAACATGGGGATACAACATCTCAAATTCTCAATGTTAGATCAGTCATTTTCATTGCATAAACCTCTTCGGGCTGATATGTGACCTAATGCACTAACATGACACAAAGTTATTTCTGTTAATAACCTGAAAGAACAGTGTTAGCCTTTGTGGAACTAAGTTCTATAATGATGCAGTGGGAACCAAAATTCCAGGGTAGGAAACATTCAGTGTTTACAGTCAACTAGAGACTCTCACCAAACAGAAAATGTAGGGCAAAAGAGGCCCTGGGAGCACATTATTATGAATCTTTCAGATTCTTTAACACCACAGTTGCAAGCCTTCTTTCACCTGCCCTTTAGCGAGCTGGGCACTTATTTAAATTTTTCCCTCAAGGGGACCAGGACAAGGGGTGGAATAGTAGCTGGTTGTCCTTCTTAAACAGGCTCCAGGTTAGGTGTTTGCACCATCATTGCATATTAGGATCACCGGAGAGTTGTCCAGCCTTCTCTTACCACACCAAGGAATACATCTGGTGCTTTCTACTATCAGGCATGTCTCAAAAAACAAATATAGCCCCAGACTGAACCTTACAGTAAAGGAGAAACAATCTTCCAATTGTTCATGTGGAGCAAATGTAACGTTTGCTCTTTATTGTCTATATTATCTACTAAAGGCTGAAATATGTGTTCCATGTGAATTCTCTATTAAACCCATTCTACTTTTATCATACCCTACAGATAAAGTGCATGCCAGGTAATAACTTTGCCAGTACCTCCACTTTATAAAATAATAATCCAAGGCTCAATGAAAAGAATATTATTGCTTATGCTTATCCAATTTGGATATCTCTGTCCAATATTCTACATAAGAGGATGACTGCCTTAGAACCTGAGCTGTGATTGAAGCTACAGTCTCTGAGAATGATATATAGATTTATTCATCCCTCCTAACATGACCCACTACTGGGTAATATTTAGTACTCTGATGACAATGGCTTCAAAGACACAGTGTGTGAATATTTAAGGCTTCAGCATGATTTGTCATGTCTAGATGCCATCAAGTCAGAGCATAATGATGTAGAGTGGACATTAAATGGCTGATATTGAAATGATCCACCAAATGATTTTATGACTGTGTAAAAGATACAGAGGTGTGTTATGCAGTTCAGCATGTTGCCAGCACACGTGTGCATTACTATATGTTTTGAGTAGCCACTATCCATCTGTCTGTCTTAATTAATGCTTCATAAACTTTATTTCTCCTTCTATTTGGGGTCTTATGATACAGTTTGGTTCCAGTCACTGTTCATTATCTCAGGAGGGATTTGGCTGCTGTTCCTCCCAGTAGATACATCTCCTTTTTCTTCATATTACTCTCCCTGTTTCCATCAGAACACATCACCGCCATTTTACTATGCCTGGCTTTACAGCTCCCAGGTTGCAAGTTACAGTTTGAATGCAATTTCTGCAGAATTTGTCCTGAGCTGTCACCCAGAATTGCTCTGAAATTTGTTCTTGCAAATACCCCTCTTCCCCCCAAAAAATAAATAAATAAAATTTGTATATCCAAGTTACATTTTTGCCTATGCAGTAACTAATTCTCTGCTGAAATATGTCTTCCTTGGACAAATGGTATCTGTTTTATAAGAATATCTGCGGTGGTGGCGCACACCTTTAATCCCAGCACTCGGGAGGCAGAGGCAGTCGGATCTCTGTGAGTTCGAGGCCGGGCTGGATCGACACCCTCCAAAACAATACAGAGAAACCCTGTCTCATAAAAAACCAAAAAAAAAAAAAAAAAAAAAAGAAAGAAAAGAAAAAGAATATCTCTAGTGTATAGAAACTAGGGCATACATAGTAGGATCCTAGTAAGAGGCTTTGAATATTAATGATATTTAAGTTTCCTTAGTTCCTCAATAGAAATAGATTATTTGGGTGTGCCAGCTCTCCCCATACCTCTTGGTGTGTGTGGCTTGTGTGTGCCTACCTGTGCATGCCCATGCCCACATAAATTTGTATGTGTGAGTAGAGAGGATAAAGGTTGAAGTCAATTGCTGTCTTAAATCACTCCTTGCCTAATTCGTTTTGTTAAATTAAAAACAATCTTATTTTACATACCAATCCCAGTTCCCTCTCCCTATCATCCTCGAATGCCCGCCCACCAACCCACCACCCCATGCCCTATCCACTCCCCAGGGAGGATGAGACATCCCATGGGGGATCATCAAAATCAAAGTCTGTCACATCATTTGGGGCAGGGTCAAGGCCCTCTCCTGTGTATCTAGGCTGAGAGTATCCTACAGCACTAGGTTTAAATACTTGTTCTACTGCCAGAGGCCCCCATAGACGCTCAGAATTCAGTCATTTGATGTTTCCCCAGCTGTCAGACTGGGGTTTGTGAGTTCCCACTTGCTCAGGTCAGCTGTTTCTGTGGGTTTCCCCAGCCTGGCCTTGACCCCTTTGCTCATCACTCCTCCCTTTCTACAACTGGACTCCAGGAGTTAGGCTCAGTGTTTAGCTGAGGATCTCTGCTTGTTTCCGTCCACTACTGGGTGAAGTCTCTATGATGGCATATAAGGTAGTCATCAATCTCATTATAGGGGAAGTACATTGTTCCCTGGAGAAGGGGAAAGTGACAAGATCTCCTGAGCAAATTGGGAGCATGGTGTGTAGGGGGGAGGTAGGAGAAAGAGGAGGGAATAAAGAGAAGGGGGAGAACATGAGGAATCAGGAAAATCCAGTCTGGGGAAGAATAGAGAAGGAGAGAAAGAAAAGAGATACATTGATAGAGGGAGCCATTATAGGTTTAAAGAGAAATCTTGTACTAGAAGAATGTCCAGGGATCCACAAGGATGACCCCAACTAAGAATCTAAGCAATAGTGAAGAGCCCTTCTTCTTAGTTTTTGAGACAGGGTCTCTCACTGAACCTGCTCTTCACTGACTCAGCTATGCTGGCTCGCCAGTAAACTTCAGGATCAATTTGTCTCATCCTTTGCAGTGGTGGGATTACAAAACTGCACCCGCACCCTATGTTTTATTAAGGTGCTGAGTGATCTTTGTTCAAGTCTTTGTACTTCCACGACAGGCACTTTTTAAAGCTAGCTACTCAGTGTTGTTAAAATGTCTAGGTTTTCCCAGTAATGAGACACAAGCCATGACTCAACAATCCCACGTGGAGTTTTATTAGTGGACAGGAAAGGAAAGTTGGGTGAGAAGTAACCAACCCATGCAGAGCTGAGAGAAAGATATGAGAGAGAGAGAGAAAGAGAGAGAGGATGATGATGATGATGAGAGTAAGACAAGAGTAAAAGAGAGAGAGATGAGAGTAAGAGAGAGACTAAGACAAGAGTGAGAGGAAGGTGAGAGTAAAAGAGAGTGTAAGCAGGCAGGGATCAGTCCTTTAAAGGGGCCCTTTGCATCTGCGTGGTTCTCACAGAACTCTGGCCTAGCCAGAGTGTTGCCTGAGTGCATCCTGCCAGGTAACAGGGCAGGCCAGCATAATGCCTGAACCTTTCATTCCCACCTAGACATTTTAACAACCCTCAGCACATTAGCTTCCCTTTATATATAGTCTTATGAAGTCTTGTAACTTATAGTTGTAGTCTCTCCTCATTTCCATGTTCTCAGTGGATGCATAAAAACAGTCATCCAACTCAATATGGAGTGTTCCTGTTTCATT
This sequence comes from Mesocricetus auratus, assembly GCF_017639785.1. Lineage (NCBI taxonomy): Eukaryota > Metazoa > Chordata > Mammalia > Rodentia > Cricetidae > Mesocricetus > Mesocricetus auratus. Next base: position 22,354,702 of record NW_024429191.1, read on the forward strand.
ATGGCCTACCAGTGTTTAAAAAGACTTTGACTTCTACAGGAAGTCACAGAGCACAGGTGTGAATTCAATAGTTTTCCGTAGATGCAGAAAGTACCCTGGGATAAGAGTTTCTTTTGAGATGACACCATTACAACATGAACTGGTAAACTATTGGTGAAATATTTGACTTCAAATCAACTTTCATTGAGTCTTTTATGTATAGACTGGTTAATGTTTACATACATCTCTATTGTTTTTATTAGTAATCTAGTATTCATGTGAAGGTGATACGTGATCATCACCCCTACTCTGTGTTTATTGCAACAGTTGACCCCATTCAATAAAGAGTCAGTTTGTTCTCACATTCCCCATCCCTTTATACATTTAATCAATTTTTTCAACAAGTCATGAAAATATTCATATCACATGTTTGATATGTCACACCTCTGTTGGAATGAAGAAATAGAAAAACCTACAAAGTGTCAAGGAAACACCAAGACATACCAAGGTTATAAAAATTAAATCAATGATTTAAGGGAAAAGCAAACAACACATCCTGTGATAAAGTGAACTACCAAGAGCAGTCTGGGCCTCTTCTTCAGACAGCAGAGGGTTGTGTGGCTTGACGACAAATGAGCCACTTCACCTGGATTCTGAATCTGCTGTGAATAGACTCTTACATGTGCACAGCAGGAATTACCCCATGGTGTTGTAAAAATTCATATATGCGATGTATGTGAAATGTCTCTTAAAATAATTCTCAGAAACAGGCAACCCATACAACTGATTAGAGGAAAAAAATGGCAATGAGGAAAAACAGCTCAATTAGAGATTTGAAACTCAGTTCCTTCTGCAGTCTGAAAATTTTATTACAGACACATGTGTCTGAGGTTCTGGATGGTCTTTGAAGAAGACAGGCAGAGTGTTTTAAAACTTACATTTTAATGCTGGAAGCATTAAAAAAGAACATACAGTGCAGATGAGCAGACATCAAGTGGCTATGATATAAGAGTGATACCAGTGGGTACTGGTGAGCCCCAGGATGGGCCACTCTGAGTACATCTTGCAGAAGATCAGCTGCCAGGTGGCAGTGGGAAGACCTGGAGGAAGCTATGCCAGGCAGAGAGAGAAGAATAAAATCTAGAGGCAAGAGCACTGAAGTGAGCCTGTGTAGACTGACTGTGGTGAAGGATGGAGCAGATGAGAGTGAGTTTCAGAAGTCAGTCTGGGCTCTAACAAAGTTCCTGAAGCCCAGAGAGCACACTATTTGATTAAATGAGTCTGCTGCAGCCCCGAGGTGTGCAGGAAGCAGAAGTTAAAGCAGTGTAACATAAGGCAGAATCCTGAGTCTAGGAAACGAGACAAGGACAAATGAGCCTGGCCAAAATATAAAGACATTGTTTGTGTATAAAGTTCCCAGAATAGTGCTTATGATTTAGGCAAAGGAAACTGGATATCACAGTTGCTAACTATTCTTCAAAGGTGTCCGAGGACTGCCCGCAGAAGTTCAAACATTCTAATGTCCTGGAAGGCTTGTTTTCTCCACATTCCTTTTTCTCATTGGTAACATCTTAGAAACTCTGACACATTAAGCTTGTGCATTCTCAGTGTAATTCATATGATACTACTATTATATAATGCTTCTTTGGGAACCCATTTAAACAATAAAGGAAGCACAAAATTTGTTTTTAGCTTCATGTTTATGAGTGTCGTGATCATGCAAGTGCCACAGTGAGAGAGAGGGGGAGAGAAAAAGGGGAGAGGGAGAGAGAGATTGGCTTGGCTTTGTTTATTACAGACACAAACAATGTTAAAATTATAATTTCAGGAAATTTAAACCTGCATAGAATTAAGAAATTTATTTGGTTTAATTTAATTCATTAATACCTGGTAGAAACCTGTTTGTTTTCTAATGAGAGACAGAAGTAAAGTGGATCCGGATAGGAGGAGAGGTCTGGAGAAACTGGCAGGATAGAGGGAGGAGCAATCATTATCTGTATATATTATGTAAGAAACAAATCTGTTTTCAAAAAAAGGAAAAAAGAAATCATTCTAAGAAAACAATAAAAATATAGTCAAAAAGACTTGTGAGATGAAAATAATTACAGATTACCTCATAATAGCAAATAAACAACAGCAACAACGAAACAGAAATTTACCAACCACTTTACTTGCAATAGCAAGCATTAGGAAAGTAATTAAGTTACAGTTTTAATGGCCAAAACTAAATAATTTGAGCCAAGTTCACACTGTATGATTATGAAAACCAAGTAATTGAGAAATGTTAATCCACAAGAGAAAAAATAGTAGGAAGAATAGGGGATTTTTAGGAACCAATGCAAATTTCCCCAAATTATCAGACTCTACTACTCAAATAACATGAATTCCAACTGTCATACAAGGAAGATATATTGACAAATGACTCTCTGTCCTCTGCTCTGTGTGATTTTTCCTTCTTCATATTATGCTAGTCCATGAACTTATTCCACTCAAAGGGGGCCTCACCTAAGTGGCAATGGATATGCAAATGCATTTTAAAGGTCTCCAAAATAGCAATAGGATCCACAAAGACAAAAATACACTGCAAAGCTAATGTGCCTGAACACTGCCCTGCTGTGGGTTGCGAAGAGCGAGATCATCTGCCCTTAGCATTCTCACTTATCAGGTTGTCTCAGCACACTCGCAATCTCAAAGGAAGTGGGAAGGGGATGAGAAGTGAGAAGTGACAGATAATGATTAGCTCCACTCCACACATGCAGGATGTCACTGCTGAAGACCAAGTCAACCATCTCACTTACGAATTCATCTGTGAATGTGCCTGTGATTTGCACCAGGAGGAAAAATGAAGAAAACATGAAACACATTTCAGGACGGTAGGTGATGGTGAAAATAACCAGCGGGCTAAATTTTATCTTTTATGATAATTTCTAACATTCTTGAATTTGCAGACTCCCCCACCCCCCCACCCTCACCCTGCTTTCCTCCATTCTTGCTTCCATTTGGTTTCCTGTTGATGCTAACCCCACTTCTAAAAAAAACCAAACAAACAAAGCAGCATATTATGATGACCCAGAAGCTTTAAGATCAAGCTCAACTGTTTTTGTGACCCTTCCTATATACAGGCTGGTCTGCTCTGTTAAAAGCACCTGCCTGGATGCAGACTGGCTAAAGTGAATTTTGTTACTGCTTCTGCCCAGTTCCCAGTGAACTAGGGAAAGATACTTGACCTGCCTTGACTTACTATCTCTTAATTTTTTAATGTTGACAATAGTAGTAAAAGTACCAGAATAGTATATGTTACTCGTATGTCCAGTAGTAGTAGCAAAGTACTCATAGACAATGCCTAAACTCACTGGCAGGGCTGCATTCCAACGAAACTTAAATAGTTATTTCTGTTTCAGTTTTTAATTAGGAGTTTTCATATGATATGTTTTGCTCATGTTTCCCCTCCAAAATCATCCCAGGCCCTCCCAGACTTTCTCCCCACCAAACTGCTTGCATGTTCTCTCTAAACACAAAGACAAAACTTACAACAAACAAACAAAGACAAAAATGTCAAAACAAAGCAACCCTCACACCCAAAATGGAATTTGTTTTGTATTGGCCACCTATTACTGGGCATGAAGCATATCCTGAAGTGTAGGTGATATACCCTGTAACATTCCATTGGAGAAAACTGATTTTCCTTCAGCCAGCAGGTGTCAATTGTAAACAGCTTATTGGTTAAGGGTGACACTGAATATCTACTTCCTTCTGTCAGTTCTGGGACCCCATTTGACTTGAAAAATATGAAATAGTGAGGTAAGAGTAAGTCTGGATTTGGCTAGAAATCCACAGTTTCCCACTGTCTATTTATATCATAGAAAGTTTCATCTGCTAAGAACTTAAAGGTCTGGTTTGACATTCTCATTTATATTTGAGAAAACAGAGTTAATAAGAGGTTTTGGCTTCTTTATATTATGGTACTACACAATCATACAAATAGCATCACAAGTCAATGACTAACTCTCCACCTTTATGTTCTAAATTTAAGCAACTCTGATAATGATGCTTACTTCCCCAGGAATGATTGTTCTTCCCAGATGCACTTCAAACTCCCCTGGTCTTAGGTCCAGTTCCTTCACTGGCACATAGGGAGAAAAATTCCCATGAAAATGATAAGCAAATAGGAGAGGCTAGGGGGTTAGCTAAGCAGAAGTCATACAGCAGCAGACAGAGTCTGATCCCATGAGGAGGCTCCCAGTGAAATTTGCTTATGAACCCTCCTAATTTGCAGCATATGATAGATCCAGGATGCTAAGGAGAACAATATGAACAAAAGCTAGCCTGTTTTTAGATGCAGACTAAATACCACTGGGTATCTATTTGATGCTTCTATTTTTGAGGAAAGACTCCATAGGGATCACATCAACATGCCAATGGTTGTTGGTGGGTCTTTCCAAATCCACGAGATTGACTTCCTAGCATTAAGAGTTGTAGTGGATGAAAGATACCTAATTATTTTTAATCTTTAAGTTTTAGATACTTTTCTCTTCTCCCAGGAAAACCCAAAACTTAAATTTTAGTCGTGATAGTATGTTAGAGATTTATTTTCTCCCATCCCTTTTATACTCCCTTTTTCCATATGGAAGGAAGGAGGGGGCAGACAAGTTCTTAAAGTCTACTTTTACCCCTAGCTCTTATGAAGTAATAAGCAATGGGATGAAGATCTGTTATATTTTCACAGGTTCCTCCTTATAAATTCTTAGCTGCTTTCCCACGGCAATTTTATTTGTTTTATTTTTGGAGGTGCTGAGGATTGAACCCAGAGCCTAAAAAGTACTTTTCTTATGTTTCCCCATTGATCAGGTCCCAAGCTATCTATTCGGACTTTGAAAGGGATTGTGATCTAAGCTTTTATGCATCAGTCTGTGAAAAATTATGCTAAGGTTAAAATGATCAAAAAGGACATGCAATACATCACCAATGGGGGGAGAGGCATAACTATGGATAAGAAACACTATTGGATGCCAGGCGGTGGTGGCGCACGCTTTTAATCCCAGCACTCGGGAGGCAGAGGCAGGCGGATCTCTGTGAGTTCGAGGCCAGGCTGGACCGACAGCCTCCAAAACAATACAGAGAAACCCTGTCTCATAAAACCAAAAAAAAAAAAAACCAGAAAAGAAAAGAAAAGAAACACTATTGGTAACTGTGTAAGAAGTGTTTTACGTGTTCGTTTGTTGTTGTTCTTGCTTGTAAAACTTTACTGTGTTTTCCTGGTCATGTTATTTCTTTTCAGGTCTATTGCTCTTTAAGCTATGACACATCTTTATTGTTTTGCTTTGTCTATGGATGCTCTGGAAGCTTCTCATGCAAAGTGCATTGTCTGGCATAGCATATATTACTTAGTATGACAAAAACTTTCCTAATATTTGGTCAAAATAAAGAACGGTGCACATTATAAGGACTGAATTCCAGAGTATATTATCTAGCTACACAATTTAGAATCTCTACCCAATTTGAAGTATCCTACATCTTAGCTGCCTTTGCAACTGTTTATCTCTTCAATTTATGCATACATTGAGTTCATGCAAAATTTAAACCAAACTTTCCCATAGCTCATTAATAACTTCAGTAGTGTCTTGGCCATCCTTCAGGGTCCATTTTCAAATAGTTTATTGTCAGTGTAGTTTTTCACATGTGCTCCCAATATGTTTTCTTATACCCACCAAATATTATTTTCCTTTTGATTTATGGTTTTCTTATGAAATTACTGTCTTGTTGCTTTTATCATTCATGGTGGCTATCTCTCTCCTGCTGCTACAATTAAGCTCCTTAAGGGGAGGAACACTAATTCCTGTCTTTGTTCTCTGAAGAAAAATCACAGGTACATTGAGGCTCAGCATATTCATTAAGTTGCTGAACTAGACTTTTGGGCTCAGAGAGATTTCATTGCTTTGACATAATGTTCAGGCTCACCTCATATTTCATGTCTGTTGATTACCTAACACTGCTGACATTTAGTAATCATAGATACTAGAGTTAGAAGACATTCACTACAGTTTAACTACAGAAGTTTTTCTAAAAGAGGATCAGATGTTAAAAGAAATTGCTGCTTTTTCAGAAGATTGGGTTCATTTCTCAGCATTGATATGGTGACTCACAACCATTTCTAACTACAGTTCCAAGGAATTTAATGCCTTATTCTGGCCTCTGTGGGAACAAGGTATGTACATGGTATACATACATGTAGGAAAATCCCTTATACGGACTAATAAAAGCATTAAATGTATCTTTTATAAAAGATGGTAACTGCTGTTATAGAAATAATAGCAAATTTTTGTCCATGTTTCTGCAAAAACTCAGTAGTTTATATACCATCTAGATTATTTTTTATTGAATTCAGTTATCAACCACTCTGCTCCTTTATCTACTTTCCTAAATGTACTTTTTTTTAACTTATTTGTTTATAAAGGAAAGTAGTATCTCTACATTTGAATGATAAGAATAGTGAAGACCATTGCTTTATATCTGAACACCTAAAACCTCAGTTAAAATGGACAGATAAGTATTAGAGAAATGTTGATGGCATCTGAGTATCAGACTGAGACTTCCTTGGTGACATAATCAGAACTGAAAGGTGAAATAATTTTCTCAGTTTTTAGTATGATGCAATTTAATGACATGAGCATGTAAATGTCCAAAACCATCTGGTAAACCAGCCACAGGCCACATTCTGAACTATATGTGTGCTGAAATGTGTCAGATCCCCAAAGTACTCATTGCTCGACTACATCACTAGCTCCAACAGTTAACCACATAGCTGAATTCTCTTAAGAACAGTTATGTTTAAAGATATATGCATCAATATAAATTGGTTTTTATGGTTTTGGTTTGGTATTAACTTGGTCTTTAAGAAAAAAAAAGGAAGAAAGAAAAAGAAAAGGCAGTGATGTTCTACACCCCACACAGCATAACTCAGGAGAAAGGCTTCCACTTGCTCCTCTTAACTTTTTTCTGGATATAAGCCTACATTAATCTTCTCAGGGACTAAGAACAAAGCATGACTTCACATTGTTTCTATGATGCTGCTAAAAAAATGGAAGAGAACAGTGGCTAACATAACTCACTTACAATGTCCAGTTAAAGAAAGCATTCACTACCACACACTTCACCTATTACCTATGCCTTTTTTGCTCTAAGGTTGTGCTTAATCACAACGCTTTAACACCTGCCAAATATTATAAATAGAGGCATTATTAGAACCTACTAGATAGTATTGAAGGAAAATTAAGTGGAATACAGATGTACTAGAAAGTTAAATGGCAGGAAAGGGTGTTTAGTATCTGGCTGTATCCTAAGGGCATGTGATAAACATGAAAGACTATTTTGTTGTTGTTTATTTCAAAATAAGGTCTCACTACTTAGCCCTGGCTCTCCTAGTATTCACTCTTTAGACCAGGCAGACATCAGACTCACAGAGATCTGCCTGTCTCTGCCTTTCAAGTGCTTGTTAAAGGCATGTGTCTTTATTGTTAAAAAAGTCCATAGTTCCATGTGATATATTTCATATAATAATTAGACAACAACAAAAATAGTTTTATAGAATTCATGTATTTGAAATTTTATTTAGGACCTGGGATGATGGTGCAGTAGGTGAAATGAATACTGCCAAACCTAATGACCTGAGTTTGTATTTCCACCACCCAAGTAAATGCCAGGCAAAGGATTGCATTTCTATAACACCAGCACCTGAGAGCACAAACACCCCCTAATGCTCACCAAACAGCCAGTGAGGTTCAATTGATAACCTCTAGGTTAAGTTAAAAGTCATGTCTCAAGCAAATAATAATTATAGTTGTATAATTTTATCATTTTAAAGTGGACAATAAGTGGAGAAGATCACAAGGTTGACCTTCATCCTCCACAGACACATATCTGTGTGTGTATTTTGTACACCCGTGCATACACATCCCTATATACTTAGTATCCCAACTGGTAATCTTCTCAGCTCTGTTGACCTTGAACAGCTGGTGTTTATTGTTAGATGAGACACTGACTATGAATAAAGCCAAGTTTCACAAAACAGAATTCAAAAAAAAATACCTCAAGGTGTTGAGTGCACCCTAACTTTTTAAATTGGATTTAATCATAGAACCTTAACTTTGATATTTGGATTTTGTTTTTTATCACTTGCAACCCTAACAGCACTAAGTGATACCCTACATATGTTTGGGGAAATTATATGAGTAATGAATTGTTGGTGGTCATTACAGAAAAAAACCAGCCAGTGAGCATGAACTTGGAATGCATCAGTGATGACTCAAGACTGCAGTTAAAACTGTTAGGAACTCCTGATACATGTTAGAGCCATTAGCTGATCTTGGTGAGTAACAAAATGAGAAGAAAACCACAATTTGTTTGGTGAAAGCTGCTTTGGTAAGTCAATGGAGACATGAGTGGATATAAAAACACAGTTGGCTACAGACACAAAAGTATGAGGAGAGGAAGTCTGTATGAAGATAGAAATCCCTGGGTCTTTTTGCTTTCCTGGGCTGGGTTTCAAGTCAATCATCTTGTATGTATTCATTAAGCACTTACTATTAAGCTACTCTCTCATCAGATTCTAGGACTTTGAAAGCCATTATAAATATAAAACCTTTAACATCTAATTTTTGTAGGTCCCATGATATATACCATGCAGCATATTAAATATATATTTACTATATAATTGAACACACAGTATTAGATATTACAAGCATTTATCTAAATAGTCACTAGTTTCAACACCATGTGAACTGTTTTGAGACAGGTTTTCATTGTGTAGCCCTGGTTAGCCTGAAACTTGTTATGTAGACAAGACTGGATTCCGATGCATAGAGACTGAATCTCTGCCTCTCAAGTGTTGGGGTTAAGGGTGTGCCCCACAATACGTAGCATCAGAGATTTCTTTTTATTTACTTTGGTTAGCTTTGTTTGAATTTTTTTTTAAATACAGCATCTTGCTATTTAGTCTAGGATGGTTTGCAACTTGCAATTTTCCTGTACCAGTCTCCTGATTATTGGACTCTAAGTATGCCCCACCAAGCTTAGTTCTGGCAATGTGCTATCAGCTTTTAATTTCTGAAAAAAACCCACATTTTTCAGAACTCTAACATTTTGGTAGACTCTCAGAAGGCTTATAAGCACCAGGGTCATTAGCTGTCATGGTCAAGTGGATACATGTCATGAAAAAGGAACGCTAAATATGTGTGACCAATGCTCCAGAAAAATCCACATCATACATTGGATCACCCATTTTGGACATTCTTTGTTGATTAGAGACCTAAAAAAGAATGTGAGAAATTACTCCATAATTCTTTCATATTGCCACATGTCTATCAGTTTACACATATATATTGATAAGAGTTTCTATTTATTCCCCCCATTCAGGTTTTGAGAAACAGTTAACAACAAAAAGCCCAAAACCAACCAAAAAAAAAAAAAACAACTTCCTTTCCATCCCATCTATCTCTAACATGAAGGGAATGTAGTGTTTTATTACTGCTGAGACTTATGTGAATATAATTAGCATCCCCACGGTGTCAGACTCTAGGTAATTTCTTCATTGCGTAATTTGCCTCCATTTGAAGCATCGCTAATTTCATTTCTAACTTTGAGGTGCACTTTGCTTTCTGTATTCTTGAAGATCGATGAATCTGAAGTGGATCTGAAAGGTGTCCTGATTCAAATGATGTCCAATAACTCAAGCTGCCATGGTGCCTCTTGGTTATTTGATTCATAAAGTGCGGGGACCCTCTGTTTGATTTGAGATTTTATTTCAGTGATATTTGTCGGTGAGAAAAGTTTGAAAGCTTCAGAATACAATAATTTCACTTACCAGGATGGGCTTTAGCCCTAGAATATTGTCTCACAAACTGATAGTGACTTTTTGTTTTCTCATAGTATCATAAAGGGAGATTACATCTTATAGACATGTTGTTAGCACTGATTATATTACCTTACATAAAACATTTGAGATAATATTTGACACAGTGTTCTATTTTATTATTTTTACTAATGTATTTCCAGTTAAACACTTGAAATTATTAATAGCTAACTCTGTCCAAGTATTTTATCATAGCTAAAGTTCAATGTTAATATCATCTTTTGAAGGAGATACAGAATACAGTAAACTTGGAATCTATATCTAAGTTTCTTTAGAGAGAAAAATTTTCTTTTTAGCCATAAGCTTAATATGGAATTTGTGGTATTTCAGGAGAATTTTCTTTTCCGGTTCTGAGAAGGCAAGGTTAGTCAGAAAAATAAATCAAAAGTATTATACAACCAATATAACTTATAACTTCATTCAGTCACACCTACTAGCACAAAAATATATACAAATGCATTTATGTGTGGGATAAATGGAATGAATTTTCAGTGTGTGTATAGTGTTTGTGTACATGTATGCATTTAATTTCATCTAATGCAGGCATGTGTATGTGCAAGGGCACACCCGTGGAAGTCGGAGAGCATCTGAGGCTTTGGTGTTAACCTGTCTCCCAGTTTGAGAGGAGGCCTCTTTGTTGTATTATTGCTGCATATGCCAGGCTATCTAGCTGATTGGCTTCTCTTATCTCCACCCCAAATTCCCGGGAGAAGCATTGGGATTGCAGACACACTCTACTGTACCCGGTTCTACATGGGCTCTGGGGATTTGAACTCAAGTCTTCGTAATTCCACAGTGTCTTCTGACTTTTTTGTTAGTGAGCTCTGTTTTTTTTTCTTTTTATCAGTTCTTGTTTTCACATGTCAGTTGTTCATGCAGTGATATACCTGTCAACACTTTATTAATAGGTGCAAGTTTGTGCTGCTGTGGCATACCCTGAACTAATATAATATGTGTGTTTATATAAATGTGTATGAATACATATTTCACACTATAAGTCTACATATCATTGGAGACTGTCTTGTTACTCTTGAATATGGTTAATATTCTGGACACTTTAAAAAAGACTGATCAGTATTTAATGTTGAGAGTCATTATTCATTTTAATAACATGAGTTCGAACGTTTCAATGGTTCAGCAAAACAAGTAACACACTACCATGAGACTTTCCTCCTAAATCATCAGGATGCTTTCCCAGTAACAGGTCAGAAAGACTGACTTCTTGAACATCCAGTTTTCCTGCTCTGGTCTTTCTTCATGGATTAGGTTCATGTGTCAATGATTTTGCAGTCATGTTGTCTTTGGTGTCTTGGAGGGGGATTGGTTGCTTCCAGAATAGAACACCAACAAAGGGGTGGGAGTCGTTACATTTTAAAATCCCTTATTCTGGTTCAGGAACATGACAGTGAAATCAGTAAGATATGGTTATGGTTACATGATAACGCATTCTAAAATTAAAAATAAAGCAAGAGAATAAAGAATACAGTGTCATGAGGTAGGTGGTACTCTGCCCTCAGCCTAGCCCTCAACCACTCAATTCTAAACACGAGGGTTGCAGAGAACCAAATATCTGGGGTTATCTCTATTTATAGCACATACTGAACATGGTCAAACTAAATGAATAATAACCAGGATTTCTTGCCTATCACTACCACTGTGGCTCAAACCAGACATGTAGGAGTCACCCCACCTTTTTCAACTTCCATTCTCCAGATCCAACCTGTCAGAATGTTAGCCAGTTTGTCTACAAGATGGTGGTGGCATGTGCTTGTTTTTCTCACCACTATTTTCATTCAGAGCAACATCATCTCTCATCTGTATTCTCTCCTTGCTTCTGACAGATCCCTTACAGCCTTACCTGTCATTCTCCAGTGTGATTAAGATTCATCAGCCACACTTTTGCTTCCAAACATACCCATTTTCCAAATTTTCCCATTGTCCCTTCAGTGGATACTCTTGCTCTCACCCTCTATTAGTATTTTTCCTTCATCAACTCTATGCCAGGATAGCTTATCTTTCTTATTATTACCTATATTTGCCCTTCAACTATTTCCCTCCTATGTACTACATTCTATTTACTCTCACTCCCCATTTTTATCTTTCTTCCTTTTGTCATTCTCCTCTCCTTTACAGGTCCTCTCCCCTCATATCATATGTCTTTCTGTTTCATTTGGTGACCTACTGGTTTTAACCAGTACCATCTGTGTGGCTACAGGTTTGGCATTATCCACTGGTAGGCTCACTTTTTGGTACACACTGAAGATGACTTTATCTGCTCCAGATTCTATCACTTGTCTGTAGTTTAGCAGAATAGGGTAGTGTCCCACAAGTCCCTAGTAGATTCAAGGTTGCCTCTTGGCATGTCCAGTCTTGTTCTAGCTCAGTGCAGCTGAAACTGTTGTGAGATCGTTATTGTGTTGGCTGTGTCATAACCCGATGATATCATTTGCTGTCTCCACACCTTCTGGATCTTACAGTGCTTTACTTGCCTCTTCTTTACATGTTAAAAGTTGTGGTAAAAACTGAGCACTGAGCTTTTAGTAACTGAGTTACCTCACTTTGGCTTGACATAAGGGGAGGAGTTCGGACCTGCCTCAACTTGATGTGCCAGGCTTTGTGCAAACCCATGGAGGCCTGCCCCTTTCTGAATGGATAATGAGAGGGGTGGGTAGGGAGAGTGTAGATGGGAAAGGGGAGCGAACAGGAGGAGAGCAGGGAGGAGAAACTGCTTGCCAGGTAAAATAAATGAAAAATGTAAGTTACATAAAAATTAAAGAAATAAATCTGAGCACTCATCCATCACTTAGTCTAACAACCTTGTGCACCCCTGGCTCTGAGTTCACCAACATTCACTGCAAAAAAACAGTTCCTTTAATTTAGAGCGAGAGTGGTGCATTTGTCTATGGGTCCAAACATAAACATTTACACTGCTATATCAATCCTGGCAAACAAAAGTAATGAGGTACCTCAAAGTCAATTGTACCCCAACAAATAGGGTTTTTAACTAAGTTTAGAACACCAGGCATGCATTCCTTGCTGTGGAGTGGGCCTCAAATCCAATTTAAAGGCTTTTGGTTACTCTGTAACAGTTGTACAACTATTGTACAAGTGAGCACCTCTTGCGTGATAAATTGGCACTATAGCACACAGGGGTTCACAGCTGGTGGATACTACCAGTGCCTTATTTCCCATAGCACAGACTACATAGCATGTCCAGGTGCTATGGGAGTTAACCAAGACTTTCAGTCTCATTGCAGCCCAAAGATAGCTTACATTTCAAATTTCATGCAATGAATCACTTACCCAGTTACAAGCTTTACCTACACCCTCAGATTGAGTAATCTCCCAAAATAATGTAAACTATTTCCCTTGTCACATGCTCAATCTTCAATTAGCTCTATGATAGCCATTTGCCCTATTACAATATAAATGCCAGGAGGATGAGAACCACATCTGTTTTCAAATCATCATTGTCAACATTTGTCAAACAGCATTTGTCTATGATAATGAGTGAGTATTATATAAAAGAACAGTGATAGAAAATTGATGCCTGTTGTCGCTTTTTGTTTATATGGTAGATACTCAAAGATGACTATGAAACATTGTTCTCTTATGAGTGCTGACATTTTGCCCAATGACTTTACATTTTAGATCTTGGATCATATTTTCCATATCTCCATCAAATTTCAGATTGTATGTGATTTTTTTTCCAGTTTTGTATTTTCCTAGGTGGCTATACCAGCAAATCTTCCAGAGTGTTGGGACTACAGTGAGATTTATTTTAGGCATGCCTGTCTCATACCTTATGAGGAGAATAATGTATTTTTATTATTATTCCTTGTAATCAGAGATAAGAGATATAAATCACAGCTACCACATAGAGGACAACAATAGTTTCCTGTAATCTTTTGACATTTTATTTTCTTATCTTTTATAATTTTTACAACCCTCTTTTGAGTTTCTTCAAATGGCTGCTCCTTTATTCTCTTCAGGAAAATTTACAATAATTGCATCCAATTTGTGTTCTTTACATCTTTAAAGATGAATGACATTCAATATTGTTTGCTTTATTTCCCACACATTAAAGATTGCTAATATGTACTAGTCACATGACAAACAGCTACTCAAATGTTTTCATCATTCAACATTAATCTAGTGTTAATCTAGAAAAAATCAGTGTTAATATTTATCTAGATTAGGTTAATGAAGGAGACCATAGTTTAGAGACATTGGTGTCTTGCAAAGTTGTTTCTAGGTGTCTGAAAAGGTCCATCAATAATAGATCTTCAATATGTCCTTGTCTAATCACTCAGTGGGCCACTGCTATTATTTCAGGTAGATGTGAGGGTAGCTTGGGACTTATTCTGTTTTTTGAACTGATTTCTTTCAACCCAAATCAAAGATAATCTTCCTGAAGGTGATGGACAGGCAAAAGGGATAACTAATAGAAGGAAGGCTGGGTTTTGAGTTTTTTTTTTTTTAAGAAGGAAGGGAGCTTTCTAGGATTTCATCATTAGGTTACATTGTCTGCTAACTACTTTGAGATTATTTTAGTTTTTTAGTTACAGAAACATATTTTTCTATCTTCATTATATTTAGCTTGAATAATAGTTTTCTGTAAGAGCAAATATAAGGAAGAAAACTCTGCAATCTTTCTCCTGCCCCACCGCTGCTGGTGGTGGTGGTGGTGGTGGTGGTGGTGGTGGTGGTGGTGTGTGTGTGTGTGTGTGTGTGTGTGTGTGTGTGTGTGTGTGTGTGTGTGTGTGTGTTCTTTGTATAAGTTCCTGTAAGTCTCCAGACTAGCAGGTCGCCACGCAGTACATCTGCACTGTGATTATGGCGCTATTCTTTACCTGTCTGTAACCTAGAAACTTCCTCGGATCATGAGAGCAAACAGCTCTTTCCCTCTGGTTTGTGCTCCATCCTAGGGAAGCTATCAGACTCCTGCTGGCAACATCCCTCGTCCATGGTTCCCTTGGAGTCACCTCTCTAAGCTGCCCCAGGATGACTCTCATTGTCCCGGGGCGGTGGGGCGGGGGAAGGGAAGGAAGTTATATGGGTCAGGGGGGAAGCTGGACTTGGCTTCACCTCGGAACCTGCAACACCATATCAGCTTTGGACCCTGTGGGCACTGGGTTCCTGCTCTCAGCAGAGACCTGCTGGACCACCAGCCCTATGTGATCTGTGTGCTTTCTGTCTCCCAAGCGCCACGGGTGCTTGGAGGTCCCCCGCGTGGCAGGAAGGAGCTAGCAGTGGGCTTAGAGTTAAGACAGTCTAGTCTAAGGGTTAGAAACACTGTTTTAAAAGCGCAATTTGCTTTTCACTTTTCACCTGAATGACCTTGGACATGTTCCTCAGATTCTATGTGCCAATTT
The DNA here is from genome assembly GCF_017639785.1 of Mesocricetus auratus. Lineage (NCBI taxonomy): Eukaryota > Metazoa > Chordata > Mammalia > Rodentia > Cricetidae > Mesocricetus > Mesocricetus auratus. Next base: position 22,369,963 of record NW_024429191.1, read on the forward strand.
CTAAACCCTTAAAACGGGAACATTTAAGTGTCAACTTCGAACTAATATTGCATTAAGCATGGCTTTCTGCGCATAGTAGGTGCTCTCGGTAAATGATAATAAAGCTCAATAGTAGATACAGCTTAGTATTGGGGTCCAGGACCCAGGGTTGAGCTCCGCCTTTCCACTTATTCACCAAGGAGTGCTTTGGGTAGTTGGAGCACCTTCCCTGTTTCTTCCCCCACCCCCACCCCCAGCACCTCTCCAAAATAAGCCAAAGAACACGACTCCGGGACACCCCAGTCCCGATGTTCCGCCACCACCCCCCCGCGCGCCCTGGGCAAAGGAAATGATTTTTTCTATGAACTGAGTCTCAGTCTGGTGTCGGTAGTGATGTGCCTGGGGCAGTAGGGAAAGGGGGCTAAGAAGGCGATGGGGAAGTGGTGGCGTGGAGATAGGTGACTTGGTGTCTCAGGCGATCTAGAGGGCCCCTTCATTGTGCCTGCCTTCTGTGAAACACTGGGTTTGGAGCAGTTTCAGCTGGCCAGAGCGGAGCGGCAGGGGTGTAGCTCCATTGGGCCACAGTAGTGGGCGGCGAGCTCGGGAGGGTGAGGTAAGGAGTGGCGGGTGGCTGGGACCTTGATCATCGTGCGTGCGTGTATGTGCGTGTGTGTGTGTGTGTGTGTGTGTGTGTGTGTGTGTGTGTGTGTGTGTGTGTGTGTGTGTGTGTGTGTGTGTGCATCCGCGAGGCGTGGGGGACTGGAGGAGTGCATCCCACCCTGCCACCCGCCCTCGGTGCTTGGTGCCTCTTGGCCCCGCACCTGCGCTGGAGCATCAGTCACCCTCTGTCCCTCACGCACCCACCTCCCTTGTTTCTTAGTCAAACCTCACCCTGCCCACTTAGAATTTCCCGGTGCAGAGTCAGACCCAAACCCAGAGAAGCCTTTGCCTGACTGCTCCCCTCGCCCCCTCCCCCTCCTGCTATAAATAACCAGGCTAGCGGGTCAGGGACGTCACAACGCCAGAAACCAGGACCCCGAGTTTTCTTCTTGGGGAATAGGGGGCAAAGGGTGAGCAGAAGGAAAAGAAAGAAATCGCTCGTGAGTAGTGAAGCAAAAGCGTGCCCCTTGGTTCCCAGGAAAGAGTAGCATCTTTGAATTCCTGTATCCTTCTCGTTTCTTCTCACCCCCTTTCTGAATCTTTCATATTCTCAATCCACTCCCCACCCCCCTCGCTGAAAATCCAACGTTTGCTCAGCACTCCTCCCATTGGTTTCTTTTCTCCTCCTCGGACTCCTGTTCCCACTGCTCCCCTCCCCACTCTTAGTGCTCCCACCCCACCCCCACCGCCTCCACTTGTCCCAGGCAGGGACTGCTATTCTTACAGAAATAAAGTTCAACTCCTCGTCCCCTTCAACCTGCTTAGACCAAGAGTAGGATTTCAGGCACCCATCTCCCCCTGTAACCTGACCCTCACACGCCGTATCTCCTAATCTTTATTTTTCATAAAGGACACACACACACACACACACACACACACACACACACACACACACACACAAACCCGTGAGGTGCAAAACTACCTCTTGCAACAAAAGAAACTTACCAGACGCTCTCGTTGCTTTTGTCTTAAAGAAAATAAGACAACAAAGATTCAACTGTGCATGCACTTCTGGGATGACAGTTTAATATTATTTAAACATGTACATATTGCACATACATACGTTTTTCTTCCCTTTTCCCCTTTAATTTTTCTTAAACAAGGAAATCTCTGTCCCCGGCAGCCGCCGCTGCCCCTTTGATGTTTTGGTACGCCGTGCGCATGCGCTCCACATTAGAATTACTGCACTGGGCAGACTAAGTTGGATCTCCTCTCTTCAGTGAATCCCTCAATCCCATCAAAAACTAAAGGGATGTGGAGAGTCCGGAAAAGGGGCTACTTTGGGATTTGGTCGTTTCCCTTAATAATCGCCGCTGTCTGTGCTCAGAGGTAAGTGTGTTTTCTTTCCTCACTTGTCAGGGCTCTGTCTGCATACCTCTCTGTGGCATCTTGAAGATGCCGTTCTGGCTTCTTTATTCATTCCTGTCTATTTGTCACTTTTTTCTTTAGTGTCAATGACCCTAGTAATATGTCGCTGGTTAAAGAGACGGTGGACAGACTGTTGAAAGGCTATGACATTCGCCTGAGACCAGATTTTGGAGGTAATGGGATTGCCTTGCAAATAAGAAACAGCCCGGCTCTAGCCGAAAGCTGTCTTTTGGGCTTTGTGTGCGCTCTCTTCCTTCTCCTTAGTTGTGGGTGCATGTGGTGTATGGAATATTTCCCTATTTTACCATGCTGAGAAATGATCCAAACTTAAGTCAGTTTGTTACTGTCCAGCACTGGAGAGGTCTTTCAAAATGACCCCCTTGGCGTGTAATCAGACTTGGGAACTGCTTTCCATCTCCTTCACCATGATAAATCTTTGTTTCCAGTCTGAGCTTTCCTGAGATACAAGCCTCTTAAGTTTACTTAACGGTGTGCCCAGGGCTGTCTTGTAATGTATTTTTGAGGACAGGGTGTGCAGGCAGCTGGCTGAGAGGTGGCCTCAACTCCCTGTGCCCACCTACTTTGGAAGAGTTCTGGCCATGGTTTAAAGTGGCTCATGTCTGGATACCATCCAGTCCTATTAAGGGGAATGGCTTAGGAGTGAATGGGGTCTGGGGGATGGAGAATAAAGATAGCAGAGGGAACAGACATCTCTTTCTGTAGCCCTAAATAAGCTAGTGTGAAAACTGAATTTCACATTAAACTCTTAATGGAACTAAAGAGTTAAAACCTACACACAGAAGTGTGTGGGTAAAAATGAGAAGGAGGAGGTTTCAATGCAATACACACAAATTCCCAGGGCTAAAACATTGCTCTCTCTGCTGCTGTCAGTTGTATGAATTCACAGGCTAAGACATTGACATTTGTAGACACAGCTGGAATCACTGTCCCATCAGTACATGTGTACATATTCCTAGAGGAGTAGTTCCCCACTCTTCTTGCCAAGAAGTAGGGAAGTGATGAACATGAGGATTAACTTTAGAGAAGTTTTCAGTAGGGTTCCCAGTGACAACTCTTGTTGTGAATGACTAAGTTCTGAGAAGTCACGTGGCTGATCATCTTGATTTGCAGGTCCTCCTGTGGCTGTAGGAATGAACATTGATATTGCCAGCATTGATATGGTTTCTGAAGTCAATATGGTGAGTATTAATGTTCATAGCTATGCCTCTGCAATCCTTAATTTGGGAATGGGATATTGCAAGCATTGGGGGTGTGGTATAGTATTGGGACAGGGACATGATATTTTGCCCTGGAATTCATGGTAAATTTAGTTACAGAACAACTCCTTCTGGTTTATTGCACTTTTTCCCAATTTGGATTCAACACTGTGTCTCAATACAGACTGAATAAAAGACATCTCACTTTCATTTGTAAAAGGCAGCAATATGCTAGAGGCCCCCCTGCAGAATCTACGGTTCTTGCAAATTCTTGGACACATCAGTTTGTTAAGTGACAGTTCTGGATTTGGGGATCAGTCATGGGAAAAGGAGGATTTGAATGTGACACGGAGTCTATCTTACAAACTAAACTATTACAAAGAGACTAAATAATTGATCCTGGAATATTAATGCCCACTTGTTGCTTTGGAGAAAAGCCTCTTTACACTTAACTCCATTCAGCATTCCCACCTCCACTGCTCTCCATCTCCTTTAACCCCTTCTACTATCCCAGTGAGATAAAAGAAAAGCTGGTCACTATGTTTCCAAAAGGCAAGCTTAATAGCAAGTGTACTCTCTTATAGAACCTGCAGTGTCATTCATCATATGTACCAAGCTCATACAGTTTATTGACAGCCACACTCAGTACCTCTTTGTACAAGCACTAAGAAAGAGGGATGTAGGAAGAACCTGTGTTCTTCAACAGGGAATCACTTTTTTGGGGGGGGCTTGCTTCATGCAGGAGCGCCCCCTGCTGCCCATGTTGGAGCACTGCGGACATGCATGACAAGGACAAGTGTCCCAGATTCCCCCACTTAACTCAGGGGCATTTCTCCAGTGAGATTCTCTCTCTCTCTCTCTCTCTCTCTCTCTCTCTCTCTCTCTCTCTCTCTCTCTCTCTCTCTCTCTCTCTCTCTCTCTCTCTCTCTCTCTCTCTCTCTCTCTCTCTCTCTCTCTGTTTCATTTTTTCCCTTTAGGAAAGTCTGTCTAGACAGACGAGACCTCAATGTAATATTCCAGTATTCCTTCCAGATCTGATAGTACAGGGCGCTTTTCATATCGTTATATGACATCCTCCTGTCTTAAAAGTGGACGAATAATTAAAGAAGGAGTTGAAATGTGTAATATTTTATACAAACACTTCTAAGCCAGGCATTGGGACATGAAATTTAGGACATACTAATTAACTCAAGAAGTTTAAAGTATTAGAATTACGTCTGGCTCTCATCTCAACTTGACAGAAGTTCCCATATTCCCAGAAATCAAAGAGGCAACCCATATAGCAATCACAGAAGCTGGGTAGTAATGATCTCAAGGCATCGTAAGATTCTGATCAATTTATAGAAACTCAAGGGTGATAATCAATTATTCCGCAGTGGTTTAATAACAGAAATCACATTGTAATCATTGTTTTCATTGTATGGCACATACACACAGAAGAAAGACATTTCTCAGATATGTAAATATTTATTTTTGCTGGATTTGAGAAGTCTTCCATCAGTTTACATGTTTTGAATATGAACATAAAAATAGAAAATGTCCTAATCTGGGTGCTTCCCAGGTACTTGACTCTAAATTGAATTGTTAAGCTATTAACTTGAAAGTTATATAAAAATCAAGTAAAGTTTTGTGCTTTCTAATTGTGGTTGCATTAGACTCCTATTTCATCTATTTTCTATTTGATTTATGCTCCTCTTCTGTAATAAAATATTATTTTACCAACTTCTACTTTAAAACATCAAAAAATTACAATTTACACAAAAATAAGAAAAAACATCTAAAAGATAAAGCAATGTTCACTAAATGACCGACTCCAAGTTACTACAATAGGTTAGGTAAGGACTTGGGTGTATTACATCCTTACATGGGGTAGAATGGTAACTTGCATTTTCTTCATGCATTTCATTGACATTTTCCCCCTGCATGTACCATTTTGGAGTGGTATCAGAGGTGGACACAATGCCAAGACCTGCTAGTCAAAATATAGATCCAGCTGAGGCAGGGTGTCATCACTTTGAGCTATTTACTGTTGCAAGAGAAGTCATGGGATGTCGAAAGTGCAAAAATAAATGTCAGCTTGTAAATGGGACAACATTGTAGCATTAATGATTTGAAGCAAGTGTGAAAATTTCCAAGCCAGATTCCTTTCTTAGCTTAATGCTGACACTCATGGATTTGTCCAGCCACACTTGGAACTGTTGAAAAACTTATATTTACTCTAGCTTCCAGTCTTATTGACCTAAAACTAATCCTCAAAAGGATATTTTTATAGCATATGTTGCTATTACCTTGTTTCTAAATATGACTATTCCCTTGGAAGCAACAGATGAGTTAGACTCCTGTTGGTAGCTCAATATAAGACGTTCATTGTGTATTGTATAAAGTCCTCCAAGTGTTGGGCTGTTTTAGTTATATTTAGTATCTAAAGAATGGGTGATTATTTATTTAAGTGAAACCACAAATTTGATTAATACACAGATTTCTTCTTCAGTTTGGCTTGTGAACTAGTATCTAGTAGCTGTAACTTTTATTATGGTACATCTGCATTTGAAGAATGAGATTCCCTAGACCATTCACTCATTTGAACAGAAGGAAAACAGAAGGAATAAAGGTCTGTCTTGATGTGTTTTTTGTTCTGTTTTTTGTTTGTTTGTTTGTTTTGTTTTGCTTTACAGATGACAATGGTAGAAAGATCCTGATGTGGCTCAAAAGTGTTAGATGCCAGCTCCATTTCTTAGTCCCACTTAGTTTATCCTTATGTGTCAAAGGAGAACAATAGTTCTTTTCTACCATCCCAGATAAGTACCAGAAGTAGGAAAATGGCATTGGATGCACTTAACTTAATGATGAGTGAAAACCAGGCAAGCAATCAAGGTTCCCATTATTCACTCCTGCTACTGCCCTATGTTTCTGTGCAATGGTCATTAACCTCATTAGATTGCAGTTTCTCCATGGTTGAAATAAAAAGGACATGTTTAATTGACTTCCATCTCTAAGTTACACATGTCTCTAGTTACACTTGTTTGTTAGGGAAACTGTTACATTCAGAAAAGTTTCAGGAAAACTTTAAAACATAGAAAACATTAAGGAATACCCAAATTTCTAAACCGTGTGTAATTTTTAGTTCTAAAAGGGTGGTGACAGTGTGGCAGGCTCTTGACTTAGGTGACCATCATCCAGTAGAAGATCTTTGGAAAATATTATCTCAGTCAGAATGCTGCTAAGCAGGATGCTTGGCTTTGGAATGAAACATTTTTAGATGTCTTGGTTAAATTGGCAGGAATCTTTTTGTTAAGATTCTTTGATGAAAAGTGCATTTTACGATTCAAATTTGGCTCTGAGAATTATAGACCAAAATAGCTTTTTCTTCATTTGAGGCAGATTCTTCATTTTGAAATGGCACATTTGCCAACCAACTGAAGCAATATTTCACTTTTCAGGAAAGAGTTCTAGTAAACACATTCACAAAATTACCTTTTTATGGAATGGCAAATGAAGAGAAGTAATGCTATAAAAATATACAGATGTTTCTTGTATGGCCAGCTGCACAGCTTAAAATTCCATTCAAGAACTAGTTACTTAGCAGTTACTATAAGCAAGATATGTGTAAAGCCTGATGGACAAAGAAGATTACCCTGCCCCTGACCTCATGTAACTTTATATTTGAGTGTGGATTACTCTTCAAATTTGCCTCAGGTTCTTACATGTGCTCAGTCTAAGTCTTTCAGACCTTTGTTGAACAGCCAAGTGGGTGCCTAGTGTTCCCTCTCTTCTATCAGTCTTTTGTCACTTCTTAATTTCAATGCTCATTTAGTATTTGGTATGTCAAGTTCGCTTATTTGCTACATAGTTCACCTGTTCACTTCTATCATGTTGATGAATAATATCAAAACAAATAATGTTGTTTCTGCCAGTATTTTAAGTTTCCAACATTGAATGAAGAATTTTGTTATTACTGCCTACAACGTATAATGCATATGTGGAGAAAAAGAGCATAGTGCATAATGCTTGCTTTGAAGACATGCACCATTTAAAATGACAGTGTAGAGTGAATCCCAATGTCAACTTGTGAGTACTTTGAAGGAGGACAGGACATTATGTAGAAATATACAATAATGATGAGCTACAGAGAGGTCAAAATGGAGTGAGAGATCTATGGATAGGTGTTCCAAGAAGAAAGTAAAACTAGAAAGTAACTAATAGAAGAGAATATGGCAAGAGAAAAGAAATGGTATCAGGGATTTAGCTGGTAACTTTTAAAAACTGGTGTTATCCTGGGGACTATGGTGAAGACTTGGTGATGTAGTCAGATTATGCAGAGTACACAATGCGCATGTGTGTGTATGTGTGTGTGTGTCTGTCTGTGTGTCTATCTGCCTGTCTTACTCAAGAGCTTGTTATTGTTTTCAAAAGGAGTAAGGACTGATGGAAAAATCTTAACAGAGTAACATAGTCTGATTCAAACATCTAGAAGATGATTGAGAAGTATAGGAGGTGAATAGAAGTGGAGGAAATCTAAGGTCTAAAGAAAATATGAAAGTTAACTACAAAGGAATCATTGGTGAATTAAGATAAGATCATAATGGAGGAAGTAAAAAAACCATTCATTTATGGTTCCGTAGGGATTACATGAAGTCTGTGTCATTTATTACTACAGAGAACATAAGAAAGGCAGTGGAGTCTAGAAGGATAAGCTCTTAGCTGATGGTGTGTTCAGTTTGAGTAATGCTGAGTTTCCTAAATGCATACAGTGTTCAAGTAGGAGTAACTGGTAGGTGATTGAAAACTGGAAGCCTAGAATAATGAGGATGAATTGGAATGCTGTGGCAGGAAATAAGACTTACAACTGAATGAAGAAGAAAAGGGGGAAAAGAAGGCATCTGTGAGCACTGCAGTTTCAGTGGCAGACTGAAGCAAAGAAACTCAGAAAAGAGTTTGATCATCAGGTAAGATGCAGCTAAGAAGGTACTGATGTAAGAAAGGGTCAAGACTGGGCTGGTTTAACCCACAGAAACAGCTGACCTAAACAAGGGGCAGAACCTTGACTGGGAGGCCAGCATGGGAATGGTCCAGATTCCCTGAATATGCACGTCAGTGAGGAGGCCTAGGAAATCAATGAGGCCTTAGATAGTAGATCAATATTTATCCCTGACACACAAATGGATTTTGGGTGCCCATTCCACATGGAGGGATGCTCTCTCAACCTGGACTCTTGGGGGAGGGTCTAGGCCCTTCCCTGAATGAAATGACAGACTGGAGATCTCCCATGAATGGAGTGGGGATTGGGTTAGGGGCTGGGGGAAGGAGGGGAGGGAGAGGGAGCTGGGATCCACATATGAAGCAAGCTTGTTTCTAATTTAAATAAAAAATATTTTTATCAAAAAAAACTTTCAGTGAATACCCTAGAAGTTGATGCATATGAGAGTTTGAATGAGAAACAAGTAGTCAATTGGGTCAAGTGTTAGCAGGATCATTTTGGAGAAGTTGTGAGACTTGTTGCTCAGTCATGGTGACAGGAACATATGAAAAAAGCACAACGGGAACTTTTTAGTGACTGGAGGCAAATTGCACTTTTGAGGAGAGGAAAAGTGAAAAAAAAAGTATTTCTTTAGAGAAGAAATACCCTTCACGAAGCAGTGGTGAGAGATTCAAAAAATGATAGAGTAGATAGAGTGGGAATCTGAAAGTTTCTTGACTGAAGACTTGCATGTTCTTTGTACCACAGGAGACATTTTCTAGTGAGAGTGGAGGAAGGATGGCTGTTGTGGGAAGGTAATAGGGTCATTAGGCTAACAGGAAGAGGGATGAAGCATGAATGGACACTCAGTGGTTACAGTTTGGATTGTCTCTGAACAAACTATGTGAAAGATGCTCTTCTACTCAACACTGGCTAATTATCCCCTTCCTCATCCTCCTCTTCCTCCTCTTCTCACATTTCCTCTCTAGCTCCTTTCCAATTTTCTCTCTTCCTACTCACTTTGCCCATTTGTATCTATTCTCTTTTTCCTTATCAATTCTGTCCCAACTTTCTCCTCAACCTTTTCTCGTTCCTTTCCTGTTTCTCTTCCTGCTATTCACTTGTTTGCATCCTTTTTCTCTCCATTTCTTCCTCTTCTTCCCACTGTCTTCCTCCTCCACTATCTGTGCAGTGTTTAGTAATCACTAAAGTCATCACCATCTCCGTAATATGATAAAATAATTATATCCACTGTTTATTGAGTTCTTATTCAGTCATTGTGATATTTCTCATTATCTCATTACTAAACCTCTTAGAAAAACAGATTATTACAATCAAATTATTTATGAAAACAGAAACCCAAAGTGCAGAGATGAAGAATGATATTTTCAAGGTCACAAGGTGGCAAATAATCACCTTCACATCTTTCAATATTAGCATCTCATTTAGACTGTCCTTTTAACATGCAAAAGTCTAATTCTTTGTCATTTTCATTCTACCAGGACACTTTACTGTTTTTTATTTGTGTGTGTGTGTGTGTGTGTGTGTGTGTGTGTGTGTAAACATTGGATGGATTAAATAATGAGTCATTTATGAGATATAACTGTCATTCTTTATCCTATCTTTAAAACACCTCACTCTAGCACAAGTGATTCTTTTAGTCAGGTACCTTATTCAATGTATACTGAATATGGCCAAGTGACTAAAGAAAGTTTTATTATAAGATCTTAAGCAGTGTAGGAAGCTGATTGCATGGGGTTAACTTCCTTCATTGTAAATGATTGTCAATCATTGACAGGTCTAACCTTATTTTAGCACTTCAGCAATGTCAGTCAGGTGACCATCAGCATTACAAATTTATGATAAATAATTGTCATCAATATTGCTGACTTAATTTTCAAAAGATTTGCTCTGTTTTAATGATTTAATGTGTGGATAGGCACTGTGTGAAAAGACCATCCTCTCCCATTTTCTTTGCTCCTTATCAAGACCCCCATTTCCTACCCTTTTGGGCTTTTCCCTTTCCCACATGACCTATATGTGGTTCTATCATGAGCATGGAATCTTTTTAGACCTTTTCATGTGTTTTTAAACATCCATTACATTCAATAATTCCAATTTTAAAAATCTATCCTTTCAGCTCTCTATCAGAGGGCATTCTGTACTGCTTCTTTTGCTGGGTATTTAGCAAGGCTTTGCTTGATTGAGAGGTGAAGTAAGGATCTGACTATGGGCTTACATTGTAACAAAAGCAGATGGAGGGACATTTCTTCAATGTCATGATTTAGAAAGGCATCATATATGTTTTATTTTCCTCCTAAAACATTACACAGTTACAGTATTCCTACACAAAAATACTTTGGAGGAAGGAGGTTTAGTTTTTGGAAGGTTACATTCTTGTTTTTTATTCATTCAAAGTATCTGAACCTTGGCACTCTTGGTATTTGGGGTCAGGTAGCACTCTTGTAGAGAACCATCATGTGTACCCTAAGGTGGTCAACAGCACCTCTTGTTTCTATTTATTAGATGCATGTGGAACCCATTAAATTATGAAAACCAAAAAAAATGTCTTGTAGAATCAGTGGTTTTAACTTTTGTCTTCGAGCAAGTAAGGAAAAACACTCTTACTGAATCATGTTTTTCTTTGTTTAATGCCATTCTTATTTATGTTCAGAAGCCTGTTAGTCTATTGTGGGTAAACGATTTAGAAATACCAAAAACAAAAAACAAAACAAAAACAAAACAAAACCTTCATCCTCATTAGTTCTTCCAAATTGTTTTCATGTGGGCTTATTAATTTTTTCTTCTTTTTATTTAGAAACAATCATTTTGCATATCAATTTCCCCATTCCCTTCTCCCTCCCATCCTCCCATGCCCGCTACCAACCATCCAAACCACTCCTCACCCACTCGTATTTATCCCTAGTGCACAAATGAACTTTGGGAGCCTATTCACTATGAAGGGATACGATTTCATCCCAGATACATGAAGAAGGACCTAGGCCCTCCCCAAATGATTTTACAGACTTTGATGATCCCCCATGGAAGGATTTATTACATTTTAATACTTGTTCTTACTCATATTTTGCACAGTGCTTTTGATTATCTTATAGTACTATACAGTGCACTTTAATAAAACAAACTTTTTTTTACAATTATAGTAATTAGAATATATATCATCATTATCACCAAGGCAAACTAATTTTTGGATGTATGCTTTCTATAATTTTGTAGATGTGCAAATATATGAACATATGACCATGTACCAGTTATTCATTGACTGCTATTAGAAGAGGAATCTGTTGCATCTATTTAAGAGATGCATATAGTTATAACAATTGATTAAAAAATAAAGGAGAGCATAATGTAATTTTATGCTTAGTTAATAATGTTATACAGAATATGCAGAACAGAGAATTGTTCTAAAATATCTGTATGAGCTTGACTCATATCCTCGTAGCTATGGCGTTCTGAGTTTTCCTAAAATTACTATGTTTTTGAACAATATATAAATGCATTGAAGCTGGTCATTAAAGAAGAAAACATTGTTAATGAGATTTAAAAGATATAAAACCAAAATTTATATGTTTCCAGGCATGCATCTTATTTGTCAAATACATATTAAATCATATTACCCTATCATATTGTATATTACTCAAGGAGATAAATGGATTGTCACAGTCTATGTGGAGAAGTCTGGAGAGGTGTTTTGCCTTGCTGGCTTTTGCTGGCAATTTTGTTAACTTGCTATAGGCATTTTTTATTGCCAATTCTTATTTTCTTGTTCTGTAAGTTGGCACCCTAGTGTCCATTTTCCTGCCAAGAGGTCTTCGCTAAAAAAGTAATTCTCAGGCAATTGAAGATGATATAAATTTCTTCCTAACACAACAGCAACAATTAAATTAATGAAGTTTTAAAGGGAGATTAATGTATATCTTAGAAAAGGGATACGCGAGTAAGTCAGAGGGGAAGACCAGAGATTGGGAGGCCAGCCTTTGTAAGTACCTCTGATGCTCAGAACAAGCCTGACTATCTAAAGATGTGCAACCACTGAGGCCTCAACTTGTTTTTGATTGTTATTGACAGTCTTTTGGAAAATATTTATCAAGAGCTGACTACAGGACTGGCTTATTCGTAAGGTTTTATGGTAGTTTATTGAGGTAGATTTTACAATAGAGTTAAGTCTTTCTTTGAAATATAGAATTTATTTTTATTCCTGAAATTGAAAGTGAGAGGAAGATAGAGACAAGACCATTTCAGATGCTAAGACAGGGTTGTGAATATGTAATGCACAACAAAATGCTGAGGATTAATTCATGTGACCCCCCAGCTTTTCTGTTAGCATTCATGTCTTCTGAGTCTGTGCCAGAACCTGAGTTAGGAAATCAGTGTGAGGCAGAACTCCACATGTCTGAGAGTTCTCAGGCATCACAGATATAGTTATTGTTGGAGGATGTTATTCTTTTTTTGTTTGCTTGTATTTGCTTTTTGTTTTTCAAGATGGTGTTTTTCTGTGTAACAAGAGAAACTGTTCCCTAAGCTGTCCTGGAACTTGCTCTGTAGACCAAGCTGACCTCAAACTCATGAAGATCTGCCTGCCTCTGCCACCAGAATGCTAGGATTGAAGGTGTATACCACCACCTTCTTGTTGGCATATCATTCTTTTAGTAACACTAGTTTAGAATGAAATTAGAGTGAATTTGATATTTTTACCATCAAAAGAAATGGGAAAAATTGACTAGTCCCTAACTATGATGAAAGCTTTTTCAACAATAAAGCGTACTGCTCTTGCCAGAGGACTTGATTTCAATCCCCAGTACACATATCAGGTAGCTCTCAGTAGCCTGTAACTCCAAGCCCAAGGTTCTAATGCCAATGGTCTCCTTAGGAACTTTCACTCATATGTACATACCTACTCATAGACACACACATCACATATGTGCATGTAATTAAAAACAAATATTTTTGAAATGTAAGGCCTGGATGGTTGGGCACCTTAAAAATCAGTAATATTCAGCACCAAATTTGTTTAAAACTATTTATAAAAACCATTTTAAAATATTTTCTGCAGGTTTTTACATGGCAGTTATGTTACTTATCATTGCACTGCTATGATAGATCCCTCCCTGAATGAACTATCAGAATTTCATCTTGGCCCACGGTGTTAGAAGACACAGTCCATAGTCATGGGGCCTTGATGCCTGGAGCCTGTAGTGACCCAGCAGACCATGGATAAACAACAAGAAAAAAAGAGAACAATCCACATCATGGCAGCTGAGCAGGTCACACAGTTAATGACCAACCTTCCTCCATCTAGACCCCACCTCTTCAAGGCTACATTTCCATTACCACCATACACTGGAGAAATACATGTAAGCCTTTGTAGACATTTCAAATCCAAACCACAGCAATGCCACTTTAATTAAACAAATATTAAATAAGCAGATAAATGAAATTCAGTTTTCCATTATTTTCTTTTAAAATTTCGATTGAACTATTTCTATTTTTATATAAATTCTGTTATTTCAGTCTCCTCTGTAAGTATTTCAGATGCATAAATGTGGCTTGTAAATGTTTCTCATAATTATGAATATATAAATACTCATGATGATTCATATCTATTGTAAATATATTTGTAAACAAATTTTACATAATTTATCTGACATGATTATAAAATCATTGTCTTATTATATATTAACATGTACAATTTACATACTGATATACAAAAAATTATATCACTTTAAATCTGTTAATTAATAGATTTTATTTTGACCTATCACTTCATTTTGATAGGGAGAATTCACTATTGATAATTATTAGAACTTTTAATATTTTATAATAAATAAAATGAAAAACTCCATTCCACAATGCCAGTCACATGTTCTTGCATTTTCTGTGAAAATCATCGCTAATATATATTTTATGAAAGTGTTACAATTTCATAAGGTGCTCATGGAATTCCATATGTAGATGAACAATGAAATTTATATAAAAACATGTGTTATATATATACATACATGTGCATGAAGATACAGATATATGAATGTTAATGTGCCTAAAATATATTAAATGTAAGTTCATAATATAGTAATCAAAATTATACCTTATAATTTTGAATATCTTTACACCCATCATTTTACATGTCCCTGATCATGGCTAATTGTTTCTGGGATTTCACTCAGTGCCTAATCATATATAGAAAAACCATTTATTTTATTTTAGATAAATTTTGTTTCTGCTTTAACAGATAAAGCTTTCCTGAAGATCAGAGTGCAGAGCTAGCCACTAGTTAGCCATAGAGGCCAGGCAGTAGTGGCACACACCTTTATTCTCATCACTCAGAAGGCAGAGACAGGAGAGTCTCTGTGATTTTTAAGGTTACCCTGGGCTACAGAAGATTGATTAGGTCTATAAGAGAAACAAAGCCAGGGAGTGGTGGCTCACAACTTTAATCCCAGTACTTGGGAGTCACATTCCATGAAAATAGGAATCATGTTAGTAATCATGCAAAAATCAATCCACTTTTTCTTGTATGTTCTTTTGTTAACAGGAACATTAGATAGTAGGGACTTCAACAGAGAAAATTAAGTATTTGTTGTTTTCTATGAATATTTCTTACCTTGTAGCTTCTAATGTCTGAAACTGAAAAAAATATTTTTGAGTGTTTTTCTCTCTTCTTACAACACAGGGTTTGTTTATTTGAAACAGAGCTGCCTATTCCTGTTTCTTGAGACTAGTAAATTAGATTGACAATGAACTGTACAATTGAGCACCTAGCCATTCAGTTAATTACAAAGATAATCTTTAGACATTGATACTTATTTTGTGAGCATGCTGAGTTTTCAAGAGTTGGGCTTTTAAAATTATCTTCTCCTCTTTTGTTCATTTGCTCAGAGAGTAGATGTTAGAAGCTCCAGTCTCATGCTTGCTAGCTAGACATGACCTATCACTGAAATGTGTCTCCAGAAAGAACTCTTTTCTGCATTAATCATGAATGAAATGAGCTATGGGTCATTTTAAAGAAGCACCATAAGCAAAACTTCCAGCATGACAAAGAGTTTCAAGTATGAGTGAACAGCTGTGGATAAGTAGGGCTTACATTCTGATCACTATTTCTGTATTCGTTCTTCAGTTATCATTTGCTTGCTGTTTTTATGTGGTTGCCTTTTAAAGATGAGACAGAGAGAAGAGAATGGGATAGCTTGAGGGAATAATGAACACAGCAGACTTTTACCCAGGAGTCTGTAGCACGTCTTTGCCTACCTAGGAAAAAGAAAGCTGGTGTTTTACACTGTAGCTGAGTCTCACTTAATGTGAAATGTATGACATATGCAATAAAGACATGTAAGGATCTGTGTAGCCGGGCGTTGGTGGCGCACGCCTTTAATCCCAGCACTCGGGAGGCAGAAGCAGGCGGATCTCTGTGAGTTCGAGACCAGCCTGGACTACCAAGCGAGTTCCAGCACAGCCTCCAAAGCCACAGAGAAACCCTGTCTCGAAAAACCAAAAAAAAAAAAAAAAAAAAAAAAAAAAAAGGATCTGTGTATAACCCAGAACTGGCTTTTGGTTTGTCTATTTCTGTTTTTCCCCTCTGCCTTACATTACTTGCATGTGTGAGCCACACCCTCTACCAATGAATCCATTGCCAGATTTTGCCCCTTTGAATTTAGGTAAGCAAATGTATTATAACATATGGAGATTTTCTCTGTTCTTTGACGCTGTGAATCTTTATACAAAAAGCATTTTCATTTGAAAGAAAATGAAAGGTTCACACGAGAAAGATTTGTAATTTTGACCTGTGACTGAGAAATTATTATGACTAATTTTACAACTTGCTATTTTGAGAAACATCTATGATATGGTGCAATTTTAAAATAATTTATTTTCAAAAACTATGAAATAAATTATACAATTACATTTTATGGCTATGAACTGAGGAATTAGAAGATGAACCTGGGGCCTAATTACAACCAGGACAATACAGCTCTTTTTTATGACTTCAGCTCCAGAACATGCTGGGAGCAGAGTTGAAGCTAAAGTAAATAGAAAAATAATTTGCTAAGAACTGAGTAGATGTACCCTTGCCAGAATCTGCAAAGTTGATGGGTATGAGTCTACACCCCAGCTTAATAGGTGACCTTTTGGGTAATCCATGAAAATGAAATGAAGAGAATATTTTTTAAAAAGAAAAGCTTGTTATACTGTGAAACCATATAGTTTCAGTCATTTATATATGAATTCTGCTAGTAATTATCACTTTCAGTCCCAATAGGATTTGTGAGTAAATCGGAGATTATAATTTACAGTTTTCTTAGCTGTTATGCATTAGCTTTCTTACCTGAGAAATGAATTCAGTTCTTGCTCAAATCAAAAATGTGCTCAGAAGAAAGTATATGCTAATCCTGGGAATTAAGAGGAAAATTAGATTTTGATTAAATTTTAGGAGAGACTATTGGAGCAAAGAATAATTAGCCCTTTACATCACACTAGCCATTTTTATGGGATGACACCTGTCTCAGAATACTCTGCTGATCAGCATTTCCATTTCTATAAAATAATACCTACATGCGTTTCAGCCCAATTCAAAAGACTTCAGTTTGAGTAAACTCATTTCTAAGTTATAGAAAATATGTTGCTTAAAAAAACACATATGATATCTTTATCTTTAATAAACTTTATCTAAATTCCACATGGATTGATAGGAACAAAATTAGAAGAGATAGGTCACCTATATGATACTCTTTGCATACACATATATTTTACATAATTGCTGTTATATTGTATTTAGAAAGCAGAAGTCCTTGACTCAAACTATACTATCAAAAATTTTTTGGGGAGCGGGGGTTGAGACAGGGTTTCACTGTGGCTTTAGAGGCCATCCTGAAACTAGCTCTTGTAGACCAGGATGGTCTCGAATTCACAGATATCTGCCTGCCTCTGCCTCTTGAGTGCTGGGAGTAAAGGTATGCACCATTACTACCCGGCTATGCTATCAAATTTTAACAGACTAATTCTACACTTATGAAATAGTATTTATACCAAAAGGAAAACAACAGACGCCCCAAATTTATTCTATATTTGTAACTGATGAAATTTAAATTATGGAAAGGTTTTCTTGGATTCTAGACAATAGTATTTTTTTATTTGCTAATGGAGGAATTGAAATCTTTAAGATAGCTTTCAGTTGCTTGTTAAATTTATTTGTAAATCAAGTTCATTTTTCTGCTACAAAATTTTGTCCATAATTTTGTCCATATTTTAGGCCTTTTAAAAATCTGGATTATTTTCTTCTCACCATTAAAGTAATTTCTGGCCAGAAAAAATGACAAGTGAATATGATTACAATTAGCAAAATTAATATAAAAAATTCAGACTTCATAGAGCTATATTTATAGTATTAATAGTAAATACATTTATGTGAAACAAAATAGGATAATATTCTTATGCTTTCAGATATATTTATGACAGTCAGGATTTTGCTAATATCTTTTGATGCTGTCTATAGTCATTCTAATGATCGCCTAGAATTTTAATATATACATGTACTATATTTATAAAATCAGGTCTCCAAGTATGAACCTTATAATTTTGTGGAATTTTTGCTTTGCTACTATGAAATTAACAATATAAAGTACTTATATATCTTTATATTAGATATACTTGTAAAATTATTTTTCCTGCTTTTAGATCTGTAATTTTTACTCTGTAATTGATTCATTTATGTGTACTTTGTGCTTGCAGTAATTTTGTTTAAGATAATGAATTACTCTCACTATGTGTATGTTTATTTTAAAGCTTTCTTATACTCACTCATTTTAGATATATACATATATATACACATATGGCACTAAATATCACTTTTTTGAAATGCTAAATTGTCTTGATAATTTCTATGGAGCAGATTAGAAAATTTGTTTCTCATGGTTTCCCCCACCATTGAAAAACATGACTTTCCTGCCTACTTCTTCCATCTTACCCATATTCTTCTATGTGATTCAATAAAATTCTGTAGTTTTCTTTATGTAAATATAGCTTATTTCTTGACAAATTTATTTCCACAAGCACTATGTAGTTCTTAAATTTATACTCCAGTTAGTACTTTAGTTTATGAATAGTCTGAATGGGAAATTTTACATTCAATTTTTCATTCTCAGCCAAATGAACAAATGTCAAACAAACATCTCAGGAAATCACTATTTAGCCTTACCATTCAAGCTACCACTTCTAGTTCAGTCTATGGTGAGATGCTCTTGGTGCCACAAATATAATTGGTCCCTTCGAACCACACATACATATAAAATTGTGAACTGCTTTCCAGGAAGTATATTATTAATCAACCTAAAAATATACAAGTATGACTGCTTAGTTTTCAAATATGTTCCAAACAACCAGCATACCTTGCCACTGAAAACATTGTCATAATGCCCCTTGCATTACCTTTAACTTTATGTATTAAAATACCGCTTTGAATTAATTGTCTTTTCAGGAGTTGCTCCATTTCTATCCCTCATGTTGCAAACTTGATGAAAATAAGAACTATGGATATAGTTACCATGATTCTCATTATATGCTATCTCTACAGATATTAGCAATGATTTGGAGTACCATTGGTTTATTTACAAATTATAAGGAGGAGATATCGTATGCTAAAGTAGTTCCAATCAGAAAAATGAAAGAGTGCATCTGACACTCCATAAAAATAATTTCTTGTCTAGTTCCTCCATAGTAATGGCTTGAAGATTCAACATTAAATCGGAACTGGCTTGTGTACTGAGAGCTGGTGCCTTAAAATGAGGACTATAAAACTCTCCTATCACAGTAGTCTATTGGCCATCTTTATTACCATGGCTTGCCAGTTTGATTTATTGCTCTGTTTTGATGGCCATGTTGGTCTATTTAGCTAATGATTTCTAGAACATAGCACAAAATATATTACTGGAGAAAACACAGAATGCATTTCAGGAGATTTAGACTCTTTGATGGAGGAGTAACTTTATTTTAGTTTAGTCAAACATGCCTTTGAGAAAAGATCAAGATCTTAGAAACCATAGAAAGGCATTTATGTTTGGCTTTCTTTTGTTTTGTGTGTGTGTTTTCTTTTAAATATATGAAATGATTAGTTTCTTTTTAATATAAATTTTACTAATTCTCTGTGAATTTCACAAACTACATTTTGATCTTACTTTTCCCTCTTCTCCAAATAACTCCTCTTATATATACCCCAACTTCCTACATACTCCAACTTTGAGTCTTCTAAACAAATAGCCTTTCAAGTAAAATTTGTGTTGTGATTATATTGTGAGGTTTGGGACTATCTACTGGAGTGTAGCCAACCTACTGCAACTACATCTTTAAAGAAAAGTAATTCTTCTAGGTGAAATCTTCAGCTGTTAATAGCTCCTCTGTCAACAGTGGGGGCTCATGATCTCCTGCACTCTCCATGCCAGAATGCTGAATACCTTGATCCTGCGCAGGTTTACTGCAGGCAATCACAGTTGCTGTTGAATTCAGCATCACATTGGTCCCGTTTTGATCCAGTCCTTCCCAGTCTTCAATTCTTAAAATCTCCCTTCCACTTCTACAATGGTCTCTGAGCTTTGAAATGAGGTGCTACAGATGTCTTTTGTGTGACTGAGCACTCCATTCTTACTATTCTCTGCACTTTGACCAGTTGTGAATTTCTACACTAACCACTGCCCAATGACCAAAGAAGCTTCTTTGATTATGTCTAAGAGCCACAATAATCTAAAAGTATAGAGAAATGAATTTAGAAGACAGTGTGATACTCTGCTCATTTAACATAATAGTAGTAGTAATAATAATAATAATTGATGATGATAATAGGTTTACCCTTGTACCAGTGAGCTCCAGAAGCAGGAGTTGACAGTCATGTTTACAATAATATGCTTGTATTTCCTCTGTGGATTGGGTCTTAACCCCATTCAGAAAGTGGTTGGTTGACTTTGTATCATTCATGCCACTATTGCACTCACAATCATATCTTGGCATGCAGGTCATTGTTCAAGTTCCCAAGGCTCACAATTTGGTAAAACTTTTGAATGCGTGTATGTACACACATCTACTACACACACATCCACAAGTACATTTTTTTAAACAGAGGAAAAAGAAACAATATATGTATTTTGGAGTATATGTATTTTGCACTATTAATAGAAATTTTCAAGTATTTCTGTTAAAGCCTGACTTTGTTTATGTGATTGGCTAAATATGCTCATTATTACATTTCCCAAGTTTGTTACACCTGCAATTTTATATTTATTCATTATTGCATCATAAACGTTTAAACCTAATATTTTTGTAAAATCCAGAATTCATGTTCAGCTCTGTTCTTTGATTTTGTTTGTAATTTTATCTGCAATTTCAGTACACAAAGTTTAAAAATGAACACTATTAGCCTATAGGTTAGCTACCATAGCTATCATTGTAAATCGAATTTTTTAAATTTATTTTTCAGTTTAAATTTAGATAAGAAACAAGGTTGCTTCACAAGTCAGTTCCAGGGCCCTCTCCCTTTCCCTCCCCTCCTCCCGTGCCCTCCTCCCAACCCTCCCCCCATTATCCCCTCATTTCCCCAGGGAGGGTGAGGCCCTCCATGGGGGTGTCCATAGTCTGTCATTTCATATAGGGCAGGGCCTAGACCCTTCCCCAAGAGTTCAGGGTGAGAGTGCACCTCACATTTTGGATGGGAGTCCAAAGTCCATGTGTATACTCGGGATGAATACTGATCTACTGCCCAAGGCTCAATAGATTACCTAGGCCTCCTCACTGACACCCCCAGTCAGGGGGTCTTGATCAGTCCCATGCTGGATTCCCAGGCATCAGCCTGGGATTCAAGAGTTAACCTTTGTCAGGTCACCTGTTTCTGGGGGTTAAACCAGCCCAGTCTTAGTCCCTTTGGTCATCAGTCCTCCCTCTCTGTTACTGGCTTTCTTGAGTTCAGCTCAGTACTTAACCGAGGGAGCCTGCTTCTTCTTCAATCAGCCACTAAATGAAGTTTCTGTTTCCCAGACTCTCTGGCCATGGGATTGTAGGCTGGCACTCCCCAGATCAATGTCTAAAATCCATATATGAGAGAGTACATGCCATTTTTCTCTTTTTGTGACTGGGTTACCTCACTCAGGATGGCTTCTTCTAGTGTCATCCATTTGCCTGCAAATCTCAGGATTCCATTGTTTTTTTCTGCTGAATAGTACTCCATTGTGTAAATGTACCACATTTTCTCTATCCACTCTTTGGTTGAGGGACATCTAGGTTGCTTCCAAGTTCTGGCTATTACAAATAATGCAGCTATGAACATAGTGGAACAGACATCTTTTGGATATATGCCTAAGAGTGGAGTTTCTGGGTCTTGTGGTAGGTTTATTCCCATTTTTCTGAGGAATCTCCATACTGATTTCCAAAGTGGCTGAACCAGTTGGCACTCCCACCAGCAATGGAGGAGTGTCCCGCTTTCACCACATCCTCTCCAGCATAAATTGTCGTTGGTGTTTTAGATTTTAGCCATTTTGACAGGAGTGAGATGGTATCTCAGAGTTGTTTTGATTTGCATTTCCCGGATGGCTACGGATGTTGAGCACTTTCTCAAGTGCCTCTCAGCCATTTTAGACTCCTCTATTGAAAACTCTCTATTTAGTACTGCAGCCCACTTTTTAATTGGGTCCTTTGATGTTTTGGAGACTTGCTTCTTGAGTTCTTTGTAAATTTTGGAGATCAACCCTCTGTCAGATGTCGGATTAGTGAATATTTTTCCCATTCTGTGGGCTGCCTTTTTGTCTTGCTGACTGTGTCCTTTGCCTTACAGAAGCTTCTCAGTTTCAGGAGGTCCTATTTATTAATTGTTGATCTCACTGTCTGTGCTAGTGGTGTTATGTTCAGGAAGCTGTCTCCTGTACCAATTCGTTCAAGAGTACACCCAGTTTCTCTTCTAAGAGGTTCAGTGTGGCTGGATTTATGTTGAGGTCTTTGATCCATTTGGACTTAAGTTTTGTGCATGGCGATAAACATGGATCGATCCGCATTCTTCTACATGCCAGCCTCCAGTTATGCCAGCACCATTTGTTGAAGATGCTTTCTTTATTCCATTGTATATTTTTAGCTTCTTTGTCAAAGATCAGATGTTCGTACGTGTGTGGGTTAATATCCGGGTTTTCAATTAGATTCTATTGGTCTACCTGTCTGTTTTTGTGCCAATACCAAGCTGTTTTCAAGACTATAGCTCTATAATAGAGCTTGAGGTCAGGGATGGTGATGCCTCCAGACGTTGCCTTGTTGAACAGGGTTGTTTTGGCTATCCTGGGTCTTTTGTTTTTCCATACAAAATTGATTATTGTTCTTTCAAGGTCTGTGAAGAATTGTGCTGGGATTTTAATGGGGATTGCATTGAATCTGTAGATTGCTTTTGGCAGGAATGCCATTTTTACTACATTGATCCTACCTATCCAAGAGCATGGGAGATCTTTCCATTTTCTGAGGGCTTCTTTAATTTCTTTCTTTAAAGATTCAAAGTTCTTGTGATACAGGTCTTTCACTTGTTTGGTTAGCGTTACCCCAAGGTATTTTATGTTGTTTGTGGCAATTGTAAAGGGTGATGTTTCTCTGATTTCTTTTTCAGCCCTTTTATCATCTGTATATAGTAGGGCTACTGATTTTCTTGAGATGATCTTGTAGCCTGCCACTTTGCTGAAGGTGTTAATCAGCTGTAAGAGTTCCCTGGTAGAGTTCTTTGGGTCATTGATGTAAACTATCATATCATCTGCAAACAGTGAAAGTTTGACCTCTTCCTTCCCAATTTGATCCCCCTTTGTTGTCGTATGGCAATAGCTAGACCTTCAAGTCCCATGTTGAACAGGTATGGGGAGAGTGGACAGCCTTGTTTTGTTCCTGATTTTTTTTTTTTTTTGGTTTTTTGAGACAGGGTTTCTCTGTGGCTTTGGAGGTTGTCCTGGAACTCACTTTGTAAACCAGGCTGGCCTCGAACTCACAGAGATCTACCTGCCTCTGCCTCCCGAGTGCTGGGAGTAAAGGCGTGCGCCACCAACGCCTGGCTTGTTCCTGATTTTAGAGGAATTTTTAAAGAACTCTCCATCATCTATCTCCTCTGGAATACAGCCAGAGCAATCTATGCTTTGTATTCCAATCTGCTTTGTACTTAATCATGAAGTTGTATGACCTAATAAGGTACGGATACTTTTGAGATAGTTAATATTTTGATTGTTAGAGTAATTGAAATCAACAAAATTTTAACTTATTGTCCAATAAATTTGATCTCACTAAACAGATATCACTAACGCCTTTCAGCCATGCTTCAGAAGTCAGTACTGCTTTGTTCCCTTGACTCTTCTAACCATATGCAGGTTGATCTCAAAGAGAACCTGACTCATGGTGGTTACATAAGAAATGAATTAAAATAATGTTAGAATAACCTGTAATCTCTTTCATTAGTGATGCTTGTGCTCAGGAAGTTATGGCACAATCAAATTATAATTTTATTTGGAAGTTATTATCACTGCATCCAACCAGCAATTTTTATTCTAGGATGTTTCAGTTCACTTTGGGAATTTGCTTTAGAAGCCTTTGTGCTGCATTAACTCAGCATTCTTTTACTGATGTAAGAATCTGCATGTCAGGAAGGATGACAGTGGTATATCAGGAGACTTGAAGCATCAAGGATGCTTCTTACGATTGGGTAGCAGACCCAACTGGGTGTTTTAGTCAGCAGCATTCCTTTCTGAAGCTTGCGCACCAAAATTATCACTAAGATTAAAAAAGAAACTAAAACTCAGAGCTAAACAGAAGCACCCAATTGTACATAAAATGTGGTTTAAAAGGACTCAACAGCCAGGAGTTGGTGGTGCATGCCTTTAATCCCAGCACTTGGGAGGCAGAGGCAGGTGGATCTCTGTGAGTTTGAGACCAGCCTGGTCTACAAGAGCTAGTTCCAGGACAGCCTCCAAAGCCACAGAGAAACCCTGTCTCGAAAAACCAAAAAAAAAAAAAAAAAAAAAAGGACTCAACAGTAAATAAATAAATATGCCTTAGTATGTCAGATGTAAGAAAAATGAACTATTTCATCCCATGAAAGTGTTTTAGCAACACACCTTTGAAGTTTCTTTGTTTTTTGGTGTTTTGTTGTTGTTGTTTTGTTTTGAGACAGGGTCTTACTGTGTAGCTCTGTCTATCTTGGAACTCACTATGTAGACCAGGCTGGCCTGAAATTCAGATATCTACCTGCCTCTGCCTCCTGAGTTCTGGAATTAAAGTCACGCACCAACCACCATGTCCTACTTCTTTGAAGTTTCTTCTAAAATATTGAATATTTTTGAAATTGGTCAATTTTTTTAAAGAATGGAATGTAGCACAATCTATATTTTACTGCAGGACTAGAATTAAATAAATTTTGTCGTTACTTCTGCAACTATTAGAAGTGCATTTTGTTTCTCAAAGCTAATAAAAGCAGGTAAAATTTTGTCAAATGGATGCTTTTTCTTTGATGTTTTTATAAACATTCTTAACAATGCACTGCCCTTATGTAGTTTGGCTATAGAATATTGTCTCAGCCATGTACTATCTATGCAACACTGTTCTAATTAATCAACATATTAGATGATCAGTTTTCTCACCAGTTGTATGAAAAGAAGATAGTATGAATTACAAAAGATGATTTCCCAAAGTGAATAATTTAATATACATACTAGACGTATTAAATCTTCTGTATATTATATCTACAAATAGAAGCCACTAAACTATAACACACAGCCAGGCTTGGTGGCATTTGCCTTCAATTCTTCCTGCATTGGAAAGCAGTGGCAGATGAATCTCTGGGAGTTCAAGACGAGCCTGTAGATGTAGTGAGTTCCAGGGCAGTCAAGGGTACATTCTGAAGCCCTGCCTCAAACAAAACAAAACACAAACCCCAAAATATGATACAGATTAAATTTGCATGATTCCATAGGAATATCAAAAGAAGCCTGACCTCAGCTTTTATGTACGGGCAGCAAATGAAGGCAGTCATACCCTGAGAAGTATGTGGACATTAATGTTCGAAGGAGCCATTCCATAGAGAGGAACTGCAGTTAGAGACAGCAAACCTACATTCTAAATTTATTTTAACTTCTGTCTAGTGTGTGACCTTGGGTCAGTCTTTCATTTTTCTTTCTCTGAGCCCTGGTTTTGTTTCTACAGGTGTATAAAATGATTAGATTAATATGGTATACCATTTCAAAAAATTTTTAAAAGAGAATAAAAATGCTAGATTTTTTTAATTTAAATTATCAGTCATTCATAGGCAGAGTTAGGAAGACAATTGCTTTTGTTATTTAGGATGGAAAGGGAGATAATAAAAGGTGTTATGCTGTCCAATAGAAAATCAGCTAGTTCCTCCTGAATATTTTGTGACTGTTTGGTAGCAGTGCTTTGTTGATGCCACAAAGCTTCAGCTGGCTAATCCTCCCAAGGTGTTCCATCTGCAGGAGTCTGCAGGAGATTTGTTAGGTGCTAATATTTCCATATGTTAATATCAGTTCGTAAGTCTGAAAGGAATTCATTGAATAGCTGGAATGCAAAAGAGGACACTGACTCTCCTCTTGGCTTTTTGTAAGGTAACATTTGTTCCCAATCATGTGTCTAACCTTAAATGTGTGATAACACCTGAGGGGCTTTTAAATACACATCAGGCTAACAAAAGCTTCATCTTCAAAAGACAGAGTTCCACGGTACATGTACAGAAAATGATGCACCCTCGCCCCCAGCTTTTTCTGAGAAAAGCAGAGGACTTTACCCAGAACCATGTAGGTACCCTGACACAGCATTATGGATTATCACTTAGATATTAAAGGAAAAATAAAAGAACTGATTACTGGGTGTATGGTGGAGCTGGGAAGGGACTACTTTCCTCTCTGATTCATATGGAAATTGTTGCCAAGGTCACTTTCAGAGCATAAAAAATAGTAAAGTGGAATCCAGAATTTCAGAAGACATGCTTTTTCTAACACAGAAGTGTGATTTACTCTTGCTGAGGCAGTTAGGACTCTGACATTGCCAAGTTTCTCAGAATATAACCTCAATAATAAAATAAAGGTGATCTTTCTCCTCGTGTCAGACCCACTTTTTGAGCATTACTGAATTTCAACGTTGCTGTTTTCTGCTTGACTATATGCACACACAACAAGAATATCAATGCTCTTTTTTTTAACCACAGCTGATCATTTTGAAAGCAACTTCACACATCTTTCTCATCTACCATCTTTGAGAAGTGAACCCATGTTTTCCAACATTTCCTGGTCCTTCTCTCTCTCTTTTTTTTTTTTTTTTTTGGTTTTACGAGACAGGGTTTCTCTGTATTGTTTTGGAGGCTGTCAGTCCAGCCAGGTCTCGAACTCACAGCGATCTGCCTGCCTCTGCCTCCCAAGTGCTGGGATTAAAGGCGTGCGCCACCACCACCCAGCTCCCGTGGATCTTAAGAAGTTAATTTTGCTGTTTTGGAGACTTGCTTCTTGAGTTCTTTGTAAATTTTGGAGATCAACCCTCTGTCAGATGTGGGATTAGTGAATATTTTTTCCCATTCTGTGGGCTGCCTTTTTGTCTTGCTGACTGTGTCCTTTGCCTTACAGAAGCTTCTCAGTTTCAGTAGGTCCCATTTATTAATTGTTGATCTCACTGTCTGTGCTACTGGTGTTATGTTCAGGAAGTTGTCTCCTGTACCAATTCTTTCAAGGGTACCACCCACTTTCTCTTCTAAGAGGTTCAGTGTGGCTGGATTTATGTTGGCCTGGGAATCCAGCATGGGACCGATCAAGACCCCCTGAATCTGGGTGTCAGTGAGGAGGCCTAGGTAATCTATTGAGCCTTGGACAGCAGATCAGTACCCATCCCAAGTATACACACGGTCTCTGGACTCCCATAGAACAATGTGAGGTGCACTCTCACCCTGAACTCTTGGGGAAGGGTCTAGGCCCTGCCCTATATGAAATGACAGACTATGGACACCCCCATGGAGGGCCTCACCCTCCCTGGGGGAATGAGGGGATAACGGGGGGGGGGATGGGGGGGAGGGCACGGGAGGAGGGGAGGAAAAGGGAGAGGGACCTCGTACTGACTTGTGAAGCAACCTTGTTTCTTATCTAAATTTAAAATGGAAAATAAAAAAATATTAATAAAAATAAATAAATAAAAAAAAGAAGTTAATTTTATAGATGTTAAGTGTCTTGTTATTACATAAATCATATGGCTGCTGTAGTACAAGACTGTTCTCCAAGCCATCCTTCAGGAGTCTGTGGTCTGTGGTTGTTATAGCTGAGCTGATTGACTGTTGATATTTCTTCATGGAAGAGTGTGTAGCAAGGGTCACAAGACTCTTAACAGAGTATCTAACCACGTCTTCCAACAACTTGTATACATATAACCTTCAGTTTCTGGGGAAGAGGTAAAATATATAGATGGAAAAATAGTACCAGAGGGAATGTCATCAATATGGCTATGGGACAGTCATTATTCTTGCTAGGTTAAGATTTTCCAGAGAGGCTTTTTAGGTAAGGAGCACCCACACTCCTGTAACACCTCACCTGTGTTCCTTAAGTAAGCCTAATAATCATATTCATCCCTGGAATAAATTTTGGTGACATCATACCTCAGATTGTTGTTTGGACCTTTGGAAATAGATTTGTTTACAACTTCCCAAGGGAAGACATTTTAGCAATAGTTACAAATTAGTTAAATTTAAAGTACAAATCTGGTTTCCAAGTTTAGGCCTAGTGCTGTACCTATTGATTGAGAAAGTAGGTTATAAGAAGCATAACCAATTTTGTTTATTAAGTATTGAGAAAGTGATTGATGAAGTGTTTTTGAGAGCATTGATTAGGTAGTTGGAGTCAGTTTTAACTCATTATTTTAGAGAGCTGCTAACCCTGATAGTTATTCCTAAAGGGAAAACTGGAACTTCCTAAGCATCATTTCATTTTACTGCCTTTGGTAACTTGGAGAACCCTGTAAAACCAATGGTCGTCTATCTCCTTAATCCATATGAGATTTGTCTAGGTTCAAAAACTGACACATTTAATCAGGCATCATAAATCTTAGATATTCTTAGTCACAGTTAACAAAGAAGACCCCCTCAGACAAGCCTAAAAATCAGTAAATATGATTTGTTATACCTATTTCCTAAAGGAATATATTGCAGCAACTATTGACTTTGTAGTAAGGTTTATTGATCCTTGAGGTCTAATGTGGCAAGCTGTGATGAGGAGCTTAGCTGTGCTTCTTTCCCATTCCTTTCATGGAAACAAGTATGGTCTACCCATATTGTTGCTTAATCTAATTGCTTAGATAAATATTGAAGGTTATAGCTGACATAAGACAAATCCTTTGTCACCCAACTCATACAACCATGTTTCTCAAATAACCTTTAGAGGCAGGTGCAAAAATACTTTGCATTCATGGAACATTCACCTGGCTAGTTGTAGTTGTAAGATGTGGTTATTTCCTCTTTAAGGTGAGACCATTGTTTCCCACTTACCTTAAATGTCTCTCTGTTTCATTTCACAATAAATTATTCTAAAGATAAACATATATGGTTCCTTGTATGTGCCATTTTAATATAGTATTGGCATTGGAAGGAAAACCAACACTGAGAATGAGCACTGCAAAAACTATACATTTATGCTATTACTGTTTAGATCCCACTAAAAATTAAATGCATTTTCTGTTTTATACTGCCCTTGCTTCCTTTATTGCAGGATAGTTTAGACTTAGTCTTAACAAATCACTGACTTTCTGCAGCAGATAGCATGGCCCTCTTAACAAGAGAAGGATGCTCAAAAGGCTGTACCTAGAGCCGAACACCATAAAATCTTCTCTATAAATTTATATGTCTGTTTTTAGAAAGCACCTACTTGCTCAGACAAGGGTGATGCATGGCATGGTGTTGCTAAGCAAAGCCAATTTGAATCACAAGCTAAAAGAGAGAATGTAACAAACAGGTGCTTGGTGAGTTCCAAGTCTGTAAGTGCGCATGGATTGATTTCTATTCTCTTTCTACACTATAATCCCTTCAGCTGTGGCTCATGATATCCAGAAGGGTACCTCAGATATGGCTATTTGTCTCTTTGCTAGCTCGTGCCAGCACACAGCACTTTCCACAGTGGAGCCATCCAAGCGTGTCATTTCTCTACAGCCATTGAGATGCTCTCTGCAGCATCTTCATTACCACTTCATGAACTCTGCCCTGAAGCTTCTTTCCATCATTTGTTAACCTTATAAAACTCAATGGACATTTCTATGGTGTTGATGTTTAAGAAACTGCCACCATTGCTTTCCGTGGGAGTTTGTTTTGAGTTAATGAGTTCCAATTTGAAGTAAAATCTAATATTGCAGTGAAGTGTAGTAAAGTGTTACAGGCACTCCTGTAGCTTGTGCTGTAGGTATGATGATGGGTTTCTGATTTCATTCACAGATGGCCACTGGTGATAGATTTTCTCCTGCATTAGCAAATGATGTATGTGCTTTATGGTGTCTTCACAATGCAACCACAGGCTTTATTGTCCTTTTCATTACTCTGCATGAATCTGCTAAATGGGCAGATACAGTGAGAGGAACTTGTGAAATAACTAACACATGGACAATACGCTGTGCACAGAAGCTCTCAGTAACAGACATCGTTATGT
The DNA here is from genome assembly GCF_017639785.1 of Mesocricetus auratus. Taxonomy (NCBI): domain Eukaryota; kingdom Metazoa; phylum Chordata; class Mammalia; order Rodentia; family Cricetidae; genus Mesocricetus; species Mesocricetus auratus. Next base: position 22,399,821 of record NW_024429191.1, read on the forward strand.
GGTCAGACCACATTGCCTCTTCTGATATGCTTATGACACATTCATGGATAGTGACATAGTTTTAGACTTCTAGTTTAAACAGTGAAATGAGCTTTCTACTATACTAGGAAAACAGGAGATTTTAATCTATCATTTAACTTGTTTGGGCTCAGTCCTTTTATTTTGGTTTTGAAAACTGAAACTATGGTTTAGAAAAGAAGCAATGTTTCCAACATTTTAGGTTTCCAATAGAAATATTGACATTTGTTGTCGGCTTCCCCCCTGTTTTTTATTTAAATCAGAAACAAACTTGTCTTACATGTCAATACCAGTTCTCTCTCCCTCCCCTCCTCCCCTGCCCCCCAACGACCCCCTGTCCCATCCCCTTTCTGCTCCCCAGGGAGGGTAGGCCTTCTATGGGGGAATCTTCAAAGTCTGTCATATCATTTGGAGCAGGACCTAGACCCTCCCCCATGTGTCTAGACTGAGAGAGTATCCCTCTATATGGAATCAGCTCCCAAAGTCGATTTGTATACTAGGGATAAATACTGATCCACTACCAGAGGTCCCATAGATTAACCAGATCTCCAAAATGAGATCCACATTCAGGGGGTCTGGAACAGGCCTATGCTGGTTTCCCAGCTATCAGTCTGGGGTCCATGAGCTCCCCCTTGTTCAGCACAGCTGTTTCTGATGGGATCAGAAGCAGACACCCACAGCTAAGCACTGAGCTGAACTCTGGAATCCAGTTGCAGAGAGGGAGGAGTGCTGTAGGCTTTTTATGTAATTTTTAAATTTCATTTTATTCCATCCACTGTTTTCCCTCCCACCCCTCCTCACCTCCCTTTGCCTCCCGCCATCCCACCCCCAGTCCACTCCTCCTCAAGGGTAAGAACACCCATGAGGAGTCAACAAAGTCTGGCAGAATAGGCTGGGGGCAGGGCCAAGCTCCACTGCCATGCATTAAGGCTGAGCATGGCATCCCACCATAGGGAAAGGGTTCCAATAAACTATTGAGCTCAGTCGTGAAAACACTCACATTAGTTATGGCAGCAAGAGCTGGAAATTGTCCACATTGGCCAAATTTTGTAGGTGAACCCTCCTTGCAAAGATGTGATAAGACTGAGTATCCCTTGATAATTCATTCTGAGACTGGATTTTTCCCTATACCTAGAAATTACACGAAATTACTGATTTTGTCTCCTCAAACAGTCCTTCCAGTTCATACTTTTAATTTTGTATAACCTTTCAAAAATAATTGTGAGGGAAATCTAACCAAATTATTTTCCTCAAAAAACACATCAATAGTCTCTTGTGAAAGAACTAGAAATTTTCAGTTTTATTTTTGGCATCTGGGAGCTGTTCCTATTAAACATCCTTTTTGATTGTTTTGTGTGTGTGTGTGTGTGTGTGTGTGTGTGTGTTTCTTGATTTGGATAGAGAGTTTGTTAGATATAGGTCCTTTAGAGTGTGGCAGTTTGTCAGTTTGCCAGTATCTGAGCATCACAGTATGATAAGGACTGTGGACACTTTAATTGGCACCATTCCCGTCTATTTACTGCAACACTTAAAAGATGCCTTGTTAATCCTCCCTCAGCTTTCTACTAGATCATAATGGGAGTCATCTGCACAGGTGTACATTCCTGCATAATCTCAAAAGATTACAGCGAGATTCTTTGATAAAAATATAGATACCCGCCTACATACAAGTCAAGGTGAATTTTACTCTCCTATGTTGAGCTCAACATTTCTTTGCTGCATGAAATTATTTTTAGAGATAGTTTCAAATTTGTTCTCAGTACAACTCAAGTGCATCCTATCAAAGAAAGCCTTCTATGATAGCAAAAGTGACAGTAATATTTCTTCAAGTATTGCATCTAAGATATTTCATGATGGCTACCAGTACAACCACCAAAAAGGAAGAAGAGATAGGATTGGGAATTTTATTTCTTCAGACAAAATATAATTTAAAATACATAGTTGTTGTTATTTATCTTGCTTCAATTTCAGCTTGGTCACTCCAATCTTGAGAAAAAATGGGTCCTGAATACCTAATGATACTTTCTTACAATATCTTTTACTGTGTCAGTGTCTGCCCTGGTCATTTGTGTCCATATGCCATAGAACCTGCCTAAGACATCAGAATTTATTCACAGGATAAAAGCAGGATAAATGGGTACACCTAAGAGACATGATGAAATGAGGTGTTTATTAGTTCTCTTGATGCAAGTGTAAGTTACTTCTAAAAGCAGAAGTGCGCAGAAAGGTCTGAGAATTAATACACACAAACCAATGGATATTTTCTCATTCTTTGGGAAGAACTTTGTTTCCATCCTCCTCGCTGTCCCCTAGGTTATCATATCAACCACTCTACCTTGTTATTTCCCTGTTCCCATACGTGTTGGACATAGCAACTTGGGAACAAAATAAACTTACAGTTTCTAATTGTTAATCCTGAATGACCTGTGTTGAACATAGGAAGAATGAAGTCTGATGAATAGAAAGATTATATTCAAAACTTTCTGAAGATAAACAATGACTCTTTTCATTAATTTGCACCTACTACAATCATGCAATTAGGGTTATACCCAAGCTGTTCAGAAAAAAAAAGGTAACACATTTTATTGGAGTTGTACACTGACAGATTGAAGGTTTTTTGGTACTCTATTAATTATTCATCTCTGGGGAGTCTCATTTCCTTAATTAGGTTCACTGCTTTTTTCTTCATACAGGGGTAGATATGATCACATGTTACCAGTGTGAGGAATAGTGTTTCCTCAAAAGCAATGGGGTGTGTCCTATTTACAAGGAGTCTAAAATTAAGGTAACCACTGTCTTAGTTACTGGTGTATTGCTGTAAAGGTATTATGACCAAGGCAACTTATAAAGGAATGCATTTAGTCACTGACTTGCTTACAGTTCTAGAGGATGAGTTCATGACCATCATGGCAGGGAGCATGGCAGGAGGCAGGCAGGCATTGCACCAGAGCAACAGCTAAGAGCTGCTTTTACACAAGTCAGAAGGGATAAATGAGAAAGACTGGGTCTGGCAAGGACTTTTGAAACCCCAAAGCAAGTAAGTACTTTTCCCCACAAGGCCATACTCCCTAATCTTTCCTAGACATTCTAGCAACTGGGGACCAAGCATTTAAATGTGAGCCTTTGGAGGCCGTTCTCATTCAAATCTACCATACTTACCTAAGAGCAAGGTTCATTCATGTATTTACCTCCATCTGGTGAGCAAGTATGATACTAAAATCTAATTTCTGAGTTGGTTGTGACAAGTAAATGAAAGAATCAAATAAAGTCTTTAGGATAGTTTGAGGGGTGCTTTGAACAGAAGGTAACATTTTGATAGTTATCGTACTTGGTTAAAGTAGTTAAACTTCCTTAACAATGTAGAAGTTGTTAGCTGGACATATGGCTCAGTGCATCACAATCTGTAATTGAACATTTATCTCCAGCCCACCTGTTCCGCAAAATCCAGTAGCTGCTTCCCAAATAATTGACTTGGAAACTTAACATTACTTGTAAATGCTCAGTCGATATGCACTGGCTAACACACTTATAATTAATCCATAGTTTTATCTATATTTTGCCATGTGGCACATGGCTTGTTACATCATGCTTTACATATCCTGCTTGTTCAGCAGCTGGCTGGTGTCTCCTCACTCTACCCTTCTCCTTCCCTTCATCCTTAGTTTGGTCACTCCATCTCTACTTCCTGCCTGGCTACTGGCCAATCAGCATTTTATTAAACCAATCCAAGTGACAAATCTTTGCATTATGCAAGAGGATTATTCTACAAGAATAACTGTGGCCCAAGCATGCAGATAGAAAAGTTGAGTCTGGTCACATATGTGCTTATAACCCCTGCATTGGGAGGTGAAAGGAATAGGATCCCAGGAGCTCACAGGTCAGCCTAGTTTAAACAGTTAGTGACAAGGTCATTGACAGGCCCCATCTCAAGTACATAATGCAAAAAGTGACACAGCAGCCCACCCAATGTCTTCTTCCGGCTGCCACATGTGCAGGTAGACATGTCTATTAGAATACATGTGTGCATGGACACACACACACACACACAGATGAGAGAGGGAGGGAAAGAAGGATGGAGGAAAAGAGAAACAGAGAGAGAGAGGAGAGAGAGAGAGGGAGGCAGGGAGAGAGAGAGAGAGAGAGAGAGAGAGATCTTTATTATGTCATAGCAGAAGTAATAATACTGTTGCTACTATGTGTATTGCTCCATGGTGCTGTGCCATATGTGGGAAGCTGTATTTGTGGGGCTGTATTCAGAGCCAGCTGAGCAGTCCAAGGTCTGCTCCTGAGAGGGGGAGTGTGGATGAGAGAAAGTATAGCTAAAGAGGTTAAGATTAGAGACAGAGACACAGAATGGGGAGGGCCATTCAATCCATACTGAATGAGACCTTTGTTTACTCTTTCACAATCTTATGAATTCAACCAACAGTGGGGACAAAATGGCAGAAGACTTCTATTATCATGTATGAGGGGCAAAGAGACTTACTTCTCATAATCCTCCAGGTATCCGGTAGCCACACCTGCCGTCAGGTCTTCAGGACTGAGAGTAAACACACCTGGGCCCATGTCTATTGTAATTTAGAAAAGAGACATTCACTACCAAGGCCAAAACATCCTGTAGCAGCAAAGTTACAGAGTAAAGGACATAAAGACATTTCTGAACTCTCTGATCTTTAGTCAAAATGAAATGGACTCCTTTCCATGGGTGCTGACAGAATACTCATGCTGACTTTACTAATAAATGTCCAATCAAGGTTTATCGGCTTGAAAGTCAACTTTCAAAGTCCTAGTCATTTCTCCAGCTGCTGATCCTGACAAAGCCCCAGGAAGCACCAAGAAAAACTACTGTGAAAGTTGGCTGACTTCAGATGGCCAAGTAAAAAGTAACCTTTCATCATCCTCCTTTGTACCACTGCGTGCTGGGTGAGCTTTGGTTCTACATATATTCTCTATTATCTGTTTTAGTTTGTTTTTGTGTCTTAAGAAAGGGACTCTCTACAAAGCCCTGGAATCACTCTGTAGATTAAGCTGACATAGAATACATACAAATCCTTCTGCCTTTGCCTCCAGAATGCCAGGATTAAAGGTGTGTACCACCACACCCACCAGTCTTTTTTAATGTATGTTGCTCAGTCTACAGATCAAAACAAGTATGTTTTATTACCTATTTAGTATCTTGTGTGACTATTTGGTAATTACATTCTTAGTATTTTTCTTTGTTTCTTACTTTCTTTTCTGCTTCAGTTTTTAAAAATTAATTCATTAATCAATTTTACATCCTGGTTGTACCTTCCTGTTCTCCTAGTCCCTCTTCTGTGTACCCACCTCCAAAATCAATCCTCCTCCATTTCTGTGTAGGAAAGGACAGGTCTCAGATTAGTATCAATAAAGTATGGCATATCAAATTGCAGTAAGAATAAGCACCTCCCCACGTATTAAGGCTGGACAAGGCCATCCAGTATGAAGACTAGGGTCCTGAAAGCCAGTAAGCAAGTCAGAGACAGCCCCTGCTCCCACTGTTAGGAGTCCAACAAGAGCACCATCCTACACAAATGTACTATATATGCAGAGTGCCTAAGTCAGTCCTATACAGGTTCCCTGGTTGTCAGTTCAATCTCTGTGAGCTCCTATAAGCCCAAGATAGTTGATTCTGTGGGCTTTCTTGTGGTGTCATTGACTTCTCTGGCTCCTGAAATTTTTATCCCACTCTTCTGCAGGGTTCCCTGAGCTCTGCCTAATGTTTGTCTGTGGATCTGCATCCTTGTAGATTCCTGGAAGATTCCCTTGCACCGAATTTATACTTGCCCCCCTGTCTTTTCTATTAGTCTCCACACACTCTTTACCTGATTGTTCATGTTCTCTTTCCCACCTACTCTCAGTCCACTCATGAAATCTATTCTATTTCACCTTTCCAGGAAGATCCAGGCACCCTCCTTGTTACCTAATCTCCCTTGGTGTGTGGGATGTAACTTAGTTATCCTTTATTTTACAGATAATATTCACTTATTTTGAGAACATGGCATGTTTGTCTTCCTGAGTACAGGTTATCTCACTCAGGATGATTTTTTTTCTAGTTCTATCACATTTATCTGCAAATTTACTGATGTTGTTGTTTTTAACATCTAAGTAATACACACTGTGTGTATGTACCACATTTTATTTATCCATTCTTTGGTTGAGGGGCATCTAGGTTGTTTCCAGGTTCTGGCTATTACAAATACAGCTGCTATGAACATAGTTAGGCAAGAGTTTTTGTGGTATGATTGAGCATCCTTTGGGTATATGGTCAAGAATGGTATAGTTGGGTCTTGTGGTAGATTGATTGCCAATTTTCTAAGAAGCTGCCACATGGATCTCTAAAGTGGCTGTACAAGTTTTTAGTCCCCCCAGTAACTGAGGAGTGTTCTACTTGCTCCATATCCTCTGTAGCATAATCTGTGGCTTGTGTTTTTGATCTTAGCCATTCTGACAGGTGTAAGATAGAATCTTAGAGCCATTTTGATTTTCATTTCCCTGATGGCTAAGGATGTTGAACATCTCTTTAAGTATTTCTCTGTGATTTGAGATTTTTCTGTTGAGAATTCTTTGTTTCAGACTGTACCCCATATTAAAATTATATTAGTTGGTTATTTAATGTCTAGTTTCTTGAGTTCTTTATATATTTTTGAGGTAATTCCTCTGTCAGAAGTGGTGTTGATGAGATCTTGCCCCATCTGTAGGCTGTTATTTTGTCCTGTTGATGGTGTCCTTTGTCTTATGGAAGCCTTTTCAGTTTCATGCAGTCCTATATATTAATTGTTGATTTTAGTATTTGTGCTATTGGTGTTTGATTCAGGAAGTTGTCCTCTATGCCAATGTGCTCAAGACTATTTCCCACTTTCTCTTTTATCTGGTTCACTTTTTCTGGATTTATGGTGAGGTCTTTGATACACTTGAACTTGAGTTTTGTGCAGGATGATAGATATCTAGTTGCATTCTTCTACATGCCAACATCTAGATATGCAAGCACCATTTGTTGAACTTGTTTTCTTTGTCCCATTGTATAGTTTAGCTTCCTTATCAAAAATTGGTCTCCATAGATGTGAGGATTTACATCTGGGTCTTTAATTGAATTCTATTGATCCACCTGTCCGGTTTTGTGCCAATATCATGTGGCATGCAGTTTTTTATTATTATTAATACACCTCTGTAATAGAGCTTGAAAGCAGGGATGGTGATGTTTCTGAAAGTTCTTTTTATTGCATATGATTGTTTTAGCTCTCCTGTTTTTCCCCCATATGAAATTGAGTACTGTTTTTCAAGGTCTGTTGGGATTTCAATGGAGATTGCATCGATTCCCCTTGCCCCCCAGCACCACCATCAATATGGTCTCAAATAATATGTAGTCCTACATGCACCAAATTCTCTTTCTAGACCAGTATACACTGTTCTTGAACAGATTTGTCAGCTTCTGCTTCAGGAATTCTGGGATTAAAGATGTGTGCTTCCATACTTAGTCCATTCTTATCATATAGGAAACAATCTTAAAAAGTTTCAGACATAAGAATTCTTGAAATACTTTTGTTCTTAACATAGTACTCTTTATCAGTATTTCTACATTGACTCGTAACCTTTAACTCTAAGTAGCTTAGTTAATACATTTGCATAGCAATTAAAAACCTGTGATGTTTAAAAAATCTTAAATCTATGGGGGAATTAATGGAATACATGAAGCATATCAGAATGTAAACATTATGTTGTGCCCAAATTCTGAACCCCCAAATCACCAAGATGCCCATTTTGATGCAAAAGCAAAGACTCTTATTGTAGTTGTTTAATAAGCTAACTTCATTAGCTTGGGCCTTTCATCCATCCACCACAGCAGATGGATGGCAAAAAGACTCGAGAAACCCTTAGGCAGGGATCGTATAGGGCAGATTAAGTGGAGTGTCTAGGAGTATGCAACAGTCCCAGGATTGGTACACCTCCAGGCTTGGACAACCTACCCTGTGTTGATTGGTCAACTGGTTGTTATGGCCATAGGCCCTCCCAGGGCAGTTGCTATGCTCTGCATGTCACTTTTGTGCACTTGTCCATAAAGCACACCCAGAGCCATAAAGCACAGCCCAACCAGCTAACTTCTCATTAATTCCTCACCACAAGGAGGGCATCTAACCTCCTAGGGACCAGAACAGGAGTGACAAGGTCCGATGAGCACATGTTAGCCTGTCATGGCTGCTAAAACATAGGGCTGGTCCCTTCAATTTTTTTTGTTTTATTTTGTTTTTCCCTCCTTTCAACTAACAAAAGTACTTAGGAAAAAATAAAATCGAAAATATTCAGTAAACTTGACTTTCACAAATATATCCTTATATACAATAATCCACATTCATTTCTCCAAATCAAAAAAAAAATCTGTTTTGCCATTTGTCTCTGGGGGAAAGAAAACAATATATTTTTTCAGTAATAGACACATTTTGCTGAAAAAAAGAGCTTGTTTTACTTTTGAATTTTAAAAGTGTTTTGCTTTTCTTTTCCACTTACATTTAGTCAAAGTGTTTCAGAGAAACAAGAAGATTTTCACATGGAAATCATCAGGATGTTATTTATATAAAAATGACTTTAGAGGCTGAGCTCATTTCTCACAATGCAGTCCCTTTCCCACTTCTCTGTGACAAGTATCAGATGAACGCGGTAGCAGCTTAAATTAACTGCCCTGCATGAATATGTCTGCTTCCATTGACAAATACTGATAAACGATACTATGACTACTCGTTAATGAGCACTTGCACTGATAAGGTATTGGGATAGCATGCATTTTCATTTAAAAGTAATGAACAATTCTGATAGAAATCCTGAGATTAGAAGACTAATGCCATCCTCTAAGTTAATGCACATCGCAAACAGAAGACATTTGACTAAATAACAAGTATTAGGATGACTGGAATTCAGAGTTATATGTTAACATGGCTGAGATGTCTAAGTAAGCTCAGAGAATGTGAAAGGTGGTGAGTCTTCCATGACTATGCCTTATTGTGAATGTTTAGTAATCAGTACATTTCCCATAACTGTGTGTACATGTAAGTGTGTGCATTTTTGTGGTTAGCAAGTACACAAAGCTTATTCTTGTTTTAATTTGTTCAACAGATGCCCATTAACCATTTGCTCTAGAAAAAACACTCTTAGGAGACAAAAACATGAGCAAGTAAGACCAGATGCTTTTTCTTCTGATGCTTATGCTAGTGTAGGTCAATGACAATGATCAAGCCAACAGACAAATAAGAATCTGACACAGTATTCTGTGAAGAAGACAGGTGCATGCATTAGAGTACAACTCGGAGACGGGGAAACGTTTTCAAAAAGTGGTTGGCACTTCAAAAGCTTCATGTAATCTGGACTGTAAAAGGGAGGAGGGGAGGATGGGATGTGCTTTGGCAGGGCAGAGCAAATTGTGCCAGCCCACTGGTCAAAACCAGCAAGCATATTTGTAACCCGTGAGGCAAAAGTGTCAGCTGTTGAACACATCACTGAACTCCCTGGAGCTGTAATCGTGAAATCCTGGGATGAAATTGCACTTAGCTGAGATTTCTGGCAGGAAACGAATACAGCTCCACAGAAAACATCTGTTTCCTCACCTCAGATGAAATGTAGCACCAAAATTCCTAACTCTGAAATGAATTTGGTTTGGAGTAAGCAACAACGGAATGCACAAACCAATCTTTGCCACATTATAGGCCATATTCAGTGTTGTGGTATCTTCTGTGGTATGTGATCTCTGTGCAGTTCCTACTGATGGTCAATTTTGTATTTTAAAGATAGTTGGGTGTAGGAGACCAGAGATGCAAGATACTGAATTGATTGAAATCAATGTGTACTCAAAGATATCTAGTTAGTTTTGCGATTTTAATATAATTACATAATTTAACCTCTCACATTCCTCCCTTCAAACATTCCCATATATCCCTTTTTACTCCTTTCAAACACATGGCCTCTATTTTTCATTGCTGTTACACAGACACACACGCACGCACACACACACACACACACATACACACACACACACACACTCCTAAGTATAATCCAGTCTGTCTGTATAATGTTGCTCATATGTATATTTCAATGTCAACTTTTGGGATTAGATAACTAATTGGTTTGTTCCTCAGTGGGGAAGACCATTTCTCTCACCCTCAGCATTCCTTGATTGCCTGAAGTCCTTTGTGTTGGGTTGAGACCTTGAGGATTTTCACTTATCCACTTTGGCATGGCTACTAGTGTCATCCCTATTCAGTTCATAATAAAACATTTTTAAAAATTTAAAGTAGAATTACCTTATATTGTCAATACCAGCAATGCATGTGGGTTGAATAGTGTCATTCAAAATGCATGAGCTGAAGTCTTGATTCTCACTATTTCAGAATGTGTCCTTAATTAGAAATAAGGTCTGTTCAAAAAGAAATAACCCAGTTAAAGGGAGAGGAGGCCTGTAATATTATGTATCCTGAGTATAACGCCTAGAAGGAACTGATGTGATGTGAGGTTTGAGAAATACTTAGAAGGCAGAGTCATAAGGGAATGCATTTAATAAATGTGTGTGTAAATAAATGATGCAATTTGGTACTGGGAATACAGTCGCTGGGATGAATGTGTGTTAAGTATATAGCTGCTTCTGAAAGGAGAGCAATTCACTCACTGAGGTAGGAATTTCTGAGACTGTGATGAGTGATCTGGTTTATGTCATGTAAAAGAAGCTGTGCCAGCACTTTTGGGGTGTGAAAAGGCATGTAACTAATGCGTCAGGTATTAAAGTTGAAGGTGATATTCATGGATGTATATACCAATTGAAATTGGAGTATAATGTACACAGAACAAAGTCATTGTAGAATTATAATTGTCAAGTGATTTTATGATGTAGGCTTCTTAGATGATTAAAATCAGTGCTTACTCAAGTTACTAGTGCATATTTATACTAAACATATGAGTATATTTATTTATTTATTTACCTATTGATTGATTGTTAGGCTTACAACATGGGGCTTGTTTATTGTAAGCATGCATTGTGCCTCTGAGCTAGAACCCTGGGTCTCATAGATAAAGCATGCTTTGAAGATGGTATTTCAATATTGGTTTCTCAAGCACATTAATCAGAGTAAATTATATATATATTTTATTACTCTGAAGGTAATTCAGAGTTAGGAAAAAAAGGAAGATCTGGTGTTCCTCATTTCTTATATAGATTTCTATAATGAAATTAAGTATTTCTAGTTTCAAATGGAGAAGCAGAGCATTTTCAAAGAGAGGATAGCTTAGAGGAAACTAAGTTGTTCTGGCAAATTAACTCCACTTTACTTATACAGCATTGGAGGTATGGATTGTCATGGCATATTTTTCTAACATTAACATCATGCTTTGTTGTTCTGAAGGCATAGATGAAGATGGCCATCTATGTGACATGTACACCTAATTAATAATACACAGAGAGAGCACTTCAGCCTACGCTTTATGAAATGGTGTCAGGGCAAAATGCACGGTACATTGACTTTTGTCTAGCCAGCTGCAGGCTGCTTAATTGTATCTCCTTCATGACAACAATGGTATCTGCCTGATGTCTCTTCAGAAATCGCAGCACTTCATATTCCTTCCTGCATATATAATTTGAAATGACTTCCAACAGTCTTTTGTAATTTCCCCTGAGTTGTTAAACTGAGGATTTGAGAGGAGGGCTTTGTGTGGAAGGACAGAGATTTACTACTGATTTAATGTCATAAGGTAGTAAGGTAGTCAGACACTGTATGCCGTAGGTCAGAGTAATTGGTCTCTAATCACAGCCCCTACCTCCCAAGCCTTATTAGAAATTTGGGGCAATATTACAACACCTGTTAATTTGTCTTCATTTATTTACCATTTATTTCCCCATCTGGACAGAGAATTTGTGTCAGCATGAAACCTTACATCTAATTTCCTATGTCTCAGGTGCCTAAATTACTTCTTGGAGCACCCTAAGTTCTTAATAAATATTGTGTGTAAATTATTTAATAATAATATATATAGTATATATGGTTCCACATGGTTTCAATGAAGTATAAATAGGCCTACTTCTAAAAAATACTTTATACCACACTAACTACAGAGTATGCACTTAGTCATACAGAATATTCAAACTTTATTCCATAACTGTTAGTTAAAAAGATATTCATCTTAAGACCCTTAAATATTCATTTAAGTTTTTGTTCACATTCATTTCACTTGGATATATGTCTTGAATTGATATTGCTGGATAAAGGATGCACCTTATTATATAAGCTGCCAAGGAACTCATTAAAGTAGTCATATTGTTTTACCACTCCTCCAGAGTGTGTAGATACTTCTATTGTCCCCATTTTTGCTCACATTGCTATCTTTTGTAGGTGGAGCACTATGCCAATATTGATTAAATTTACTATCTGTGGTGACTAATGCCATCAAGCATTTCCAAGTGTTTAATATATAAGACTCAAAACTGATAATACAAGAAATGTCTTACCTTGAATGTTGGGTATTTTCACATTTTGTATTTTGAAAGCAAGCTAGGGAAGCAAGTCTCAAGGGGAGTACAACCATTGTCATGCAGTAGTTTAATCAAATAATAAAAACTATAGATATGACAAAACTGTTCACTAGGGAAACATTTTTCTGAATGAATGAAGATATACTATGTAAGGATATTTGCTGAAGTTATCAATATTAGAAGATAAAATGAAAAGAATATTAAAAACGCATGATCTAGTAAGAGCAGTGATAACATCTTCAACTTAATGCAATCTACTCTAGATTATAAAAACATCAGTTGAACTTTAAAAAAACCAAAGCACATGTACAAAATGGTCGTAAATTATTCATATTTGTTTTCTGGAAGGCTACATGATAGCTTTTGGCAGCAATGATTATCAATTCATATGTTTGATTAATTTCCCATTCTTTCATGTTATCTGTAGCTACTATGGGTAGTTTCTAAAGGAAATCAATAGATACCTTTGGATTTTGAGAGAAATATTATTATAAACAAAATAAGTTAAACAATTAGTGGGTAATGAGATGCTACTATGTAACCTATAACTGTTTGACTCATAACTGAACAGACACATTAATTTAATCTTCTTAATGGTCCTTCAGAGAGAGAGAGTTGTGGAAACTATGGATAGGAAAAAAGTAGTCAGAGACATTATGTAACCTTCTCAAAGTTCAGTCACACAAATAATAATGATTAGACTCAATGATCATCCTTATGTTTCTTCGGGTTGAATTTCATGTTTGCATTCCCTTTCTAACAAATGAATCTTTTATCTCCAAACAGGTCTGTGGTCTGTTTGGATCCATAATTTGAGTTTCCTCTTTGGTTGAAGCAATGGTCATGACTTCCACAATGTCTAGTAAGGGATGGAAATACAAAACACACTTGACTATAGACAATGTCATGAGGAAGTAGCAACACTGTATTAAGGAAGTATGCCACGTTATCTGCTTTAGGTTCCTACATTTTCCAGCTGATTATATAAGACACAAAGAATTGGCACTACAAAAATCTTTTCCTTATGCATTGGAAACCCCTGACATCATGTATATTCTCTTTATACTAGCATTCTTCTTTTTAAAGTTGACTTTGATTTAGCCTATAGTATGGTTTAAAACTATACAGATATTTTCAAGGACATCTCCATTTGTGACTGCAATTTTAATCAGAGTCTTGAAAACTGTTTAGCCTTTGGAGTACAGAATCCATTATTTTGAAATGTTGACATGTAGCCGGGCGTTGGTGGCACACGCCTTTAATCCCAGCACTCGGGAGGCAATGGCAGGTGGATCTCTGTGAGTTTGAGGCCAGCATGGTCTACAAGAGCTAGTTCCAGGGCAGCCTCCAAAGCCACAGAGAAACCCTGTCTGGAAAAACCAAAAAAAAAAAAAAAAAAAAAAGAAATGTTCAAATATAATTTCTTAAGGGTCCCTTGCTAAAGAGGATATTCATCATCTTAGAGAAAAATCATCTTCAAATTTTTCTGAAGACAAATAAATCATAACAAATCCTTTTAAGCGAGTGAAACACGAAGCTCTTTTCAAATTGCAGTTTAATATTCATTTTCTCCAGTTGTTTTACTGTGTTATTGTTTTTATTTCCTTGTGTACATTTTTGTTAGTAGGCTATCCAGTGCCTTAGTGATTGTTTTAGTACTATTACAAGACACCATGACCAAGGCAACTTACAACAGAAAGCATGTAATTGGGTTCTTGCTTGTAGTTTCAGAGGGTTAGTCCATGATCATCCTCGTGGGAAGCATGGTTATAGCAGGCAGACAAGGCACTAGAGCAGTAACTGTGAGACTGAATCCTAGTCCTCCTGGAAGAGGCAGAGAAAGAGTGATGCTCTCCCTGGTCTGGGTTTTTGAAACATCAAAGCTCCCCACTGGTGATACAACTTCTCTGACAAAGCCCACCAACTGGGAACCAAACATTGGCTGATGTGTGCCTGTGGGGTCCATTTTCATTTAAATCACCATAAATAGATTGGTTCTTCATTCTGTCTTTATACAAACTCTTAGAATTTGAACTCATATAGACATAAAATTGCTTCTCATAAGCTTATGATGTAGGTTTTAAGAAAAGTTAACAATTTTCATACAAACCTTTTCCAATTTTAAACATACTAGAAAACTAAAATCAATAAAAGAAATTTTAGGTAGGATTTAATTTATTTCACTTCCCACATACACACTTTTTTATTATTTAAAAACTTTATTCATCCCTATCTTGCCTTGCTAATATTAATCCTTTACTTCCTCCCACCAACTCCACAGTTCTCATTCACATCTTTCTTCCAACTTCAAGTCTCTCCTTTCATTTTCGTAACCCACTGAGTCCAATTACTATTGCCCATATGGACATGGGTGTGGGGGCAGCCACTGGAGAAAGGAAAACCTACCCATGGCTGTAGCCCAAAGAGAAGTGACCTTCCCTCCCTGAGCAGACATTGGTTGCCAGTAGCTTCTGTGTTAGGGGTGGAACATCAGGAGCCTCCACCTCCCTCTGTGCTTGGATGTTTAATGGGATTGACCCTGTGCACATAGCCTCATCTTATGAGAGTTCCTAGGTGCAGGAGCTCTGTCCAATCCAGAGGCTTTTGGAGGAGGCTTTGTGATAAATGCCCACGGCATGTTTCCCTGCTGGCTTTTGATTTCTTTAAATAGCTCTTTAAAAAAAGATGAAGATAGCAAACAGAATTCAAAGTCTCGACATTGTGTATTGCCTAGAGAATTATCAAGTAGGTCATACAGAGCAAAATTTAGGTCCACTAGAAAAACATCCACATTTACATTTGTTCCTTATAGAAAACTCAACTGATTCTTCATTCCTCAGCAATATCGCAGAAGCCTTCATTCATCTTATATACATATACATACTCAGGTGTATATATAGATAATGCATATATGCCCCACCAAGCATGTCTCTGATGTTATATATGCAAATGAAATAATCAAAGAAACTAAAGTGCTGTTGGAAAAGTTGAATTGACAGTCATAATCTTGCTTTATCTATAATATAATCTAGTGGCATTAGAAAATTTTGTGGCATCAAATATAGACTGCTAGAGGAGCATGCAACAATTTATTAGTTTGTGTAATGTGTTACTTATGTGTTCCTTCTGTCAGTAAGCACAGGGAGTGCATAGCTCCCATAGGCACAAGTGTAGGCTCTCTTTCTGTGTATCCTCTACTGAAAGTATAAGAGAATATTTAGGGTCTTCAGAGGAGGACTGATGCATCAAATCGAGTTTCATAAACCAATAACCTTCAATATTAGTGTTTTAAAGGAAATAGATGCTATTTTTTCTGTTGAGGTTATGTAATACCACAGAAGTATGCATAAATGAAGTTTTCTGTATCCAAAAAATAACCAATTAAAATGATACTGAAAAGACCGCCATTATTCCAAACTGATGTGAAATTACAATGCAGTTTTCGTTCCATGCCCATATGTTTGTAAAGGGTTACCTGATAACTCATTTAAAATTACGTAGAAAATTGGTATTTTATACAAAAGGTAGCATTTAAGATCAATGGGAAAAGTGCTAATTCTTTTTTTTTTTTTTTTTTTGTATGTGCATGTGTTTTTTTTTTTTCACTCGTCATTTTATTCTTTTTTTTTGGTGTTTTTTTTTTAATTTTAAATAGCTTGTTTTACATGTCAATCCCAGTTCCCTCTCCCTCCCCTCCTCCCGCACTCCCCTTCCACCCTCCCTCCCACCCTATTGCCAAATCCTTCCACATAGGGGATGTCTAGAGTCTATCATTTTACTCTTGGTAGGGTCAAGGCACTCCCCTAAGAGTCCAGGCTGAGAGAGCATCTCTCTTTGTGCTATAGGCACATGAAGACAGATTGTATACCAGGGATAGACACTGATCCATAGCTCAGAGCCCCATAGGTTGTCCAGGCCTTCTCACTGACACTCACATTTGGGGGGTCCAGATCAGTCCCATTCTGGTCTCCCCACTGTCGGTCTAGGGTCCAAGAGCACTCCCCTGTTCAGATCAGCTGTCTCTGCTGGTTTTGCCAGCCCATTCTTTGCCAATTTGCTCATCATTCCTCTCTCTCTGTCACTGGGTTCCTTGGGTTCAGTTCAGTGCTTAGTTGTGTGTTTGCCTCTGCTTCCATCAGTCCCAGGATGAAGGCTCCCGGATAGTTATAGACATCAAGTTCATTATCAGGAATGGGCATTCGAGGTGGTCCTTCCACTATTGCTTAGCTTGCCAATTGATGTTATACCTTTAGATCACTCGAGGTCACTCTGGTGCCTGATCTGTCTTCGATCCTATGATTCCCTCTTCCCCCTATTCTACCCCCACCCCCTCAACTTCCTGTTCCCCCATGACCAACTCCCTTCCTCTTTACCCCCTCTATTCTTCCCAGGTCCCACTACCCCCCCCCGCCCTGTTCCCCATCCATTCAGAGGATCTTGTCTCCATCCTCTTCTCTTGGGTACTATGCATATATGCATATCTTTTAGGTTCTTTCCTGTTTCCCAGACTCTCTATCTGTGGAAGTGCAGACTGGCTAATTCTTAAAGCAATGTCTGTTTAGTAAAACTTGGATTTAACAAATTAAAACATTTTTCATATAATCTTTTGTAGAATTGGTAAATAGAACTTTAAGCAAACCGTTATCTATAATATAAATCAATTTTATTAATGAAGGGAAAAGAAAAACTTGAAAAAAGTCTTAAAGGAAAAATTAATAGAAAATCTTCATTAAGAACCTTAACTATAGATAAAGTATCTCCTTAAACAGAAAACCAGAACTATCTAGTAGCAAGTCATGAGACATTGATATTATCTCATAGAAAAGGGCTTTATATCCTCAGGTATTCATCCAGTCTCATTTAATTACATGAAACATCAAGTTTCTTTTCTTTCTTTTTTTTTTTTTTTTTTTTTTTTTGGTTTTACGAGACAGGGTTTCTCTGTATTGTTTTGGAGGCTGTCGGTCCAGCCCAGCCTCGAACTCACAGTGATCCGCCTGCCTCTGCCTCCCGAGTGCTGGGATTAAAGGCGTGCACCACCACTGCCCAGCCAAGTTTCTAATTATAGACAAGTTGTTGGCATCTCATATTACACACAATGAAATGGTGTCATTGTTATTAATATCGTTATAGTTTTCTTTACCCTTTTCCCCATGAATTACAAAGTCAGCAAAATTTTATTTTGAGCAGTTTTGCTGCCCTGGGTAACTTTTGAAATGATTATTTCCGTTTTATAATGCTATCCTCATTGAAGCATTTACATTTTATGTGGAAATGGAATTATGACCTGTGATTCTGTTAATAGCCCTTTCAAAATAGGACAGATTTCTAGGGCCAGAAGGAAACGTTCTCCATAGGTGGGATGAGAGTTTATATTGGGCTTGAGAATGTATTAAAGAAAATGAACTCAGGGGGGGTTCTGCTCACATTCCTCTTCTGTAAAATTGATAAACGTTTTAGCACTATGAGGTTGGGAACTGGGCAGACGGTAGTAGAGCTGGATGCTTATCAAGCATTTATCTCTGCCAGCCAGTTAAATGCTTAATGGATGACATGTCTTTTGACCTCACATGGATTCTCCAAGTTAGAGTTGTAATTTCTAAGAAGGGCCTGGGAAGCACTTCAATGTCCTGACCACTTTCACATTGATGAACTATGTTTGATGTTAAACTAAAATGTTTCCAAAGATATTTTTTTCCAGTGCAAGTGGTTGAACCTTCGCCCCATGTATGACAGACAATGATTTACCAGTGAACCACACCCCAAATTCCAGACATTGTCCTTGAAGATTTAATTTTATTTGGGAAGCTTCACTTAGTAGACTTTCCAAAATATTGGGAATATGGTTTATAATTTTAAAAACTGCTAGTAGGCATGGAACCCATCACAGAAAGAGAGAATTTTATGTGTAAAAGTGATTTTAAAAAAAGACTCCAACACAGTTAGCATAGGTAAATGACTTTAGTGGTTAGTTAATTGAATACATTTGAAACTGGGATAGCACAGCTCCATAAAATAGTATTAGAAATAATGTTTTGGGTCATGCTTTGTCATTTGTAAGTTTAGTGATCGCCATTCATGCCTGTAAAACTAAAACTGGATTTCCTGACACCTCAGTAACATTTTCTCTGTTTCCTAACCCATGAACTATAACTGGGAACTCATTTGTTTGGTCTAGTGCTAAATTTGATTTGACTTAGAATTTAAATCTCTAGGAATAATACAACTTCATAGAAAGATGTAGAGTGTATTTCTTGTAGATATGCATACTTTGCCTGTATGTGTGTCTGTTTAACTCATGTATATATGGTTCTCATGGAGGGCAGAATAGTATATTGAACTTCCTGGAGCTTCAGTTATACACAGTTATTAGCTCCTATATGTGTCCTTGGGTTTAATCCCAGGTCCTCAGGAAGAACAGCCAGTGTTCTTAACCACTGAGCCATCTCTCCAACCCTGACAGTGTATTCTTATAATCATCAACCGATGATAGCAAAGTGACCTTTCCCCAAACTTGTTAACCTTAATGTAAGTATTAACTTGCAGTAAGCCTAATGTAATTAAGCATTTGGAAATGGCAGGTTTTAGTCTTAATGGATATCTTTTTCACTGGATACTCTTTGCTTAAGTTGGTATAAATGCAAAAAAAGGGATATGCAGCTGAAATATTGTTCAAGCACATAGCCCAATGTATTTCCTCACAATAGTCAGCAATTTAAGGTTCTGACTGGTTGGTACTTTAGATCATTACTCCCATCGTTGGAATTTAAATTCACAGGCTCTGGTTTCCTATGGCTGCAACTTTGACTAAGTTACTTGCTCTATTTTTCACATCCAAGAAAGAAAGTTATAGCAATATACAGCCAATAATACTATTAATGAAAATTAAATTAACTTGTATAATTTAAATTATAAGTTTCCTGGTATGAATACATGCCTAGGAAATGTTTCCTATTCTTGTTTTCTTCGTTTATATTTGTTTTGATGGTAAAATGTTTTAAAAGTTTTATATATAAATTCTGACGGCCATTCAGTGCTTTTACTTTACTCCATGATGGATAGTCTATGCCAAAACTTAGCTGATCCTCTCTGCAGGGAAGAAACTGTGATTAGAAAGTCTATTACTTATAGATTTGTCACTCAGCAGCCATTCATCCTTAACACTAATCATCTGTTTATTTGGATAAAAGTGATTGTTTCATTAGAGCATGGCTCAGGCATCAAATGATGATCACCTTGAATGTCAGAGCATCCTGAATTTATTTAGAAGACATCTATGGTCTTTAATAATATGTTTATCTCTTGACATAAAATCAAAGTATAGCCACTTAGCATAATGAAACAAAATAATAACCTTTACAACACAGCCATAAACACATTTATGATTCATGGATTACTAAGTGCTCTTTTCCAAGCTGTAATGGAACCTGCTTTTTTCTTGTATATACATGAATTATTTTATGGAATTTGTAAATATTTTGTTCTAAACTGAATTCTATAAAGTTAATAATTGAAAGCAGATAAATGTGTTTTACTTTAAACAAAACTTGTATAGGTGTTATAATATTGAGTGAATCAGAGGATAATTTAGAAAGCAAATTAATTTTTTCATTTGGGAATAATAAAATGATAACTGTAATGTGCAAAACCCAGCCATTTTCCAATTGAGAGGTTTCCTTAAAATATGCTATGATCAAAGCCAGTAATCATAAAATAGTTACAGGTGATAATCTTTTCAAATCACAAAGATTTCATGAGCATCCCTTTAGGCATAGCACACACTCATACAATGATTTCCTCCCAAACATTCACAACTAGAGTAATATATTTGTAGATAGAAAAAGGGTTAAGACAAAAGTGAGAGAAAGCAATACATCATTTCTGAAGAGAGGTTAGAGGACAAAATTCACTGCATCTAAAACCTACTTCTAGGGCACAACATATATGTTCACATCATAAAGATGTGACTTACAAGGTCTCTTGATGCTACTGGAGACTTAATGTCTAAAGTTTTACAGAATAAGGTGAAAGAAAAGAAAGAACTAAAAGCAAAAATGTAAATCAGTGTATCAAGACATATTTTCTGTCCTTTTACTAGAGCCCTCCACAATCCCTCCCAATCATTAATTACATCACTGAATGCAGTGGTATTATTAATAGAAAAAGATATTGCAGAGGGATAAGGTTGAATTTAATCTTTCAGTTGTTCAAGTATTTAAATTCATAAAAAAACATATGGGAAATGCTCATGTCTATTTAGTTGTGTAGGAATGCTCAGTGCTCTTCCTGTTCTATCAGTACTTTTAATCTGTTTCACAGAGCGTTTACACTCAGTAAGTTTTCGGTAACACGGATAACTCTTCTTTCAAATGATGAGAATTAAAAATGTGAGAACATGAGAGTATTGGAAGGCAGAAATTGGGGGGGCTCTCTTTTAAATATAATTTCCATGTGTTTAACCAACATTTATCATGTCTGTTAGCCCTCAAGAGGCCTTTTATATGTTATTTTGATGTAACTTCAGAGCTACTTTGCAAATTGGGCATCAATGCTACTCTTTTACAAATAATAAATTTGAAAACAAACACAGTGACCCCAAATTTATGTAACTGAAATTGAGAAGCTTCAAGCCCATGTTTTAATCCAAACATGTCCTTTCTGTGTTATCTGGTAGTCAAGAGATACTGTGATCTTTCCTCACATGCAAAAACCTTTCCCCAAACCTTTCTACTTAACTCCATATAGTAAAAATGTGTTTGTTCATATCCTTTGATTTGAATGATTTTCAATAAAATAATATTCATTATTTAACATACATGGCATTTTAACAAGGGGCAAAAACAGCAGTGGAAAAAAGCTGTTACTCTTCCATATATATTCTAGTCTAGTTTGCCCCATTTTATCATGTTGGGAAAATACATTGTTATATTTTGTCTAGGGATGCAGTGCATGTGTGTGTGCTTGTGCGTGTGTACTTGTGTGTGTGCGTGCGTGCGTGTGTGTGTGTACATGTGTGTACTTACTCAATGCATTCAATTAATTTTCTAAATTTGATTGTCCCCTAATAGATGTTTTAGTTGCATATAATTCTATGCAACATGGTGCATGTCTGGTGCTTGGTGACTAAAGAGGATTTTAGATCCTATTGTGAGCCATCATATGAGTACTAGAAATTGAAGCTAGGTCCTCTGGAAAAGTAGCCAGTGCTCTTAACTACTGAGCCATTTCTTCCATCCTTGTCTCCTAATAGGAAGGCAAGGAACAAATAATTAAAAGAGTTTATCAAGAAAATTGTAGGAGAAACATGTTCATAATATACAGGACTACTAAGTCAGGTAGTCCTAGAAGACAAGCTAGTTCCTTGGCATTTGTACAGCATGAGAAGACAATATGGATCAAAAGACCAGAAACTGACTTGGATTTTTTTAGGGACAACACAATCTTTTTGCTGAACTTAAAAAGAGCTCATTCCTGATTTCCTCTTGAAATATTTGACAAAGAATTCTCTTGATTCAGAATTCAAACAAACAGTGACACTTGTGTGTTCACTCAGTTCAATGATATTCAAAATTATTTATATGAGGTAATTTGCCACAGTGACCCTTCTAGCACTTTGGAAGATAGTAGAGTGCCAGTGTCAAGCTGATGGTTTTCTGAAATGAATATTTATGATTCCCACATAAGCAGGAGGAAACTTGGAAAGATAGGACTGACTGGGAGGATATGTCTATTTTAGGGTTGCATAATGAAAGCCACCACGTAATGTATAAATTCATGCATTACACAGCTGATTTCCCATGTCACAAATGGGTGCTCTTCAATCAATATGCTGTCCTTCAAACTAACTTGCTGTATGCCTTGGCAAAGACATTGTGTTGTAGCCTCATGAACAGGCTAGAGTGCATCATAGATACTATCAAACTCTTTCAGTGATATACGTAGGGGATTTACATGCAATCCATCACTATTGACAAAGTGCTTTCAGGTGTCATTTTGCAGGGATATGGAGTCACTGGGGGATATGTTTGGTTCTGTAGACTGTTCAATTGTGAGAGATAGAAGGAACACACCAAATTCTGAGACTCTGATGACAGGAATGATAGCTTTTCCCTATGATGCCTGTTTCCAGATAGGGACTCTTGTTTCATTCTTATCTAATAGTCATATGCATTATTTATTATTCAAAGTTTATTATGAATCTGTCTGGGACAGACTTAAAGTGATCCAAATACTAGTTATTTGCCATGAAAATGGATAGGAACAGAAACAGAGTACTGGCGGGCTTCTACAGAACAGTAATGTATTGTCTCAGTAACCAAAATGACCAGGCATTGCTTTGCTGTCTGATATGGCTAATCTAGTTGGTTGAATGATATTGTCTGCAATAAGAGCCTTCATCTCTTGACTATATTTGCCCTCTACCATTATTCCTAGGCAGTCGTTTTTCAAGTGTTACCCCCCTTTAAAAGATAAAATGTTCCAGTCAACAAAGGGAAATATGTATTCCAAATTCGTAAATCAGAAATTGTCAAATAGAGTCTTATTGACCTACATTGAGTAGTATGAAGATCTCTAAATCTGGAGGATGAAATAATCGGTGTCTATCTTGCCTCTGTACATACTTAGGTGGGGTTGTCATTTCCTTAAGAGATTCTTTGTGTTGCTACATCCATATATGGATGCAAGGTGAGCATCCACAAAAATGGGCACTGGCTTCCTTTTAGACCCAAACTGTGCATAGTGAGTATCAGATATCTATAATTAGAATGTCTGAGCCTGATGGATTTCAAAATCCAGAATATTGAGAACCCAAATGGTGCCATGAGTAGAAAATTTCACTGTTGATTGTACATGACAAGTTACAGTTTAAACAAAGGTGCACTAAAATATTATATGCCGAGTTGAGGATGCTGAATCCCAAGAGCTCAGTAGAATGAATGAGGCAGGAAGATCATACTTTCTGTGTGAGATGGATACAAATATAGATGGATTTTGTGCTGAAACTCCAAACCCTTCTGGCCCAAAGAATTTTGGATTAATAATGGTTAATTTGTATTGTTCATTTTATTCTGAACAATAGAACTATTTTTGTGTTTGTTTTTTTCAAAGTATGGGCATGTGCCTATGTGTGGGTTTGTGCACAGGTGCCCGTAGAGGCCAGCTACATCAGATTCTTTGAAACTGGTGTTACAGGTGGTTGTGGACCACATGGCAAGGATGTTTGGAACCTCTTTTGCAAGAATGGTGCATTCTCCAAACTGGAGATCCTTCTTTGCTGACCTTCATTCTGATCTTCATCATGTAGTTGTGGTAAGCATGACTGAAGATAGTTCTGAGCTTGAATTTTGCTATAATGACTATTTCCTAAGACCTGCACTCTTACCTTCCTTATTTTGCAACAACAATGAAATAGATAGCTTATTTACCTTTCAATTTATTATTTTATTATACTTAATACATCAAACAGAACAATGTCTTGTGTATACAGCAGGGCTCCATGCTGGGTGGTAATAAGGGGTATTGTTGCTTATTATTCCAACTAGGCTCAAAATGAACTAATGGTTTAGTTTAAGGCTTTTCTGTTGCATGTTTCTTCTGGTATTGATATTCACTGGTGATTATTTTTTTATCACATGCCCATACTACTTTTCATTTATAGCAGCATTCTCTATTGTGATAGCTTAATTTTCAGAAACTTATGTCTTCAGGTGAGGAAAATTTTGCTCTGAAAACAACTGCCATTAGCTATGATACTAAATCCAGAGATATTTAATATTTTTCCTATGCAGCAGCTTCATTCCCTCAAGGTATCTTTGACTTCCTATCTTTACAGATCAGTTGTATCGTTTTGGTATTATATTTAAAATTGCTGCAACAACTGTTATGTTGTTGAATGTACATAGATGTCAGTCATTAATGGTCCTAGCATTTTTTATTGGTAACTATAACTGGGACATTGATAATTTCTCACTCTTTGGGGGGGAAACATGCCAAAGTAAAAGGATATATTATTCATAAAATAAAACTCTTGGATTGGGACCACAAGTGGCTTTGCAAGGGACGTAATATTAGAAAACTGAGGGATGTATTTAGTTAGTTAAATTCTTAGTAGATCTAGTAGAAGTGAAATATGCTCAAACAATTCTGTGATCTCTTAGAAATTGATGTTCAACCAAGCAAAGGCCAGGGAATTGGACTCTTTCTTTTCCCAGACAATGTTATTAACTTCTTACTATGAGCCATTTCCTAACAGTGAAAATACAGGCTGAATATGTAAAAGCATGGTCTTGACTTATTACAATTTATAATCTACTGGAGCAGAACACAAATAAGACATTGTGACATAATAAACACTGTTCCAGTGAAAATATATGGTCGTCATCACAGTGTGTTAGAAGATATCTAACTTAGATTTGAATACAGACAAAAGAGAATACTGAAGGTATAGAATAGGGATTCCTATATCAAGTAGCATATGTTTTAGGACCTAAAGAATATATATGGTTTTCTTAAAGGAAGATGATAAGGAAAGAGTAACAAAGACATGAGAAATTGCTTAGCAAAAATTCTAGGCATCAGGGATCCTTGAAAGTCAAAGAATTAATGAAGTTTAATAGTCAGAAAACATGAATTTGGGCATGGCATAATAGTTTAATCTCAGACTATAATAAAATACCCTGACAAAAATCAACTTAGGTGAGCAAGGGTTTAGTTTAGCTTTTTGTTTTATTTAACATTTTTTCTTCATTGTAGATACCAACCACACTTACCCCTCTCTCCCCTCATTCTGCTCCCCAAACCTGCCCTGCCTTACCCCACACCCACTGTCCAGAAAGGGTAAGGCCTGCCTGGAGAGTCAATGAAGCCTGGCTTATCAGGTTGAGGCAAGATCAAGCCCCCTCCCCCCCCGCACCAAGGCTGAATAAGTCATCCCACCCTATAGTACTATAAAGGTAATGGGCTCCAAAAAGCCTAATCATGCACCAGGGATAGTTGAACTTTCATCCCCAAACTATCATTCACTGCTGCATGGAAGTTATACCAGAGGAGCTTGAGACAGCTAGTCACATCACATCCACATTCAAGAGCAGGTGGAGAAAGAATGAAAACATGCTCATTTGTGCTTTCTTTGTTCTTAACACTGTCTAGGACATTCAGCCTAGGGAATGTTGCCACCTGCACTATGATGGGTCTTCCTACATTGATTAACTTAACTAAGTTAACTCCCCACAGATAGCCCCACTGGTCAACATGATATAGAGAGTTTCTCATTGAAAGTCTCTTCCCAGGTAGGTTGTGTCAAAGTGACAACTAAAGTTATCACATAAACATCATTAAGATGTCTTAAACCTATCTTGAACACTCTAGACCAGTGATTCTTAACTTGTTTGTCATGACCCCTTGGGGGATCAAACAACCTTTAAACCGAGGTCACATATCAAATATTATGCCTATTAAGTATTTACATTATGATTCATAGTAGTAGCAAAATAGCAGGTATGAAGTAGCAATGAAAATATTTTTATTTTGGGGGGTCTGGGTGTTACCACAAAATGAGGAATTGTAGTAAAAGACTGCAGCATTTGGTAGGTTGAGAATCACTGCTCTAGACCAATACTGAAAGAAATTTACAAAAGAAAATGAAAGGTGAGAAAATGTATTTGGACAAAGTATTTTGGTAAAAGTGCAGTGAATATTTGACAGAAACAAGGAAAGATGTGGTGTGATGAGCTCTTGCTCAGGTAACATAAATGGTGGCTGGAATAGAGTTTGGGCTTTGGGATGCGAACACATCATTTCATAATATACAATGAATTACCTCAATTTTTTGTGAAATTTGCTAGAATTTTAAGACATTTGGTATTATATACAGTCCAATATACCTATAAAATGAACTGGATAAAAAGAAATTTTCATTGTTAGTTGCCTTTAGGACAAAATAGCAAGAAGGAAGGAATTTGTTGACCAACATTGACTCTTTTGTGCATATTTTCTAAGCTGATCTCATCTAGGATTTTAAAGTCTTCTTTGTGTCTCTCAGGTAGGTGTCCTTTCTCCATGGAGGGGTGGTCCTTTACAGCTATATGTAGAAATACACAAGAAATAAAGTCTCATTTATTGCTGTCTTCATTCATTTTATCTTTGTTCCTTAATTTATGCAAACTGTCTCATATTATACATCAACTACTTTTCAAAGGGAGAATCAACATCGTGTACACCAGAGGGTGAAAATCACAGGGAAACAGCTCTCTTCCAGTTTTATCCACCCAATAGTGCAATGTTGGCTTTGCCAGGTAGAGATTTCATTACTGGAAGTACCCAAGCAGAATTTGGGTTACCATCTGTCAGGGATTTGGGAGAAAGAATTCTTCCATTAAAGAGTCGGGTTGCAAAAAATACTTCTATGACAGTTCCATCACTTGATATTTTCCTCCCTAGGCAAGTCTGTAAGTATTTCTGGACTGTTTTATGCTGTGTGTTACAGTAGTAATGATTTCTGTCTTTCTGTTTAAGTTTATTTATTTTTTATTACATGCTGCACTAAAATTTTCCCAAAGATTTCCTGTGTATGTGCTTTTATTCTAACCAGAATTCTGAATTCTGAGACCTGGATTGCCCCATTCATTTGAGGGTTACTCACTGTGAAGGCATTTTTGTTTATTTTTATCCTGGTTTTTCTAACACTGATCCTACATAACCACACCTACAGGTTTTACAGAATATTTTTTTAATTTAAATTAGAAACAAGGTTGCTTACCATGTCAATCCCAGGTCCCTCTCCCTTTCTCTCTTCTCCTGCCACGCTCCCCCATCAACACGCCAAGACCTGCTCCATTCCCCAGGGAGGGTGAGGTCCTTCATAGGGGTGTCCATAGTCTGTCATTTCATACAGGGCAGGGCCTAGACCCTCCCCCAAGAGTCCAGGGTAAGAGTACATCTCTCATTGCGGGATTGGCACCCAAAGTCCATTTGTATGCCAGGAATACATACTGATCTACTGCCCAAGGCCCCATAGATTGCCTAGGCCTCCTCAATGACACCCACATTCAGGTGATCTTGATTAGTCCCATGCTGGATTCCCAGCCATCAGTCTGGGATTCAAGAGCTAACCCTTGTCAGGTCAGCTGTTTCTGGGGGTTAAACCAGCCCCGTATTAACTCCCTTTGCTCATCAGTCCTCCCTCTCTGTCACTGGGTTCCTGGAGTTCAGCACAGTGTTTAGCTGTGATTGTCTGACTCTGCTCCCATCAGTCATTGGTTGAAGGTTCTATTTCCCAGACTCTCTGGCCATGGGACTCCCCTGACTGGTAGTCCCCTGATCTATGTCTAAATTCCATCTATGAGTGAGTACATACCATGTTTGTCCTTTTGTGATTGGGTTACCTCACTCAGGATGGTTTCTTCTAGTGCCATCCATTTGCCCTTGCAGAATATTTTGTTCATTGTTTTGCTCTGATCTTACTAACTTAGTATCTTTAATTTTCTTAAATAATTGAGTCATTTCCATTATTCATTCAGGACTACTGTTTGGAGATTGATCTCATACCAGGTCCTCTATTCAGCTTTGGCATTACAACAAAATAAAATAATAGATAAATAAATGAAATGCAACAATAAAAAATACAAGAACCTTTACTCGGTAGACTTCACAAGCAAAGTTAATAAGAATCAGTAGAATCCTGCTTCCTAGATCAGAAGCATTATGTCAAATGGCAAAACAAGATCAATGTTGTTGCAATGTTCATCCTTTCTAAAGTATTCTTTGAAAATTCTAATTCCACCACTATAGAAACTTCTTAAATTTGTTTAATTTGAACATATAATAAACCATTGTGCATCTCTAGGGAAACATCAAATTTTACTCACACACCTTGCATGTGATACACTTTTATTGAGAAACATGTTAATAGAACATGGTATGTTACACACAGTGTCCAGATTAATAAATGCATGGAAATATGTTTTTTATTAGAGCATTGCCATTATTATCTTTAGCTGTCATCTTGATACTAATCAATAGTCACTGGGGAAGACAGACCCTCAAATGAAGAATTGCCTCCATCAGATTGGCCTGCGGCTATATCCATTATGCATTTTTATTCATAATTTTTGTACATATTTTATATCCAACCACAGTTTCCTTTTTCTCCCCTTCTCCAGTTCTCTCCCTCTTCCTCCCCTATTCTTCCCAATCCTCTATCCCCATTCAGATGGTGTGAGGCCTGCCATGGGAATCAACAAAGCATGGTATTTCAAGTTGAGGCAGGACCAAGCTCTTCCCCACTGCATCAAGACTTTCCCTATGGTGGGATGCCTTGTTCAGTCTTGAGGTATTTTTTAACTGCAGTTGATTTGGGAAGATCCAGACTGTAGGTGTTGCCATTTCTAAACAGGTGTGACTGGACTGTATAAAAAAGTCAGTTAAACATGAGTCAGGCAGCTAGCTAGCAAACTGCTTTCTTCCATGGTTTCTACTCTAGCTTTTTATTCACCTGCAGGGTCCTGCCTTGACCTCCCTCATGTCTTCCTTTGACGCTGGACTGTAACCTGTAATATTTAATAAGCCCTTTCCTCTTGCCTAAGTTAGTTTTCAATTTTTATGACAAAACAGCATGACAAAGGCAATTTATGAAACAAAGCATTTAATTGAGCTTACACTTTCAGAAGGTTAGAGGCCATGATGGCAGAACGAAAGCATGGTGGCAAGAAGAGCTGAGACTCACATCTTAATCCACAAGCAAGAGGCAGAGAAAGAGCATACTTGAAATGTCACAAGTCTTTGAAACCTCAAAATTCACCCACAGTGATATGCTTTCTCCAACAAGTCCAATTTTCTAATTTGTCCCGCAGTGTTACATCAAGTGGAAACCAAGTATTCATATATATGAGCTTGTGGGACTCATTCTCATTCAAAACACTAACCTCCCCAAGTTGTTTTTGGTAAAAGTTTATCACAGCATTGGAAAGCAAGTTAGAACAGACTTCATCAGTGAGTCTTGTGTGTATGTGTGTGTGTGTGTGTGTGTGTGTGTGTGTGTGTCCTTGGGTATTCTGCACATACAGATACCTAAAGCATCTTTTTAGAGTCAAATCATGTCCATTTCTATGGAATATTGGCTCTCTATGACTAGTATTTGTAGATTTAACACAATCTAGGAGAGGAAGCATTACTGTATCTTCAGTAGACTTTATAATGGCACAAAAGATCTCATTGGGTAGAGAAGGGAGATTCTAAACAAAAATACTGAAAAGTTCAAACATTCCTTTCTATCATGAGATAATCTTAAGAAATAAAAATAGCCAGGTGGTGGTGGCGCACACCTTTAATCCCAGCACAGGGGACACAGAGACAGGCAGATCTCTGTGAGTTTGAGACCAGCCTGATCAACAAGAGCTAGTTCTAGGATGGCACCAAAGTCACAGAGAAACCCTGTTTCGAGAAACCAAAAAAAAAAAGAAAGAAAAATAAGTTTTTACACTTATACATTTATTATTATTTGAATATTTATATTTGTGAAGGTGTGTATGCATGTGTGCCTGTGTGCATGTGTGTGTGAACATGTATTTATGTGTGTCGAAAGGCAGGTGTGCATGTCTTCTGTGCTTAAGATGTAGAGATTTGAGGACAACTTGAAGGGATAGATTCTCTCTTTTCACCATGTGGGTCCCAACATTTCACTCTTGTCCTCAGTCATATGGAGTCAAGTCACTTTACCTGCTGAGACATTTGCAGTGTCCCTATGTGAAACAGACAACAACAACAACAACAACACAGAAAGGACACCGTCATAGACTTAGCATCATCTTGACAGGCCTCCATTGTTAAAACACATCATTTCATCTCCTAAGATCCTGAATCCAAAGCACAATTGCACACATTATCTCCAGTGATGTGTTTTCATTTCCAATTTTTAACCTGAATCCCTGTAAGGTATTTTGATGCTGAATGTGGAAGTTTTACTGTTCATGAGCCTACTGGTCACGAAGAACTTGACAATGAAGGATTTTGAGACTTGGAAATTAAATTCCCTGAGTGGGAGGGTTGTCCACCCAGCCTTCAAGTACACACACGGTTTGGGGTAGAACTACAAGTTTAAATTCCTGTTCTGTAAATTTGAAAGATTGGACCAGGGACCTCCCTTCTGTAAGAATTGTCTTTCCTGTGAAGATTCAAAAGTTTGGAACCATTACCTACGTGAGCATTTGCTCTGAAGCCTGGATATGGCTGATATTTATTTTGGCTCAGTCCTTGTTACCACTGTAAATTTCAGTGGCTTATTAAGGACAGATTGATCACAGACATCCATGTTCTCAGAATCCATCAGATCAGGTTGTGCCTAAATTTCTGATAAGACTTATTTTTATTGTTCTTGAATGAATTAAAGATAATCATGAGAAATACCAGCTTTAGATGGAATAACTGTATTTTAACAGCGTGTCTGGTTTCCTGATGATAAATAATGTTCTTATTTGTAGAAAATATGAAGCAGAGCACTGCTTCTCTAAGGGAAAGTTGTGGTATGGTTAGAAGTAGAAGTAGATGATGTATATATGTATGTATATATGTATATATAACTAATTTAAAGCATCATTTGTAGTTTTACTTGGGAAAGTCAGAAATGTATTGTTGTGTAAGAAACAGCTTCATTTTCATTTATCATCTGGTCCTAGTACATTCATAGTGGCCATATTTCATTAATAATATATCTATTAAAGGTAGATTATCAAAGAGAATATGGCAACAATGGTCCTACACTGAGTTCTCATATTGTACCATGGCACTGGTGGCATTGATTGACTGAATGTTCCTTGGCAATAGAAGCCAGTCCTAGTGTAAGTGCTCTCCTACCCATCACTTAGTGCCATGAAAATTTCAGAAATGCATCCTACTCCATTTTTAAAAGTTTGAGACAGGATTTTGTGATGCTACAGAGCCAAGCATTGAACTTATGGTCTTTCTGTCTTGACTCTTCAGTAGATGGGATTATAAATCTGTGTTAACAGACCCAGCTTCCTGCATTTGTTGTCTGTAAGCTTCTTCATTTGCATGGCCACACTTAATGTATAATTAAAATTTCCAAGTTACATTTCATACATGTTTTCATGAAGTGTTTGACACACAAATGCTTGCACTTAAAGTCAAGGTTGTTTCTTCTAGTGCCATCCATTTGCATGCAAATTTCAAGATTCCATTTTTTTTCTTCTGAATAATACTCCATTGTGTAAATGTACCTCATTTTCACTATCCATTCTTCAGTTGAGGGGCATCTAGGTTGCTTCCAGGTTCTGGCTATTACAAATAATGCTGCTATGAACATAGTGGAACAGATGTCCTTGTTGTGTGAATGTGCATCTTTTGGATATATGCCTAAGAGTGGAATTGCTGGGTCTCGTGGTAGACTGATTCCTATTTTCCTGAGGAATCTCCATACTGATTTCCAAAGTGGCAGTATGAGTCGGCACCCCCACCAGCAGTGAAGGAGTGTTCCCCTTTCTCCACATCCTCTCCAGCATAAATGTCATTGGAGTTTTTGATTTTAGCCATTCTGACAGGAGTAAGATCATATCTCAGAGTAGTTTTTATTTGCATTTCCCTGATGGCTAGGGATGTTGAGCACTTTCTTAAGTGCTTCTCAGCCATTTTAGACTCCTCTACTGGGAATTCTCTGTTTAATTCTGTACCCCACTTTTTGATTGGATCCTTTGGTGTTCAGAGACTTGCTTCTTGAGTTCTTTGTAAATTTTGGAGATCATCCCTCTGTCAGATGTGGGGTTAGTGAATATCCTGAGTGAGGTAACCAAGTCACAAAAATAGAAACATGGTATGTACTCACTCATATATGGATTTTAGACATGAATCTGGGGAGTGCTAGTATACAATCCCACTGCCAAGGAGTCTGGGAAACAGAACCTTCATCCAGTGACTGATGGAAAAAGAGGCAGACACCCACAGCTAACCACTGATCTGAACTCCTGGAATGCAGTGACAGAAAGGGAGAACTGATGAGTAAAGGAGGTAAGACTGGGCTGGCTAAACCCACAGAAACAGTTGACCTGAACAAGGGGGAGCTCTTGGATCCCAGATTGAAACCTGGGTAGACAGCACGGGACTGACCCAGACCCCCTGAATGTGGGTGACAGTGAGTAGGCCTAGGCAATCTTTCAGGCCTTGGGTAGTATTTATCCCTGGCATACAAATAGACTTTGAGTGCCCATCCCACAATGAGGGATGCTCTCTCTGCCTGGACTCTTGTGGGTGGGTGTAGGCCCTTCCCTGGATGAAATGGCAGACTCTGGAGATCCACCATGGAGGGTCTCATGCTCCCTGGGGATGGAGTGGAGATTGGCTGCGGTACTGGGGGACCTGGTGAGGAGTGTATGGGGGGAGGAGAGGGAGAGGGATCTGGGCTTGACACATGAAACAAGCTTGTTTCTAACTTAAATTAAAAAAAAGGAAGAGGAAAAAATGTTAATTTAGAAACAAAAAAGAAGTCACGATTGTATAATACATTTGACATAAAACTTGAAACACAATATGTAACCCCAGTTTTTTTCTTAAATTCACTTGTTTTTAAATAGATATATAGTCATGCTACTGAATGCTTATGTGATTTTTTTAATCTCATACATTAGGAAAGAAGGAATTATAAATTTACTGTTGTTTTATAAAACCAAATTGATGTCCCTGTAGTTTGATAATGGATTTATTTTTAATGAATTTCCTTTTAAGTGGTACTACCCTTCTCCCAAAATAATCAACACAAAAGGTACATTTTATTATTCTATATATGTAAGAATATCTTGCAGACTATAGAATCCAAAGGCGTCAATGTAATCACAAGAAAACCCAGAAAATCAACTCACTTGGACATAAAGGCGCTCACAGAGACTGAACCAACAGCCAGGTAGCCTGTGTGGGACAGACCCACACCCTCTACATATGTGACAGTTGCGTAACTTTGTGTATTTTTGGACTTGTATCAATAGGATGAGGGGTTGTCTGTAACACTTTTGCTGGTTTTTGGAACCCTATTCCTTATCCTGGTTGCCTAGCCCAGTCTTAATACAAGGAGAAATGACGAGTCCCTACTGCAACTAGATATGCCATGTTTTGACTAAATCCATGGGATCCCTGCCCTTTTCTGAATAGATATGGGGGAGGAGTGGATGGAGGGATAGGGAGTAGGGTTGTGGGGATGAGGGTGGAGAGTGGGGGGCTGGAAGGAGAGGAAGGAGGGGAAATGGTGGTCAGGTTGTAAAATAAATAATTTTTTAAAAAGAGTGCCTTGTATACAGTTTTGCTTCAGGCAATAATAAAACAGATATTTGAATACAAAAATGTGATAAAATAGGAAGATATCACACATAAGATCAAATTTTAAAGTTTGATGTGTATCTTAGTTCTAAAATAGCTAACTTTAGGAAGGTCACAAATGTCCTTAACGTGATCACATTTGTCCTTTTTGTGATATTTGGTTCAACACCATACCTGGTAAGCATATTTTGTAATAAACTGCCTCAGGTCTTCAGAGAAAATAAGAGTTAGAAAATATGCTTTAGTACAGACACATTCATAGGTGTCGTTGATTTTGGTTTAGAATGAGGAAACTGTTTTCTTTGTAGAATCATTTGCTTGTTTTATTCCCTTTTCCACTGACACAGATCACTTGCTTTGTTCCAAAAGCATGTGTACTTATTTCCTGAGGATAATCATTCCCTGAAGGCAGGGTTTTTCTAGTTCGGACAGGATACTGCAGGCTCCTCTTAGTAGAGACCACATTGAAAGTTAGGAAGCAGAGTTATCAAAAACTTAGTCCTACCATGATCTATGAATGTAATAATAATAACCAGTGAACTTCTTAAATTTTACTATACTAGGATAACAGGAGCCTCTGCAATCAACTCCCAGAGTTTGATGAGCTGTCACAATGGAATTTTCTCACCACTGAGCAGATCTATTAAAGTTTTCAATTTTTTTATAGCAATTACCCTCTCCAAGACTAAGAGAAGCCGTTTCCTTCATGTGGTCACACATTAAAAAGTTTCCCTAAATAATAGCGGTGTTTTCAAGGTGACTTGGTATTTTGAACCATTTAAATTTTCCTCATCATATCTTTCATTAGACTCTCATTTCTCTAATGATTTCATGACAAAAGTTAAATCATCCTGAGTGAGGTAACCCAGACCCAGAAAGAAAAACATGAGCCTTTACCCAATAGCTGATGGAAACAGAAGCAGAGATTCACAGCTAAACACTGAGCTGAACTGGAATCCAGTTGTCGAGAAGGAGGAGTGATGAGCAAAGGGGTCAAGACCATTCTGGGGAAACCCACGAAACAGCTGACCTAAGTGAGTGGAAGTTTACAGACCCCAGTCTGACAGCTGTGGAACCAACATAGGACCGATCCAGGTCCCCTGAACTTGAATGTCAGTTGGGAGGCCAGGGCAGTCTATGGAGCCTCTGACAATGAAACCAGTATTTATCACTAGTGCATGAATGCACTTTGGGAGCCCATTCCCTATGGAGGGATACTCTCACAGCATAGATACATGGGGAAAACGTAGGCCCTGCCTCAAATGATGTGGCAGACATTGATGACTCCCCATGGTAGACCTCACCCTCCCTGGGGAGTGGTTGGGGGATGGGATGGGGATTGGTATGGGGCATGGTAGGAGGGAAGAGAGAGAGAACTGGAATTGGTATGTAAAATAAGATTGTCTTTAATTTAAATAAAAATAGTATAAAAAAACCCTTAGAACATTGATGACATCCATGTCTGCAAATGATAAAGGCTCTATAGTGAGGTGACCAGAGCATGTGATCTAAGGGTTTTATGGATGCTGAACTTGAACTAAGGTTTATGTGGAGGGTGGTCAGACTCTTAAGTGATAGGATGCTACTGGGATCCCCAGGAATCTTAGCCTGTTGTATATCAGTGATTATGAAGAACATCTGATTCGGACAAAGAGAGTACTGAAACTGTGTGTTCAATGTCACTTTGGTTGTAATAAGACAAAATGAAACAAAAAACAACAAGAACAGCAACCAAAAATGCCTTTTCTTTCCAAACCTAATCATACGCATTTGCGTTTCATCTTGGCTCATCAAGTATTCCCTTGGAAGCACTGACTAAGCATATTCTCTTTGCTACAGCCTCAGTGTGCAAATTGGCCAAGTTCTCGGCGTCAACAAGCTTGTCAAAAGTATGAAAGCAGAGATATGTCCTTATTTGAAAAATGTCCTTTCCCTTTAGAACTGTCAGATAGCTTCAGAAGCTGCTGCTTCAGAGAGAAAGAGCCTGGCCCATGCTGAGTTGAACTAAAATAAGCGTCTGGAATATTGAAAAGGGTCTACTTGGCCCTTCTTGTCTGTCAGATTTCCTACACTGTTTTGCTTTTCATATGAAATCACTGCTAAAAAATCAAAGGGAAATATAAACTAGGCAATTAGGATTGGATGAGCTCTGCTAGTCACTGTAGGTGTAAATAAGGTGAGATCATTATTAAAAAATAAAACATATAAGAATTCATTGTCATCAGCCATAGCACATGCTGGTAAAATCCCAGGCGGGCTAGCCACTTGTCTCTGTGATGCCTTGTGTGAAGTTATATTGTAGCTAGCAGATTAATGAAGCACTAGAAAACACCACAAGAAGCATATTGTAAATTATTTAGTTTGATATGCTTAATAAAAATATATACCTCTGGCCAGTGGGTGGTGAGCTTAAAATGGAATCTTAAGTGTTGATGCTTTAGATTTCAAAGATTGCTTTTGAGGAAGGGCACCGCATGTGTCACATCTGGTTCAAGTGGCAATGTAAATCATTGGACACTGAGTTTCCTTTTAAAAAAAGGAATGGTGTGATGTCTACAAACGTGTTTAAGGTGAGTTTTCCAATTATTTTAAACATGACATACAACAAAGCTATAAATGCCATTTCTTTGCATCTCTTCCCTTTCTGGAGACGATATCCAACTCAATGTTTTCCTAATTGCCTTTATCAGACTCGTCTCTCTGCACTTGTGGGAATACAAACGATGATAGTAGTATTTGGGGGGTATCTATTTGCTTTCTTTACACCAGTCACCTATGCAAATGGGAGGAAAATTGATCTCAGGTCCTCTTATAGTTTCATTATAACATTTCCTGTTAAAAGCTACAAGATAGCCTGGCATGATTGTTCAAGTACTCAGAAAGCTGAGAAAGTTGATCATGAGTTCGAGGTTTGCCTGCATGATGTAGAAAGACCATTTGCATCAAATACAGAAATCCAAACTTATAAAGCAAGTAATGGTTGATTTGTGACATAATTCTTTGCTTAGCAAAAAGCAGTACCATAAATGATAAATGTGCTTCAATATGCTCTTTTAAAGAGGGTATCAGCCAGTCACCTTATTACATCAACTTTGCAGCACTAACAGAACTTACCATCTGATAACAGGAAAGCCCCGAGCCTGTGAAAGAATTCCTCTCTCCATCCTCGTCTTATCTCTTCGACTTTCTGACTTCTTGATCCATTAAATGACTCATTTACATAAAATCATGAAGTATTCAACTTTGACATTGGATTAATTCACTAAGCATGATTTCTCAAGGGTTCTTTGTAGTGAGCCATGTATTAGGATTTCTTCCTCTTACTTCTTAATACTGAATAACATCCCATGATTTCTGGGTATATACTAGTGTGTGTTAGTGTGTGAGTGTGTGTGTGTGTTCATATATCTTATTCCCTTTATCGTTTTAACCTTGGTGAAATTTTAGTCGAATCTCTCATTTGGCTGCTGCTATCATGTTGAGAACTTGACTAAACAAATATCCTTTGGATATCCTTTGATCAACTACTACAATTTCACAGTGCTGGGGACAATTTCTGGGTTTATGCGATGATATGAAAGCATTATAACACTGGATTAGATTATCAGATTCCTGCTTTCAGCTATTTCCATAAAAGACAGTCTTGGATTACATGGTGCTGTATTTATTTATTCATTAGAACAGCTACATTTCCCATAGCATCTATGCCATTTCACATTCTCACCAATAATACAAGAGTTCAATCCAATATCTATACATGTTTTACAATTTCTCTTTTTTCTATACCTTATTTTTCCTGTATTTTAAATTTTGGTTTTGTGCTTAGTGAGTTGTTTATAGTAGCTACCAAATGATTGAAGTGACACTTCATTGACATTTTTATTTATAGTGTCATACATCTCAGCATCTTCTTCTGAAATCCTGTATATTATTTTGGTAAATTATACTCAAGTAGTGTTCTTTATTATGTCCTGTTATCATGTTTTTTGTTGTTGAGTGCATTATTATATTTTCCATGTTAATATCTTATCAAATATATGACTGACAAATAATTTTCCATTCCATAGTTTCTATTCTTAATTTACAGAAACAGCACTGAGTGGATGTTCATTTTGTACTTCATAACTTTTCTAAATTATTAGTTCTCACAGTTTTTGTCAGCTAGTCTTTTATACATAGATAGCATGACAGGGATATTATTTTTTCTTTTTTCTAACTTGGATGTAGTTTTCCTTTTATTTTTTCTTGTGTAACTGCTCATTTCCAGTTGACATTTTTTAATCCTATTGTAGTGAAAATCTTCCAGTCTTTCTTTGTAAATTTTAATTTAGAGTTTATTATATATGAGACACTGCATTGCTTCTATACAGAAATGATATCATTCAATATTCAAAACCATCTTATGAAATAGGTATTTTTATTGTCTTTTCATTTATAGGTAATTCTCTGAGTTTTACTGAGACTTGGGAATTATCCAATAGTCCCAAAGCAAAAAAAAAAAAAACTTAGAAAAAACACTTGAAACTTGACTTAGAATTAAAAATATTAGTTTTTTATTTTCTTTCTTTTATACCTAAGCCACTAAATTTATATAATTTTTACCCTCCTTTCCCCCCCAACTCCTCTATTTTACTTACACTCCCATTCCCTGTCAAATTAATAACATCTTCTATAATTCTCTCTCTCTCTCTCTCTCTCTCTCTCTCTCTCTCTCTCTCTCTCACACACACACACACAAACACACTCACCACACACCCCTAATTAATTCATTTAGTGTTGCTCCTATGCACATGAGTTTAGGGATTACCACTTGGGATTGGAAACCCTTTTCATGATCTCACCCTGCATGGAGAAAACTAATTGTCCTCCCTTAGTCTGTATGAAATATTCATAGGTTTTCATCTAGGGTGAGGTCTTGCGAAACATCCTCCATCCATTTTGGCATGGTGACTGGTGTGGTTATCATGTAGGTCTGGCTTAGACAACATATTGTTGCGATATCATGAGTATGACTGTCGTGTCTAGAAAATACTGTCTAGCCTCAGGTGTCCTTCTCTTCTTATTTTTACAATCTTTCTGCTCACCCCATCCCCATTATTTTCCCTGAACCTCAGATGTAGGAACTGTCTTGTAGATGTACCAACTGCAGCTGGGCACCTCATGGTCACTTATTTTCTGTATTTTGACCTGTGTGGATTTCTGTAGTAGCCCCCATCTGCTGGAAAAAGAATTCCTTTGGTAAAGGGTAAAAGCTGCTCTAATCATGGTAGCTTAGAGTTAGAAACAATATTGATTTAGGTAAATGGCAGCTGTAGTTTCTCTTTTTGAGTCTATGACCTCTCCAGCCACAGGTATTTAGTTGAGTTTAGTTACAAGCATGAATTCCATCTTATTGAGTGGGCCTTCATCCCAATGTGCTGTTGGTTGTTTCCTGAGACATAAGGGCTGCAAGTGCATCATGGGGATATCATTCAAGCTGGTCATTATTGTGCTTTGAAAGACTAACATCTGGTTAGATCTAGTGAATACTTCTCTCCATTGGCAACTTGCATACACCTTTTAGTATAATCAGGACTAGTCCTCAGGGAGGAGGCTACCAGGTCAATATTAGCTTGATTCTTCAAAGTCCTATGTTTGTAGTATGTGGCAGGCATCTCTTCCAGTATAGGTCATTGCGACTAGCAATGTCGTATCTCAGAAATAATGTCCAACATTTCACTTCTGGTGTACTACAAAAGTCAGTGGCAATGACTTATACTGGAGAAGAAGTTCCCTTGATTAGAATTGGGGTGCTTGTTAAGTAAATCTGTGATTAATTCCACTTAAACAGTACCACCTGTCTGTCTGTCTGTATCTATCTATCTATCTATCTATCTATCTATCTATCTATCTATCTATCTATCTATCTGTAATCTATGTATATATGCATGAAATATGTCTTCATTTTTAATTAAGTTTTAAAATATGTTTCTCTATGTTTTTTCCAAATAATCTTTCTCATCTATTTTCTCATGTTTTGTTAGGGTGTTTTTTATTTGGACAGCGCCTCACTATGTAGTTAAGTAGCCAACGTTGGCTTGGAACTCACTAAGTATCCCAGGCTGGACTAAACTAATAGTAATTTTGTCCTTTGGTTGCTTAAGCACTGGGACTCTCAGCTTGTGCCACCAGCCCAGCTTCCTCTTCTACTTTCTCTAACATCTCTCTTTTTCCATACTTTTATTTTATCATAACATTTGTTGTATAAATTTTCATGTGCTTGCAGATCTCAAAGTTGACATTTTCATTTAATTATAGTCTATATCTCTCTTTGAACTGAAGTCTTGTGAAAACAGAAACTCTGGTTTAAATAAAGATATGTGCAGCCTTTGCATAATTCTGATTTGTAATAGATACATAATAAATTATTCTTGCCTATATGTCTTTAAATATCAACAGATGCTAAGGTATCACTTGACAAATCTCTCATGTACAGATTTTCTCTAGGGTCTTACAGTTGGTGATATTCTGTTCTATTCTTCTATGTACATTTTAACAGAACATAGGAAAGGACAGGAAGGGAGGCACAGATAGTATTATTTCCACCATAGGAACTCACTAAATTATGAAGCAAAACTTAAATGTTGCAAAGTATGTTCAGACTGAGTCAAATGTGTTTCTACTTTAATAAAATATTCACTCCCAATCTGGAACCTTATGCCTCAAACAAGCAGCATCTTTAGCTATTATTGCTCATGTGGTCTTTAAGAATTAAGTTAAATCTGTTTTATCTTTATGAATTTCACCCTCTTAATTTTTCTCATCTTGAATCAGGACATAATGCCTTTGTCTCTGACATTTTATAAGTTGGCTACAGAAATGGTTATCATTGCATTAATTCACCCATCCCTTAGTGATAATAACTCATCTTGAGATATATTTTATTATGCAGTTTTTCAGTTGCATGAATTCTACAGAATATATTTACACAAAGTAAGACAGAGTGATGTGTCTTCTTATGGGGAAACACAAGCAGACATCTGCTTATTATAGATAGGGCACCAGCAGACCCTGGAAATTATTCCACCCAAGACTGGCTTATGAATTTACTGTAGTTACTGATAAGGGTATGAGTAACTGAAAAGTAGCTGCATTACCAAGAAGCCCACTCATGGGTGCAAACTTGTAACAACAGCATCCTTGGAGTTCCCTGCCCAATCACTAGACAGGTATCTGCAACATTCTGTTGTTCTCTTCCCCTGGAATTGTTTACTGATTAATCTAAGCTTGGAGAAGGTCCTTGTAACACTCTGAACTTCTTTAGCCTTTCAAGTTTTCCTGAGTTTCTGAGATTTACCAGGAATGTGGCGGAGAAGATGTTTCAGTTTAAAGGAATAGTTATACAGCAGGCAGGTTTCTGAGTTTGAACTACTCTGCTTAATTTCTTATTAGAATCTTTGTGTTCCATGGGCTGCAGCATTGACCTGTGTGAATACGTACAAATGAGTGGCCCCAGTGAGGCCTGTCACTGTAAAACACATGATTGGGGGTGGGGGGTCATTTTTCAGGGCATGCTAGGCATATTTGTCAACTAGAAAGTTTTTTCTGTAAGAAACCTACCAGCAACACACAGGCTCCCCTGGTCCTCTTACCTGGGGCATTCCTCCATGTTGCAACCATTTTATCCTGTCTTTTCTGCATTGTAGAAATTTAGCCAAATGGGAAGTTAGTAAACAAAATGAGGTTAGCACTTAAAAAAAAGAATCTTTGTGTTCAAAGATAACAGACTAA
Organism: Mesocricetus auratus; assembly: GCF_017639785.1. NCBI lineage: Eukaryota > Metazoa > Chordata > Mammalia > Rodentia > Cricetidae > Mesocricetus > Mesocricetus auratus. The sequence goes on from NW_024429191.1 coordinate 22,441,447, forward strand.
ATAGCTTGAAAAACATGTTTATTTGTCATAGACAGACATTTTATTGAGCTTGACAAATTCCTTAAGTGTTGGGTTATTGTGACCTTGATTGTTATTCTGAACACAAATTAAAGAGCCATGAGAAACTCACTTATAAAATAAACTTTGATATTTAAAAGTTATGCTATATGAGTGAGTCAATTACTCACTCACTGAAATTCTTCATAGTGATCAAGTACACTTAATGACCTTTTGCTATCTGCCATGTATACACTGTCTTTTTGAATCATCAAATTTCAATATTTTATTCTGAAAAGACCTCAGTTCCTCCTTGAGTAATATGAATGTAAGTTAAGTATGTGATAGTTTTTAAGGGGAATTTTTCTAGCTGAATTACTTCTGAGAAATGTAATTACTATAGGCAGAGCTCTACATTGCTGGAGTTGCTATATGCTTCTTAACGGTACTCTCTGTGCAAACCAGATTGTTTTCCTCATTCTGCACAATCAAGGTAAATTGAGAGAGTCACTTTTTTGTGTAAATTTGGTCTCTGTGTGTTTTCTGATACTCCATCACATATACAAAATTGCAGTTTTAAAATTATAAAGAAGGTTCAGAAACGAATGCTCATTCTTGGTCTCCAACATCAGCTGTAAAAGTGAGGTATTTAACGAGACACTTCACACCTTCAATATCAATGCCAATTCTAACTGTGTGTAAATTCATTAAGTTGTGTGGTTTCAGATCTGGTAATAAAATATATATAACTTATTTTATGTATGTTTGATGGTTTTTAGCTTGTAGTTTCTATATAGAACTTTGTATGCATATGTCATTATTTTTTATTTTATACTATTTTAAATTTTGTACAATGATGGAGGATAATGTAATCAATATGGGAAAATTATTAAAATCAAATTAAAAATGCCACGGGTATTTTAGATTGATGGAATTGCAAGAAGATAGAGTATATGGTCAATGAAATGCATGCACCTGGCATGACTTTGAAAATCCTTTTACTAGTCTTTCTCAAATGTATCACATGGAAAACTTAGAGATGGCAATAAAAAGGCTAATATAATAAGCAACAGTCATAGAACACTAAATATGAGCCAGTCATTCTGCTAAATCATTTTTCATATGCGAACTGACTGTTAGAAACATTACTTCCCATTTTTAATAGATTACTATGTCTCAGAATTTGGTTGAATACCCAAATGTCACAGCAGCTAATAAATGGTGAATCCAAAGTTTCACTTCACAGTTGCTATGATTAGTGAAAAAAATGTATGTAAAAGTATGAACTTATAGGCAGTGTCAGGTCATATTATGCTTGGGTACAGGCTGCTTATGATTTAGAATACTATACAGCAATGGAATGGAAACTTAGAGTAAGTGCACATTCATAAGGAATAAATTATACACAGGAAATATAATTTCAATGCTTATTATTAAAGGGAATCTTGTCCATTATTGTGCCTGCCAAGTATTAGAATAGGGACAGAGATGGCCAGTTATATTTGTCATTTCTCAAAATTTATCATTTAACTAGTGTCGAGGCCTATCTGAATTAGCCCCACGTTGTGGTGCCATATATCACGGACTGGTGTCTTCAGGGATGGGATAAGGACCAGACGAACAACCCTGGGTCCATTCCTGAGTGAGGGAGTGTGGATGAGGGAAGGCTGGCTATTAGCGTTATAGAAAAGACAGAGACATACGATCATATCAGGATAGCAGTATCAGTTAATACAGGGTAGTTTATTCATGCATCAATCTTAAATAACCAACCAAAAGTGGAGACAATTGCAGAAGACTTCTATTATCATATATAAAGGCCAAATAGCAATTGCATATCTTAATCCTGTAGCTGCACAAACACTTGGCCTTCAGGTACTCTAGAGCAGCACTTATCACCTAGCCTTCAAGACGAGTGTAAACGCTAGCCTGGGCCCAAGTATATTGTTATTTAGACTGAGACCAAGACATCCTGCAGCTGTTAAGCTAATATCTTAACTCAATAAGAGTGACTTGAGAGTCTCAGAACTTGTGGCAAGATGGAATAGATTTCCAGTATACTGGTCCCGAAAAACTAGACTGTCAACAAGAGGATAAACTATAATAAAATGCATAATGAATTAAGCAAAATAATGGTAACCCTCATTGCCATAACTATATGCATTTTGATTTCATGACAAGATAGTAATCAGTCCCTTCTGAACTTGACTGTTCTTGATGAGTGACTTTGGTTGCAAGTCCCCTGCCCCAAATGTGTGTCCCACTGTTATTCAGGGCTGTTGCCATGTGCTTCTTCCAAAATGCTGCAATTGAACATCTGCTGTGACAGCTTCCATTAAGGGGAGATGAACGTTTCTCCATTGCATTCTACTTTAGAAGGCTGATAAGGTGAAAATATTACTGTGACCTTTAATTAGATGACAATTTGTGGGCCCAGCTATGGAAGACAGAGCATTGTATAAAGACACAAATGCAGAAACAACTTGGAGGGACAATATACATGCTTCTTAGAGATCCTTTTAATTTAAATAGAATATGTCCTTCATAGGTTCTTATCTCTATAGGACTTCTGGTAGTAGAATTTGAAAAGCTATAAAAAATAGAAGGAGTATCAGTATTTCTGAGGGGTATGAAAATTGAGAACGGTAGAAAAAATGCAAACTAACTCTCAAATACATGTGAATGAGAAAACTGAGTACTTTGAGGATTTTGGAATAATAATAATTTAAGGAGTCAAAAATTGATATAGGAACTGTAGCTAAGTCATAAAGTGCTTGCCTCATATGCATAAATTTAGGTTCATCTTTAGTTCAGCCAAAACATTTGATTGTAAATTTGATTTTGCTTTACTGTGATCATGAAAGAAGTCATAAATAAAAGTTACCTGAATCACTTTATCAAGAATGATTAAACCTGGCATTGAAATAATGCATCCCTTTCATCCCAGGGTTCAGGAGGCAGAGAAAGGAAGATGTCTATGAGTTCAATGCCGGCCTTGTCTATAGAGCAAGTTCTAAGATAGTCAAGGCTACAGAAAGAAACTCTCTCATGAAAACAAACAAACAAAAAGTAAAAAGAAAAAATCTTTGCATAATTTCTGATAGAAATGTAAATTAAATATAGAATTGCAAACCAGTTAGACCAAGATACTACCATTAATATTTATAAGCTCATTAGTTTTGTCTCAATATAATGTACATACTTACATCATTGTGTTACATTGTTTCACTATTATTTAACAATATTACACAAACATTATATTAATAACACTTGAACCACATCTATTAATGTTAATAATTGGGCAATGTAATTTTATACTATATATGTATATATGTAACTACATAATTTGTACCATATGTTGTTTAACTTAATTTTTCATCTATGAAGATTCTTGGCAATACAAATTTATATGTATTTTGGAATAATATATATATTCTCTTTTTGTATCTTTCAGTAGATAGTTGTGAGTTTTTTAAAAATATTGTATTGCTAATGTCTCAGATACTTCAAAGTAGATTATTAAGAGATACATTGTTACAAAAATCTGGGAAGCCCATTTTTATAGAACATACTTTCCAATTGGCAAGATGACAAGTGCAAAATTACCCCAATAAATGAACATGAGAGTCATGTGCTGTGAGAGCTAGTGTCCATTGGGGTTGGGCTTTCCAGAAGGGCTCGCTGAGCAGATTTGAGCTTTGAGTTGAGTTCTAACAAGACACAGAAATGTGGCTAGTCAATGAAAGAGCTTGAAGTATTTGTGTGAAAGGAAAAGTCAACATTAATGTGCTTAATGGTTTCAAGTGAGGGGGGAAAAGGGACAGTAAGAGGCGAGTCCAAAAATTAGGAAGTTCCAAGTACATGCAAGGCTGTGAAAGTAAGTTAGAATTTCATTCTAAGCATGGTGAAAGGCTTTTGGTCTGTATGAACCAAGAAAGACAGTGCTCTGTGTGTATTTTCTTACTATCCTGTTGAGGGCAAGGATATAACAGTGAGACAGTGACAATGACATTGCAATAATTCACATTTAATAGTAATTTTCCATAAACAGTTAAGACTGGAGACATGTCAGATTTGTTATAATATTTGGGATGGAAACCTAGTATTTAACTTCTTTTTCTAAAAATGTTTCTAGGGTAGGAGAGATTGTTCTCTGGATAGGAGCATGCACTGTTCTTCCAAAGGTCCTGAGTTGCACCCGTTCCTTCTCCCTGCAATAACACCCTCTTCAGACAGCTCACAATTGCCTGTGACTCCGGCTCCAAGAGGGATCCAACATTTCTGAATGGCACAGGCACCTGCACTCATGTGCACACACTCTCACACACACATCCACCCCCTACATATATATATATATGTGTGTGTGTGTGTGTGTGTGTGTGTGTATAATTAAAAACAAAACAACATGTATTAAAATATATCACTAAGAAGGCCACATTGAGAAAAGGGAACTGTATTTTAGACACTTCTGTGAATCTTCCTCAGTGCTTACAAGATGAATGCCATATATCAGGCAGCTGTACTCTCATTCACCTAAAAAATGTGCAAACATTGTCTCTGCCCACATGAATAAGCTAGACTTTCTATCAAGGACATCACAGCATGCCATTAGCTGCCTGCACACTTCCTAACAGACACTAAGAGGAAACTGAGTGAGACAAGATCAAATGGAGGTCAGGCTTTGGAGGCTCTGAAAGGTTCAATCACACCAAGTTAGTTAAGTTAGGGGACCAGCTCAAGATGCCAGAGAAGGGATATCCCAAGTGCTCCTCAGCGTTGGTACCTGTAGGGCAGTGTGATTGCGGTTGGTGGCAGGCATGGAACCATAGAATCCCTTTAAGAAATTGCCTTAGAAGTGGACCATATGGAGGCATTTCTCAATTCTTTCAGATAATGCTAGCTTGTGCCAAGGTTACATAAAACTAGGCAGCATAACCCTAATTAAAACAGAGACCAAAAATAGCAGTTTGCAATTCCACAGAAAAGAGATATCACTGTTTTTTAAAATTTTATTGAGCTATACATTTTCCCCACTACCGTCCCCTCCTCCCCTCTCTTTCCCCACTTCCCACACTCTCAATTTACTCAGGGGATCATGTATTTTTCCCCTTCCTAGAGGGATCCATGTATGTCCCTCTTAGGGTCCTCTTTATTATCTAGGTCCTCTGGGGTTGTGGCCTCTAAGCTGGTGGTCATTACTTTATCTTAATATCCACTTATGAATGAGTACATATTATATTTGTACTCATTCCATCTGTCAGCTACAAATGGCTCTGTAATGCAAGGTTCTTGGTCCTGTTTTGTCCTTCCACCATTCTCAGCCCCAAAGAAGCCACATTAACATAAAATTATTGGCCAGTGACTAGATGGTCGTAATATTTAGGAAGCATTTACACATCACATGTAATATCATTGGCAAAAACATGAGGATTTTAGCAGTGAAAACTATTTTGCATTTCCAGTTATGGAATTCAGGAAAAATACAAGAAGGGAACATGAAAGTGTCTTCTAAGCTTGCCCTCAAATAATAAACTGTTGCCAGAGCTGGAGTAAAAGCTACAGTGTGCATGTTGAACAAGTGTTGCATTTTATACACGAGAAACATGTATTACATTTAAATGAATCATTAAATTTCTTGATCGTGGGCTTTTATTGCCTTCCCAGGACTAGAAAAGTCTTAGAAGAGGCAGAAGTTTAGACTCTCAGTTCAGAACCTATATCTTGGCATGCCATTAGTTAAAAGTAATAAACAATGATTACTAGACACAATTGTTTCTGCAAGTGGTAATTAAAAGAAATTCCCCTTTTCAAATCATAAATTCTTTAGAGAAGAAATTGAGATGTAACTATTATCTAGTAGAACATGCAAGCAAGATTAGTTACTGAAGCTCAAGATTCCAGTGTAGTAACAGTCATTTTAAAAGCTTACAAAATGTTGCCACAGCAGATAAAGTAAATTTTATCATTGATGAGGATTTACTTTAAAGTCTGTCTATTAGAGAAGTTAGCAGATGCTATTGCGTGCTCAAAGGAGACACCAAACCCAAATTAAACACACTCATTTCCCCAATGGCTTCTCCCTGGATACAGAGAAGTTAAATGGGAATATGAAAATATATTGGTGATATTTTTTCCAAATGAGTATTGGTGGCATGGGAAAAACAAAGGAAAAGATCCATAGAGTAGAAATTCTGAGTTCCTGAGAGAGAGAGAGAGAGAGAGAGAGAGAGAGAGAGAGAAGGAGGAGGAGGAGGAGGAGGAGGAGGAGGAAGGAGGAGGAGGAACAGAAGGAGAAGGAGGAGAAGAAGGAGAAGGAGAAGGAGAAGGAGAAATGGAAAGCCACAGATGAAATGGCAGTAAGAGGGAAAGCAGAAACTTTGTGGTAAGTAGTGACTACAGACACAGGAGTGAAACATACAGGCTTGACCAGGAAGAAATTTCAGCACACACCAGAGTGAAGATCTGTGTCTAAAAGTGGCCAGAAGATAGGCACGGTCTGTGAAGTCAGTAGGGAGAAGTTAAAGGAACCCTATGGGGAATCTTCTCATGCATGTGGCAATCAGGCTTAGGTTAGTGCCTACTGCTTTGAATACTGATTAAGGTTCTGGTGAATGAAGAGAAATGGAGTCTTAGAAAATATTAAAATAGTGGTTCTTCACCTTCCTAATGCTACGTCCCTTTAATACGGTTCCTCATGTTCTGGCAAACCCCAAGCATGGATTTATTTATTTTTGCTACTTAATAACTGAAATTTTGCCACTGTTATGAATGCAATGTAAATATCTGTGTTTTCTGAAGGTCCTAGGCAACCCCTGAGATAGGGTCATTTGACCCCCAAAGAGGTCACAGCCTACAAGATGAGAACCACTGTATTAGAATATTATCAATATAAGCCTAATAATAAGATGATTGGTTTATTGTTTCCATGTTTCTGAAATACTTAATCTTGATTTTTTAAAATTACAAACGGAAATAGTAACAGCACAGTGGAGACGCCTGGTTGATACCATTTTCAATAACTATTCAAAATTTAGATCAGTAAGAATGTGCTGGATGACACATACTATCCTGTCTGTAACAGATAATCCATAGCTTAGGTGACAAGCTGTCTAAAACTGTGTAGCCCCAGTCCACTAGGCACACATGCCAGAAAATCCAGACTGAATCATATTTAACAACAACAACAACAAACTGACCAGAAGTCTTCAAAAGCATGACCAGAAAATTAACGAGACTAGGAAACTATCCCAGATCAAAGGACTGAAAAAGTCAATACCGTAACTTGGATGAATCCTGGTTTAAGAAAAAAAAATGACTTCAGTGAATAAGTGGAATCTAGTCGTTTATTAATGATAAATAGTAATATTTGAGTGCTAATTTCCTAATTTGATAGCTCTATGGTCGTGCAAAATATTCACCTTAGAAAAAGTTATAAAAAATTTACAATAGTGTTACTGTGTAATTTTCACTTTAAATTATAAAATTAAAACAAAGGGAAAGAAAATTTTCAAAGCTGATTATAAGTATGACAATATTATCAAATTTATGCATATGAAGGTATATCTACCCACACTTCTGTAACTCATAAGAGAATGTGTTTATTTGGGCTTATGGTTCTTGAAGGATGAGTTCAGAGCATTTATGTAGATATTCGGAAATTGCTAAAAAGATTATGTATTCTCCAATTGATTGCCTCAGTTCTTTTGTTGAGAATCAAGCAAACACAGAGGTGTGTGTGGTTATTTTTAGGTTGTTAAATTCTACTGGTCTATGTTTCTGTAACTGTCACCACATATTGAGTCTACTTTCTTTCTAAGTCTTAAGAACCATTCTGTGTCCTTCAACAGTTTTCTTTCCTTTTCAAATCATTTTTCCTATTCTTTGTTTGGTGTTTGTCTTATTTGCTTTCTGTTTTCTGAGACAAGGTTTCTCTGTGTAATAGTCCTGGCCATCCTGGAACTCAATCTGTCCCAAGCTGGCGTCAAATTCACAGAGATCTGCTGCTACTGCCTCCAGATTTCTGTGACTAAAGGCTCAGATCATCATGCCCAGATATTTTGACTCTTCTCATTCCTTTGTTTTGCATATGAATTTTAGCATCTTGTTAATATTAACAAAAAGAAGTCCCTATATGGGAAAGACATGATTAATGTTAGTATTGAGTCGTATCTATAGATTAATTTCAGGGGAAATGAGAGCTGAGTAATATTCACCTTTGAACTCATGAATATAGCACTCATCTCCAGTCATTTAGGATTATGTGCATCCAACCTTGTGTGTGGACCTGTGTGCCCATGCAGATGTGTTAATTCAATAAAATAAAAAGGGAGACACAAAATTAAATCAATAGTACTACCCTTGTAATGGTCTTACTTCACTTTTTATCCCTTTTCTTGTTTGTCTATTTGTTTGACTTCACATGATCATCAGATAACTGCTTTCATAATTTTTTTCTAAATTTATTTTTTTGCTTGCATTTAGTGGGACAAACAAGCTACTTACTAAAGTTTTCACGAGATTGAAAAGGAATTGATTTTAGCTTTGAGATTCTAAATATATGTTTCATGGTGATTGTGATCAGGTTGAGATTTTCCAGTTTGAAAATACCAGCTTTGAGACGGCTCCTCTTGTTTAAATTCTAAAGGATACAAGATCAATATGGAAGTTGAATGGATTTATCTGAGGTAAACAAGTGGATAAGGGGAATATAGAGCATTGGAACATTCTTTCCTCATGCGTACAAACACTTCCTTTCTTGACAGTGCCATGGTGTGTAGTTTTGAGATAAGTGAAATGGAAGGTGATACTCTATACAATGTTCAGGTTATGTATGGGAGTATTTCTTAGCAGGAAATGCCTTGCTGACAAATAATAGAAGTTAGCATGTAATGTAACATCACAACATTGCCATTTACTTGGACCAAAATAGAACAAAATTTCGTGAACCCAAATATATATCTGCTGACTGATAAAATCACGCTCTTTCAAATTGTGTTTCATATAAAGAAAGCTTATTATTGAAGTAAGTAGCTTTGACTTCTAGGAATCAACATTTTCATTTCCTCTCAAGAATTATTAATCACTAAGAGTATTTCCTCATTCACAATATAAATTATCTATTTAATATTTTTATGTCCTGGTTTCAGTTATGTGTAGTACAGACTTATGAAAACTTCATTGTACTGCTCTTGCTTTGCAGAACTGTACTCCCTGGGTCTCTAATGCTCTTTCTATTAAGCCGGTGAATTCTCCTAAGGACCTTCATAGTAACTATTTACTGAACTAGAAATTTGCAGAGCAGTCCATAATAATTCTCAGAGTGATTTGCTGAAGTGAATTTCATCTAAGAGTCTGAAATGCCTTCAGAATATTAGTATATCTGTATTTTTATAATAGAATTCTGACACTAAATTTAGATCCCATTTGATGAAGTGACTTCTCGATGAGGACAAAGTGAGCAGATGTGCAAATCCAGAGACACAGTCAAACTTTTTGTGAATATGTTTATACTTTTCTCCTAAGTGTTTGTGGCATATAATATCATGTGAAGCACTGAGCTGGGATACATAAATCCCAACCAAGCTTGGAAAAAATCAGGACATTGTGAAGACTGAATAACATTCTTTATATACAGAATTATCCAGCTCTGGGCAGAAATCCCAGAGGCACAATTTACAGCACATTCACTCATTCATGATTTGTGCCCTGGTGCTGATCTTGCCTCTCAGCCTGCTGGAATGATTAAGACATGATTCTCATTTTTTAAAGCCCTCAAGTAGGTCATTGTGAATTAATTTTAAAATAGATTTATAATTATCTTTTTTCAAATGAGCATTTGTTCCTCCGGTTAGTCATTCAAATGAAGGGGAGAGAGCAATTCCTTTGTGTCCATAGGCTTCTAAAGGATCAAGCATGTCACAATATATATGTAAATGTTTTATTCATAATATATTGGGCTTTGTGGTTTACAAATTGCATTTGCATTATTTAAACCCATTATAGTTAGGAATAGATTGAGCATATATTAAAAGCTCCATTTATACTTAATCAACTCAAGCAAAAGGAAGCAAATGTATACCTGATAACAGCTAGTTTCTCTTCCTCCACTTCCAACTCCCATCTTCTTACATCCTTTGGCTGGTCTCCTTCTTCCCTGTGGTCTCATTTCCAGTTTCTTTACTCTGATGCACACAAGTGTGTGTGTGTGTGCGCATTTATGTGTGTGTGTGTGTATGTGTGTGCATCTAAGCTCCATGTGTAAAAGAAAACATGAAGAATTTGTCTCAAAGTCTGGCTTCTTTCTGTTAACAATTTACAGTTCCATTATTTTTCCTGCTCATGTGTCTTTTTCCTTCAAGGCTATAAAATCTCATTGTTCATATACGCTTTTTTTCATTCATTCATTTATTCTAATTCAATTTCTTTGGCTAGAGCCAATAAATATCAATGTGCAGGTGTCTCCATGGTAGGACAGGGAGTCTTTCTGGGTGATTACAGGTTGTAATGAGTCATATGGTAAGTATATTTTTAGATTTTGAACAATGTCTATACTGATTGCGGCAGTATCCGCAGTAGTTCACATTTCTTCCAAAAGTAGTAGGGTTCCTCTTTCTCTGCATCCTCACCAGAATTTGTTGTCATTTTATAGCTGGGTGTTATATAAGTATGCATCCTCTCCTGAAAGGTAAACCTTATAACATTGTTCTAGTCCCACTCTTCCTAAGACTCTTTCTAGTGCCACTGCTCTCTTACGTGAATGTCTTTACTCTGTTCACTAAACATGATGATTCCTCTCCACTCTAAGGACATTTTTACACTCTCCTGTGCTTAGAATGTTCTTCTAAGAACCAGTGCTTTGGGCTTATCTGGTCTCTGAACCATTTCAGTTCCTTACAGAGGTTTTTCTCCACACCATCCCAGACAAATTTTTAAATATTTTATTAACTTGGTGGACTTATAACATTATGTGTTACTCTGTTAATTTATCTAGCTTTGTTCATAAACTCTGAGATCAGCCTTTGATCTACCCTCATCACCGCCAGCTACATACCAGGCATGAATTAATCATTTGTTGAATGAGTCAATGCATGAAATCTTAGATTTGATATGCAAGTTAATTGTTTCAGGACAGAGGAAATCAAGTACCTATTTATTCTTTTAAGTTTGTATTTATATCTTGTCTAAAAGAACCTTATGTACTCTACTTTGTAAAAGAAAAAAATAAGTTATGTAATTGCTTGTTGATATCTGTATTCTTGTAATATACAACAAATTTTGTGTAGACATAACTTTATTTACCCTGTATTCATAGTGCCTACAGCTATGTTAGATGTATGTCACATAGTAGGTGCTTTCGAAGTATGAGTTAAATCAATTAATACATTACATCAGTCTGTTCTGATACAAAGTAACTATATTTCTTTTCCCATCCACAGGACTATACCCTGACCATGTATTTTCAGCAAGCCTGGAGAGATAAAAGGCTGTCCTACAATGTAATACCTTTGAACTTGACATTGGACAATCGAGTGGCAGACCAGCTCTGGGTGCCTGATACCTACTTCCTCAATGATAAGAAGTCCTTTGTCCATGGAGTGACTGTCAAAAACCGTATGATCCGCCTGCATCCAGATGGCACAGTCCTGTATGGCCTCAGGTCTGTAATGTGGATCTTAAATCTAACTTTTCCTGAAAAAAGAAAGCCCAGTTGCCTGTTGTCAGAGGAAATGTTGTACTGTTTTCTTTCTTCCTTCTGCAGTCCTGCTGAAAAAGAGTCAAATCTTCTATCAGGGATATATCTAAGAGCTTAGGAAAGTGTGTGTACAAAGGACTTAGCTCTAGCTAAGACTAAGTTGTTACTTTTTTCCTTTTCTTCTGAATTATCTCTTAGTATCAGATGCTGATGCTAAAGCCGCTTTCTTTAAAGAATAGGAATAAACAGTGTCAAAATAGTTGAAGCACTGGGTTTCTTTAAAATAGGAAAACAGAAGGCTCTGCATGTTGAATGATGGTTTGTACATGGCATGTGCTCCTGAGCTAATGAACTGGGTCATGGTCCTTGGGTGACAGGAGTACTATGCCCTTTCATCCTCTGAGGAGCAATTGACTTAAAATAAATACCTTCTCATGTTTATTAATGCTTAATTTGTTCTCTTAAATGTACCTCTAGGAAAGCATTTCAGCACCAGACTATTTGGATGGTAATAATTTGTAACGAAAGCTAGTTTAACTTCAATTAAACCAATAGATGTTGTTCTAGAAAAAAATGAAAATACAATTTTATTCTGAAATTATTTCCATGTAAACATTTATTTTCCTGCTTGAAGGAAACCACTCTAAATATAAGCATTTTCAATTGCCTCTGATCTATTATTTTGCATAAAATATTTTTATCCTGAAAATATTACAATGTAAACACTTTTGCATGACAGAGGGAATTTATTCTAAATGTTAGTCTTGTCAATTGCCTCCGATCTGTTATTTTGCATAAACATGTGGCTATCCTATGATAATAGTGATGATAGTGGCAACAGTAATGTCTATCAACTGAACCCTTCTCAGGGGTTGCACACTGAGCTGAGTGCTTTCCACACACCATACAATCGCCAACAACACCCTATCTGCTTCTCACTTTACTTGGTTTTTATTAACCATCAACAGTTGTGATCTGAACACACTGAATGGAAATGATCAGAAATGAGAAATAGGGTTTATATTATGTAGTATTCACTAGCATGATGAAATCTTACTCACTGAGTAATCCAGTCCTACCTAAAAGAAACAAGTTACTGTTTCCCCTACAAATCCATGCTATAGATAACCATTAGTACCTTTGTAGCCATCTTGGATGTCAAGTCAACTGTCATATAATTGCGGTACCTATGTTCAAGTAACCCTTTATTTTTCTTGATAACATCCCTGAAGCACAGGAGTAGGGGACTGACAATTTAGATAGACCAGAAAGAAGCTGTAGAGATACCATATTTAGCAAACACATAAATTTCGTTCAATTTATATGAAAAGAAAAACAGTAGTATGCTGAGGTTGCTAACATCTAAAAGTAGAATACATCTTTTGTTAATAAAATTGCAAAGTAGGAAAAATAAAATCTTATTAGTTTTGTTGTCACACCTAAGACTGGAAAAGTGGTAGTCATAGTATGTGATAAATAAATTAGTTAAAATCAGAAAGGTATCCAAGTTACAGATGGAAGACATGAACATAAAATACATCCAATCTTACAGGAGTGTACTTTATGATATATTGACCCTGTGTGATCACTGCATCAAAGGGAATTGAGATGAGTGGCACCAAGCCATGTATTACAAGTAATAGGGACTTAAAATGGCTTAGGGGTATGACTGAGACACTCAGGCAGTTGCTGGAGAGGATATACTTGTATGTTCCAAGACTGCTGCTCTGTTTCTAGAAAACTTGAAAATATTGATTAAAGAGAATAATAAATGTATTAAAAAAACAGTGTTCAGTTGCAGTGAAACCTAGTTATTTGACAGGAAAGCACCCGGGAAAACTCAAATTCACAAAAGTGTAAAGAGTGTATTTTTCAGGACATGTGAAGGAATGATCTACTCTGGCACCATGTACCATCATTGAGGTGAGTTTCATAATCAGATGATGGGCACAGATTAAACAATCTATGTGCTTGAAAGGTAGAGAGAGAGAGAGAGAGACCATATGCCATGTCCTGGCAATATAATTGAACAGTTGGGGTAGCAGCCACTTTTTCTGCAGTGTTTTTACTGTTGCTTTATATCCAACAGGAAAAGTTATCTGGAAGAAGAAAAGCTAAAGTCGGATTAGTAATATGCAATGTGTCTGGATTTTCTGCATGTTTGCTCTATTTTTACTTCTAACACAATTTCTACATCTCAGATTCTTAGTTAGAGCATGGGTAAACTGGAGAAGAAATGCACATTTACCTGGTAGTTGATTGTATTAACCTGGACACTGTCCAGTCATGGAAATACTTCACTACTGGTGATCTATGCAGTAAAACTTATTGAAGCTGCAATTAATCAATTTCTGAAACACTTCATTGGTGAAGCTGAAAATATTATGAGAAAAAATTAGGAGAAGCATTCACAGAGCACTGCTTGCTAGTAAAATGGATTTTGTAATGTACTTGGTAGAAGGTTTGGACACATACTAGGTGCTATCAAGAAGTAACAGAAAGGGGAAGGGCTTGGTCGTGTCTCTATTTGATGTGCCATGCTTTGTGCAAGCCAATGGGGAGGCCTGTCCCTTTCTAAATAGAGATGGAGGAAGAATGGATGGGGAGTGGAGAAGATGGGAAAGGGGGAGAGGATGGAAGAGAGTAGGGATGGGAAACTGGTTAGTATATAAAATACATTAAATAAAACATTGTTTAATAAAATAAAACAAGCAAAACATTCGTAACAGTCAGAACATGCCTTTCAACCCAGTACTTAGAAAGTAGAGGCAGGTGCTGTGTCCAAGGCCAGCATGGTCTATAAAACCCAGTTCTACGACTTCCAGAGATACATAGTGAGACTCTGTCTCAGAAAAACAAGAAGTGTTAACAAATAAGAAATTAGAAGAATTTGTGTTGACTGCATATAAATAAAAAGAAAGTGATGAATGAATTAGAAAGTAATATATTTACCAAATAAGAATGGAATCCTACATTAAAATTCCCAGAACCCAGACTTGGGTATAGTATTATCTGTATGCAATCCAATACTTGCATTGTGAAATGAGATATAGATACAGGAGAATGCCTGAAAATGCTCAGGTCAAAAAGCCTGGTGTATGAAGTAGTAAACAACAAAAACCCTGTCTCAAATAAGATGGAAGGTCACAACTGATACCCAAAGTTGTCCTGTGACTTCCTATCCATGCTGTGGGACAACCACCCACCACAACAACAACACACACACACACACACACACACATACACACACACAAGCCATACATTTACATGTGCACAGATTTGTTATTTTCTATTGCTTCTGTATCCAAGAATGTTTAACATTCTCTTTTGTTAGTTGGCATTAGGACAGACAGTTTTACTGGGTATAATAATCTTCAAGTTTTCCAGGACTTAAAGTATATTTGTTCCTCCAAGTGTTTCTGGCTTTTTGTGTTTCCTTGGATAAGTCAACTGTTATTCTAATTGAGCTTTTTATAAATGAATTAAGCCTTCTGTTCTGAAGCTTTCAGTATCTTTTATTTGTTCTATATAGTTTTCTGACAATAATATGACATGGGATGTTTCTCTTCTAGTTCTACCCATCTCATGTTCTCTATGCCTCTTGTACCCAAATGGGGATCTTTTTCCAGAGATTGGGAAATTTTCTTCTATGATTTTATTGAAAATATTCTGTATGCTTTTTGTATAAGGCGTTTATCCTTCTTTTACATCTATAATTAATAAATTTTGTCTTTTCATAGTGTCCTACTTATCATTTGTATGCCATTCATACAATTCATACATTTTCCTTAAAAATTCATTGACTTCAACTGAATGATCTAATTTCTCTCTTTATCTTCTAGCTCTGATGGTTTGCACTCTATAGGATCCACTCACTGTTAAAGCTTTCCACTGAGGTTTTTATTGACTTAGTGAATATCTCATTTCTGATATCATTTCAGTTTGAGTTTTATTTGCTATTTCTAGGTACCTGATGAATTCTATTTTCAATACTGAACTGATTTTCTCATTTCATTCAACTGATTGTGTTTTCTTGGAATTGACTGCAGAGATTATTTGTATCCTCTTTTAATTCACTCATGAGCCTGTTTGCGTCCACTTTGAAATTTTGGAACATATTTATTATAATTGTTCTTGAAATCTTTGTCAAGAATTTTGTCTATGTCACCATCATTGGCAGCTACCACTACTTAATTGCTAATTTT
The DNA here is from genome assembly GCF_017639785.1 of Mesocricetus auratus. Classification (NCBI taxonomy): domain Eukaryota; kingdom Metazoa; phylum Chordata; class Mammalia; order Rodentia; family Cricetidae; genus Mesocricetus; species Mesocricetus auratus. The sequence continues at coordinate 22,457,341 of NW_024429191.1, forward strand.
TGGAGGAGATATTGTGCCTTGGATTTTTTTAGTCCCTGGTGTTTGTACGTTGGGATTTGCCAATTTGGAGTGAGCTGAGTTGACTGAGCATTGCCTTTGCTTCATTGGTCTTTACTGGGCTTAGTATTGCTTAAAGTTCAGTTTTGGAGGAATTTGGCATTGACCATGGGTGGAGTGTGTGAAAGTGATCTTGCCTTTGTTGAGAATAGGATCACAGACTGACTTTATGCATCAGAATCAGTGCAGGAATCATTTGGGTGTACCATGGGTAGCAGTTTCATGTGTCCCGTATGTGTAAGAACCTGTTATCATAAGGTATTATGGGAAAGTGGATCAATGCTAGGAATCACATGACCTCTAAATTCACAAGTCAAAATGTTTGAAGATTGTTGTACATGTGTGACAGACATAGATGGATCATATGACAGACATGGATGGATCATGTCCTCTTGCTTCTGTGGTGTTCAGGGCAGCGGAGCACACTCAAGGAAGGGAAGCAGCTCCCACTTCTATGGGCTTTATTAGTCTTGTCATTGCCTGAATTCAGTAAACTTGCTGAGTGGGTAAAGTATTCCCCAGAGGCAGGAGACTATAGCTGTCTTACCTGTTTAGGTCTGGTGCAATGGGACAATGGTAGAATAAATGAGAGGTAAGTGTAGAGGAACTGCTTACCTATTAGGACCATGAACAGGCAGGATTATGATGTATACTTCAGAGGTGGACTGTTTGGAAAACACTTTCTTTATGTATCTGTGTCCAGTGCTATCAAGGAGGCAAATACACAAGCCAGAGGCAGCGGTTCCTGGAACTTGCTGTGTGTCTGTGTTGGCTGGCCATTGATTGGCAGAAGTGTGCACCTAGAGGCAAATGGTTTGGGGACCTCTTATATCTCTGAGCTGGATGCTAGCAGGGCATGCTGTTCTCCTGAGAGTAGAATACCATTATTTTTCCATTTCCACTTCTAACAAAGGCTCTTGACACAATAAACAATTTCTTGAGCACCTGTGACATTCTTAAAACTAGCACTTCAGTGCAAAGCCAGCTCATTAATTGTGATTGTTGTCTCAGTTGCATTGTTTATCAGCAGATGAATTTAATAGGAATTTTAAAATACATTTTATGTGTCCTGGCAATTTTTACAGAGAAATAGATCAGATTCTGCTGGAAATCTGTATATACCTGATATGCCTTCCTTGTCTCCAGGAGTCTTATTTGCAATAGATAAGAGGACTTCACTTAAAATGACCACTAAAAGTATTAAATTGCAAATGCTTAACCCCTCCTTCTACTCATCCTTCACCAGTCCTGTTATTTTCCATTGCTGAAAGTCTAGTAAGAATTTTATTTAGAGGCAATTCGAAGTAGATGAAATGTTGACACATTGCTTACTATTGAATATTAATGAACATAGCTAGGACTCATGGAAAGATTTATCATGTAGTATAACAGACTATGCATGCATTTTCTTATTTAATATCACTTTAGTCGTGTTATTTTTCCATATTATATGCAAAAACAAAGAAACCTATAGAAATTTAAATAGCTACTTTACCCTGATATTTTAGTTGTCTCAATGTAGAAATATAACTCTTCTGTCCCAACCTTGTATACTGGTTGTGTGGTGATAAATAGTACTTAGAGAAGTCCTGAGAGAGCTTAGAAAAAATGGATGAGAAAAAAGTCAGATGTGACCACTTGAGGTCTACCACACAAGTGCTGTGGTGGGCAAAGTTGGGAGCATTGCTGCAACTTGTTATCTGCCAGCCTAATTCTATGTTGAGTAGGGACCCTTTTATACACTGAATAAAGTGTAGACTGATAGAGCATGATGCTTCAGGACCTCCTTTGACATCTTCATGAATGCACACAGGTGTGCACACACATATAAACATACGACACAGAAAAAAAACACACACAGAGATACATAGAAACTTAAGAGGTCTATAGGCAAGGAATGATAGTTGTGACATCTCAGAACTCTAGGATTCATATCTTTATATGAATAGTTTTTACCAACTGGTTCTGAAGACAGGACATCTCCTCTCAGAGGCTGTGTGACTCAGTGAGTAAAATTCAAGACAAAGGTATGCCATAATCCGGAGAATCATGGTGAAAACACTTCAGTGAACACCTTGCTGACTTCTTTGTAAACTTTCTCATCTGTAAGAACATACACATTGCTTCTAAGTGAACAAAGACAAAGCTCTAAATTCCTCCATAGTAATAGGTTATATTTGGTGAGAAAGTATTGAGTATAGCGTGTTTCCTACTCAACAGTAAGCTAAGGCACTTTTGATCTGGAATTTTCAGAATATGGAGATGAAGTTGAGGAAATATGGGACCCATGTGAGGATGAGTTCTAATAGTTTCACCCAGAATCGATCACTGCCTGCCTGGTTTCAACTTCTCATCAGATAATAGTTGTCTCTTTGGATTGTTCTCCAGTTTAACAATCTTTTAAAACTCAGAAATGAGTTGTGATGTTGTGCAGACATATAAATAGACAGAGTCAGGAAAGACAACAAATTTTCTTCACAAGGGGCAATGATAATACAACTTGGGTTTTGATATTTTTTTTCAATTTGTCACTTGCTTCTTTTGATCAATCATTAAACTCTCTGAGGAGGAGTTAGAGGATGCAAATTTTGTTATAGTCTAATCATCTCTCAGTTAATGACCAATGAATGTAAAATAATGTGTAATTGAACATCATACTAGAATATGAAATTATGTATTTTGAGTAACAGAAATAGTTGGATGCTAAGTGTGCATTGTTACTTAATGGAGATGTGGATACATTGGATTGACAGGAACTTTAGAATTTGACTCATTATTTACATTATTCCATGCAGTAAGATGCTAGAACTCTGAATGATAAGAATAGCAAGAGAAATGAAGATAATGGGAAAATATTAGGCCAAGCATATCTATAAAGAAAAGAGAAATGATAAGAGAAATTGTAATGAATATTCAAAGAGTTATCAATGTTGATAAAAATTTTTGATGGGTCCAGTTATCTCCATCACAACTCTGTTCTATTCCAAAATATCATTCACTCAGGCAGATCATTTCAGACACCTTCATGGAAAAAGGACATGAAATTTCTGTTCATTGGTCTTCTTAAAGTTTGAACAGGTAGTAATCTGATCTTACCTCATGTGGTTAAGACCACAAAGAATGCTACATGTGTATAACATATTCTTACTTTCTTAAAATAGCATGTTTATTACATTTCAAAAGGCTAATGAAAATTCAAACTAGAAACCAGTCCACATTTTGGTCTGAAAATTGATGATCCATTCAATCATTTAAATAAATGTTTTCTAAATGTTTTTATAACTCCTCAAAGCCCACAGTACTCTTATTTTGCTTATGTGTGGCATCTATCCTTGTAAATCTCATCTCATTTTTCATGTGGAAACATTCAATATATTTGAGCTCTGCTAAGGACATCAGTTCTCTTAAAAATACAAAAACAAAAACTCTTCTGATGAATTAGGAAAGCAAAAACAGCAGCATTTTATTCTGATTTACAAAAGAGCTATCAACACAAGTTATCAACAGGTGACATCTCTTTCTAACAACTTACATGCTCATTAAAACTTGGCATCAACATTGAAATTATTTCATGACAATTCACTAGCTTTATCTATAAGCATGCTGTTATATTAAAAACTCTTTAACCATGACAGAAAGAAAGTATTTTTAAACTATGAAATTTTATTTCTCTCTTTGAATATTTAGAAAATATAGTGTCTTAGGGTTTCAATCACTGTGAAGGGATACCATGACCATGGCAACTCTTAATAAAGGAAAACTTTTAACTGGGTGGCTGATAGTTCAGAGGTTTGGTGCATTATCATCATGGCTGGACATGATGGCATGCAGACAGACAATGGTGATGAAGAAGGAGGAGCTGAGAATTAATATATCTCAGGAAATGAACTGAGATACTGTGTGTGGCTTGAGCAAAATATATGAGACCCAAAAACCCTCCTTCACATGAGTTTTCTGGCCTGACAGGTCCCACGGCCCTTGAACCCCAAATGAACACACAGAAACTATATTAATTATAAAGTTGTTGGCTGTTGGCTTGGGTTTCTTATTGGCTAGCTCTGTCTTAATTATTAACCCATTTCTAGTAATCCATGTATTTCCACGTGGTCTTATCTTATTGGGGAATGTGAACCTGCAACTCATTTGCCTGCTACATGATGACTGCTCAGCACCTCCTCAGAGAAGAGAACGATTTCCTGTTTGTCTCTGCTTAAATCCTGATTCTGTCCTGCTACACCACTTCCTGTCTGTCCAATCGTCAATCAGTATTTTATTCATTAACACCAATAAGAGGAACATATATACAGAAGAATATTTCCCATCTCTCTATGGTGACACACTTCCTCCAACAAGGGTATACCTCCTAATAGTGCTACTGACAATGAGCTTATGGGAACCAATTATATTCAAACTACTACATACAGTTAAGAAAATAAAATTACCCCTCACTCTATATTTTTACCTACATTCATTTTAGAATATACATACATAGTATTCTAAAATATATTAATATTATGCATATGACTTGAGGATCTGTGTCTTAACAATTCACAATGATAAATATGATTGTATGTGAATAAGGTACCCGTGACATTCATTTTTCAACCATTATAGGCTTTACTATAGATGCATTTCTTATGCATTGCAAGACATGGTTTGTAGCTTCGATGGAAGGAGAAAAATGAGTCTGTTTCCATAAAATATAGGGATGTTCTTTAAAATCTGCTTTTATTAGTAGCTGACCCTTCTAAAAATGGCTCCTGTGCTCACATGGTCTATGGTTTTGTGTGTGTAGATGTGGGAGTTGGCTTGACCTCACATGTCTTTGTCTCCTGTATGTAACATTAGCTCAGAAATTTATCACTCCTAATTAAAGTTTCACATTCTTAAAGAAATATATAGCAGATAACAGAAACAGCAATTCAGCCACACCCTGATATGTAGGCTCTGTCATTGGGAAAAGGGCAAATGATGATGCTGGCCTGTAATGGGCATAGGCCTGCATGGTTTTAGTAATCCATCTGCTCTCTCTACTATGCACATTTTAGTACAAGATAGTCATCACACATAGAAATGTGGTCTATTAAACATTAATATATCAATTTTAGCTTGGATTTCCTAATTGGTTTAATTAATTTTCATATAGATATTGAGTAATTGTATTTTGTCAGGCTGAACTAAAGAGATTTTATTAAGAATATCAGTCTTCTTGGCTGAAATGGGAGAACTCACCATACAATCTCAGCCTTCAAAGCAGGGTAAAAGTCCTATCTGTTATTTATGTGGAAAATTGCAGACCATAAGGCATTTCTTCTATTTAAAAAATTTAAATTAATTTTACATACCAACCACAGTTCTCCGCTCCCCTGTTCCCATTCCTCCCTTACCTCCTTCCTACCCTCCATCCACTCCTCAGAGAGGGTAAGCACTCTCCATGGTGCTTCAATTAAGTCTGGCCTTTCAAGAGGAGGCAAGACCTAACATTCTCTCCTGCATCAAGGATGAGCAAAGCATCTCACCATAGGAAATGGACTCCAAAAACCCAGCTCATGCACCAGGGATAAATCCTGGTCCCACTGCCAGGGATCCCATCATCAGGCCAAGCCACACACCTGTAACCCACGTTCACAAGGCATAATTCAGAAACATGCAGGATCCTCAGCTGTCAGTCAAGAGTCTAGAAGCTCCCACTAACTAGAGTCAGCTGTTTCCATGGGTTTCCACATCATGATCTTGACCCACTCATGTAATCACTCCTCTCTCTCTCTTAGACTGGACTCGAGGAGCTGAGGCCCAGTAATTGGCTGTGGATCTCTGTGTCTGCTCCCATCAGTTATTGGATGAAGGTTCTATGATGACAATTAGGGTAGTCACCAATCTGATTACAGGAGAAGGCTGGTTCAGGCACACTCTCCATTATTGCTAGATGTCTTATTGGGACCATCCATAAAGATTCCTGGGAATTTATGTAGTATGTCTTCATAACCCCATAATACCTCCCTCTGTCAAGATGTCTCTTCCATTGCTCTGCCTCTCTGTCCCTCCCCCAGCTTTACCTTCCCATTTCCTCGTGTTTTCATCCTCCATCTTCTCCTCTCTACTACCCCAACCCCACTTTATCCAGTAGATCTTATGTATTTCTCCTTCCTAGGGAGATCTATGTGTGTCCCCCTTAAGGTCCTTCTTGTTACCTAGCTTTTTTGGGATGTGGATTGAAGGTAGCCTGGCTATCCTTTGCTTTACATCTATTAATCCATTTATGAGTGAGTTATATATGATTTTTGTCTTTCTCTGTCTGGGTACTCTCACTCAGGATGATTTTTTTCTAGTTCCATCCATTTGTCTGCAAATTTCATGATGTCATTGTTTTTTGTTTTGTTTTGTTTTGTTTTCCCCTGAGTAATCCTCCATTGTGTAAATGTACCACATTTTCCTTATCCATTCTTAGATTGAGGGGCATCTAGATTGTTTCCAGTTTCTTGCTAATGAATAAAGCTGTATGAACATAGTTGAGCAAGTGTCCTTGTTGTATGATTGAGCCTCCCTGGTTATATGCCCAAGAGTGGTATTCCTGGGTCTGGGATTTTAGGTGCAGCTATTTAAAGAACTTCATTTAATTTTTAAAGAAAATTTATTTTTCATATGAGACAAAATTACTTAAATAAAAGTAGATGTTTTTAGAAGTAATTTATAGCATGAATAAGTTCACTTCTATGGTGGTTTGAATAAGAATGGTCCTCATATGTTCATACATTTGTATACATGGTTTCAAGATGATGGGACTGTTTGGTAACTGTTCAGGAGGTATGGCCTTATTGGAGGAAGTATGTTACTTGTTGTGGGATTATATGTTTCAAAATCTCATGTCAGGCTCAGTCTCTGTCTCTCTGTCTCTGTCTCTATCTATGTCTCTCTGTCTCTGTCTCTGTCTCTCTCTCTTTTCCTTCTCCACATAGCTGCCTGCTGCCAAGTTCCCCACCATGATTATAATAGACTGACCTAAAAAGTTAAAGCAACCCCACAGTTAAACACTTAATTTCAAAAGTTGCCTTGGTCATGGTGTCTCCTCATAGCAGTAATCCCCTAACTAAGACACCTTCCTTCAAAAGGCAAATAAAAAAAGAACAACTTGCCTACCACTATAGAGGCAGTTGTCAGTGAGGAAGCACAGTATTATCCCAATCATCTAACTTCCAGTTCAAGGATTATTCTGTGTTTTGTTGTTGCAATGGTATTATTGGATGAATCAGAATTATCATTGCCACACTGACATTACTAAATAATTTAAACCCAAATCAACACCAGTAGAGTCAGAATTATAGGACTCTGAAAACTGAGAAGTAGAGATGGTGTGTGGGCACATTTTGTTGCAAAATTTTGCTGAAGTTTTAAATAGAAAAACATTTTAACTAGAAAGGCAAGTCTAGCTACCTTGCTTTTCTTCTAAGTATTTCTGGCTCTTCATATCCAAGTTGTTAGTAAGTCTCCTTTATTCCCACCTACATGTGTCCCTGGACACCATGATGTCCAATGACTTCAGTGCAAAAAATCTGAATATGGCTTTTTACAGGGCCAAATGCTGTATCTGATACAAAGCACAAGTGCGAAGGAAATGTTCAGGAAAGAGAAATGATCAGAGACTGGGGAACTCCAAATAGCTGTCCGCAAAAGGCAGAGATCTCATACTATAGTCCAAGGATGAATGTGATAGAATCATTGAAACTGTAAAGGGGAAAATCATTGGAATCTATTACCAACATGCTAATAAGTTTGTGAAAATATATATTGATAACATTGTAAATTTATTTGTTACAGTGGGAAAATAGCATTCTTTTACACAAATTCAGTGGCAGAACTTGCATGTTCTTCGTTTCACCCTGTATGAACCATCTGGGTCAATAGAATCTGATTCACATTAAAAAATGTTAGATGTTTATGGTATTTTATCCCATTTTAAGCAAATTACCTTCCAGTAGACATTGAAAATTGTGGCTGCTACATTCAAGAGTTCCTATTCTTAATTTGTACATCAGGAAGAATTTACCCAAATTACTTGCAAATATTTATTTAAAAAATGTACGAGCATTATTTTCTGTTTGAGCTTGTCCCTAGTAAAGGCAGAGGGAGGAGTTCAGAGTCTATGATTGCCTCTAACTTTTAAACTAGGCAGATTCCGCTATGGACCACTCTATTGGGCAAGATCCAAAAGAACATGGGGTAACTGTGGATTTTATGAACTGAGTTGTGGTGTTTGTTTTAGCCTTATTTCTCTTTGAAAGGGGAAAAAGGAAAATTTAAATTTATCCAATCTGTGTAGATTATCACCCACTTGAAAATTTATGTAGACTTGAAGAAAATACTTAACTCAGTCACTTTGCTAAGTGGCTAAGGGGAGATCTCTAGCTATTCTGTACCTCTTTATTTTGGAGGCCACAAATAAAGCATGCCTTCTGTGTGCAACTTAAACCAGTGTGATAGACTAATGACTCAAATTTCATTCCCCATAACGTGAAATGCTCGAGCTGTTTTGCTTCTAAGAAGGAGCTTATTATCTGTATTCTTATGGAGAGCATAAAAGGAAGCACAGTGCTAAATGGTTATAAATCATTAGAGGAAGAGCCTATCCCATGTTGGATTGTTCCCACTAGCCATAATGGAGAAAATAGCTAGGACTTTATATTTTAGCAATATAGGCTGTAATAGGCTGACAGTTAAAGGAAACCTAACAAGACAAAAAACATAGATTCTTCAGATGTTAAAATGTCAAGAGGCATCTGGGTCTTTACATAGACCTATTGGAGCAGTTTCATTGTGATATGAAGAGCACAGGTTTGAACTCTGTCTTGTCTCAAGGCCACACTGACCCACAGATATACTGTGCGCCACCTATTGTCAGTTTCCTTACCAGAACATTTATTTAATCATACCTACTTTGAAGGATTATTGAGGCAATTAAATGAATAGTTATAAAGCATTTAGCAGATTGTTTGGTGCAGAGTAAGTTGGTTTGAAGATAATTGTTATTAATAGCATGCTGCATATGTTTTACCATGACCTATTATTTTGTGATTCAAGATGGTTATTGGGGAATGAATTGTGACAAGAGGAAAATGCATGATCAAATGTTTACTGTCCATGCATCCCATGCCAGCACTGGGCACACATGAAGAAAAATAATGCTTCAATGACTGTGACTTAAAAAAATAAGGAAGGTAATAGCTGAAAAATGCACAACTAAGATTAAGAGAAGGATTATAGTAAGAGTCAGACCCTGGCTTCAAAGACAATGATGGCAGAAAGCCACATAACAGTCACATAATTGGAAACAATACAGTCTAATTAATAGGAGCATGTTTGGAAGCAATAAGTCATTTCATTTTTAGAGAGTGGGATAGTGACAAATTCAGGGAGTTGTTCAAAGTAGTACTATACTTGTCAAAACTAGAAATAGCTTCAAAGGCTGCTTGACTCGAAAGCCGGAATCCTTTTTACTTTCAATGGATTTAATGGAGAGAAATAACTTGGTGCATAGACTAGAACACGGAAAAGCCTGTAAAGGCACATTGTGGATTTTCTTGAGTAGAAGTTCAATGTACCTATTGAATTCGATAGGCTACTCCTTAAGATTGTCTATGGAGTGCTCAAAAGGGAAGCTGGAGAAAAAGAAAACCAAGTTAAACTTTAAGTCAATCAGTGAACACTTCATTCATGCATTCCTCCGTTTATTCAATCAGCTCCTAAGTTAGTAGTTCCAGTGGCTCTAGGTGGGGGTCGGTGGTGCAGGAGTGGGTAAGCCAGGGACAGTACCTATTTCCAGGCAGTCCTCATACTGAAGAAAATCTTATGGCCATCAGTAATAAATATATTTAATAATAAATACAAGATTTTCAAGTTCTGATGAATTGTGTGGAGACAAAGGACCAGAGGAATCTGATGATGCATGACTGGAAAGAGAAGTGGCATAGAGCTTTAGAAGAGGGCAGTTGCTTGGAGAAGTTGTTATTGAGAAAAGGGAAGAGTTCTGAGGATCAGCTCTGGTTCGAAACAATAGTTGCACATAATCCTAAGGGCAGAAAAGCCCTGTGTGCATGAGGAAAAATGAAAGTAATGCCACTTGATCTACACATTTCTAATGACTGTCTTTCATGTCACTGTGTTTTATGTTCTTGAAAAATAATGTATTGCCTAAATATTATACAGAATATTATAGATAACATTTAAAGCAAAGAACTGAATCTGTTGTTGCTATGAGTTCAACTTTCCTAATTACAATTTACATGTGAATAGGAATCGATTGTCAGTGGAAATTTTCATTGATAGTGTGCTCTTTTATGTCACATAGTATTTTTGATCAATAGAATACTTTAGATGATAGATGAAGATATCAAGGTAGAGAGACAGACAGGTATAAATTAGGTAACCTGTACTAGCCTCCACAATAAAGTAAGTCAAGGAAAGAGCACTTTCTAATAAAATCTTTAAAAAAATGCCTCAGAAAAATTCATTAGGACTGAGTTTATGTGTGGTGTGTGTTGCTGCATACTATGCATAACAATGAAAATGTTACTAAATATTATGATTGCTTAGCTGTGATGTCATATAATTAATTAACTGAACATTGATAGAGGATGTCTGTGCGATCTATAGTCTCTGGCCCATACTACAGTGTGTGTGTGTGTGTGTGTGTGTGTGTGTGTGTGTGTGTGTTTGTGTGTCTAACAGCTCAGTGGATATTCTCCTTTCTGCTTCTGTCCATGAAGAGAAACTGCCATGTATGGAAAATTAAAACATTTATTCCAAACAGTATTTTCTCAAATCGTAATTATTTGAATGCAATTTTCTGGGCTTCTAGTTTTGTTTTCCCTTTGGGCAATTATATAAACTAATGTAAAAGAGGTTATTAATGTGATAACAAGTTTCAATCTAGTTCTTCTCTTTGGTTGACAGTTGTAGACAAGTTGAATGTTTCAGTGCCCTACTGATATCATACACTAAAGATTGATTTTTGGATCCTTCATAAGTTCTAGAGTGTCTAAGTAGCCAATCTCTACCCCTCATGAAAAGATGAGATGAACACATGCCTGGCCCTTGTTGAAAATATGTACAGTTGCCTTCGGACAGCAAATGGATCCACTATGAGGTATCTAGGATGGGGAGGAAGTGAGTGAAAGAATAAAAGAAAACAGTCAACAAAGGCATGAATGCCTACTAAATTCTAGCCAGAAGAAAAACAGACTTTGCTTCAAGAGGCCATGTTCCAAATCATATGAATTAAAAGACGTTTGCATTCAAGTTCTGGAATAACCAAAGAAGCTGAATAAAGTTTGTGTCCTGAAGCTGGTTTTAGTTTGCATGGTTATTGAGAGAGTCATAGACATCCCAAACAAAGAAGATGCTAGTGTTCTGATGTGCTTTTCCTTTCTGGCGATTCTCCCAGAATAAATGAGCTGCTTGGCTAAACTTCATCCTTTGTAATGTTTGAAAATTCTGAAAAACCAGTGTACCATCATTCAGTGACAACCTTGTTTAATTACAGAAAGCTATTTCATCCTTGCAGCAATTCGTTTTCTGTAGGCATGGATAGAACAGCGGTTAAAATATGCACAGCCAAATTCACAATCCACCATTACTGTAGTTGCTGACTGCAAATACTTGGTGGTGGGATGTGATGCCATACCACAAATGATGTTAACGGTAGACAGTGTGGTATGAAGGGGAATGATATGAGGAGTTGTCTACATACAGCATTTGCTTCAATCCATGTCCTAAAGTAAACATATTCCTTACAGGAGTCATATCTACATGCTTTATAAGCTTGTGATTCATCGTTTTTTTCTCACTGGCGAGAATCGAACGAATCAAAAAAGAATTGGGGACACAAGACTCTTTCACTTTTCTTGACAGCACCATGTGTGCAGACAGATGGCAAAGTGAATCATGGGGCTTGAGGGTGATACCAACATCAGAAAAGAGGAATGAAATGAACAGGGATTACTAAAGTACAGGATGGCAGAATGAGTGTCAGACGTTGAACATTCTTTGCCTTATGACCCAGGTCATGATCACTGAGTAACTATTGTCCATGGAACCTAGGTAGTATCATGTGGTCACTGACCAGTGGAATAGTGGTTTTATGTAGATTCAACTTAAAAGAATCACTGTAAATATGCTCTCCAAATGTACTCACAACGTGGACTTTTTTCGCTCATGATATTTTATGTTTTTATTATTTTCTCTTTAAGTCATTTGTAGTTACTCAATGTTCTTTATTTGCTAGACATTGTTTTGTGCTCTTTGCTGAGAGTGAATATTTTTGTGATGGGAAAAATGGACCATAGAAAATTAAGTAATGTTTCAAAGTCACTTAGATGATAATGGCATAACTGAATGCTAGATCCATGTCTATTTGATGCATAGAACTACTTTACAGTGCCTCCTTTATACTTTCTATCCTTTATCCTTTATATCTTTCTGTAAACATGACTTACTATAATGAACACATAGTAGTTTTCATATTTGATGATACATTGTTTGAATGAATTTCTCTTATATATAATTTTAAGTGACAGGAGATATTATGACTTTAAATTAAATTCTGTATATAAGAAATGTTGTTGCTCATTCATTGCCTCAGTTCAGAAGGTTGCCATACCGTATTTTCTGTACCTTCAGAACACACTGGAAAATAAGATTGGTAACTTATTTGTTGCTAGCACTGTAAAATGTGTTTTTAATACTGTGAGGCACTGGGCATATGAAAAATTATTTGTTTATTTGCAACACTCTTTTATGTAAACATACCACATTTTCATTATTCACTTTTCAGATAATGGCTGCATGAGATGTTTCCATTTTCATGCTATAGTGAGTACAGAAGTCATGAATATAGGCTGTCAAGTATTTCTAGTGTAAGATATAAAGTCTTTTGTTTATATGCCCGAGAATGATATAGATGAATCATGTGATAATAATGTCTCCAGCCTCAACACCTATATTGATTTTCATAGTGGTTTTACAGTTTGCTTTCCTATCAAGAGTAAATGAATATCCCCATTTCCCCACACTCAGCCCAGAGTCTTCAGACATCAGTTTCTTTGATCTTGGCTATTCTGACTTGGGTAAAATAAAACCTCAAAATAGTGTAAATTTGCATTTTCTGATGACTAATATTGTTGAACTTTAAAAAACTGTTTATTACCCATTTCTGTTTCTATATTATATATATAATAATCAAATATAAAAGCCATCAATTAGGCCGGGCGTTGGTGACGCATGCCTTTATGCCCAGCACTCAGGAGGCAGAGTCAGGCAGATCTCTGTGAGTTCGAGACCAGGCTGGTCTACCGAGCAAGTTCCAGGACGGAGTCCAAAACAATACAGAGAAACATTGTCTCGAAAAAAAAGCCATCAATTAGCAAGAGAGATGGGGTCAATAGGAGGGGTTAAAGAGAAAATATGGGAAGGTTTAGAGGAAGAAGGAGGAAGAGAGTATGTGATAATTATATTTTAATTTAAATATAATTTTCATTATCTATTTTCTCTTCCCATCTTCCATCCCATCTCTACTGTATTCCTTTTTTCCTTCTCTCTATCTTGCTTCTTTCTCCCTCTTTATGATAGTACTTTATTGTGTTCTAGTTGCTGGAATATATATGAACATTACAGGAAGTCATAAAAGTGTATACTGGTAGAAAATATACCAATAATTATACCTTCAGAAGTCTGTCATGAATGTTTGACACGATTTCCTGTCAGATTATTATATGTATGTCTTTTGTGAAAAATATTGCTCATTTTTGCCACCCTGTAATCTTTTCTCTAGTTAATATTATTATGTGATAAGTAAGCTCCTGTTTTTACTACAGTGTCATTTTTAAGAGTGTATGGTTTACATTGTTTGTGGGTCATGATATATTTTGCCAACCTTTCTCCTTGGGATACTTATGTGGGTTTTGGCATTTTACTGCTATATTATAGTCATTTGTATCTTCTGTGCAGGTTTTCCATTTTTAATTATAATTTCTGAGTTTAGTAAGTTCTCTAAAATATATACATTTTCATACGGCACTTATCTAGGTTCTGACATACTTGACACAAGCTGATTTGACTGAGCTAAATTCCCTCAGCTCCCTTGTTTTAAGAAGAAAGAAAGCTATCTTAGACTAAATGTCAGGTATTAGTCACTAACAGTGGATACGAATATTCTAAGGTTGCTAGGGATGGGATTGTGGAATCACCGTATTTTTTAGTAAATGAGAACTTCTGACCTAACTGTTCAACAGATATGGCTGTTGGTTAACCCTGAGAAGCCATGTGGAAGGCACTCTGTCTGGTTCTGAGTTTATTGACCTGATTACCCGGTATCTTAGTTTCCTTTCCCATCTCTGTGAAAAAACACTCTGATATAAGGTTTGGCTCATAAACCTAAGTTACAGTCCACCAGTGTGGAAAAGTGAAGGAAACAGGAAACCGAAGTAGCAAGTCAAGCCATACCCACAGTGAAGGTGAGAGGCAATGAAGTAATGCTTGCTTAGTAGTGCTGGGGTCACTTTGCCATTTTTACATAAATTCAGAATCCCCTTCTTGTTTTATGGTGACACCCACAGTTTTCAGATAACCTTACTTCCCAACATGTCGACAGGTCAACCTACTCCAAATAATCCCTCGTTAACCCTCCCATCACAATTGATTCTAGATTGCATGTAGTTGACCATGAAAACTAATCAATACAGGTTCCAGATCAGTAGTCAAGATCTTGTTACTTTTGTGGAGAACCTGAGTTTGATTCCCAGAACCCATAGGGTAGTTCACAAATAAGTGTATGTAACTCCAGTCTCAGGGGATTGTCAGCCTCTTTTGAACTCTTTAGTCACTAAGCTACATAGGTACACACCAGCAAAACACACATACACATAATAAAAATGATTGAAAAACGTATTTCAAAGAATGACTTAGTGTAACTGCTTTCTAGTTCTCCCTCTCGGGCCTCTGTTCACATCATCAGTACAATATCTCAGTAGTCCATGTGTACAACTACTTCAGATACTTACTACCCTTCTGATAAAGAAGGAGGCAAAAATATCTGCTATGTAGTTAGCATGGGGTGCATGCATGCATATGTGTGTCTGCATGTTGGAGGAAATACTGGGGGTAAACCCACTTAAGGGAAGAAGTAGAGATGTTCAAATGAAGTAGTTGAGAAGAACCGGGGAAGGTGACTTACATAGAGGAAAACATTTGCATGCCAAATGAAAGCTAAGTAGCAAGGGAAAATGAATGTAACTGGCTGAGTTACAGATAGTGAGAGAGACAGACAGACAGATAGAGAGAGAAGAGACACAGGTTAGAGCAGAGAAGTGGAAGTTGTGTGAGGCAGTCTGGTAACAATTGTATTACAACAATATACTCATTTTTCATATATATACATGTATACATATACATATATGGAACCTATGGTGTTTATATTTAAACATATACAAATACAAATAATTATTTAATAAATGTGTTTTTAAATATGATATTCATTTCAATTCGTATTTCAGGGGTAGGCAGTTAATAAATAGCCTTGGAAATAACTTTAATAAAGTGAGAGGAATGCTTAATTGAAAAAGTCAGAAATATAATAATGAGAAAAATTATTAGTAGAAATTCCATTGTTTGCTATGGTGATGGATGATATCTATCAACGAATTATTACAAATTGCAAACAAATTAATAAAAGTATTAGTAATACCTTGAGTATTATATTCTCATTTTTAATGGATGTGTTTGTGTTAATTTTCTGTTATTTTGATAAAGTATCTGAGGCAGTCAATTTAAAGGTAGTAACAATTATTGAGACTCCAAGTTGGCCAGTGGAGTATAGTTCTCCAGTATGAGAGGCATACATTCTCAAAGTTTGACATTTCCTAAAGACATTTCTATTTTACACAATTGTGAAATGTGCCAATAAGTCATAGACCTATTCATTTGACTAAAATGTGAAAATGTAACATGAATCACCTTAGTCTTATCCTAGGTTACCTATGTGTTCTGTGAACTATAGGAATTACTATGCCAATATATTCTAGTTTGATTTCTTTTTAATTTTTTAAAAGCCATTCTCCTACAATTTTAAATATGTAAGCACAATGCATAGTAACCACTTTCACTGGCCCCCTACTCTCTACTACCCTTGACCACCTTCCCTAATCCCCCAAAATGCCTCTCTCATGTTCATTTCTGTTCATTTATGTTGTGCTTCACTGCATTTCACTAGTGCCTCCTGAGGGAGTGTGGGTTTAGAACTGTCTGTTGGAGTCCAGAGAGCTTAGAAGTATATACATAAGCAAAAAGATTGATTCGCCTTCTCCAAGAATTTATGAATAGCTGGAAGTTAGGGGTAAATGTAGGACCCCATGAGCCTCTCCTTCCTTATCTGACGTTGATGGGCTAATTTTGTGTGGTCCCAGTGTAAGTAATTACATTTATTGTGAGCTGATGATTACAAAGATTTTATTGAACCTAGAGAATTGCATTTTTCAGCTCCTTGCTCTATTTTCCACCTCTTATGTGCTCCCTCACCCCTCTTCCACAGTGCAACAGTGAGGTTTATAGTGAGTAGTCTAAATCAGCTGTTTCTCCCCATCTTGGGTGGTCACAAGTCTCTGAATTCACTACCACATGTTTTGGAAACTGTTACTACAATTTTTTAAACATTTCATTTATTCCGCTGCTTACTTTAAGATTATAATAAAGTGAAATTAAAATTCGAGGAAAGTAATTAGTAAAATTAAGTTTGTTCTGAAAGCTCACAGATATCCTGGCTCTTGCTTCATAATGTTGTACACTGTCCAGAATAAACCCTTCACCGCTTAAGAGATTTAGATTGGTCTTCAGTCACCTCCAATTGACTGCCAATTAGAGTTAGCCACTTACACTTTCAGAGGCTTGTTTTCTTCATTTATAAAATTTCAGATTATATAAAGGACTACTTAGCATCAGCGCTTGGAACCAATCCAATTTATAAAAATTATTTTTATCTGGCCAAAATACCACCTTTAAATATTATAATATGTTCTTCTATTTTAAATGTATTCTTAGTTATTTCATATATAAACGCAGCACGTTCAGATCATATCTATCCCCCTGTTATCCCACAACTCCTCCCAGATTCCCCAACATCTTCCCAAGTTCATACCTTTTTTAAAATTTTAGAATCCACTGTGTCTAAATAATGCTGCCCTTGTGCACGAGTGTAATGCATCATAACCTGTAGCATGGCAACCTACAATGGACTACATCACTGAAGAAAATTAATTTTCCCTCTCCCAATATTTGTCAACAAACATATACCCCTTAACTAACTCTACAGTGCTGCTTTCTCTTTTCATTTTCCAGTGTTGAGGCTGGCTTGATCTTATGCAGATTTTATGCTGGAAACCACAGCTGCTGTGAATGCATGAGTGCAGTGGCTTGTTCATGTTCAAAAGACCTTAATTTGCCACCATTTTTCCAATCTCTGGCTCTTACAGTCTTTTCATCAAATTTTTCACATTGTTGCCTGAGCCTTGATGGAGGATGTGTGAAACAGACACATTTAGGGCTGAGTACTGCACAGATACTTATTCCATGAAATTTGGTGAGTTCTGAGCCTCTGTATATAATAACTACCCACTGCATAAGTACACTTCTGTGAAAGCTGCACCAATCTATGGATAGATAGTATTTAGAAGGCAGCTAGAAGGCTTGGAAGGAGGTGGCATATACCTTTAATTCCAGCACTGGAGAGGTATAGGCAGGTGGATGTTTGTGAGTTTGAGGCCAGCCTTGTCTACTAAGTGAGTTTTAGGACAGCCAGTGCTACACAGAGAAACCGTGTCTCAAAAAATAAATAAAAAAAGAAGGTGACCTGATGCTAGGTTCTTTTATCAAAATAATAGTAATAGGGTTTATGGCTTCAGCACTAAGGATTCTTGGAGAGGTATGCGTTTCTTTCCTCCTATACCATATAGGTTTTAAGGCCAGATGAAAGGCTGTTGGTTATATCCATAACATAATACTTCAGTTTTAAAGCTCCTATGTTTAATTATTTCCAGGTAGAAAAAAATATACCTGGAACATTGTGGTCTGTGGCCTCCATAGAACTACTTTCCAAATCCTGTGCTCTTAGTATAATTTACCTCTCTGTTTTCTTCTATCAGCATCAGAACAGCAACATTTCCTGTTGCCTGGTGTTCCTCTCAGGGATGTTAAACACTAGGTAATTATTAGTCTACCTTTATTTCTCTCAGGTAAAGGCAATCTGATCTCCTTTTGAGTGAAACCTGGGGAAAGGCAAGGAGGCTACAGTGAAAACAGATGTGAAAGCAGTTGTGCTGCAGTGATATAATACATCTTAATCACTTACAAATAATTAATCCAGAAACAATTATTCATTAGCAGCATTGTAGTGTTGTACCATAACTATCATAACTAATCAGAACTTCCAACAAGAACATTGAAATACACATGAAAGACTGAATCCAAATCTTTCAGAATGTCCCTATCTATTGTTGTCTGAAACATCTTTCCTTGGCCCTTGATGCCATTAAGCTTGTGTGAAAATGCTTTATATTTAGGGACTTTATTAAACCTTTAGATATGCAGTTACACTGATCAGCTTCAGTAGTACTGCCCACTTTCCTCAGCTAAAATTCAGCAAAGATCAAATTAGCCAATATATGCTGCAGCTTCCAAAAATTTACAGAGTTGCTTCAGTTGCTAGAAATTAACTTGTAGAGAGCCTATCTACATGAACCAGGAGACATAGATCATCCTTGTGCCACCGTGAGTTGCTTCCCATCCCATCATTTTGACAAATGAGCCTGTTCTTTACACATCATCTTCAGGAAACGAAGCCTGCTCATCCACCCTGGAGAGCCATCTCATCACTCAAGCTCTGCTATCAGCAGAGTCATCTTTCTCTTTAACCTAAATCCTCAGTGCCCTTCATGGTAAAATTTATGAGCAAACCTTATGGTTGGTCCACAGTGGATCATATGTGCAACTAATCATTGCTCCACAGAGTCCTCCACATGAATGGAGGTTGGTATCATTCATCAGTCTTACCTGTTTCCAGCTAGCTCCACAGAACTTCTCCTACCACAGCAGGAATCCACAGTGTGTCAGGATGCAATGTCCAGTGATGCTTCACACAATGATGAAATTGTCTGTCTTTTCTTCTCTTTTGAAAGAAAGAAAAAGAGAGTCAGAATTATAGCCAACATAGAGACAGGATGGAGAATGAGGAAAGATTAATCAGGACAATTGTTCTTTAACATTGTAGTTCTCCCTTTTCTTTCAACTGTCTTCCCATCTCACAATGGGGTGAAATAGAATGGACATTTGAACTTATTATTGAATATTTTTCTGTCTTGATATCATCTGCTTTTAATTCTCCCTTCTTCTGGGAATAAAATGTGGAATTTTCCTCGTTATGTCTTTTTCATAATATTTAAAATATCTTAGTGATTTTACTGTATGTTGTAATGTCAGTACAAATATATGTTAATCAACATGATTTTTTATTATTTATTTTTAAGTTTAAATTTAGATTAGAAACAAGGTTGCTTCACAAGTCAGTTCCAGGTTCCTCTCCGTTTCCCTCCCCTCCTCCCGTACCCTCCACCAACTCCCCCCAATATCCCCTCATTTCCCCAGGGAGGATGAGGCCCTCCATGGGGGTGTCCACAGTCTGTCATTTAATCCAGGGCAGGGCCCAGACCCTCCCCCAAGAGTTCAGGGTGAGAGTGCATCTCATGTTGTTAGATGGGAGCCCTAAGTCCATGTGTATAATCGGAATGAATACTGATCTACTGACCAAGGCTCAATAGATTACCTAGGCCTCCTCACTGACACCCCCAGTCAGGGTGTCTTGATCAGTTCCATGCTGGATTCCCAGGCATCAGCCTGGGATTCAAGAGTTAACTCTTAACAGGTCAGCTGTTTCTAGGGGTTAAACCAGCCCAGTCTTAATCCCTTTGGTCATCAGTCCTCCTTCTCTGTTACTGGCTTTCTTGAGTTCAGCTCAGTGCTTAGCCATGGGAGTCTGCCTCTTCTTCCATCAGCCACTGAATGAAGGTTCTGTTTCCCAGACTCTGGCCATGGGATTGTAGGCTGTCACTCCCCAGATCTAAGTCTAAAATCCATATATGAGAGAGTACATGCCATGTTTCTCTTTTTGTGACTGCGTTACCTCACTCAGCATGGTTTCTTCTAGTGTCATCCATTTGCCTGCAAATCTCAGGATTCCATTGTTTTTTTCTGCTGAATAGTACTCCATTGTGTAAATGTACCATATTTTCTCTATCCACTCTTCAGTTGAGGGACATCTAGGTTGCTTCCAAATTCTGGCTATTACAAATAATGCACCTATGAACATAGTGGAACAGACATCCTTGTTGTATGAATGGTCATCTTTTGGATATATGCCTAAGAGTGGAGTTGCTGGGTCTTGTGGTAGTTTATTCCCATTTTTCTGAGGAATCTCCATACTGATTTCCAAAGTGGCTGAACAAGTTTGCACTACCACCAGCAATGGAGGAATGTTCCCCTTTCACCACATCCTCTCCAGCATAAATTGTCCTTGGTGTTTTTAATTTTAGCTATTCTAACAGGAGTGAGATGGTATCTCAGAGTTGTTTTGATTTTCATTTCCCAGATGGCTAAGGATGTTAAGCACTTTCTCAAGTGCCTCTCAGCCATTTTAGACTCCTCTATTGAAAATTCTCTATTTAGTTCAGTCTCCCACTTTTTAATTGGATCTTTTGGTGTTTTGGAGACTTGCTTCTTGAGTTCTTTGTAAATTTTGGAGATCAACCCTCTGTCAGATGTGCGGTTAGTGAATATTTTTTCCCATTCTGTGGGCTACCATTTTGTCTTGCTGACTGTGTCCTTTGCCTTACAGAAGCTTCTCAGTTTCAGAAGGTCCCATTTATTAATTGTTGATCTTACTGTCTGTGCTACTGGTGTTATGTCCCGGAAGCTGTCATCTGTACCAATTCTTTTAAGGGTACCACCCACTTTTTCTTCTAAGAAGTTCAGTGTGGCAGGATTTATGTTGAGGTCTTTGATCCATTTGGACTTAAGTTTTGTGCATGGCGATAAACAGGGATCGATCCGCATTCTTCTACATGCCAGCCTCCAGTTATGCCAGCACCATTTGTTGAAGATGCTTTCTTTATTCCATTGTATATTTTTAGCTTCTTTGTCAAAGGTCAGATGTTCATACGTGTATGGGTTAATACCAGGGTTTTCAATTCGATTCCATTGGTCTACCTGTCTATTTTGCGCCAATGCCAAGCTGTTTTCAGGATTATAGCTCTATAATAGAGCTTGAAGTCAGGGATGGTGATGCCTCTGGACGTTGCCTTGTTGAACAGGGTTCTTTTGGCTATCCTGGGTCTTTTGTTTTTCCCTGCAAAATTGATTATTGTTCTATCAAGGTCTGTGAAGAGTTGGGCTGGGATTTTAATGGGGATTGCATTGAATCTGTAGATTGCTTTTGGCAGGATTGCCATTTTTACTACATTGATCTTACCTATCCAAGAGCATGGGAGATCTTCCATTTTCTGAGGGCTTCTTTAATTTCTTTCTGTAAATATTCAAAGTTCTTGAGATACAGGTCTTTCACTTGTTTGGTTAGCGTTAACCCAAGGTATTTTATGTTGCTTGTGACAATTGTAAAGGGTGATGTTTCTTTCTCAGCCCTTTTATCATCTGTACATAGTAGAGCTACTGCATTTCTTGAGTTGATCTTGTAGCCTGCCACTTTGCAGAAGGTGTTAATCAGCTGTAAGAATTCCCTGGTAGAATTCTTTGGGTCATTTATGTAAACTATCATATCATCTGCAAACAGTGAAAGTTTGACCTCTTCCTTCCCAATTTGTATCCCCTTGATCCCCTTTTGTTGTCGTATGGCAATGTCTAGAACTTCAAGTACAATGTTGAAAAGGTATGGAGAGAGTATACAGCCTTGTCTTGTTCCCAATTTTAGGGCAATTGCGTTGAGTTTCTGTCCATTTAGTTTGATGTTGGCTGAATCAACATTACTTTTGCCCTTTTTTTCATTATATTTTTCATTTAAATTAGATACTTGCTTCACATATCAATCCCAGCTCCCTCTTCCAACCCTCCTCCCTTCCCCCTCCACCAGCCCCCCCACCCAGGCCCACAACCAATCCCCATACCATTCCCTACAGAGGGTGAAGCCCTCCATGGAGGATCTCCAAAATCTGTCATTTCATCTGGGGCAGGGCCTAGGCCATCCCCCATGTTTGTCCAGGCTGAGAGAACATCCCTCCATGTGGAATGAGCTCGGAAAGTTCATTCATACGCCCAAGGACCCAGAGATTGCTGAGGCCCCTTCGCTGGCACTGCATTCAGGTGATCTAGATCAGTCCCCTGCTGGTCTCTCACCATCAGTCTGGTGTTCAAGGGCTCCCCCTTGTCAGGTCAGCTGCATGGTCTTGACCCCTTTTTTCATCACTTCTCCCTCTCTGCCACTGGGTTCCAGGATTTCAGATCAGTGTTTAGCTGTGGTTATCTGCCACTGCTTCCATCAGTCACTCGATGAAGGTTCTAGGATAGTACATAAACTAGTCCTCAATCTCATTATCAGGGAGGGACTATTAAGGCAGTTTATCAGTTGGTGTCATCATTTTAGATCTCTGGAAATCTCACTAGTGTCAGCTCTCTCCCCAAACCTATAATGACTCCCTCTATTATGGTATCTTTCATCCTGCTCTCCTCTATTCTTCCCCAGACTAAACTTTCCTACTTACCAATGTCTTCCTCTCCCCTCCCCTCCTCTCTCTCTTTCCCCCACCCTGCTCCCTCTCCCCTCCTCCCATGCTCCCAATCTGCTCAGGAGAGCTTGCATCATTTCCCTTCTCTCAAGTATCATGCATATCTCTCTTATAAACCTTCCTGTTTCCCAGACTCACTGAAAATGGGATTGCAGGCTGGAACTCCGCTGATCCATTTCTAAAATCCATATATGAGAGAGTACATACCATGTTTGTCTTTTTGTGACTTGGTTTCCTCACTGATGATGGTGTCTTCTAGTGCCACCCATTTACCTGCAAATTTCAAGATTTCATTGTTTTTTTTTCCTGCTGAATAGTACTCCATTGTGTAAATATACTACATTTTCTCTATCCACTCTTCAGTTGAGGGACACCTAGGTTGCTTCCATGATATGGTAATTACAAATAATTCTGCTTTGAACATAGTGGAACAGATGTCTTTGTTGTATGAATGGTCATCTTTTGGGTATATGCCTAAGAGTAGAATTGCTGGGTCTTGTGGTAGGTTTATTCCCATTTTTCTGAGGAATCTCCATACTGATTTCTAAAGTGGCTGTACAAGTTTGCACTCCCACCAGAAATGGAGGAATGTTCCCCTTTCTCCACATCCTCTCCAGCATAAACTGTCATTGGTGTTTTTGATTTTAGCCATTCTGAGAGAAGTAAGATGATATCTCAGAGTTACTTTCATTGGCATTTCCCTAATGCCTAAATATGTTGAGCACTTTCTTAAGTGTCTCTCAGCCATTTTAGACTCCTCTATAGAGAATTCTCTATTTAGTTCTGTACCCCACTTTTTAATTGGATCCTTTGGTGTTTTGGATACTTGCTTCTTGATTTCTTTGTCAATTTTGGAGATCAGCCCTCTGTCAGATGTGGGGTTTATTAATATCTTTTCCCATTCTGTGGGCTGCCTTTTTGTCTTATTGACTGTGTCTTTTGCCTTACAGAAGCTTCTCAGTTTCAAGAGGTCCCATTTATTAATTGGCAATCTCAGTGTGGTGGGTTATTTTCTCAGATTTATAATATAATTACATAATTTTTTTTGCAGTATGTGTGATCATTTTCCTCTTTGTATTTTTTTTATCTTTTTTTAAATTTTATTTTCCAGTTTAAATTTAGATAAGAATCAAGGTTGCTTCACAAGTCAGTTCCAGGTCCCTCTCCCATTCCCTCCCTTCCTCCCGTGCCCTCCCCTCCCCCCCCGTTATCCTCTCATTTCTCCAGGGAGGGTGAGGCCCTCCATGGGGGTGTCCATAGTGTGTCATTTCATATAGGGCAGGGCCTAGACCCTTTCCCAAGAGTTCTGGGTGAGAGTGCACCTCACATTGTTCTATTGGAGTCCAAAGTCCGTGTGTATACTTGGGATGGGTACTGATCTGCTGCCCAAGGCTCAATAGATTCCCTAGGCCTCTTCACTGACACCCAGATTCAGGGGGTCTTGATCAGTCCCATGCTGGCTTCCCAGGCTGATGCCTGGGATTCAAGAGTTAACCTTTGTCTGGTCAGCTGTTTCTGGGGGTTAAACCAGCCCAGTCTTAATCCCTTTGATCATCAGTCCTCCCTCTCTGTTACTGGCTTTCTTGAGTTCAGCTCAGTACTTAACCAAGGGAGTCTGCCTCTTCTTCGATCAGCCACTAAATAAAGTTTCTGTTTCCCAGACTCTCTGGCCATAGGATTGTAGGCTGGCACTCCCCAGATCTATATCTAAAATCCATATATGAGAGAGTACATGCCATGTTTCTCTTTTTGTGACTGGGTTACCTCACTCAGGATGGTTTCTTCTAGTGTCATCCATTTGCCTGCGAATCTCATGATTCCATTATTTTTTTTCTGCTGAATAGTACTCCAGTGGCTCAATCGGTTAGCGTGCGGTACTTATAATTACATAATTTTAATCTTCCCTTTAAAAGCTACAATATGCCCCTCCTTGTTCTCTTTCAATTTCATAGCCTTTTTTTCATTTATTGTCACATATATATATACATATATATACACACATACATATGTATATATATATATCTGCTCAATATATATATATAATGTTTCCTATATGTATGTTTTTGTATGTTTTCATGGCTGATCATTTGTTAATGGATAACCAATGAGTGTGATCTTCTCTGGAGAAGAGTTTACTCCCCGTCCCCATATTTCATGGTTGATTGAAGTTTTTGCTGCCTTGAAGTCTAATGGGCTTTCCTGGTTTATTTTGGTATGTCTATTGTTATCCATGTTCAACACATGTTTTGAGACTTTATTGCTATAGTTTCTCACAGTGAAAAACAGTCTCACAGCAAACTACTTCATCTTCTGGTTCCTCCAATCTCATTCTGTGGCCCACGTTGGCCTATGACTCAGTAGTATGTATCCCAGATTGGTTTGAAACACATGGTAATCATCTTGCTTCACTTATCTATGTAGTAGGAGGGTGCCACAATACCCTGTGTGTACAGTTCTGGGGTAAAAACGTAGGACTTTGCTTACTCTGAGCAAACATTTCAAGAAGTGAAACTACACTTTCCACTCTATCCTAACATTATTTATATACAAAGTTTATATTATATCTGTATTAATAGTGACGATAATCTTAATTTATCTATGCCTTTACTACTTCTTACCTTGGAAAGAAATGACAGTTTATCAAGAAGATAATAGCAGCACATTTTTCCATGAAAAACATAGTCTGTGTTCTAAGAATTAATAGTGAATCAATATGAAATCATTATGGGCTTAAGAAGTAAGACAAAATTTGAAATCATTAAGGAAACATGATAAAATTTTCACTAATTTTGCAACAGATAAAGACATTTTACACATAGTGACAGAATATGAAATAAGCATGCAAATGATTGATAGCTCCCCTGAGAACAAATTTCATAAACTGTCAAGAATCTTTATGAAAAAGAAAAGTAAGAACACTTCCTAGACCAAAACTGCAAAGTACCTGAATAATTTACAATTAAAAAAATTCAACCTCATGTTATATATGGAAATTTTTTCTGCTAATCATAGCTTTCCAAAGACAAAATGGTTTCCTTTCAAAGAGCTTAAGTTCCAAGTCACAAGAGATTCATTAGAACAATAAATACAGAGATCTCAGGGAGGACTCAGTCATCAAAAGGGCATTGGCATAGCTGCCACTTACACCTCTTTTCTGCTTTAGGAATGCATAAATATGTGATGGTTTTCCATAAACATTTTAATAATATGCAGTCTACTGAAGTGCCTCCATGCACCACAGACTGATAAACACCATGTTCAACTCATGGAATATGGCAAGCATTCCATGCATAAGCAAACATTCCCACTTAAAGAACAAAGGCTAGTCATACAGAAAAATTTCAGTTTAGATTCTGGAACAGTGCTGTCTGAGCCCCCCAAACAAGCAGATAAAACTGTCCTTATAATGTTTATCAAAAAGAAAAAAAATGATGCCTATTCAGTCTAGAGATGAGAAAACTGTGGAACATAAGAAAATAACAATCAAGTACATCTTCACTATTTCTTTTATTTAATGTCTTGAAACAAGTTTTCATGTATCTCAGAGAGGTCTGGAGCTCACTATGTATCAATAAATGGGTTTTACTTCTCATCTTCTGGCTTCCACTTTTCCATTGTGAAAATAATAGGTGTGCACCACCAAGTCATGTTTTATGCAATGGTGGAGGACAGCACTCACAGATTTGTACATATTAATCAACTATTCTATCAACTAATCAACACTCACCTTTTCAGATACTTTTAACTTCAGTATACACTGATGTAACTTTTTAAGATGTATGCACTGCTTTTCTAAATGTTTTCTATTCTCTTATCAAGAGAACTTTCTTGTATTTTCAATTCTTCAGTGTTTTTACCATATCCTGTGTCTAGATCAAAATTCATCTCAACAGCCTTATTTAAGTGCAAAATCCATTCTATTTTGCCAAATCTCAAATCTTGTTCAACATCCCTGTGTATCAGGTGTTTTCATACTAATTCACTAGTGGAATTTCAGGAGCAAAGGTTAGAATATTCAGTAGGTTTTGCTTGATGTTGTGAAACAATCCTTCAGAAATGTTATACTAGTCTGTAGTCCAACCCACAGCATACAGAGAAGTATCTGTTTCTATGCAGCATCTGAAGTTTTGTTCTGATTACATAAGCAATAATAATGATGGCTTAAATTGTATTTAAAATACACAGGTTTGGTTACTACCAGTATTAAGCAGCACCCCCAACACATCTTTATACCTATTCTATGTAAAATATGTCACTTTGAAATAGTAAAAGGTACCATGTAGATGAAACATTTTGTTATCAAGTCCTGAGATGGTGGTATGTGCATATTTTGTCAGAATCAGAAATGAATTAATATTATGTTGAATATGATAGCTCATCACAGATGCAGTGCATGGAAACTATGTATGATTATATGTTAACAATGATGTCACTTAAAATCTTCAACCTTATGAATTCAGCAAGGTGTCTATAGAGAGGTAGGGAAAGTGAGGGAAGGGGAAAAATTAGCCAAGTTTGTTTTCCTCTGTTCTGTCATGCTTGTCTGGCATAGTATAGGGATGTGAGAGGATGGTTAAGGGCCACTTTATTCCTACTAAAGAAAATCATGTAGTTTTCCTGGGAAAGCTAGATTGCTGAGATTGCTGTCATCTTACATAGAATACAATTGAAGTTTTCCTTTGTGGTAGATATTATTAAGAAAATAAATGAAGGAAATTAACACTGGGCAGCAAGGAGGACCATGTTAGCTGGGCCGAGGGAGAAGGCATCTTACATGGTCTATGATGATCAGACAACAGAATGGCGGGGAGGAGTTGTCTCATTTAAGGAATGAAAGGAATATTCATTATCTTACCTTCAAATTCTCAAGGCAGAGAGCTCCAGAAAAGAACTGTTCTAATTTTTGACAGCATAACTGTTAGTGCCTCTGATTTTAAATACATTCCTATAATGTATTCTATCAGTCAAGAACCCAACAGGAAACAGATGGTGCAGTGAAGACGGGATAATTTGAGGAGGCAATAAAAGGGCTATTTACAAAGAGACTAAAAACACCCCTCCTTAACAACATAGGATCAGCAGGTTGCCATCAAATCCCTAAGATTCACTTTGCAAAGGAGGATGGAGGACTGGATGGGCCACTGGTCCAGCATAAAATGAGTCCAACTTCCCTGGATTTTAACTTCCTTCTTGTCTCAGTTTCATGTCTTGTTTTCCATCCCCTATATTGGACAACCAAGCTTAAAATAGGTTGGGAAGTCCAAAGAGCCTGGTTTTCAAGAACACAAAATTTGGGGATTAGGTTTAGAGGGTGCAACCATCGAAACCAAGTAAGGCTCCCACATGTGTCATTTGCATTTTAAGATATACTTGGTAGGGACCAGAAAGAAGTGAAGAGACTTAGCTGAAGTTGTAGTTTGGTCTGTCGCAGTCAAACCCTCAAACATCTGTGAGCTATTAAAAAATTAAATGAGCTGGCTGTAGTGCCCCCAAAGCATTTAGTCTTTAATTCTAGCACTCCGGAGGTAGAAACAGGCTTCTGTGATTTTGTTGACAGCCTGGTCTAATTAGCAATTTCTTGACTAACTAGGATTATATAGGAAGACACTGTTTCTAAATGAATGAATGAGTGAATGAATGAATGAATGAAATATGGGTATGACACTCATTAACTGTTCTGAGTAGGTCAGTTTCTTATGTGTTACAAATGAAAAAATTGATTAGTTGATTATTTTAATGGATACAATGTCAAAAGCACCCAGTACACTGAATCACTATCTTTAATTTAAATAAAGTTCAATTTTAAAATACTCTAGAGTTCCCATTCTTATTGTATGTCTTACCAGTTTTGAGAGAAATGAAAGTTCCATTAGATCCCTAATTGTGGCATAAAGTCAGATTTTAGTTAATCAATGATCCAAAATATGGGATGATTACTTTTCCTTATTCCTCTTAATTCTCATGATTAAAATTTAGAACGCTAAAAGATGCTTCTAAGATAAGCATTTTGTAGGTGAAACCATCAAGAACGTAGTAAAGGAAAGATGGGGAAAACAGAGACAGCAAACAGAAGGTAAATAACAACCTACACTGAGACGTTTATATTGGTGATGAACTGGAGTTTACACTCTGACAAATTGAAATCTTCGTACAGGCTTCTGGTTGCATTGCAGAAGCAGGCTATTTCGGGAAACGTCTTTCATAATAGTGTCTGCATTTGTGTCAGAGACCTGGGTAGCCCTTTAATGGTCACAGTATCTTTTCAGAGCATAAGATTCTAGAAAATGAAAGAGTCACAGAAGGCCAAACATCTGCAGAAGAATACAAATAGCTCTAATCTGAAATGCATGATTTATCAAATGGGAACATGATTGCCAGCAATCTTAGTTTTTTCGGGTGATTACAAAGTTGAGCGTAGTAGTGCATGTGACTCTATATAAGGACTTCTAAAGAGCTTTTAAAAACAATTATGCAAGAGTCTTGGAGATTTTAATGTAAGTGCAAGGCTGCTCGAGAGGCTAGAAAGACAAAAAAAGTGGGGAGGGGCTGAGGAGGACCTCCAATCAGTGGGGCGAGAGTATTAACTAGGATTCCTTAAGGAGAGGCTTGTATTTACTTGTCTGGTGTGGGCTGATCTACATAATTGAGTAAAACAGAATAAACATCTGTGAAATACAGCATTTGCATGTGTGGGTAAAACAAAATTACACAACTCCAAGGTCACACCATGAATGTATGAATACAGGAGTATAGAACTTGTAAGCTTATCCTGGATGTATGCAATAGACTCTGAGGAATCAACACCACCTGTCAAGGTCATCTGTCTAGTTAGTTACATCACCATTCTCAAATACATGGACTATAGAGTCAAATGTTTGACATCAAAATCCCTACTCTGCCATTTACAGTGTGATTTTAAAAAATGCTCCACTGAAACTAACTCCTGGAATCCAGTTGTAAAGAGGGAGGAGTAGTGAACAAATGGTTCAAGACCACGCTAGGAAAACCCACAGAAACAACTGACCTGAGCAACTGAGAACTCATGAACCTTAATCTGACAGCTGGGGGAACCAACATAGGACTAAACCAGGCCCCCTAAACGTGGATATCAGCTACAATGACTGGGCAGTCTATGGGGCCTCTGGCAGTGGAACCAGGATGTATCCCTAGTGCATGAATAGACTCCAGGAGCCCATTCCCCATGGTGGGATACTCTCTTAGCCTAGATACACGGGGAGGGCCTAGACCCTGCCCAAATGACTTGACAAATTTTGATGATCCCATATGGAAAGCCTCACCCTCCCTGGTGATTGGATGGGGAATGGGATGGGTGGGTTGGTGGGGCACATGGAGAGATGGAAGGGAGAGGGAACTGGGAATGATAAGTAAAATAAGATTGTTTCTAATTTAAATAAAATTTATGAAAAATACTCCACTGTCTTCTGTCTGCAAGATGAGAATTATTAGATTTAAATTAGATTCAATGTTTGCATAGTACTAATATTATCTATAACTTATTAGCAACTGATTAATTAATTATGTGTGGTGTTTGGCATTGGAATTCCACTTAAGAAATCTTCCACATCCTTTATCTGTATTCTTTCTGCTTAACAAAGTGTGAAAGCCTATTGCATATGAGTTATGTAAAAGATTAATTTTGTTTTTCAATGAAATTGGCCATAAGTCACAGAGTGATGTCAAATATGGTAGTACAGTAACAAAGCCGTTTTCAAGATCTTTTTGGAAAGGGTATCATATGAGTTCTTTGGAACATTTTATAATTTGAGTTAATATCCTAATGTTTACATCTAAGGTTTCTCCATGTTGTGATTTTCTTAGTGTGAAAGCCTCAAAATTCACATTGATAAATGTTTCAGGCAATTGATCTTGTTAAAGATTTTACTTTAAACTGAATTCTGTGCAAGGGGGGTTGCTCAGGAGTACAGTGCCTACAGAGGTCAGAAGAGGGCATTAGAACCCCTTGAACTATAGCTACAAAAAGGTGTCAGCTGCTAGATAGGCCTATTAGGAACTGAACTCAGGTCCTCTGCAAGAGCACCATACATTCTTAAATTCTAAGCCATCTCTCCATTTCCCTATTTGAAAATCCTTTATTTTCTTCTGCTTACTTTGCCTACTAATGCTAGAAGGTCTTCTTGTTTTTGTTTTTTTCCTTTGCAGGCATAATTGGTTGTAGGTTTTGAGTAAATGTATTTGTTGAGCAAATAAACCCACAGTGTTCATTAGAACCAAATGTAGTTCAGGGTAAGACACTGTTTTTAATCATACAATGATGTGAATAAAAACAATTTTCCTTGAGGAATGAGTATAACATAATCTATTAAAGAAATCAGAGTCATTTTCAGAAGTCACTTCATTCATGTGCTCACAATCTCTGTTTGTAATTCCAACCAGACTCTCACAGACTGCACATATGGGACCATATTTTCAACTCCCAAATATCCTAAAGATTCCAATGCAAGATTTATGATGTGTCACATTATTTGTGATTCCAAGTTTTTCATCTTTCATAAGGAAAGAGGGCATCTATTTCTGCTTAGTAGCCATCTTTATATCCATTCTTTGAATGAAAACATACATTCTAGAACTATAAAAATATCAATTAGCACTTTGATACAAAGGTTTAATTAGATTGGGTTAACATTTGTATTTCTTGATTTATAAATGACTTAGTGAATCCTTATATATGCTATATATTTGGTTTTGTTGCTCCATGTTAATATTTCATAGCACAAGGAATTATAGGAAAGTGGTTGCTGATGACTAGTGAAGTTTACCAATGATCTCTTAGTCCAAATAAAATATAGGCATTTCTAAGCAAAACGTTTATTCTTGAAAAGAGCTCAGTATTATAGATGACATTTTCAATTAGACCACCAATGGTCTAATTGAAAGTAAGTAAGGTATATTCTGGAGGTGGACTGATTTCTTTGATCGAAAACTAAGGCTGTTTTCATATTGTTAAATCTTAAAATTTAACTAGTCTGCACAATATTATTGGTATATTTTCAGAGGTGACTTTTTGATATTAGATAACCAACTAATGTGTGTTCTTCCTTGGGGCAAGACTAATTCTCTTGCTCTCAGCATTCCTTTATTGCCCATAGGCCCTTTTCTAGGGTTGAGTTTTTCCAGGTCCAATTTGGCATTTCTATTAGAGGAGTCTTGGTTCAGCTCACGTTTGGATAGTGATGTTGGTGAGAATTTGTGGATGTAGTTTCTGATATTGCTAGGAAACTCAAAACTCATAGAAAAATTCCTTGATCTTCCTGATCTTGTAGTCTTTCAATGAGACATTTTTTATGACAGGTTGCAAGCCTCTCTTCAAAGACACCTAGTAATAGTGTTGAGTGATTTAAGGCTTGTTGATGATGCTAAGGATATTTATTAGGACTGAGATTTTGTCTTTTGCACTTTTTGGAGAATCTCAAACCTATCATAAATAAGAAATGGATGCTTGCCTCTTGTGTTTTGTGAATGGGATTCATTGCACAGTAGTTTCTTCACTAAAAATGATTTTAATTTTCAGAATTTTAAAAAATTCTTTGATGAGTTATATTTGGCCCATAATAAGCATCACTTTAAAATTCTTAATTTGTCAATCAGTGCCTACATTGGAATATCTTTCTCTATTTTGTTTGGTCATTTATTATTATTTTACCTTGTATTAGTGGCATGTGTCAGGCATATGTGTTTGAAATGTAAATAAGACAAACATGTGGTTCCTAAACTCCTTGAACACTTGGGACATATCCAGGTTCATGATAAGCATGTAGAGTAGCAATGTTCTATATCTTTGTAGTGTGACTATTATATTCAGGTACATTATTTCTGCCTTGTTGTCTGTCAGTGGACACATGTGGTGTTCTACATTTATTCATTTTGAGGAAAAAATTTTGTTTTTCAGTGAAATGAGTTGTCTTGACATCTGTTCATTGGCAGATTGCATATAACTTCCTTTTGTTATCCTATGATCAACTTTGCTGGCAAGTTTTTCCACTTGTCAGAGGATGCCACTAGCTTGTCTGAGGACACCAGTCCTTGATGACATGATCAGAATTTAAAATGGTACACGACTTTTGACTTTACTCAAATAGAAGACACAAAAATATTTGCATACAATGAATATAAACTATTTGTAGTATCTATTAGCTTTCTTAGTTATAATATTTAAAAATAGAGTTATAATATTTAAAAATAGTAAAATGAAACAAGTAGATAATAAAAAGGAATAAACAATATGAATAGTGTGAGAAAACGTCTTTTACTTGTTGTTGTTGTTTAGACAACATGTGTATCCCAGTCTTGTCTCAGACTTTCTACTTTTGATCTTGAACTTCTTACACATGAGAAAACTCATTCCTCCTGTCATAGCCATAGTGGATTTGTTTTTCCTGGCATATATAACATAGGTCATGGGTGTCATTTGCCATGAATATGTATCATCAGAGGTGTGAAACACAACCTACAGCGTCAATTATAAACTTCACTTCAATTACACAGTTGGCTTTCTGAACGTACTTCTCTCATTTTTTAAAGTTGCAGTTATGCCTCTGTAACATTTGTGTGTTTTGAATTAGATATTTCAGGTGAAGTAATTAATTCCCCCTAGTTTCGGGGGAGTGATATCTATTCAACTGTTTTACATAACAACATTGGGATATGATATGCCCATCCTTTCCTCAATTTCATTTCCTTTCATAATCTGTAGATTAGTGGAAATTCACAGTGTATTAGTTCATCAGTTCACACAAAGATTATAACAAGAAATAGTGAGTCAAGAAAAAAAATCCATCCAAGTATCAAGAGGCCAGAATAAACTAAAATTTAAATGTGAATATTAGTTTTAATATAATTCATAGAATTTAAATATAGCATAAATCTCATTGAAAGATGAGACAGTCGAATTGATAAAATAACTTTAGTATAATTTATGTCCTGTAATTTAAATTAATTAAATTCCATTTATTGTAAAAACCATAAAAGGAACATCTCTAACCTAATACACCCTACCATTTTAAGTTAAAAATAAGTAGTGTAATAAAATAATCTTTCAAATGCAAAGACCTATAATGAGCAAATCCAACTGTTGGCCTCATTATAAATTAATGTATTTTCTCATTCAGCCAATATTTATTGAGTGTCTTTGCAGTGAATCGAGCAGAGTTTATGCCTATAAGGAGCTTATTGAAAGAAAAACACTGTTCTGAGGAAACAATTAGCAAGCTAATTCCAGATTGTGGCAATTGCTTGCAGGTAGTGAACAGAAAGCTAAGATGGAGCAGGAGTTAAGGCAATCACCCTGGGTAAGCTGCTCGGTAGGGTCTTATCCCAGGACCTTGGGTTTGAGTGACAGATGAGAAAAGAGTGACTCTGTGAAGACCAGGGTGGGGCACGGGGCAAAGCATGATGTAGGCAGAGAGAACAGAGATGAATACTGACAGACATTGCAAGAAGACATAGTAGGAGACGATGATGGGAAAGGAAGAGTAACAGAGTGTGGAGGACACAGTAAGAAAAGTCAGAGCTTAGGATTCCCATGGAAGACCCACTAAAATTTCTAAACAGAGGCTTTATGTTTTGTGTGGACAATGGAACCAGGGAGACAGATAGGAAAGTAATGAGGTCCAGCTCCTGCATTGAACTATAAATGAAGCATTGAGGACAGACTCAGAGGAGATAGATAGGATGGTAGAGACTTAAGGAAGAATGACCAATAGGACTCACTAGATAAAGGAAGAAATCAACAAGAAACCGTTTCTGGGGATCATTTTTGCCATAAACAACAATTGAACTAAAATGAAGAAACGTAGCATATTCCTGGTATGTGCTGTGGGTTAATTCTCAGATTCACTTGAGTGTATTCCCAGAATGAGGCTACATGGTTTAACTCCTCACAATATGATTTCAGTTTAGAAAGTTTAGCCTTCACTCTTTCTTCCAGGACAATGTTCAATCTCATTTTTTCCATTTTTAGCAGAGCTCAGAGATCCTCATAATAGGGTAAATATGGGTTGGTCAACTCCAGTATTAATTTCTGTTTGTAGTTTCCTTCAGCAGACACTCATATTTAAAGAGCCTACTATGTGTTGAACACTCAGCTTCTGTGCACAAAACTGGATTTCATACCTGAGTCTAGAGCTTTATAATCTTTAATGATATTGTGTTGAAACATTGTAAATCATTTACAATTTTAAGGTTTGTGACTCCTTGTAGGTTGTCAGTACAAACATCAGTGTGAAACAATGACCAAGAAATTAAATGCCGAAGGAGCATATCAATTCCTGCCTGGTATAAGATCAAAGAAGACGCTCTAAGTGACCAAGAGAATATCAAATTGCTTATGACAGAATAATCAGGCATAGATAGAAGGGCTTGTGTTGTATATTAATGATGATGCTTACAAAGTACAATGTGATTTGTAGAAAAGCTTGAAACATGATAGATCCAAACTAAGACTGGAAGAAGACTATAATTTAGAGTCTTAAGGAAGAATGGAATAAAACAAATTTGAGACTCAGTGGAATTTTTTTGTTACAATCGCCAGTCACCTTAGATACAGCTAGAACTATCTCACCCTCAATGCATTCTGGAGACTTGTGAGAATTGCCTTAGAAACACAAGTAGATGATTTAGTTTCAAGTAGTTAGCAGCCCGTTGGATACTTACATTGTCCAGTCTCTTCAGAAGCCAGCAGGAGATTTATAAAGGAAAATAGTCTTCAAAAGATTCATCACTCCCTTTCAGGAAAACTTAGGCTAGGAATCAATCTCTGAGAGCGCTAGTTTTCATTTTTGTCTCTTCTGCTCTTGGCTTTAAACACTAACAACACATATTGCCATTTTTCTTCTAGAATCACAACTACGGCTGCCTGCATGATGGACCTAAGGCGGTATCCACTGGATGAACAAAACTGTACCTTGGAGATTGAAAGCTGTAAGTATCTGAGAATCCAGATGGGCTAGACTCCTGGTTTGAGAATCACCTTAGACAATGACCTGCTATGCAGGATCGTGTCTAAATCAACGGTATTGCAAGTTGTGAGAGGAGTATTTGAAATTTGCTCCAGGCAGATAAAGACAGCCTCTCCCCTCCATGATGCTGCCACCTTCTTACATCTATCTCTAAATCCTGTGGAGCATATTTAGAAAAAAAAGTAATTTGTCAATTAAAAAAAAGACACTAATACCCATGAAGGACATCACAGGCTATTCAGGAATTTAAAATCTGAAATTGGTGCAAAGAGTTAAAACAAGCTTGAGAAAATATGTGAAGGTGCCAGCACATCACAAAATACCCTGATTGTCCTTAAAACTCATTAATGTTATCCCTTACAGTTATTAAGTGAATATAAGATGTGGCCATGAAGACTGATTGTAGGGTCAACCATGGATTTAGCTTGTTTGTTTTTGCTTTGAAGCAGTATTTGCAGTGTTGGAAGCTTTTATCTCCTTGTGAAAGATCAAAGAACATAGAGTGAGCAAGATGGTTTCTTTGTATGTGCTCATGTGTTCCTGCATATGTATGTGCCACTGTGTACACATTTGTTTATTTTATTTATGATGTTGACTTGTTTAGCAATGTGTTTGTTGTTCTGCACTATGAATTTCTTAATGATGAGTTAGTCATCTGTCCTGCAGGGTGGGCTACAATGTTGATTCTTTAATCTTCTGCAATCCAGACATATAGCTACGTTAAGGGAAAGGAAGTTTTAATCCATTTTTCTTCAACAACACTTTGGAACAGTTTTGTAGTTTAGCCCAGTCCATAGTTGGAAGCAGACAATTTTAACCCACTGTTCTGTACAGCAAGTGGCTGACTGAGAGGATGTTTTCTGCCTTTGAGAAAATGTTGGCTATGACAAGCAGCATGACTCCAAA
Organism: Mesocricetus auratus; assembly: GCF_017639785.1. NCBI lineage: Eukaryota > Metazoa > Chordata > Mammalia > Rodentia > Cricetidae > Mesocricetus > Mesocricetus auratus. Next base: position 22,494,125 of record NW_024429191.1, read on the forward strand.
TCACTGCTCTGAGCAGACATAGATGAAACTTTGTGCATATTTTTACTCATTTATAAAAGACTGCTTCTAGGCTTAATTAAATTTACATACCCTTGTAAAGAAACTAATTGCATGCTTACACTCTAACGTCATTATTTCCAAATTTGTTCTTTGCATTAAAAAATAGTTCATATAATTGGCCTATAGGATTTCAATGATTAATTTTATGTAAATCTCTTTGGAATAGCATTGCATGTTATATGTGCTTAACTTATGGTACAATATTTCTCAAAGACCAAATTTGTATGCAGTTTCAGAAACTCAGTGAGAAAAAAAGTTTGCTTCTGGGTAACACTTATTTTTATTATGTTGATATTTTTGGAGGTAAAATTTTACTGGGCTCATAAAGAATCATAGTTACGCACAGATGGAAGACTCTCACTGATCTTTTGTAGTTCTCTCACAAAAGAAAAAAAACCTGGTTCCTTTTATTTTAAATAAGGAATGCCAGCTACAGCAATACAGGCAACATTCAAGGGTTATATTACTACTTGAAAATTCCTATTTTTAAAATTAACACTGAATATTATTTCAATTTATATTCTTCAGTTCTATTTCTAGTTGCTATGTGAAATGAAGTACTTGGTAATATTTATGCTTTATAACCAGGGAAACAGACCCAAAAATATTTATTCAGTATCATTTAGTTCCTAAGAGGCAGAATAACTTGACTGATGTGATCATAGATCATTAGCATGTCTTAATAAAGCCACTGAAATTGGATGGACCAGATTAAGTCATCTCTTTTCTCAATGCCTCAACCTAAAGGTAATTGGTACTTAACAGATTTATCTAGATAGTTAATTGTTATTGCAGAAATGAAAACGATGCTGTGTTGAAAATACATGTGATATGTTGGCATTTTCAGTATTTTGCTAAATGTTTTTAAGTTCTATTCCTTAAACAGGAAGTTTCTGGATGATGCCTGGTATCTAGGTGATAATTCCCTTGGCCAATTGTTTCCTTTAGTAGTCAAGGGAGTTATCAGACTCTTTCCTTTCCTCTCTTTTCCTCTCTCCATTCATGTTTCCTTCTCTTATTCCTACTCATTCTTTCCTCCTCTCTTTTCTCTTAGTAGTCTTAAAATTACAATGGTCCAATAATATTGTTAAATCATTATTATCTATCAGCATGCTAACAATAAGTATATTGGCTCACGTTCAAAAAGAATGGCATAACCTATGTCTGGGAAGCTTTGAGTAAGGAATTCACTGTTCATTTATTTAATAATTACTTTGTCATTAAACATTCATTAGACATTAATTACTAGGCACCATAATATTAGAGATACAGTGGAAAGAATAAAATACAATGATCTTATAAATTAAACAACATTGGTGGGATAAATTACTCAATACTGTAAGTTAAAGAAAGAGTATTTAGGACAAGCCTTGAAATCTATCTTGAGAAGTCTAGGTGGTCAGTATGGACTACCTAGGTAATAACTACTATAAGATCAGCATCACCTTAAAATAAGTCAGAAATTCTTGAACAGAGGAGGTAGTGAACAGATAGGTTTCTGGTCTAAACTGATACAGTGACGGGGCCTGTTTTGGAATACAGATAGAATAATTAATACAGCTTCTTCATTGAAGTAACCAAGTATCAGCAGCTGTTATTCAAACTCTCGTTTATTAGCCATACAATACTATTATGTTTAGAGATACCGAGGCAAGCAAGGTAAAAGTTCTGTGCCATGCTTGGACTAGTGAATTTCTAGGCAATGCTCTTGTCCTAATGATATCATTGTTGACATTATCAAATTGCTCCTACAGTATTGAACTCAAGTAAAGACACAACACTTTAAGACATAGATCTAGCAATCAGAACACCTGAAAGAAACATAAATGTAAATAATACATGAAACAGACAGCAAGGCCCAGTAGATGAAACTGGAGTTGGATCTGTGTAGACTCTTTTACCTTGAGGAAAGAAAATTGATTCTGGGAGAGAAGGATGTAGCATTCAAATAATAAATGCATTATTACCTCTTAAGGAAGTTTCCTGTATATGATCTAGAGAACAAAAAAGATAGACCACTGCTAAAGATGCCAGAAAAGTTAAAGAAAACCTCTTTAGTAATTATAGCTAGTAAAAATCAAATGGGTGACTGTATGCTGCAAGACCATTTACTGGACATGAAGAAATTATCTTATTAGGGAAGTAATGAGATTAGAAAGTTTCTAAGTAGCTATGGGATGAGGGTTACTTGGCACCAGCAAAAGCCGAAAGAGTTTAATTAAAGGATGATAAGGCAGCACTGGTTTATGTAACTCTGCAGAGTCCATCTGCATACACCTCAATGAGAAGTGCTACTTGGGAAAAGAAAAAAATCATATCTGTGCTAAGTGTGTGTGTGCGTGTGTGTGTGTGTGTGAGTGTGTGTGTGTGTGTGTGTTTCTCTGCTTGTGTACTGTTATTTAGCTATCTATCATTGTTTCCTCAAAATTTCCTTATTGGAATACATTTTGTCGTTGTGTCTGTGCCTTTTGAATCTAAGCTCTTTTGAATCTCTTTCTCCACATAAAGCTCAGTAGAAAAGAGTGTGTTTGTGACTATATCTGTACTGGACAGCGAGTGGTGATGTGTTAAGTAATAAGGCTACCCAGAATATTAAACAATCCTTGAATTACTTTCAATTGAAAATATACCATCGAAATGCCATTGAAGCCTAATTATTATTATTTACCAAAGAAGAAGCCCAGAGAATTACAATGATCATTGAGTCACTGGATAATATTCAGCTGTCACTGCTGTTCAGATGTGATAGTTTCTAAATTCTATCTAGGCTTGCAGAAGGCAAGGTTGTACCTTCCCGCTTTTGCTGTGTTTGATGTTTTGTTGGACTGTGATCTAGGCTGATAGTTATCAGCCCCCAGTGCCCATAAACAAGTCCTACAGGCATATTTAGAATTTTGAGCATCTTGGGCAGCTGTTATCTCTTTCTTTGATGTCTGGACTATAATTCTGCTGTTCAGTTCTCCTATCATTTAAAAGCACCACCTAGGATGTGAAGGGTGTTTCGTAATCTGAGCTATGAACCCTTTGACTCAATAATGTCTTTCTCCCCAGTTTAAATAAATGCTAATTATTTTTACCTGTGATTAATCAGCTCTTTATATATTCCCTATTTTCTCTGCCTGCAATTCCCACGGAATGAATATTAGAACTCCTATATCCACCTACCACAGAAATGAACCAAAATTCATTGACTTTTGACTTCCATATTAATAGTCACTAAAAAGTAATTATTACTAGTGAACTTTTTCCATTGGAAGTTAGGCATTTAATTTCAATTTTTTTCTAAAATCTCTAGTTTTGATTGCTCAGTCGCTACACTCACCTATTTCCCCTTGGAATGCCCTTTAATTTGACCAGTCATCTATTGCAGAAGATAAGTTATTTCTGTTTTAAAGAAACATGACTTATATATGACAAAGTCTATTAATAAACACAGTAATTTAATATTATACACATATATGTGTACATATATTTATGAATAGAGTATAATCATAATGCTGTCCAATATGATATATAAAGTTAATATTTTTTCAAAATTATTTATTTTTATTTTGTGTGCATTTGATTTTTGCCATGCATGTATGTCTGTGTGAGGGTGTCAAATCTTGGAAATACAGGCAGTTGTGAGCGGCCATGTGGGTGCTGGGAATTGAAGTTGAGTTCTCTGGAAGAGCAGCCAGTGCTCTTAATGCCTGATCTATATCTCCAACACCTTGTAGTTAAGTTTGTATTGAGAAAAATAAAATAAAATTAGACATTCAATTCCTTTGTTATACTCTTTATGTTTGTATGCCTAATCGCTGAGTAACTTGGAGCTGCTGTATAGGACAGAGCAGACAGATAAGATTTCCCTCATTCCAAAGAATTCTGTTGAAAGACACTGAAACACAAGATGGATTCATATACGTTTAACATTCCCACCATAGAAAATATAAATTTTAAAGTATTTTTGATACTGTTTTGTGGAGTGTACACATCATTCCAGGAATAATGATTTTCATTATTACTTGATCAGAATATTTTTGTATGGATAGTAGCATTTAGGTTATGTGGGCAATGCTTTCCCAATATATACCATAGGCTGAGAGAAGGAAGACTATAGTTATAAAAGGAAATTCAATTTCTTATACCCACTATAATGTTGAAACAGATATGGAGCAAGGCAAGATATCTGTGTGACTAGGTAGCGTGTCTGTCAAATATTTTCCACTCCTAAATACTATCTCTTGTTATATTCACCAGTACATAGACAAGAATAATAAAACCCTACATTCGTTATGTTAATATCTTCTAGGGTTCTGTAATATTTATTATTTTAAGATCTTTAGGTGCCTGTATTTTATGTAAAAATCACAAAATGGAAAGAAACCTGAAGCACATTAGAATTCAAATGACTATTCTTATATTTGTGAAGGAAAACACTATTTTATTAGCTTTGTTGGAAAACCCAACGAGTGCTTCCCACTCTCACAAGTGGAAATCTTACTTGTTCAATTCAGTGCCCTTAACAAATCATTTGGCTCTTTCTGATGTAGTTCACCGAGTAAAAAGTTTACAGGAACTTCTAGTATGTCAGGGTAACTGCATGCCCACATATAGGGCACACCACAGGTGTGTGATTTACTTCTGGCCTCAGTCAAGCCTTTTGTGTGAATGAGAGAAATTTTGGCATCCAGAATTTTGGAGACTGGAGATAGATCTTCTAGTGATATACTTGATCCCGCATTAGATTTTTAGTCTGTAACATTGTAAGAAAATAGATATAAATGCTATATAAAACTCGAGCATCATGAACCCAGTGATTTCAAACTAAAGCTGTATGAAAGATGTCTCTTGGCTAAAGGATGCTAGAGTAACAAACACACTCCTCTGGCCATGTTTGGTAAACAGTTGCTCTGGTTAAGAAGTACAAAGGTGGCAAGGCTACAGATTCCAAAAAGAAGTATTTTCATAAGGACAAAATGAGTCCCCGAGAGCCAGGACAGTGGGTGTTTAGTGATGCTCTGCTCAGAAATCTGCATTGAGCATCTTTACCATTCAGAATCTGATACCTATCCCCCCCACACCCCGCCCTTTTTTAAAGCTTCTGCTACTAAGTTGATTCCTGCTCTGAATCTGTCTACTTATTCTGAAAATGCAGTGTAGGCTTTTGGTGCTCAAGCTTCATGGGGAGGGGGGGAGGACAGCAAGCCCATTTGTTTAGCTTCTCTTTAGTCTGAGTAATGCTGTCAATAAGGCTATCATTCCATGGGTAACGTCTCTTCTTTGTTGGCCTTCAGTTGATACTCCATCTGGATTAGGGGACACTGCCACTGCTGTGGATTGCTTAGTGTTTATGTTGAAAACTGGAGAGCACTTGAGAAAGCATGTTATGAGCCTCCTAATAGAGAGCTGTAAGCACACCCACAGACTTTCCTAGCAGCAGACTATGTGTTTTGTTTTCATTCGAAAAATCACAGACTACTGAACTCTGACACATCCTAAATTTGACTCACAAGCAATACTTCTCGAAGGTTTCTCAATTTTCCTGGGCCTTAAGTAATGTTGGTTGGTGTTTTGGTTTTTGAAAGTCAAATCTCTTTCTTCATGATGGTTTGCAAGTGTACTCCATAACCCTTTGTCAATCACTGTGACTGTTAATCCAGCCGATATTATTTAATTACCCCATGATGATTTTCATGATAAGCGTAAAGAATCACTATATGTGAAATAGAGCATTGACCATGGTACCATGTTGCTGTTATACACAGACTTAACCTCACCTAATCTCCTGAGGATGCTAAATATCAAACATATGAGGATATGAAATTGATATATATATATATATATATATATATAGTGTGTGTGTGTGTGTGTGTGTGTGTGTGTGTGTACCTACATAGACCAGAAAGTGAAAGTATTGCTTAAGATTTGGCTGCCGCAAATAGAACTCTGTGTAACTAGACTCTAAGCAGGGGAGATTAATTTGACTTACAGAATTCTTGAGAGGACAGAAGAAATAGAAACTAGGTTGAGATTTCTGATTTGACTCCCAGAATTGCAACCCAGGTTTCTGTTGCCAAAGTAGCAGCTGCTCTTGGGATAATGTGACCATCTCATGAAATCAGAGGCTACTACTCAGCCACTGGACCAGAACTACCCTCTTTGTTGTCAATGCTAATACCCTAGAATCTGTAAGGTGTATTTTTCTGTCCACTCTGTCCAGCCCTGAATTCAAGTTTCAACAAGCACATCTGATGGATAGATCTCACATTGTGCTCAAAGTTTAGAGCAAAGTGAACTGGAAAATGGAGTACTTAATGAGTAGTACTCAATCCAGCAGTATCTAAGCTGTTAGCCTAGTTGGTTGGCTGCTACAGTTTATATGTATGTGCTTTTCTTATTAGCTTCCTTATTTATGCCTTTACTATAATTAACTCACTTCTCTTTGTACTATAACTATTGTTAGGATAAATCGCATGGGGGTCCTTGCTGGATTCCATGTCAGGCAAGGCTGAATGAGGCAGGGACAAACATGCCAGGCAGACAGAGCTTTAGTGAGAAGTTGTCCTGGAAAGGGGGAAGGAAGGAAACAGCAAAGAGGTAAAGAGACACAGAGATGGATGTGGGGTGAAGGAGAAAAAGAAGAGAAGAAGAAGACAGGAAAAGTCCTGTCTACCCCAGAGAAAGTGAGTAGGAAAGAAAGAGCATAAAGAGAGCCTGTTTCTACTTCCTGTCTCAAGTGGATGCTAAAATTTTCATGTAAAATTTCTGAGCCCAATGTTTGCTGTTCAGGAAGTTTTTAGTAAGCCTAGAATTTCATAGCTATGGGTTTTAAAAGTTTAGCTTCACCTTTTTCTTGGAAAGTTTTGAGGAAGATGTATACTTTAATAAATTTTTCTTTTCCTTAAGAATCAAATTTGCATAAAGTTTCACATTGTATTTCTTATCATACTTCCCATACCCATAGGATCTTCGTGATATTCTCTTTCTTATACTACCCATGTCCATTGTCCTTTTTGACTCTTTTGTATTGGTGACCTGTGTTCTCTTTTTATTAAAAAATAGCTGAGTGTTTTTCATTTCATTTAATAGTACAAAAGAGCCCCTTTGGCTCTGGCCATTTTCTTGTTTGTATTTTTTCCCACCAAACTGTGCCTTTTGGATTTTTCTTTCAATATATAGTTTGTATTTTCTCTCTTCATCTTTTCCTAGACTTTCTTTTAAATACATGAAACTTTGGTCTACTGATTTAATCTACAAATATACAACCATAAAAATTAAATTTTTTGCCAAGCCCCAATTTGATTTCTGAAAATGTTGTTTTTATGGGCATTTTGTTTGTAAACCCTTTCTAAGGTGTCCTTTAATTTTATTTTTGTATCATGGATTTGGGGGGATTACATTGCATTATTTCTAGTAAGTTAGATTTTTTTATGTATATAATGAATTGATTCAATTTTGCTTTCATTAAACAATATATTCTTATGGTTTATTTTCCTTTGAGTTTTATGAAGACATTATCATCTTTGGTGAATCTATCATACACATAGCATTAAAGTGAGTATTATATAATTAGACTATACTTTTACTAATGACCATAGCTTATGAATATAAAAGATCTAAGTCAGAACTATTAACTGTAGTTACACATGTATTAACTTCTTTATAGAATGGAGAACATAGACTAGGTATTCAGCTAATTTTCTTCTAGTTCACAATTTTCTCACTACTATTATTCATTTGGATATCACCTCTTAATGAAAATGAGATAAGGAACTCAGCATGCTATTATACAGTTTTTTGGTTAATATCATAGAGAAACTTTGTTTTCATATGTGAATAAGAGAAATAAGCTTCGAGCCTATCTCTGCCAGATAAGCCCTGTCAGACTCAGCTTGTGAGAGACCTGGTCTAGCACAGAAGGCTCCATGCTTAGAAGAGTTTCCACACTCACTTTGAATATCTTTTTTCAGTAATAGATCAAAGTCATCAACCTGCACCTGCGAGGCAAGTGCTCCACCACCTAGTTTTATTTCTAGACTATTCTGAAAATCTTTTTTTAATCCCTCTCATTTGTTCATTATTTATTTTTCCTTTCATTGAAAATCGATTCTTTTCTCTTAATTAAGGTTTTTTCCCTCCCCCTACTTCTTCCATTTCCTTTCCACCTCCCTCCAATGTGGGTCCACTCCCTTTCTGCCTTTAATTAGAGAACAGACTTCTAAGAGATAATACTAAAATATCACAAGATAAAACAAAAGCTATCACATGCAAGTTGGAGAAGACAAACCACCGGAAGGAAAAGAGCCCAAGAGAAGAAACAGGAATAAGAGACCCACTTGTTCACCCACTCAGGAATTCTATAAACACTCTAAACTGAAAACGACAATTCATATGCAGAGAACCTGTGCAGTCCCACCCGTGCAGTTCTGCGTTTGCTGCTTCACTCTCTGTGAGTTCATATGAACTTTGCTCATGGTGATTTAGAAGGCCTGTTATATTGGTACCCTTTATCCCTTATAACTTACACTTTTTCTGCCTTTTCTTCTCAGTGGTGGGGGGGGCTGAACTCTGAAAGGAGGGAGACAGCCCTTATAGGGTTAAGTGTTCCAAGATTAATATTTTATAAGCATGGTACCCCACATTTCAGTTTTACAGCTCACAGATACCATTCTGCTCCTCAACATTCTGCAGTAGTTATAATGTGGTCCCTAGACAAGAGATATTCAGTCCTAGGAGTTAGTGTTACAAGATGCTTCTACTGTAAGACAGAATCTGACCCATTCCAGTCTGAGAGACAACTGATGAACTACCACAAGTGCATTGCCTCGATTTAAAAGTTTGATCACCTTTGTTTCTTACCTTTTATACTCCAAAGTGAAGAATGTCCCACCTCATGTTGCTGATATCTCTCACCAACTTCTGTGAATCAAAACCTGTTAGTTTTCCAACTGCAGAAAAGACATTTCTATTTAGAATTTTCCTATGCAAGGAAAGAGCATACAGCCATCTCCTAACTCAGCAACCCCATTTGCTCTTTAGCATGCTCCCTAATGATAACCTTCTATTTCATTGCTGGTAATAATGTTAGATTTTCTATCCTTATGAGAATGCAGAATTTGCATCTGAATTGAAAACAAAAAAAAAACTTGAAACCACCCTGTGAAGATAATTCACATTCAACCTACTCTTATCTAACCTCACACCTTCAGGAGACCATATCAGTCATTAACGAAAACAAATGGTTAGGCTGTGGTGGATCATGCCTTTAATCTTAGCAGAGTTCAAGGCCAGCCTGGTCTGTAAAATGAGTCCCAGAACTGCCAAGACTGCACAAAGAAACCTACTGTCAGAAAAAAAAAAAGTACAAAGGAAAGAAAGAAGGCAAATGGAAGCAGTTTAGCAGAGGTTAGTTTATAAACACCCTTTTGATATCACAGACTTAAAAAAACAAAACAAAAACTGGTACTTGTTAAAATGGCCCATGAATCTAACAAAAGGGAAGATGGGATGGTTGGACATAGTTTGCCATTTTAAAACAGATGCTACTGCTTGACAAAGTTAGTTGAAGGAAACCTGTCAAATGCCAAAGTATAGAGTATTAAAATTTCAATGAAATGTCAGGAGAGAAGGGGAAAGTAGTGAAATTAAGAAAATCTGTCATGAAGATGGCATTGCATGTTTCTTTATGCCTGAGTTCGGGTGGCATATGGAAGTTTAAAAATATAACCTAATGATGTGTCTTTATGGTTATACATTTATGTAACCTAATTGCCATACCACTGTCACTGTCAGTTAATTTGTTAGGCTAATGAGATATGCATTCTTAGAACTTAGCTGCGTTAAGTTCTCTCCAACACTACTGACAGTTCCTGAATCATACATTTTCTATTATTGACTCTTACTTGAAACTTAGAGAGATACATGTGGCTGGGAATACGTATAACATTTTGAATCACTTTTATAATGTGTAGCTACGAGAACCAAGGGATATTTGAGACAGGACTGAAGCCTTGATGGTAAGAGAGAAGCCTAATTAGCAAGACTGAGAGGAAGGTGTGGAGAGGGGTGTGGAAGTCCTGATTGCTTCTTAGAAATATTAATTTTCAAATTTAGACATGCTCCAAACAGCTTTCCTTAGGTCAACATGTCCTACACCCACACAACATAAGTAAATAACAATGGTAAAAGTCCCATCAGCTAAGTTAATCTTTGTGTTTCACCAGTTTCTCTATGAATATATTTTTCCTATTTGAGGGTCCAACCCACACACTCTAGCATTTAGTTATAGTCACTTCTTAGTCTTAGGCACGCTGTGTTCCTTACTCTGACTCAAGTGCTTACCACTTTAGAAGACTGGTAACTGGTCTAGTACTTGATAGAGAGACCCCCCGTCAGTCTTAATTTGACTGATTATTTTTTTCCATAAGAAGACAGACAAAATCCCTCAGAATGTAGTTAAAGGCCGCAGAGTAGACCTGTGCTCCCATATCTACATTGAACTATGTAAAGCCCAGAACAAGTTCTTTGGATTATCTACTATTTTAAAGAAGACTATGAATTTGATCATATGCAAATTTATTTCATGTTTTCTTGAAAGGAAAACAACTAGATAGTTTGCTTTACATATATTGCCTGTTTTCACTGCCAAGTAATCTTATGAAGAGGGAGTTACTGTTATACTGCTGTTGAGGAAACTCCAATTTCAAGGAGAATTTAGGGAAGCTCCCAGGTTCCCTGTTCTCAATTGTGAGCAGTGTGCTTAAGTCTAAACTTCCCTGCTCCAAAGTCCATGTTAAATATTCACTGAAAAATGAAGTTAGTGCTTGTATGGTTGGCTGACTCTTCTTTCCTTGAGAGAAACCCATGGATCATGTTATTAGAAAAGTTTATTCACGAAGTCTTTGAGCTATCATAGAGGTCTATATTGGTGAAAGCATTGATAAAATTAGATTTTTTTCACTATTATTTTAAATAAACACCCCTAGCTGATTCTTTAACCCTGTCTTCTCTTTTATCTGTTTCTCCTTTTCCTAAGCTCTTCTTTTTCTTCCTTCTTTTCATTTTCTACCTCTTCCCTCTTGCCTTTTCTTCTCTAGCCAACACACAATGATATATGTGCATATTCTGTCTGCTTTTTTTGTATCTACAAATGCAATGAGAAATGCAAAGTCCATGTTTATAACCCACATATTATTAATTATTGAAATTTCTTGTGCTTCAATGCCAAAGTGCTATTTGTCGAAGTCTCAAGGATTTATTTATCACACTTTTAATAGTACAGCAGGAGACAGGCTCTGTGAGTATATTTTGGAAGTTTAATTATGAGCAGTTTTGACATGCTGAATAACCTAAGATCAGTTTTGCTGCACCTACTAATTTGGACCATCTGGATGATTGCAACCCATTAAAATGATAATTCTTGTTAGCTTAAAATCCAACTTGGATGTTTCAATTTCTGGAAAGGCCCTCATTGTTTATTGCTATAAATGCACTGAATTGAGAGAAACACATCCTCTAGTTCAGCTATCTAAATTTACAGATAAGGAATCGATACTTTCCAGATCATTGGTCTGGTTAATGACAGGTTGGGACTTGGAGCTTCTATACTATTCATTATTTTCTCCTTCAAGTCCTGTGCTTCTGAAAAAAAAGCAATACATTAATCATTACAATAAAGCTTTAAATTATTCTTATTTTCCACATATATTATATGAGTTTTGTATGTAATTTTATTTGCATGTTTTTCCAATGATTAATGATGAAGTGAGGTCATTATATTTTGGAGTATAGCAATTAATCATCAACTTGTCATAGAAGATCAAAGTGTGATGATGCCATACTCTAGCACAGAAGGTGAGGGTAATACAGTAAATTCTGTGCTATTTTATAGGCTTTGAAAGTGTTCTCCAAAAACCTAAAACATCTGCTTTATGTGGAATTTTCAACAGAATGCTAATAATTAAATTCACAATAACCAATACATCTTCCCTTATCTATCTTCTAGGGGCAAAATTAATCAAGGATACTGTATATCATAAGACAATTTTGTGCTCATAAAATGTGTTTACACAATAAATAACCTGCATCATAACCAAATTATCCCTCTCATTTTGAAAAATGTGGATCATATAAAAGTAATGAATTTATCTTTAAATTGGGATTCAAATATATTAGAACACATCAAATGCCCTATTATAGACAGTTTTGGTGTATGTTTCTTTGAATATCTTTTCTACTGAATCTTTCTAAATATTTACACAATTAGGAATGATGGGGAAGACAGTTCACTTACATTGTTTTTATAATTTATAGTAATATATTACCTGTTTATAAAGTTTTCATAGATGTCTTATGCATTTAATAAAATCACTATGAGGAGCATTGAATACATAGATGCTTTCACTTAGTTAACTTGTGACTGTTATATAATGACTTGATTATCTGTATTCTGCTTAACCAACGTGTCAAGACTGGGGTCTTCAAACTCTGTGGTTGACTTTGTTTACCGACATCATAAGACACATTCACAAGCCAGTATTTAAAGCAAGCCAGCACTTAGCATTTGAATATTACTATGTTCTCCAATTTAATTATTTCTATTTCTGATTCAGATTTTAAAGCATGAGAATTCTAAATCCCTCTTGGAATACTGTTTAAAATGTTTATCAGTCATATCATATTGCATTTGATTTTAAAGTTCAACCTTTTGTTTCAAAATGTGCAATTCGTTTTGTGAAAGAAACAGGTATACATAAAAGATAGGCTTACAGAAATATGTTATATGGGCTTCACAACATTTCTAAATGAAGAAATAATGATCAGTTATTTAACTTTAGGTGATAGATGGGTTATTTGTGGTGCAGGCACCCAGTACTCTCTGTTTTCACCAATGAGTTGAATACACATGTTCATATAAACTATGAAATCTAGATGACTGGATGTGCAAAAAATAAAATGAAATTTGACACACAGATGGTAGATAACTTTCATATTACCTTGATAACTCTGAAGGCTATATGGTCAGTAGAGCAAAGGAATCTTTGTTATATTTGTGCTCCTGTGTGAAGTTCCCCTGTTAATTTCAGAACAGTTTTCTGCTTTAGTCAATTGCTATCATCTAAATATAGATTTTATTTTTTAGAGGTTTGATTTTGACAAAATTTCTGTATCATCTCTCCTCATAAATAGAGATTTATTTCAAAGTCTCTTGAAAAACAAGATTATATCACATGGACATGGCATGGTATATTTAATAACTGTCTTTTCAAATAAAGTTTTATTTAAATTAGAAACAATCTTAATTTACATACCAATCCCAGTTCCCTCTCCCATTTCTCTGTGTTTCCCACCAACCCACGATCCCACATCTTCTCCTAAAACTGACCATTCTTTGTGTCTGGAGAACATTTGTTTGTCACATCATTAAAAGGGCTTTCATTTTGACACAGCTGCCTAAGTATATGAACTATGATGAATTCTAACATAGACCAGTTGTGTTTTTTATGTTATTTAATTATCTAGTCATATTTCATATTTTTTACTTTCTTGTATTTAATTGTATATATGTTTCATAGATACAAATTCATGCTTCTTGTATAACTCAATATTTTCTATCAAGTTAATTTCCTCCACCTTCTTTGCAGTCTAAATTTCACAGAAGAGTAGAATGTCTGAGTATCAACCTAGTTTCATGCTTTAGTTCTGAATTAGTTTATAAAGTAGAGACAACTGAATATCATTGAATTTATATTTCTGTGGTATTAAATCACTATCAGGGTTCCTTAGTCTAGGTGGTCTTATGAAAGACATTATGTCATTATTTCAGTGTTGAGAGAAACCACAGGCTGAGATGTATTTAGGAGAACAACCTAGGTAAAATGCAAGCCTTGTATGTTGCATGTGTGGAAATGATGACTAAGTCTACTGCATCCAACCACAAAATTAAGAAGGTCTTTTTGTGATCATGTTAGTGAGTGATTTGGGCATGAAGACAGAACAGCAGGAAAGAATCTACTTGAATTGGGAATGAAATCCTGAGAGCCACTTGTATTTGAATATGTATGTGCACAAACTATATTCCATATCATTCACACACAGAGACACATGCAGAGCCACACATAAATTCAGATGTACAATAGGTAACTGAAGATGGAAATACTGCTATCTGAAAAAGAAGTCTAATATATTATATTAAGTATACTTACAAGAAACAGGAATAGAAGCTGTGGGAACTTTTACTTTCCTTAAATATCTCACCTGTTTTACATACCCTTGTCCACTCCCCTTTTGGGCGTGAACAATATTTTGGGCTCACACCTACAATTCCCCATTTAGTCTAAATAAAAGATTTGAACTTGATACAAAACTCAAACACATGTAACATATATACATAGAAGGTGATAGGCATTGTTATAATCTACCTATATCCTAGACATATCTATCCCATCTAAATCCTAAACTTATCTGAAAGGGATGCCCAAGTCTGAACACCTCCTTCAAATCCCAAGCCTAAAATAATTGTAAACTAACATTAACAGGTGTAAGCTATCCTGTAATATCAACAGTAGGGAAAGGGGGCATAGCTCTAAATTTTTAAATGTTTGACTTATCTCACTTAATTCCCATTGTAAACATATGACCTGTAGTCTGTTATCTTCCTTGAGTTATTGGATAAGGACAATGATTTACTTAGGGTAGCACAGATAGTAGCATGGAAGGTAACTTGGATCCTGATAATTTGATTCCAGATTTAAGTTACAAGTCCCACCACTGACTGCTGTTTTACACCCCAACAACCACAATTCAAAAGATATTATGTGTAAACATTGAGAGTTTTCATGATAATTTTGTAATCCTGATTAATGATCTCAGGAACCTCATACATTTCCTATGCGTAATTTTGCACCCTGGTGTAATAAACAGCAGACTGAAGCACAGATATTTTAAACAAGTTGTTCAAGACCACACAAAAAGCAGATATTTGGATCATTGCTACAGTGGTAATTCTACTTTCTGCTTCCTAATGACAACAACAGAGAGAGTAAGTTAAAATATCGCCTGGCCCCTACCCTGAATGAAATGATAGACTCTAGATATCCCCTATGTGGAAGGAATTGGCAATAGGGTGGGAGGATGGGGGGGATGGTGGGGGGGGTGCGGGAGGAGGGGAGGGAGAGGGAACTGGGATTGACATGTAAAACAAGCTATTTAAAATTAAAAAAATGTTAAAAAAAAGAATGAAACAGTTCCTGCCAAAAAAAAATATCATATGGAGACTCACAGAATCAGAAAGTATCCAACTAAAATATCAACACAGTAATAGAATACAGTTAAGAATGCTTTGCACATAGATATTCTAAAATCCTAAACTGCCCTCTTACCATTTCTTTGGTTTTTATAAAAAAATATCACTGAGGGACAGAACTTATGGATGCATTTTCATATCCATGTATTTAATGTCTTATGCTTTAATTAAATACCACTATATAAGGAGCCTTTTAAACCCCATTCAATATTAGGTATATGTTAGTTAATACAGACCATGACACAGAACAAATGATCTTTTAGTCTTTAGACTCAAATTTTGCCTTTTCGTTTTGAGTATTTTGTTTGAGACAATGAATGCTAAAACCTAAGAACATTTTTGCTATCTACCATCTTATGATCTAGAACCTTCAACCTTACTTAGCAGAAACCCACCAGTAAGTAGGAAAAAAAACATTTCCAAGTATCAATACTGATTCAATTTGTTCTATGAAGAATTTTTCCTAGTGAAAATGCCTCTGAACCTTTCAGTGAAAGAAAGAATTTGATAATGCTGCTGGAGTCATGGTGCTTTTGTTGTTGATGAATTTCCCTTATTGAATGGTGTAATAGCTGAGGATTACACACAGAGATCAATACATTTAGTATCATCTTAGGGGCAGCCAGCCTGATACCCATCTCAAAAGTTTAGAAACTGAATTCCAGAAAGTCTAAATGGCCTCTCTTTTTCTGAAGTAAAACTGAAGAGAACTAAATATGGAGAGATGGTAATGGGGGAGGGAGATGGAGGGAGAGGAAACTGTAGTCAGGATATAATGTATAAGAGAAGAATTGATAGATGGATGGATAGAGAGGAAAGAAGGAAGGAAGGAAGGAAGGAGGAAGGAAGGAAGGAAAAAAGAAAGATGACCACTTTCCCCAGGTCACACAAATGCAATTTTTTAATTGATGATACGTGATACCCAAATCTCATGCTTTTTCTACTGCAAAGGTTTAAATGAAAAATAAGTACATGCATGTGGAAGACTGAGCATTGCTTTAACTTCGGCATTTTGAATATACTTCAGTCTTTCTAAATTGTTTCTTTTGCAGAAGCTTTGTTATAGGACTTGTGAAGTCAAATAAACATCTGAATACTGTAGTGCCCATCATAGTCTATGTCTTTTCGGTAACTCTTCCCATCCACCTCAACAGTCAGTAAATCCCATTTCTTTATCATCTTGTAAAATCTTGAAAACAGTTCACCTTTTGTCACAATGTACCTTGGCACAGCCTTTTCATATACACTGCACTGTCCCATCTATCATTCTATTCCAAGAAATGTTTGTATTTGCCATGAAGCTGTCAGAATTCATGCTGTCAGAATGGCATTACTTAAACTTGATTAGACTCAACCCTCAAAACCTCTTCATAGTGCAAGGAACTCAAAGCTAACATCATATGCACACTAGGTAACTGTCTACCATTGAACTATACCTAGATCCTGTACTTCACTTTCTAATTTTCCACATTGTTTTTTCACAAGAACATTGCATGTCTGGAAAAGAAATTTAAATGTGTCAGCATCATTAAAGAAACAGTATAGGAATCTAACTTCACTTGGCAGTTGCAAAGAAACTCAAGTCTCAACTCTTGTGGTCTTATTTGTTTTTTATCTGTCAACACAGTTGGGTATGAAGTTGGTACAATTGACTTATAAATAGAGATTTTAATGTGTTAAGGGAAAAAAGAGAAAAGGACTTAATAAATTCCATATATTTTGTGAGTTATTGTGTTGACCTGGTTTTCACAAAATTATGAAGTTGTTTTCTGATGCTCTGGTGTTCTAATGGTAAATTAAGTGACTGAAAAATTAAAGTTTTATGAAAGAAAATTTTATTATTGTAGAACTGTGGAATAAAATCAACTGGATTCTAACAGTAAGATATTCTAGTTGAGAAGATATGCTTATTAATCAATGATCCCCTTGGACCACGCATATTCCCTGGAGCAGTAATATGTGCTTAAAATGAAAAGCTATAAGACATAATTCAACTATAATAAAATAGACCCCAGAGAGACAAAAAAAGCTCCCAGGAAAGCATTTAAGTTTATGTGGAAAAGTCACTTGTTAAAGGAATTGTAAGATAAATTCTAAAAACTTATAAAATAGTAAAGACTAAGCTATATACGAATATGAATCTATTCATATTCGTATATAGCTTAGTATGCTCCCTCCTCTTTCTGCATCTCCTCGGTTTCCTCAATTAAGATTTCCCTTCATATTTTATCTCATTTGCTTTCTAGGCAGAATGTAAATATCTCCTTCAGGTTGTGACACAATTCACTGACAAATTTCAAGTGCCACCCATTCTAGAAGCTGCATGTAAAAGTCCAAGTGCATTCAACCCCAACGTATATTTCAACCAAAGGAGTGAAGCTAGAACTGAGCAGTTTCAGTTAAATTAGTGAGTGAGGGTGGTTGGAGGTGATTAGCAGTGAACGCTATTGTAAGACTCTGTGGTGGCATGTCTATGCTATGAGCAAACTAAGAATTCCTCATTCAGAATTCTTGAACACTTGGAATAAGAGAACCAGTGAAACAAATTTTCAGATCACATTATTTAAAATACCTTAGTAGATAGTATCTTGTAAATACTGTTTTTGTTTTGATTCTTTTAGACATTTTCCTTAGATATTTGAAATGTTTGCTGGTAGAAATGTGCTTCTCCCTTAGGAAAGTAAATTATTATGACTCGGGAGTGAAATATTGAGGAGGTTCTTTTTACAGGCATATGAGTTCCTTATCAGGAAAGGGCTACCAAAGTCTCTGTTGACCACCATTTTGTTTTGTTTTGACTTTTATTCAGAGTACTCAAATATGTCTTGTGTTGTTTGAACAACTAATTATACTAGGCTTGCTTTTTAAAGAACTCCTTTCCACTGTGTGCTGACTCCTCAAGTCCCTGTTTCTCTGGAATACAAACTCTTTCCCTAGCACTTGTGTGTGTTAGTGGACAGGGATAGAAATATGTTTTAAGGAAGACTGAAGAGTGTTTCATGTGTTTCAGTGTGATGACAACCAGTGTCATATCTATGATGATTTAAACTAGAAACCAAGAGGGTGTGTGTGGTCTTGTGAAGAGTAGTGAAAATGTGAATATCCCATCTAGTTGGATTACTTCAGAAAACCACTTCTCTGGATAGCGTCAAACTAGTCTTTCTGACCACGTCACCTCTAACTCACTTAAATATATTCTTTTAACTCAATAAAAATCCCATAAAGCTTTACAGCTTCAATTAACCTATACCTGATTCCATTTTAATGGCTTTCATTTTAGTTGCAGAATTTTGATATATGTTATCCAAATAGACCAGTGTAGGCTGAGTATTTTTATTAAAGTTGTTTGTATTTTCATTTTGTGTGTATCAGTGTTTTGTCTGCATGCATGTGCATTTGCCACATTCATGCCTCCTCCCATGAAGGCCGGTTCCCCTAAAACAGAGGTTATAGGCTATTGTGAGCCACCATGTGGGTGCTGGGAACCAGGCCACGGTCCTTTACAAGAGCAGGAATTGCACTGAAACACTGAACCATCTCTCCAACCTCTTTCTTTTTTATTCTTTTTTTAAATTTTATTTTTTTAACATTTTTTAAAATTTTAAATAGCTTGTTTTACATGTCAATCCCAGTTCCCTCTCCCTCCCCTACTCCTGCACCCCCACCACCATCCCCCCCCATCCTCCCACCCTATTGCCAATTCCTTCCGCATAGGGGATATCTAGAGTCTATCATTTCATTCAGGGTAGGGTCCAGGCACTTCCCTAAGAGTCCAGGCAGAGAGAGCAATCCTCTTTGTGTTACGGACACACGATGTCTGCTAGTATTCGAGGGATAAACACTGATCCACTGCTCAGGACCCCATAGGTAGCCCAGGCCTCCTCATTGACTCTCACATTCAGGGGGTCTGGATCATTCGCATGCTGGCCTCCCAGCTGTCGGTCTGTGGTCCAAGAGCTCTCCCCCTGTTCGAATCAGCTGTCTCTTCTGGTTTTGCCAGCCCATTCTTTGCCAATTTGCTCTTCGCTCCTCTCTGTCGCTTGGTTCCTTGGGTTCTGTTAAGTATTTAACTGTGGGTGTTTGCCTCTGCTTCCATCAGTCACTGGATGAAGGCTCCAGGATAGTTATGGACATCAAGTTCACTATCAGGAATAGGCATTCGAGGTGGTCTCTACACTATTCCAACCTCTTTCTTAAAGACACCTTTTAAAACTGTAAACAAGTAGATCTTTCAAGCCAGAGTAATTATAATCTATGTATATCAAGTACACTTTTTTTAGCCAAATGAGATTCACTTAGGGAAATAGTTGTGAAGTAATCTCAGAAATTCTTACAACTGTTTCTCATCTACCTATCCTAATAAACACACACTATGACAGCTGCTACCTCAAAACACAAATACTCAGCCAAAAGATGTGTCATCCTAGAAGCTTAAAAAATCTAGCTCTTTTGTTACCTCCTTCTGTGAGATACACTATGTTTACAGGAGTATTTGGAGATAGATATTTCAGAGATAAAGTCTGGTAGGAAACGAATGGCTTGTTTCCCCAATTAGGTCACTTTTCATCATACTTAAGACTGGATATGTCTTGCTCTCATGCATAGTTCAACATTTGTTTGAACATAGTATCAATCAGAAGCCATTAGGCATATTAATTAGACCTACTCGGACCACACTGTTATGTCATCTTGGTTCTGATTATCCAGTTTCTGAAAAGCTTAAATATTATTTGAAAATACATAAAGCTAGGGTTGAGTGCTCCTTTGTTTCTTATTGTCTGGGTGTTAATCAGTTCAGAGTCTGTGTTTTAATTGTCACCTAAAGCAATAAGCTTCTCTGAAGAGAGTTGAGTGATACACTGACCAATGGGTGTAATAATAAGTTATTAGCAGTCATGTTAATATTATGTGTATTTAGCAGAATAATAATCGATATCATGCCCCTCAATCCAGAGCCCAGGGATCTTTAAGGAACAGGAAATTAAAAAAGTATTAAGAACCAGAGATGAGATTAAAATTCAAGGACACAAAGGGTTAGTTGCACGTATAAATTTATGGTGATTGTGACAGCATGGTAATCTTAAGCCAGACAAAATAGCAACATGGATGGGAAGAGTTGCTCATACAATCTTATTACTAGCTGGAGAATTGTCTTCTGAGAGACAAGGCAGTTTTCTTTCATTGTGTGACCTCCAGTTGATAAACCAAACTAGAGGCCAGATCCTATTCCCCAAGGAATTGGGCATCATAATTGGACTGGATGGTTTTAGAAGAGATGATTAAAACTGAAGGTGGGTGGGTAGGGAGGGAGAGCGTAGAAGGTGGTTCTGAGGAAAACTGAGAGGATGAATACATTCAAAATGCATTGTATAAAATTCTCAGGGAATAAGTAAATTGTTATTAATAGCATAAAGCTAATAATACCATTATCTTAAATATTTAGAGTTACAGTTCCCAGGCTTCTCATTTTGTCCTCTAAAATAGGAAGCAATGTAAAAAGAAAATACTTATTAATAAAATGAAAAATTCTGACTTGGCTTCCAACCTAAAGATGCACAGATAAATTATTAGAAGGGATTATGTGAATTGATTTGCAACCATAATCTTAGTCTCTGTAGGAAGATAACTTTTATCTTCAAATAACCAGTTCATCAATTTAACAAAAAGCTTTTTGCATGGAGAAAAGTATGGGATGAGTTCTCTAGCCTCCCACACCATAAACAACTTAGCTGAAACAATAATTCAAAAATGTATTGAGCACTTGCACTGGAACATTTTCTAAATTATTTTCTAAAGTACAGTAGCCCCTGCTCTTAAGAACTTTGTGTAGAACACTGATTCCACTGATTCATGTACTTTCAGCAGGCATTAGCATCCCCATTTAATTTTATTTTTAAAAAGATTTCAAGCAGCTAAATAGAAGGAGAAGCTCTTATCAGATATAATGATTTCAGTTGCATTTAGTCCTGAGGATGCTTTCTTCTCAGCACTATGGGCTTAATTCTCACCCCTGCAGAATACATTATATTCCTCCCACGGTACATACTCAATACATATGGAAAGCTTATTACAGGGATACATAACTAACTCCTAACAATGAGCAAAGGATATTACATCTAGGAGACAAGTTAATGATAGGCAGTTAGTTTTTCCTTCCTTTTGTTAAAAGAATTTATTCTATAAAGTACTACCCCACACAATTCTTATAAATCATTTACCAAATTATTAAGCCAGCCAATCATGGCTTAAATATTTGTTGTTTCTTTAATTTTGTTGGTTTGTTTGTGTGCGTGGGTGGATATCTTTATTCTTTTCAAGACAAGGAAGGATTCTCTGTGTGGCTTGACTGTCCTGAACTCACACTGTAAAATAGGCTCACCTCAAACTTAGAGACCCACCTGCCTCTGTCTTCTGAGTGCTAGGATTAAAGTCATATGCTATCATGCCTAACTATGATTTTTTATAAAAATACTTCATTTCAAATAAAGAAGCAGCAAAAATAGTATTTCTCTTAATTTGAATCTCATTGCTTGGGCAACATATTCCAATAACCCATCTTGGCTTTTCTCAGATGCACACCTGCTTTCTAGTCCTCACTTCCTTCTTCAGTTCCTTCCCTCCTCATTTTTTCATGTCTATAAACAAAGGTTTTCCTGATATAAATATTAAGAACACCTTTTAAACATTTGGAAATGAATTACTGTTTATTTCATTCAAATTTATCTCAACACTTCTATGAATATACCTGTTGCTTTGCACCTGCGGTGGAACTTGCCAAGGTTATAATAGTACTTAGAATATATTGAAGAAAAAAGAACATGAAGCTGTTGATTCTGTTTTATGAGTATTGAAGGTATATATGGTACATTGTGCTTGATATTAGTCACACTGGAGATTGGAGGTATAACTCTGCCTATAGCATATATGTATATAAATTAAGTTATCCAAAAATGCTATAATAATAGCAAATGAAACCAAAACCTCAAGAATTCCTACAGTGCTTTCCCCCAAAATATTCCTGAATACATTCTTTTATTCAGGTAAACTATATATTTAGGTGTAAACTATGAACTAGATGTAGGGAAGATTATTTCTTGTCATTTTTTTGGGATTTTGTCTCTCACATATCCCTCTATTGGGCATTTTTAGGCAGATATTAGATAACACCTTACAAGTTTGATTCATATACATCCTAGGGATTTATTGATACATAACTGATTCTAGTATATTGAGTTCCTCTAAAGTCAAGTTTGTTATTAGCATTATGGAGGCCAATAGATGCTCAGTCCATCAACTTATCCTTTATACATAAAAGAAACTGCTTTTTATTCCCTTCGTTTTATTTAATTTTTAGCTGTGTATTTATAACAAATGCCTTTGTAATACTCAAAAAGTGACATTAGAATTTTAGAGTTGACTGTTTTTTTAAATATCATGGATGAGAATATGGTGCTATCCCAGTGTTTACAAAGCATTCCCGAGAGCCTGGGTTCTAGCTCCACATTATAAAATAGATAAATATCCAATCAATGCACACCCTGTAATTTTCATTTTTAAAATGTTTTCTTCAAGGCAGAGTTTCTCTTTGTAGCTTTGTAGACCAGGCTGGCCTAGAACTCACAGAGATCTGCCTGCCTCTGCCTCCAGAGTGATGGGATTAAAGGCATGAGCCACCATCACCCAGGTTTTATTTTCATTTTTATATAATGTTTCAGAATATGTGATTAATTTATGTGTATTTGATGGAGGAAATAGTTACAGAAAAGGAAATTACCAGCACACATGGCTTTAGTCAAGGGGAACTTTTTCATCCTGATTATAGCATAAATAAAACCAGCAACAGAAGATTAGCATGAATTTTTATATTTGTACATGATAGAAAATGTTAGGTCTACTTTTTCAAGTACTTTCTAATGTAAGTCAACCTAATACTGATAATAAGGAATCTTGTTTTTGTCATTAACTTCTGTTGACACCAGAGCTAGCAAGGCTATTTAGATACATTATATTATTTAAACCTCATCATGATTTTGCGTTCCCCATTGTTTTTGTTTTTGTTTGTTTTTTATTTATTTTTATTTTTCCTTTTTTTAAAAAAATTAAGTCAGAAACAAGCTTGTTTCACATGTCAATTCCAGCTCCCTCTCCCTCCCCTCCTCTTCTGCCTTCCCCACCAGGTCCCTCAGTCCCCCACCCAGTCTCCACTCCAATCCCCAGGGAGGATGAGACCCTCCATGGTGGATCTCCGGAGTCTGTCATTTCATCCAGGTCAGGGCCTAGGCCCTCCCACAAAAGTCCAGGCTGACAGAGCATCCTTTATTGTGGGCCCATGTATTGATGTAGGGGAAAAACAAAAGTTTTTGGTCAAAACTGTTCTATTTATGTGATTATGAATAATAAGACTGATGCTGAAAACCAAGTCTGTTTGATTCAAAATCTTACTCACTTATGCTTGTTAGAATATTCTTTTTTCCTGAATTTTTTTCATTTTTTTCCTTTTCATTTTTTATCATTTTTTATTTTAATTTTAAATAGCTTGTTTTACATGTCAATCCCAGTTCCCTCTCCCTCCCCTCTTCCCGCACTCCCCTTCCCCCCCTCCCTCCCACCCTATTGCCAAATCCTTCCACATAGGGGATATCTAGAGTCTGTCATTTTACTCTTGGTAGGGTCAAGGCACTCCCCTAAGAGTCCAGGCTGAGAGAGCATCTCTCTTTGTGCTATAGGCACATGAAGACAGTTTGTATACCAGGGATAGACACTGATCCACAGCTCAGGGCCCCATAGGTTGCCCAGGCCTTCTCACTGACACTCACATTTGGGGGGTCCAGATCAGTCCCATGCTGGCCTCCCCACTGTCGGTCTGGGGTCCAAGAGCACTCCCCTGTTCAGATCAGCTGTCTCTGCTGGTTTTGCCAGCCCATTCTTTGCCAATTTGCTCATCACTCCTCTCTGTCACTGGGTTCCTTGGGTTCAGTTCAGTGTTTAACTGTGGGTGTTTGCCTCTGCTTCCATCAGTCACAGGATGAAGGCTCCCGGATGGTTATAGACATCAAGTTCATTATCAGGAATGGGCATTCGAGGTGGTCCCTCCACTATTGCTTAGCTTGCCAATTGATGTTATACCTTTAGATCACTCGAGGTCACTCTGGTGCCTGATCTGTCTTCGATCCTATGATTCCCTCTTCCCCCTATTCTCCCCCCACCCCCTCAACTTCCTGTTCCCCCATGACCAACCAGTGATGGAATGATGGAAATTGTCATTTGTATGAAGGCAGAATCATAATTTCAAAAACATTCTGGAGGTCAGAGAGGGCATATCAATAAGAAAAGCAGCGAATACAGAGACCATTATCTCAACCTGGCACCTTGAAGGCACCTCTGAAGATGGCACCTTCTTCAACTGCATCTCTTGCTTCCCAAGAAAGGATATGAAATCATTGTTTTCAAGACTCTCTCTGGCTTTGCAAAAAAATGGATACCTGACCTTAATATGAAATTATATTTTAAGAAACATATCTAATCTCAAGTTTGTCCCCTGATAACATGCATGATCTTTCGGATAAGGACTCATATTGGATGTCTTCTGATTGGTGTGTTGGAGTCATTCCTCTTATGCATAGCTGCGGAACCCTTGCTGTAGTTTTGAGCTTACGTTACTATCTGAGAATTAACAAATGACAAGGCTGTCCACTGAGGCATTCAATTGGCTTCCTGAATAGTGAAGTGCTTAGAAAGCAAACACTGGGTGTCTAAACAACCTTTCCATTTTTTTACAACTCTTCCAGTTGTTTTAAGAAACAGTTTAACAAAGAAAGAATATTTTTTCCTACCAGAATTATTTATCCATTCAATTCTCCAGCAAACTTTACTTCATCCATGTTGCATGATTATTCTCAAAGGTGGAACAAAGCAATGAAAAAGAGATGGTTAACATTCAGCTAATGATATCGCGTATAAGAACACAGACAATAATAATAATAAGTCAACAAATATGTAATGTGAACGGTAATGATACACAGATGAAGATTCACAAGGTACGGTGGGGGGGGGGGAAAGGAGCAACAAAGAAAAAGATGCTAACTTACACATTTATGCATGGTCATTATAGAAGGGTATCCCAAAGAAGATACATTTGAATAAAGACCTAAATGAACTTGGCCATGTGATTAGACAGAACATTTCTAAGAAGAAAGGAAAATAACACTAATTCTCCCTGCCCCAACTCTCACCAAGGGATCCAATTTAAAGCATTTTGCTGATAACCTAGAAAAAAACAGAGTTTATGTAAAATGGTTGACTCATGGGGTTTATCTGGAAGGAAATGGCATTAGTTTGTGTTAGTTGGCTGTCTTCAAAGAAGACATAAACCAGAGTGAGCCAGTAAAATCAGTTTCATGTACAGAGGTGGAAGCCTGCATGAAAACTGGGCTGTCATAGAAATGAAGGTTTTTCCATTTTGAACCTGTTGAGTTTCAGATGCTTTTAGACATCCCAGTATGGATAAAATGTCAAGAAGGTAATTGTATACAAGAGGATGGTAAATAAGACAGAGCTAGAGATAAAATATGAAAGGATATAAAAGAGGGTGCTCAAATGGGTGGCATGGACTGGAAGGGGCATGGTTTAACAAATGTGCATTATTGTGATAAAATAAGTAAAATTTGTACATATCTAATTATCTAATGAAAAGTTTGGTCACAGAGGAAGAAAAGCAACTAGAACAAAGGAAGGTTAAGGCAGCATGGCCCTGGCCTGCAGGAAGTGTTGAGATGGGAATAAACAGGAAGGAAAGAATTGATTTCGGTCTTTCATCTGCTTTGCCTGGAGTCTTAATACATAGGATTCTCTCTCCAACCCCCCCCTCTCTCTCTCTCTCTCTCTGTGTGTGTGTGTGTGTGTGTGTGTGTGTGTGTGTGTATTGTCTTAGGCACATTTTTTATAAGTGGCCTAAGTTAGATGATAGATAGGTGATAGGTGATAGATGATTGATAGATGACAGAAGATAGATAGGCAGATGATAAATTAATAATTATAGTTAGATGATATATGGATAGGATAGAAGGATAATAGGTATACATTGGTGCAAATAAATCTCAAAATAAAAGGTTACTTTTAGGATTTAAATACATATGCTTTCAGACATCTTTTTTTTTCTTTGACCTTCATCTTCTAGATTTTTCTTAACTGTTCCTCCAAGAGAATGTCTTTTCAAGATCATGACTTAGAAATAAACATTGTAAATAAATCTGATGTTACTATGACCGAAGCTTGATCCTCGGTTGGAGACAAGAGCGGCTTCACATTCCATTAATGTCCTATCCTGACCAGCTGCCAGAATTAAGCAGAGAAAGAGGTGAGGGAATATTAGGACAATAACCCCAGAACTTTTAGATCCCAATACATTTCAACACTGATTTTTTTGGAAGACAAGAAACATTGCTTTTTGTATTCTGTGGAATCTGCAACAAAGCAGGGACTGGCTTTGCCAACACTTGTACCTTAGGATTCAGTGCTAAACAGTGGCTCTTTTAACACCCAGGGTCCCAAGGGCTTACTAGTGATCATACTTAGATGCTCTTCTAGTTTCATTTTGTAGTAAGTAACAGAGTTTATTTCTCTTCACTAACTTTAGCTTCATTGCCAGTCCATGGTCGGAAGATGCTGGAAGTGTGCTGAATGGTGAATTAATACATATAGATAGCAGAAGTTGTAATTCTCTGCCTTGTTGATACTAAATGCCCCATCTTGACAAAAACCACATTGACAGATGGAAGAAAACTAGAAGACAGGTATTTTGAATGAATGATAACCAAAAGAAATTATAGAATGTAGTTTCTGTGGGTGAAATGACAGATTACAGAGTGTGGTCTCAGGAAATGATACATCTTTGCAAGTTCCTCCATCTAGGTAAACCATCCCAAATCAAATAAATCATTTGAGATCATATTTATACTTTTTGAAATGTCCCAAGTACTCCAAACTAGATATAATTTAGGTTTTATAAACACTATGAGCAGGCTGTGCTTGGGGACTGATAGGGGAGAAAGGCCATGGATATGAAATGATGCTTGCCTTCTCATTTAGAATAAGCCATTACATTTTACCTGTGTGAAATCCTTATTAATGTTTAGTTTTCCTTTTTAAAGAAGAAAAGGAAATGAGATTTTGAAAAGGACAGCTTCCAATGCCATGAGGCACAAGCTAAGCCTTGTCTTTGTTTTTTCCTCTAAGGAATTTCTCTTAAAATGTTTAGTCATGAACAAACTTTTTATCACATTGTAATTTAGCCTTTACTGAGAAGATCAGCAAAATTGCCTGAAAATTCTGTTCACAGTCTGGTCTTTAAAAGGGGAGGAAGCTGCTGACAACAGAAACAGCTTTAATTATTACAAAGGTAAAAATCTGACCACAGAGAGAACTTTTGCTGTCATCACTAATTACCTTGACAAGTTCACAGTAACAATCTCTGCACCTGCATTTGTTTGTATGTATGCATCTTATTGTGCAAATGTCATGGGCATATGGGTACCCGCAGAGACCAGAAAAGGGTAACAGGAGCTAATAGACATGGGACCTGGGAACCAAACTCAGCTCCTCTGAAAGAGCAGCAAGTGCTGTTAACTGCTGAATCATCTCTCCAGCCCATCATTAAAGATTTTGAATCAGTACTAACATATTTCAGTTGTAGCTATACCAAATGTAGTATAATTGTAATGAAAATTATCTATATAGTTTATCGAATCCATTTCCAGGAACAACAACAACAAAAAAAAAAACGTTTACACTAAAGATATCACCTCTCATCAAACAACAGGCTCCTTGATTGATTTAATTCACTTCAATGGGTACCATTCTCTTTCTCTGACTCTGTATGTGCCCGTCTGCATATCTCAGTCTCTGAGATATCATTCATCTCTTACAAATTTATAGAAAACTCTAAGCCTCTCCTTCAAATTTTTTCTTTATAATGATGACATGGTTGTCATTCATGAGTATGAGAAATTTACAGGATATATGCACTGCTAATGCATATTCTTATCCACAGAGTCAAAAATAGAACTGCTATTTAAAGTACTATTTAAAGTACTCCTTAATTGATAACCATTCAATGGTCTCACGGCAGGAGCTGTCAGTGTTCCTGTAGGAAATCTACTTTACAGTGTAGATTTGGCATGCTGATGTGTTCACCAGCAAACAAGAGAAACTAGGAACTTACCAGAATTTCTAAATCAAGTTTTTCTAACAACGGGATATAGAGAATGGATGCCTCAGTGATAGAAGTTGACAAATGCGGACCTGCCACCACATTCTGTGACATCCATAAACATTAACATGTGTAATCAAATAAATTCCAGATCTTATGATAATGAGGCCAGCCATAACATTTTACTTTGCTTTGATGAACCATACATTATACTATCTGGCATTGTTTTAAATGTAAAACAATTATCTCACACGGGTTGAAAATCCACAATCTTGATCAGATTCATGGAGACAGAAATTAAACCAGTTTATTTTTTTTCTCAACGGCGGTGTCTTCCACCTAGAGTCTAGGAACCCTGCTGTCATGGGCTTTTGTCCATATTTAAAGATGCAGATAAGAATTGAACTGAACTCCTGGAATCCAGTGTCAGAAAGAGAACTTATGGGCAAAGGAGTTAAGACTGGGCTGGTTTAACCCACAGAAACAGTTGACATGAACAAGCGGGAGCTCTTGGTCCCCAGATTGATGGCTCTGTGGAAAGCATGGGACTGACCCAGACCCCCTGAATGTGGATGTCAGTGAGGAGACCTAGGTAATCTATGGGACCTTGGGTAGTACTTATCCCTGGCATACAAATAGACTTTGAGTGCCCATGCCACAGTATGGGAGGCTGTCTCAGCCAGGACTCTTGGGGAAGTCCTAGGCCCTGCCCTGGATGAAATGACAGACTCTGGAGATCCACCATGAAGGGCCTCACCCTCCTTGGGGATCAGAGTGGAGATTGGGTGGGGGACTGGGAGACCTGATGGGGAGGGCTGGGGAGGAGGGGAGGGAGAGGGAGCTGTGATTGACATGTGAAACAAGCTTGTTTCTAACTTAAAAAATAATAATTATAAAAAAAGAACTCCTTCCAAAGAACAAGATTCAGATATGACCAAAAAGCATTGGCTACTTTGGTGTTTTGAATGGGAAGTGTCTGCTGGTGATTGAATACTTTGTTTTCAGTTGGTGGCACTGTTGTGGAGGAGGTTAAATGGTCCAGTCTTGCAGGAGGAATCCCATCACCATGCTTTGAGGATATACAGCCTCCCACTGCTTCCAAGTTGTTCTGTCTGATTCATGTTTGCTGTAAAATGTGACCTCCCCTCTCACCTTCCTGCTCCATTTACCATGCCTGCCACTTATCACCATGTATCTGGACGGCAATGATGGGGTTTTATCCCTCTGCAACTGCAAACCAACATAAAGTCTAATTCTTACATTGTTTCATTTCTGCTGACAGAAAAGTAACTATACAGCTATTCTGGTAACATGCTTGACGCTATCATACTAGTAGGCTGATCTTACCTGGCTAGTCAGTAGTGTAGCATGGGCTGTAGCTGAGTTAGGAAGCTGAGGACAGTTCTCAGCAGCATGCGTGGCAAGGTGCAGTGCAGGTAAGGAGAGTGAGCAGGAGGGAGTGTCCACCTGAGCTCCAGGTTAAGGTCTACAACCAAAGTATGTTCCACCTAAATTAACAGCTTTCTACGCACCGTGCTTTGGAAAGTTGCCCAGCGTCTGCTGTTAGGTAACACCACAAACTCTTCTCTTGACTAAGGTGTACCGTCTCCTGTCTGGCCACTAGGCTTCTCGGTGCTAAGAAATATCATGTCCTCAAATACTGGCTCAGCTTTATAAATAAGCCAGCAATCTAACTGGACAGTAAGGTAGCATTACCACAGAAAACCTTCTCAACTTCAGGAAACGTCGTAGTGAAGTCAAGATTTTATTCTAAGAGTAACTGATCTAACTGGACAGTAAGGTAGCACTACCACAGAAAACCTTCTCAACTTCAGGAAATGTTGTAGTGAAGTCAAGATTTTATTCTAAGAGTAACTGGAAATCCTCTACTCCTGTAAGTGTTGATGATGTCATGTCTTTGGGTCATGCTCAGCCTGTATAGCTAGTTTTGTCTACTTTTTTTTTCAAGGTCATTCTTTTTTTTCATTTTTCTTTAATCTTTTATTTAAATCCCTTAAAATAATTTTTATCATTTTTTAAATTTTAAATAGCTTGTTTTACATGTCAATCCCAGTTCCCTCTCCCTCCCCTCCTCCCGCACTCCCCTTCCCCCCCACCCTCCCACCCTATTGCCAAATCCTTCCACATAGAGGATATCAGAGTCTGTCATTTTACTCTGGGTAGGGTCCAGGCACTCCCCTAAGAGTCCAGGCTGAGAGACCAGCATTCCTGCCTTCCTTTAGGCTTTTATCTTTTCCACATTTTTCCATAATACTCTCTAAAGCCTTGCTCAATCCATTTCTGTAAGATCCTACTTTCTATTACATGTTATAACTTCAAATGCAGACCCGAATTAGGTGTTTACTGTCACACCGAGTAGTTTTCAGCTGTAAAATTAAAAAACCTATTGATAGCTTGTAGGTATTTTCTGAGTTTGATTGAGAGACCTCTGGTGCTTTTATGTTTCCTGATTTTGTTTTGCTTATACTTTGTCTCAAAAATATTTTTAGTGGGACTGAAGAGATGTCTCAGGAGCTAAAAGTACTGGTTGCTCTTGCAGAGGACCCAAGATTGATTGCCAGCCCCTACATGGTAGCTCACAACATCTGTAACTAGAGCCCAGGCCTATATGGTGCCCTCTTCTAGCCTCCACGGGGACCAGGCATATAAATAGTGCACAGACACACATGCAGATAACACACCCAAACACATAAAATAAAAGTTTTTAAATGAAATAAAAATATTCTCACAGGGCGTTGGTGGCACACGCCTTTAATCCCAGCACTCGGGAGGCAGAGGCAGGCGGATCTCTGAGTTCGAGGCCGGGCTGGACTGACAGCCTCCAAAACAATAAAGAGAAACCCTGTCTCGTAAAAACAAAAAACAAAAAACAAAAAATATTCTGGAAGATAAATAAAAGAAGATAGACAAGAGGAGAGGTGGAGAGAGACAGACAGAGAGAGAGAGAGAGAGAGAGAGAGAGAGAGAGAGAGAGAGAGAGAACACGAGAGAACACAAATTTGATTATGTGAAATTACATCATGACATTAACAAAATCACAAACATGGAAGAAGCTTAGGTTTAACTGCCTGTGTCAGACACTAGATTTGGGGTGTCTGCCTGAGGGGTACTATACAGAGTAAAGTTGCCTATGTTGATTCTGGAGATCCCTTTCCAAAATAATCTTTAAAATTTTCTATAAAATGCATCCCTAAGTGTGAGTGAGATGGCTTAGTGGATAAAGGACTGTTGTGCTGGGTTTGATCTCCTGAACCTACTTGTGGAAGGAAAGAGCTTCCCATAGTTACCCTCTAATTTCACCCATACCCGGGTGAAAGCATATGTACTTAGGTGATAAGTCACACATATAAAATAAATACTTGTAAGAAATGTTTCCTTTAATAACTCCTGTCTCTAAAGGGAACATTTAATCCCATGAAATGCTGTTGTCTATTTTCTGGTGTTAATGTTTTGGAGCCACATTTAATCTTCCCTGAACTTTGAAGCATGTGGTAGCTTTTTCTGACACTTGAAATGACATTTCCTTGGGTATTTTGATAATAAACACTATAAATAATTTTGTTGCTGAGAGAAAACCTATGATAAATGTGTATTATGAAATGAGAACAAATTTTGCATTAAATGTGACAAAACAGAAATTTCAGACATAACAAGGCTGCTATATACATGAACACACAGTGGCTGTGACTTCACGCACAAGGTTTTCAAAAGATCAATCCAGACAAAATCTAGGCATATATGGGAGACAGGTTATTGGTAGTTGATAACTGTGGAGTAGCTAGAGTCAGTTTTCTTCAGACATACATCCCCTGAGAGGCTGCCTATTCTCCAATGGTCTTATATCCATGGACATACAGGCCGCACAGACTGGACTATGAGCTTTTAAAGAGACATGTAGTTGGAAAGAAAAAGTGATGGGAATATACAGCAGAAGAGTTGGATAGAAAGGAATGGAGGATGGTCTAAATTAAAACTCATTATGAGCATGTATGAAATTCACAAACACTTAAAAAAGTCATCAAAATAGCAAAATTTCTAATTTGTATACTGAACAGTAATTCATATTCAATGCATTCAGAGAGAAACACAATGTTGACTTGCAATATTTAACAAACTCGAAGTATACAAATTAGTTATTTCAGCACTTTTTTGAGTTTTCCATAAGAACATATAACTTTGATTAATCTCTTAGCATATACCAAGCCTCATGGTTAGTGTTTTATTGATTATCTTCACAAGGGAAATATGTGTTTGAAAAAACTGATTGTTTTGATGATTTGTTTTTGTCTTGATCTTATACAGAAATGTCCATTTATATGTATAAATGAAACTTTTATGAAGGCAAAATTTTATTTAAGTAACTGCAAAAGATGGGAATTTGGAATTTAATGAACTAGAGATATCCAGAGATTTCTAATCAGGGCCTTGAAAGATTAATAAATTTTAAAAAGGTTGTATTGTCATTCTTGTAGATATGTGAAGATCTCACTAGTATCAGATCTCTCCTCCAACTTATAGTGGCTCCCTTGTTTATGGTATCTTCCATCCTTTTCTCCTCTATTCTTACCCTGGCTTAACCTTCCTGCTATCCCATGTCCTCCTCTCCCCTTCTCTTTTCTCCCTCTCTTTCTCCCATCTCCTTCCCTCCCCTTCTCCCCCGCCAATCCAATTAGGAGATCTCATCCCATAACTCTTCTCTGGGTGAGCATGCATATCTCTCTTAGGGTCCTCCCTGCACCCAGACTCTCTGGAGGTGGGATTGTAGGCTGGCAATGCCCTGCTCCATGTCTAAAATCTGTATATGAGTGAGTAAATACCATGCTTGTCTTTTTGTGACTGGGTTACCTCACTCAGGATTGTTTCTTCTAGTGCCATCCATTTGCCTGCAAATTTGAAGATTCCATTTTTTTCTGCTGAGAAGTCTTCCATTGTGTAAATGTACCACATTTTCTCTATCTACTCTTCAGTTGAGAGGCATCTAGGTTCTTTCCAGGTTCTAGATATTACAAATAATGCTGCTATGAACATAGTTGAGCAGATGTCCTTATTCTATCAGGGTATATCTTTTGGATGTATGCCTACAAGTGGAATTGCTAGATCTTGTGGTAGGCTGATTTCCATTTTCCTGAGGAATCTCCATACAGATCTCCAAAGTGGCTATACAAGTTGGCATTCCTACTAGCATTAGAGGAGTGTACCTCTTTCTCCACATCCTCTCCAGCCTAAACTGTCATTAGTGTTTTGATTTTAGCTATTCTGATGGGAGTGAGATGGTATCTCAGGGTTGTTTTGATTTGCATTTCCCTAATGACTAAAGATGTTGAGCACTTTCCCAAGTGTCTCTTGGCCATTTTGGAGGACACCCACATCTGTGAACCAAATTGAACTCCTGGAACCCAGTTGCAAAGAGGAGTGATGGCCAAAGGAATCAAGACCAGGCTGGTGAAACCCAAAGAGGCAGCTGACCTAAACAAGGGGGAACACACGGACCCCAGACTGGTGACTGAGGGGGCCAGCATGGGACTGATCTAGACATCCCTCCCACTGAACCTGGGTGACAGAAAGAAGGCCTTGGCAATCTGTGAGACCTTAGAGAATAGAGCACTATTTATTCCTGGCATATAGAGGGACTCTGGGAACCCATACCACTTAGAGGGAGGCTCTCTCAGCCTGGACACATGGGGAAGAACCTGGGCCCTTCCCTGAAAATCCTTCATGGAAGCCCTTGCTCTTCCTGGGGAGAAGAGGGGGGATGGAGTGGGGCTGAGTGGTTGGGAGGATTGGGGAGTGGGGGAGGAGGGGAGGGAGAGGAAAGTGAGAGTAACATTTGTAAAAGTTAAATAAAAAATATGATGAAAAAAATAAGAAATGAACCATCAGCCCCTCCACCCCAAAAAAAGTTTTTATTGTCTCTCAAATAGTTCTTTTTCTCTTATTGTAATATGGCTTAAAGAAATATCTAATTTTCCAAAACATTAAATTTTTAAGCATCATCTTTTAAATTGTTATCAACAGGTTGTATTAAGACTGATTCATCGCTGTTACTAAGCCCAGAAATCCCTGTTAAAAACAGTGCACCATTTATGCATTCTTGAATGTACACTTTGAGTGAAGAGTTAATTAAGCATCTCCCCCATATTAAATAGGACAATGGTGACTTTTATTCCTCCTCTCAAGGTGCCAGATGACTAGTATTAGGATAGGAAAAATAAATGTTAAATTAGATCTCCACTGGATTTCTTCAGATGATGTCAAATGACTGGTTCTAAATTTGTAGTTCTTTGTGCACATTTACTTGAACGAGATTCAAGTATCCAAATGTGGAGAACAATCACTTTCCTATTTCAGAGCTAAAAGCAGGAGAGCAGAAGCCCTTGGATGGCAGAGGGATAATAGCAATTCTTCGGCCATTGCTTCATCAGCATGATTTTCTTGGAGTTCACTGCCAGTCAGTCATACTTTTCATCTGAGATGCGGTTTTAAAGAGGTTCCCTTTCTATGACTGTCATTTCCTTTCGAAATGGTTTATTGTATTCTTAGGAATCTAGGTTGCTTTTTATAACATCAGATCTCTGGGGAACTTGGCAGAAGGAAACGCTCCCTCACATAAAAGTGTCAAATTCCCTGATCCGCAGATTTCTCAGTTAAGGAGTTGAGAACTTACTATACATTCTTACTGAACACTTAAAGTAAACAACACTTAAAGGACCTGTTCATCGCAGGTGAATGGCCCGGTGAAGCCATAACATTATCCATAAAAAGTAGCCCAGATGGCATAACATAAGAAGATTCAAAACAAAAAGAAAAACATAATGCCTGTATCAGAAATCACCAGCATCCCCATTACTACAAAAGCGATTCATGGGACTCTTTCTTGAATTTCTTGAATAAGGCTCTAAAACAGTTACATATTTAGGAATATGTGTGTATATGTGCACATATGAGTATAGGAAATGACAATTAGAGAAGTAGGTGTATGGGGAGGGTTGGAGGGAGGAAATGGAAGAAGCGATGTAATAGATTTTAATGTCAATATAATTAAGCAAAAAGGGGGGAATGAAGAGAGAGAAGGAAAGAGAGAGAGAGAGAGGAAGGGAGAAAGGAAGAGAAAAAGAGAGGCAGCTCTAAAGCACAGGGAATAAAGCTCATTTTGAAGGAGAATAAACACCCAAGAGAACATGATTCTGCAAGATACTGGTTGATTAGATTTGGCAACTTTGCAGAGAAACCCTGTCTCGTAAAACCAAAAAAAAAAACTTTGCTTTTTAAAATGTACTTTCACTTTTATGATTTAGGGAATGGCGACATTAGAAAGAATGTGCATGCTTATTGTAAATGAGTGTCTCCACTTGCATTTATTTTCCTGCAACTGTCATAATGTATTTCTTCTTGGTGGCTGAAAATACTCCACTGTGTATGCATAACTTATTTTCCTCACCCATCCCTCTCTTGAGGGAGGGACACCTAAATTGGCTCCATAACTTAGGTATTGTGATTAGTTATGCAATAAACATTGATACACAAATATCTCTGAGCGATTTGGACTCAGTGCTTTGAGCAAATACACAGCTGTGATACAGGTAGGTCATATGGTAGATCTATTTTCAGGTTTTGAAGAAATTGTCATTATTTTCTATAGTGACTAGACTAGACAACCTTCCCATCAGCAGTGTATAAGGATTTGTCATATCCATATTTCAAACATGCATATTCTAGTTACTTGGAGTATCTAAGAATTAGTGGAACCAATGAGAATATGATAATTCTTTTTCTGGTTTTTTGAGGAACCACTGTGCTTCATACCCATTAAACAACAGCTCTTCAGTTTCTACTCCTCTATTTCCTCACCATGCCATTCCATCCTCTGGTTCTCAGTTTATTCTAGCAACTTCATGGAATGGAATCACTCCCTTTGCCATTCTTTGCCTTGTTCATGCCACTAAGTGCAATGTCCAATAGCTTGGTCAATGCTATTTTATGAGACAGGGTATTACCCTTTATATGGTCAAATAATGTCTCGTTGCTGAGTGTACTGTATCTTCTTCATTTATTTTCAAACAATAAATGTTTAAATAGTGTTTATGTTTTCAATATTGTGGGAAACGCTAAAATGAACGTAACAAGGAGATATCTCTTCAAGATACTGACTTCAGTTATGTACACACACACACACACACACACACACACACACAGTGAATCATATTGTATCCATGTTAATTTTTATCCCATTCAGTTAAATTGGTGAGGTGGTTCAGGAAGGAGGGTTCTTCATCAAGCCTACTTTCTTGAGCTTGATCTTTAGAATCTACTTAGTGAAAGGAGAGAAATGATTCCAGCAAACTGTCTTCTGACCTCCACATGGGCACAAACACATAAACACACACACACACACACACACACACACACATACACCCACACACTGAATAAATAAACATACATAATTTTAAAAATTAAAATGAAGCAGAAAAAGTTCTATGCAAGTTGTATTATTTGAAGAGTCCTTTTAAAGAATATAAAATATGGTTCCCATTCAAACTCAAATGAAATTTAAAGAAATTTACTGTGAGATATGTAATAGAATAATTACAATTAC
The DNA here is from genome assembly GCF_017639785.1 of Mesocricetus auratus. Classification (NCBI taxonomy): domain Eukaryota; kingdom Metazoa; phylum Chordata; class Mammalia; order Rodentia; family Cricetidae; genus Mesocricetus; species Mesocricetus auratus. The sequence goes on from NW_024429191.1 coordinate 22,531,295, forward strand.
AGTTTTTGTAGAAGAACTATATCTTTACCTCTAATTGGGTCATTTAAACCAGTAAGAAACAAAACAAAATTCTGATTATTTTTACATTCACAGATAAATGTCATAATAAATGCTGGCTAGTGATATATAATGTAAATAGTTAAGTAAAAAATAATATCATAAACAATTTTTCCTTTCTTATCTAAGGTAAAGAAGTATAAGAAAATATGAAATGAATGTATAGAATAGCCCTGAGTCTATTGGGACAGGAGACAATTTTCTGAACAAAATACCTATCTCATAGGCACTGAATCAACAATTAACAAATGGGAATTCCTAAACTGAAATTTTCTGTAAGGAAAAGGAGGGCATCAATAGGACAAAGTGGCAGCCTAAAGAATAGGAGAAGATTTTTACCAACTCTGTATCTGATAGATAACATCAAAACTATATAAAGAACTCAAGAAACTACATATAAAAACGCAAGCAAATAATCCAATTTTAAAATGGGCTACGGATCTAAGCAGAGAAATCTCAATAGAGTAATCTCAAATGACGGAGAAAAACTTAAGGAAATGTTCAGTATCCTTAACCATCAGGGAAATGCAAATCAAAACTACTTTGGGATTCCATATTGGACTGTCAAAATGACTAAGATCAGTAAGACAAGTTACAGCTTGTACTGTTGAAGGATGTGAAACAAGGGGAACATTCTTCCATTGCAGATCAAAGTGCTAAATTGTACAGGCACTATGGAAATCGATATGGCTGTATTTTAGAAAATTGATAATTAATCTACCTTAATACCCAGCAATAAAATTCTTAGGCACATTTCCATAGGATGCTGCATCCCATCACAAGAAAACTTGCTCAACTATGTTTGTTGTAGCTTTATTCAAAATATGCAGAAACCGAAAACAACCTAGATACCCCTGAGAACTGAAAGTTGGGTCCCATTACTTGGGACAATATCGACATGGCTGGCTCATTGAAGGTAGAATAATTGTGTTGTTGGCTGCATGGAGTCCTTTTCATCTCCACATTCTAATCTCTTTAGCATGGAAAGTTACTTTTGAGGCTATGGAAAGAGAAATCTGGACACCAACCCTGCCATACAACCCTCACCCTACCACCTGTCCTGTTTGTAAGTCGTGCTGGGCAAATGGTGGTGCAGAACTTGTGGGAGTGGCCAACCAATGTCTGGTTTAACTTGAGGCCTATGTCAGGAAAAGGAGCACATGCCTCATAGTGTTTGCATGGCAGGATTCAGAGACTAGATAGTCCAGAGTCCTAAGGTAGAACCAAATACAGCTAGCCAAAAACAAAACAAAGAAAAAACCCTATGAAATGAATCCTAGTGATATCCTGCTATATTAATAAATCAGTAGCCTAGCCCAATTGTCATCAGAGAGGCATCCTCCAGCAGCAGATGGGAGTGAGTGCAGAGACCCACACTCAGACACTATATAAGGAAAGAGTCTAAATTGGAAGTCTTCATTAGGTCCTCAGGCAGATCAGAGAGCCCCACAGAAGAGGGGCCAGAAAGACTGTAGGCCAGGAAGTCAGAGGGCACAGAGGACACCAGAAGAACACCAGGATAACATGGCCCACCCAAACAACAAAGCTGGGCTCACGTGGGCTCACAGAGACTAACGCAGTAAGAAGAGGGTCTGCATGGAACTGCAACAGGTTCTCTGGGAATGTTATGGCTATTAGTTTGGTGTTTTATTTTAGCTGGTTGTTTTCTCTTAAAGGCCTGCTCTTTTGTGAACAAGAAATAGGAGTGAATGTAGAGAGAAGGGGAAATTGATGGGAGCTAGATGGAGTGGAAGGAGGGGAAATTATGCTCAGCATGTTTCATATGAGAGAAGAATGTGTTTTCAATAAAAATGAACAAAATAAAATTAATGGATAGAGTAGAAGACATATTTTAAGATTTTACAAAATCCAATAATTCCTAATTAAGTTGTCATTGCACATGTTAAAATGTCACCATTTTGAAATTTAGCATAGAAAACATTTTATTCATTTAGTTTGTATTTGGTAAAACTTAATAGATACTGGATAGTGTCACAGACTGTTTGATGTAATACAAAAAAAGGAGGTAAAACACAAGCACTATAAAGTTTCCCTATTTCATTATCAAAAGACTAGATAAGTTTAACTTATAATCCATGAGTGAAAACTCTATTAACTACTATCAAATAAGCATTTAGCATAGAAATATGGATTATCATGCACAAATATAAGAACACGTAAGTGTAAAGAATGAAGTTTGAGATATTTTCCAATCAGTATACACCGATGAAAACTGCAATAGTGTAGAATGTAAAATAAATCATTATAACTGAATAAATGATATTCTAAGAAATGATTAAAGACTGATGTTTTATTCATTATAACTTAAAGAAAAACTGTGTAGTCTTTAATCACTTAATAATACTGAGTAATATATGCGGCAGAGAAAAATGAATTTCCAAAGTCAGTATATATTGGTGCTGTAAAGTCCTCAGTGTAAGAGTACTTGACTAGTGTCCCTGCCTAGCCCTGGGTTCAATCCTCAGTGCTGAAACACCAGTACTTCTATCCCTGCCCTCCAGCTTGTTAAATTTTTTAACAAAACCCTGAATATTTAAAAACTATTTCCGTTAGAATTGTCTTTGATTAAAATTACATTATGATGGGAACAGTGCAAACCTTTGGAATTATTTAAAAAGCAGCATGTCTCTATCTTTAAGAGCATAGCTTTTCCTAACATTCCCTCCAGCTTATATTTGGCACAAGTTAAGCCTGGATTCGTAAATAAAGCTGATGGCTCCCAGATAAAGAATGAAGGATTATTTTACCCCAATTGCTTCATAAGCCTCAGAAAGTAGAAGATACAAACAAATTACAAAACAAGCCAGAGCCTGGCAATGAAATCACAGTGGTGTTCGCTGCTTGTCCCCCTGTCCATGAGTAGGAGAAACTCCAACTTTGTCTTTCTTTCCCTCACTTTTAAAATGGAAAATCTCAGCCATGCACCAAAATAGAAAGCACAACATGATAAACTCATTAAGTTCCCTCCTCAGAAATTCATCCCAGTCTTGTATATCATGGGCCAGATCAGAAAAGTTTTGCAGTAATGTCAACTATATCATTAGATTCAAAACTCCTTTAGATTATGGATGTGAATGATCATTACATTTCAAATTTTGAAATCACTTCTCAAGTAATCAAATTTTATCTCATGCTCATATTAGATGAGCTTATTTTCAAAGCAGTTGCACTCTTCAAGTTCAGATCCAAATAAAGGTCATCCAATTGTAATTCTTTCAAGTAATTTTGATGTATAATTTTGTTTCCTTTCTCATTTTTCTTCTAATGATTATTTTGAAAACTATTCTCATGTGTTCTTTTAAACTTCCATGCAATGAAGGAAGGCTGATTATCTTAGTATGGTATACTTAAGGTATCTGTATCTCTTAATTTTATCTGTCTTCCTAAGTGTTTTACTGGGGGACTTTCCCTCCTTAGGCTTCTTTGCAGGAATAAATCTTAAAAGTATTCCTAGTAACTGTGTGGTTTTACTTCTGTCAGATGCACTACCTAGTGAGAAATGATTTTTTTTATCAGGGCACATATGGCACTGGGCTGTCTTGTGGCAACAGGCTAGATTTAGTACATCATCACAGCTTGATCATAAAATTATTTTTTCACTCATTAGCTGGGATATTTCTTTGAGAAATGATTCCCTCATATCAGATTATTTTATAATCTTTGGTACTTCATATGCTACCTTGTATTAATTTTCAAAATAATGAGTTGGATTCTCAGTATCCTTCAGTGTTGACCATGGAAGAGTATAAATTGAGGGGTATATTTAAAGATTGTTTCTATGCAGTGCATATTCTATGTTTACTGCTGTAGAAACCATTCTTTAATTTTTTGCCAATGGCCTGAGTCTTTTTGACAAATCTAGTAGTCTTTGCTTTCTTTTCATTTTACAATATTAGGTTTAGTTCACACTTCCCCAGATGGGAATCTGCCATTTTTCTAAATAGTCATGTTTGCTTTTATTGAGAACAATAGCTAACAATCACAGACAATAAGGCAGATCAGATCACTTCTGAGGCTTTTCAGTAGATTGCTGGAGGAGATGTCTTGTTTTTCTGTTCATTTTTTTAAAGATGAAAAATTGCATGAGTTCTTACAAACTGACTCTGAATCTTTTATCAGTGACTCTTTTCACAATAAAACCCCTGTTAATAGCTTTGGCATTGCTTAAACCCAAATGAGGATAAGGAAAGCTTATGCAAGAGTTGCTTTATTAAGAGATCATTTAAAGCATCGCACACTGTTTCCCATACTGTTTTAATGTGCAGTATGTTAAAAGTTCAAAATCTTGTTGTTAACATCATCATCATCATCATCATTATCATCATCAATCATATTCTAGTAAGATTTGTCTATGCCCTTGTCAACATTACAAACTGAGGGAAAGAGATCATTCTTTTGGGGTTGTGGCCCTATGTATACATGGATGAACTGAATAGACATTCAAGTCTGCTTTCAGGAAACAATTCAATTCAAACATATCACAGGTTGCTAAAAACAAAGACACAAATTTGATATGTGTAGAAATTTATCAATGTTAAGCAAAAGTCAGAAAGATATGACACATGGTAATGAAGGTTTATAAAACAACATAGATAAAACATCAAATATTTCCTGAGTGTGTGTGTGTGTATACTATATGTAGCATAACAACACATCTGTAACTATTGGATTAAGTATTTTTAGATTTATTTAGATGAGTTAGGATGCAGTTTAAATTTTATTTTTCTCTTCCAGGGTTAAAAAAAGAGACATTCACATAATCGTGTCCTAGATTTTCATCATTAAAACATCAAAATAAAAAGTTGCCACCTACAGATTTCCCAAGAGACCAAGCTGTTTCCATGCAATTCTATATTCTGGTCTAAATGTTTTGCATCAGAGAAAAGGCCCAGTTAAAGTAGGTGAAACAAAGCATGGTGACTGATCTATTCTGTTTCTGGTCACAGTTTTCAGCTTTGTCATTGGTTTTGCTGGGCAATCGTGTTATCATGCTTGATCCATTTATTCTTTCTTTACTTTAAACTTTTTCCTTTCTCCTTACCTTCTCGACACTTCCTTCAGTGTTCTCCTAGCTAATGACCTTTTTGCTTTCCACCTTACTAAGAAATCCGAATCATTATGAGAGGACTTAGAATCCTCCCACCCTGCACCTACCCAGCCACCAGTATTCTCACCCACATGCCACTTCTCCCTGCTGTTGTCATTATTCCTGTATTCCTTTCTCCTGCCCACTCAGGGGAATGGCTCCAGCCATTCACCATCTTTTCTATACTAGTTCTTATTGCTCCACTAACAGAAGATCCTATTTCTTCTTAATTAAAAACAAACATCTTCCTTTACTTAACAAACATATCTAGCTGTAAGGCTAGCTTTCCCTTTTGTAGCAAACTTTCTTTAGATGTCTAGTCTGTATTTTATTCTCAGTTTCCTCCAGTATGCCTTGCCCCTTGACTCAAGCTGAGATTTCCATGGCTGTTAATGACCTCAAAGAGACACTCCAGTTCTCTTTAGTTAGCTGTTTGAGGTAAATCTTTTTAAAAAATTGGTGGCATGCTCACTAATTTTTTCTCCTAACATATATATTTTTCTTATTCTTCTTGGTCTACTAGTTTTTACCTTACATCCTTACACATCACAACTGAGGATTTGAGTCCATAAACTGACCACTCAACTTAAGTTTTAATTAAAATTTGCCCCAAATCGAATCAATTTCTTTGTACTATCTCACATAGTTTGGCAATATTCAATATCATTAGTGTGTAGAATATATTCAAATGATTACCTGTAGTTTGAGCACTTTTGCCTGTACCAAATTTACATATGCAGATCTGTGTGTCCAAAACTGGCCTTGTATTGCACTCACATAAGTCTATAACTCATTAAGCCTAACCCATCTTAATGCGTATTCATCATTGCATTTGTATAGGACAAAACACTTTGGTGTCATAATGGCCGCATTCTATTTCATGTGCCAGCATTTGCTTGATTCATCTATATTTTTCAGTTCTCAAATTTTCTATCTCCTTGATGAGACTTGTTTCCAAGTTATGTATCTTTCATGACTACGGTTGTTTTTTGCACTTCATTTTCAGGTAGTTTATTATTCATCTGAAGAAATACTAGTTATGTTTTAAAACTCAGATTTTGTGTCCTGCATCCTTTATGAATTTATGACTTTTAAGTGCTTTCTCGGTGTGTGTGCATGTGTATATATGTGTGTGTTTGGGTGTGTGTGTGTGTGTGTGCAAGCACAGGTGCATATGCATGTGTCTACAAACAAATACACTTAAATTCTTTCCAATTTGATGTATTTATTTCTTTCTCTTGTCCAATCGATCTGAAAATGGTTTTTCAAATATTGTGCAGAATGGAAACAGCTGGTGTGAGCATCAGTCCCTTGGGATCCAAGAGAAAAGTTTTTGATTTTTCATCATTGCCTATCAGGTTTACTGTGGTTTTATTGTAAATGTATTGTGTTAAAGTACATTATTTTATACCCAGTTTGAATATTAGTGTTTATTTCATGAATGTATTGTGAATTTATTTCTGACTGACATATTTCTCTTAAGCCTAAATGCTTTAAAGGGCATCTGTAGACCAGGCTGGCCTCGAACTCACAGAGATCCATTTGCCTCTGCCTCTCAAGTGCTGGGATTAAAGATGTGCACCACCACTGCCTGGCCAGCAGATATTTCTTATTCCCAATGTGTGACTCTGAGGATTAAAGAAGGTCTTTGGTGACTTGAGTTGACAGTCTCTCATTAGGTTGTGATGAAGTGGCTGTCTGTCCCTGTGGTCTCCTCTGAAGATTCAACAAGATAAAAGTCTGATTTCAGATTCACAGGATTGTATACAGCAAACCTCAATGTCTTGAATATGTTGAACTGGGACCCACAGTCCTCTGATTGTTGGTCAGCGACTCCCTTTCTACCTCACGTTTGAGTCTATCATCATGGAAAAGCAAAGAATCTAACTGGTGAAAAAGGGTGAAATCATCCTAAGACAAAGTTCAAACTTTCTGTAACCCACACTCATACACACAGCTCCCATGAGGTGGAGAATCAGATATTAATGGATGTAGCATTAGTTGCACACAAATACATTCATTTCCACTCTCAGATATACATGCCCCTCTCCATCAAAGGAAACAACAAATGATGATGTGAGGCTTTATCCCCCGTCTTACTGTATATTGATGTGCCATATTTGATTGATGTCCCTGGGAGACCTGTTCTTTTCTGGGGAAGAAAAAGGGAGAGTGGATCTGGTAGAGAAGGGAGGTGGGGGTAAATGGATGAGTGGAGGGAGGGGAAATTGTAGTCAGGAAGTATTGCATAAAAGAAGAATAATTTTAAATACATAGTATTTATTAGTTAGCTAAGAACTAAAAATAATCTCTAAATTTATAGCTTTTCAAAGGATAATTATTTTTATTTTTTGTCATAAGACAAAATTATTAATTATGAGTTATTTTAATGATTTAAAATAAAATGAACTGGGACTGGAAAGATAGTTCAGTGGTTAAGCGCACTTGTTACTCTTGTAGTGAACCCTGGTTTGAGCTCCTAGCACCCACACTGTGGTTCACAATCAACCACAGCTTCAGTTCCAGGAGATATAACACCATCTTCTGAACTCTGAGGTGCACGTAAATACATGCAAGCAAACCCTCGTACACATTAAATAAACTAAATATGTCTTCTAAAAATAGAATTCTTTTTACCTAAATCACAGAATTTCGTGTTGCTAATTCCAAGAGACATTGATTCCCAACATGTGGTCTGAAATGCCCAGATTTCCATGAGAACAAACCTAGAGAACTTTCTAGAATACCCTCAGATACATAGTTCCATACACAAGAGTACCAAGAATTTATTTCCCTTATTACCCTTTCTCTCACACCATGAGAACACATTTCCTAAAGGTTTGATGGCAGTGGCAACGCAGAAGTATACTTGGGGATTCATCTAATTCAGCACTGGAGAGGTGCTCAGCTGACGCCCTATTATATGCAGTTTTTGTTTTGAGAAATGTACTTTGTCTTCATAGAAATGTCCTTTATATTATCAAGTGATATGTCCACCACAGTAGGTTTCAAATGGTTAATGACTAATAACAACAAATGTTTTTTTATTATCATTTTTTATTTTAATTTTAAATAGCTTGTTTTACATGTCAATCCCAGTTCCCTCTCCCTCCCCTCCTCCTGCACTCCCCTTCCCCCCCTCCCTCCCACCCTATTGCCAAATCCTTCCACATAGGGGATATCTAGAGTCTGTCATTTTACTCTTGGTAGGGTCAAGGCACTCCCCTAAGAGTCCAGGCTGAGAGAGCATCTCTCTTTGTGCTATAGGCACATGAAGACAGTTTGTATACCAGGGATAGACACTGATCCACAGCTCAGGGCCCCATAGGTTGCCCAGGCCTTCTCACTGACACTCACATTTGGGGGGGTCCAGACCAGTCCCATGCTGGCCTCCCCACTGTCGGTCTGGGGTCCAAGAGCACTCCCCTGTTCAGATCAGCTGTCTCTGCTGGTTTTGCCAGCCCATTCTTTGCCAATTTGCTCATCACTCCATGTATTTTAATTTAGAACATGATAAATATCAATAGCTTTAACCAACAAAGATATATTTTTAGAGTCTTCAGTGCTTTTACAGAATATTAGGAGTTCAGAAACCAAAACTTGAAGATTTCTGTTTAAGGACAATAATGTGTTTCTCAGGTGTAAACAATGAGCTCTGAAGGGCATATATTCTGCTTTCACAGTTCTATGGTTTCTGTATCGCAAAATTGGGACAATAATCTAGGTAGGTGTTCTGGTTGGTGTTATGATGGTGTTCTGATTGGTTCAGACTCTAAGATTCATAAAAGCAGTTGGAGATTCCCTGAAACAATGCTTAGATCTGACTGTGAATGCTATCCTGGAATGGAAAGTATAATAAAGTATAATTTCATACATCTCCAAGAAGGGAAGCGAGATTGTTTTCAGTTTTAAGTAAGATTAATTGCTCTTTCTTAATCTCTACTACTTAAAACCTAGCCTAAAACTCAGTGGATTAAAACAAAAGCAATAAGTTATTGCTTAAAAGACTATAAACTAGCTAGGAAGGTTTGAGTTAAGCCAACCTTGACTCATTTTAACTGTGCCCATGCATGCTATTGTCCTGAGAACTTGCTTTCTGACTCAGGAAAGTGTGCCTCATGTCCCACATTATCCAACAAGCTGTATAAGACCTGTTTCTATGGTGACAGCAGGAAACTCAAAATTTTGTAGTTAATCATAACTACAAACTTTCCTGAGGCACAAACTGGGCCTGTGTCAGCAATAGTGTTCACTGAAACATAAGACAGCTCAGATTTGTGGTTTACAGAAATAGTCTGTCTCTTAATGACAGGAGTTAAGAATTCACGTTGCAAAAAGGAGTGGATACAATGAGAATAGTTTAGTATGAATGTTCTCAGAAGACCCAGTATTCTAGGAAATATAAGCCAAACTGTGCTCTAAAATGTAAAGTTGGATCTCAATAGAGTGTCTCCATAATGTTACATAATAATTCAGATTTATTACTTTGTATTATAATGTGGGATGGTAATTATATTGACCAAGGGATTCTTTACTAATACTAAAGAGTTTTGAGTTTGATTCCCATTTCTGACACTAGGGCAAATAACTTAACCTCTTTAAACTGTAGGTTCTTTATCTATAAAATAAGGAAAAAGCTTCTGTGTCAGAGAGTTTATTAAAGATGGGGTAAGGCAATTCTTAGGAAGCACTGGGCTTCATGGAGGAAATGTTTTAATCACATAAGCTAGTAATTCTTTCATAAAGCCCCTTTTCTAGCTCATTTCAGTTAATTCTTCCCAAGTCCCTCAGACAAAACAGCAATGCCATATACAACTGCACACATCTGTCAATGTGAGTGGCATGTAGGCCATCAGTTCCAAGTCCTCTCTCCCACTGTGTACATAAACCCTCTTATGGAGCATAAATCCAGTCTGTCTCAACAAATGTGTACTACATATCTGATATATGTCATCTTCCATTAGGCTTTGTGAATGCAGGAAGTTAAAGTAAGATGTCACAGTTGAGGAAAGGAGATACAGTCTGTGCTAGATAACTCATATTAAATATATTGAATACACTTAAAATGATATGCAACTACAAATAGGGATTCATATAGTACTTGTACAGATACCATTATTAGTCAAGCTCTGTCCTAATGTAGCACAGATGAACTGATTGCCTAGATGAATCATCCTTCAGTATGAGTTTCCTGCCTGCCTCCATTTGTACAAGTGAATCTCAGCTCAACATGTACCCCAGTAAGGATATGAAAAAGAGTGGGCTAAAATGGAAAGATCCATATCAGTCTCCAAATCAGTCAGCTGAACCTTAACTTCCTTTGTCACCTCTTATTAGGAAGCAGATGGGTTGGTGTCACAGTTGATGGCATTTTATTGCACAGCTGTGCGAATCTCCCTGGCCATTCAATTGGCCTTGTTATTTAACCATCTTCCATTATCACTCTTGAGTTAGCATGCTCTTCTGTGTGACTATTTCCACCTTTCACAAGGAAACATTATTGTATTTGAGCTGCAGGTATTGGATCCCTCTAGAGACTTGTGTGGCAGATTGGTTTCCAAATCTATCAACCCAGAGGAAATCATTATTAGAGTTCTGAAGCCCTTCAAAGGATACTTTGGCTTACTCTAGGAATAACAACACCTATTTTTAAAAAAACCCAGAGCATCTGGAAGTTTTACTAAGCACATCATCTACAACTTGATAAACTACATCTTTGGACTAGTACTAGCAGCACTGGCATTCTTTTAATGACTTTGAACTTGAGGAATGGGATTTACACATCTCAAGCCACTCATGATGCTCAGACTTGTAATTTTATGACTCTGCCACTCAGCAAATGACTTCTGGTTTTCACTGTGCTCACAGAGGAGATTTGATGAGTCACAGGTTGAGGGATTAGGACCGCAAAGACAATTGACTTCAACCGAGTAAGGCAAGTGCAGGCTTGAGTTAAGACCTGCACAAAAGAGAAAGGAAACTACAGAGCCAGATATGCCTCTTAATAATCTTGTCACTAAAACCAGCACATCTATAAATCCTGTAATAGAGACTTGGCTGTGGGAAGTATAGTGGCAGACACTCAACTAGAGTGCTCTAAAAGGAAGCTGCTGGAATGAGAAGAGACAAGGAGCTCAAGTAAAGGAAAATGAATGAACATTCTCGGAAGAGAGGGACATTGCAACAGGCCCTTCAAGAGTGCTGACTCTAGAACACTAGATGTGAAGAGGAAAATATTTCAAATAGCTAAGGTCTCTTGAAACAGGACCTGAAGGTCAAAGGGTTCCTCATAATTCACAAAGAGTACAGGTCAATGATGAGAAATTTGCCAGAGACAAAAATGCTAATATAAAATGAGGCAGGAGGCAGAATCCATAGAATATCAGTTTTCAATAATTGCCCTACAGGTTTTCATTCAATTTTGGTCTACCTGGAAAGATAGCCCAAATATTTTCTTTATTTTTGCCTTTCATATTGTTTTGTCAAAGCACCATCAACTTAGCTTGACAGTGGTGGTACACGCCTTTAATCCCAGCACTCAGGTGGCAGAGCAGACAGATCTCTGTGGACTCAAGGTCAGCCTGATCTACAGAAAAATTTCCAAGTCAGCCAGGGCTATGTAGACAAACCCTGTCTTGAAAAACAACAAAAGCACCATCAACTTGTCTTTATTCAATATTTTTCTTTACTATCCTTTTAAATTTTATTTTCTTATCTTTTGTTCATTTTATCTTTGAAATGCAAGGTTATTACATAGCCCAGGCTAGCCTGCAACACAAAATCCTCCAGTGTTGACCTCTAAAATGCTGAGATTACAGAACTGTGTTACTGTGCCTGGCTCAGCCAGTTTTAAACAAAGCAAATGTAATGATTTGTGTGTCATAAATTAGAGGAAGGGGAAATACTTGAAAGGTTGCTGATTGGTTTGCTGTTGAATATAGAAAAAGATGTTTTCCACTAGTGAGAATTGGGGTGTTATTGAACTTTATGAGGCTAAACCTAAGAATAAAATTGACCTGAATACAAACTTGTACTAGAATTTTGGGACCCAACACCTCTGCAGTATTACTTGTTGATAAGCGTAGATAGTTAAAGGAAACAAGATCCCCAGACAGTATATAATAAAAGTTTTCTAGTATCTCTCATAAAACAGGAAAAGTCATTTTAATTTTGGATCCCATAAAACTGTTTGTTTTCAAGAGATCTTCTTCCTTAGTCTGTCATGCTAGATCCAAGTCATTCCTTACCTGACTCTACAGCAGAGGAGAGAAATTTCACTCTGCAAAATCCTTTAATCGCTTGTTATATTATGGATGATATTTGGACAAACAGCATCAGCTTCCCAAGGGCTCTGATAGAACTGCAGAATCTCGGGTTTCATATCTAAATCAAGTCTGAATTTTAACAAGATTTCTGGGAGATTTCTAGATGCACGAAGTTTGAAAAGCACTGTCCTATTTTTTAAGCCAAAACTTTTCTGAATCTTCTGTATTATTTTGAGCCTGAGAGCTCATGCATTTGGACAAATATTCTCCTCTCTCACAGGAAGAATCCTAATATCTAGAACTAATCCCAGCCTACTGTCATGTCATGACCATTAAAAAAACTTAAGGCTATATCTTGCTGTTTGTATTCTGCACACACCACTGTTATTTTGGATGGCTAAGGCTACTTTTGTTTATTAATTTTTAATATTTTTGATCTGTGCCACTTCATTAATGACTTCATCTCTCCAAACACACACAAACTTTCAAAAAATGCATGCTAGTTAAATTTTCATAAATTATCTCAAAACTACTCTGTAACCATATGGAAAAAATACTGGTTTGCCAGAGGAAGTGGATTTTAAAGTCTACCATTCGACATTTTATTTGAATGTGATAGATTTTATGGTATCATAATTCATAAGAATTGAATTTATTGAGTGGTAATCTGTCTTTCCTCTCTCTGTGTGTGTGTGTGTGTGTCTCTGTGTGTGTCTCTCTGTCCCTGTCTTCTGTCTCTGTCTCTCTCTCTCCCCTCTCTCTCTCACATACACACACACACACACACACACACACACACACACACACACACACACACACACACACACACACAATCTTTGATGCAGGAATGAATGCTGGGCCATGACCTTATAGCATGCACTACACAATCAAGCCTGACTTCCTGTGGTCCAATTATTTGAACTGCTTGAGGTCTAGAAATTGTTTTACAACAGAACATGTATATCTAGCAGTTCATCTAAAGTGTAGAGTGAAAAACATGATACCCAGAGTCAGAGACATCACTCAGCATCTCAGCAATATTTATCGGTAACTTTAAAAAGCCACCACTGTGTCTTAAAAATCCTCATGGCTGTGGCATTGATGCTACACAGTTTTATACCTTTACACGACTTTCAGACCTGTGTGTATAATGGAGTCCATTCTAATTGTAGGCTATACTTATGGTCATTTGATTTAGATGTCAGGATGGTGCTTGCTTTCTTGCAACTGTTTCCCCATACTATTTCCCGGAAATGTCTGTCTGCTTTGCTCCACAAAAGGCAGTTCCATCTCTTTTATTGAAAATATTTGTTGAAAATCTGTCTCGGAAACCTATTTGGATAGAAGGATGTTTAATGTACTAACGGTTTACTCTAAGTGTTCATAAGTCTCATAAGCTTCTCTGGCGGCTTGGTGGGCATTACTAAGAGGACCATGTATGGTTTTCCTTCAATGTGTGAACTATTCCCCTCCGCCATTTAATGGAATGATGGCATTTGGATGGGTGTTTTTAAATACTTCTTTTTTTCTAGTGAGACTAGTCTAAGCTATGATAGGGATAAATAAAATTAAATGGATTATGTATTTCATGGCTTCCTTTCCTTTACTGTGTCAAATGTTTTGTGACTATAACCAGTGGCCCAAATGTGCTGTTATTCTTGAATGCATTGATTATGGGACTCTTTTCCACATACAGTTCATTATAAGAGTAATGTTTCTTAGAACAGAAATAAAGATTTGCTAACAGTTCCTCAGAGACTCATAGTGACTTCATAAAAATGAATACTGTGAGGGAGTTACATGCTAAAATTTTAGAAATGAAGGGTTTGAATTGAAAAGTTTTCAAAGTGCTACTTGATATACCTGAAAGGCAGGGAATTTGAGTTCAGAATATGATTCTCCAGCAAATGAATTTATATCTAATTCATATCTACTGTGATCTTCCCAATAGCATTGACTATGATTCTCATACATTGCCAACTGGTTGGCACAGGATATTCTTAGTAGATTAAAGCAACTGCTAAGCACCGATTATGATGATAGACAGTGAAATATAAATGTAGATAACAACTGAAAAACATTTACCAATCCTATTGAGAAACGAAGCTTAGATAAATTAAGGGAAGACCGAACCACTTTAATGTTCCTCTATCAAAAATGAATTGTGGTATCAGCAATTAATCCCTTATCAGTGTCTCCATGGTTTAAAGTCTTTTTTTTTGTTTGTTTGTTTTTTCGAGACAGGGTTTCTCTGTACTGTTTTGGAGCCTGACCTGGAACTCGCTCGGTAAACCAGGCTGTTCTCAAACGCACAGAGATCTGCCTGCCTCTGCCTCCCAAGTGCTGGGATTAAAGGTGTGCGCCACCAACGTCCGGCGGTTTAATATCTTGGTATAGGTACATATTATTTGCAAAGTAAAATCATATAATTGGATATCGACTTAAGAAAAAAATCCTTCTTAAAATACCATGTTGTATAATAAAATAATATCACACTTTCAAGGATACATTCAATTATTATGCATCTGTGTTTAAAAGTGGCAATCCTACTCCTTAGACCACTGGCAATAAATACATTTATTTACTGATGTTTGGAAACAAAATTGTCTCCAACTAATGCTTTCTATACATATACAGGAACTGTGATTCCTGATAAGAAGTGATGTCATGATGTGAGTTCATGTAATTTTTATTCTTCCAGGTGAACTGGAATCAGTTTTTGCTTTGTACATTCATAGCCCATCTTAATTTAGTATGTAGGCTATGGTTTTGATGATAGAACAAAAAATAATGTAATGGCTCAGGTTTAGGAATTCTACAATTAAAATATAAAAGGTAAATTTGATTTGTGAGACATTAATGGAGTACTTCAGTACATGGCTACCTTCTGATGTATTCTAAAGGAAATCTAATTATTTTCATTATGAATGCTATGAAAGTCAGGTCATGCACATTTGCATGTACTTTCACTTAGTTTTTAATCACTCTCTGAGAATGTTAAACATTCCTCTAGGGAAAATTCAAAGTAAAGAGAAAACTAGGTATGTTTTAAGCCAATCCTATACAGTGTATTGAACTGTGTTTTTAACTTGCCTGCTCTATCTCAGTTAGACATTACTGTTCTTTCAGCTTGAGAAAGAGAGGGTGTTTGAGAATGCATTTGTTTTGAATACTTTAGCCTGAGCTAGCCAAAATAATACTATTTGGCTTTTGAAGACAAGCAGTAGCCAACAAATATGAATATGTGCTGCATCATTATGTTATATACCAAACTCTTGGGCATCAAAGTGATCTTAAATTCTTCACTCTCAGTTTCCAAGTCTTTAGGACAGTTGTACAAATGTGGTCAAATCACTAGTTTCTAATCATACAGTCACTTGTGTCTGCTCAAGAACGCACAACAAGATGACATTCAGATAAATGCTATTTGTTTTTAATCACCAGTATTTGAAACTTATCAAAAAATTAACGACATCCCTCCTGTACAGTTATATGAATCTATATGAATTATGGGAGGAGGATCTCACTCCCTTCCCTCCAGTGGCCAAGCTCACACCCAGAAATATATAGATAACACAGATAGAGTTGATGAGTTATCAAATTTAAAATAAAACAACAGAATAGAAAGTTCCAGGAGTGGTTATGGGAGGAGCTAAGGGGAGGAATTAAGTTAAATGTGATCAAAATATGTTGTGTGAAATTTGAAGGGAATTTAAAAGTTTAAATAATAAAATACTAGAAAATTATGTATTTTTCCTTGTAATTCATGTTTATAAATTAGCTATTATTTCTATCATTATCCTAATTTGTATAGGAGATAATGAAGAATAAATCAAGGTAAAGTAATTTTGTAAGACAGAGGGGAAAATATACGATGAACAACCTCTGGGTAGCCCTCAAAGGTTCTTATGAAATTTTTAAACTCCCTTTGGAAAGTATTTATTAAGTATGTAGATAGCTGTTTAGCCAGGACACGTGTGTGTGTGTGTGTGTCTCCATAATGAATAAATCATAGTTACAAATAACTGTCCAGTCAAATTAACATATGCATTAAATCATCATCTTATGAGTGCCTTTTTCCCAGTAAGTATTGCTTACCACAGCCTTCCAAACATGGAGACATTGGTCTTAATAATGTTTCCACTAGGTGAACAAATAACCAGTATATCCTATGCCATCCTGCTGAAATGCCTTCTATTTTATAATTCCTGTTTCTATGGATGTGTAATATTTACACTGATGAATGAGAAGATGATCAGCACTGAGGAAGGGAGGGAGGAGAAGAAGCTAGAAGGGCAGAAATGATCTTGATTAGCTCACCTTCCTCCTTTATATGGGAACTTGGCTTTGAAGTTGTTTACCCTTTGTTTTGATTACAAAACGGGCACTTTACCTCTTTTTGAAATATTGCTTGTTTTATGTGCCCTAGCAGGGGTTACAGTGGGAGACTGTAATCTTTGGGCAAAATAGCAACTGCTGCTTACTCAGTCACATACCAGAAATGTGACTTTAAGCACATCATATAATCTTTGATAGTCTTAGTTTTTTTTATCATCATGTTAGGATAAAGATAATTCATTCACAATATGGGCAGTCACAACTTAAAACATTGTTATTAAATACTCCTTCCCTAAAAATAATTGTAAATATTGATATAAGAAATTATTTTTGCTCTGAATTCCTAGGGAAATAAAAAGCCACATTTAATACATTTTTATGTTGTAGTTGTTATTATCATCATCTATGTGTGCTAGACAAGTGGTTCTCTAAGTTTTCACATTCCACCCAAAATACAGTTATCCAAGATGCTTACTTCAGAGCAAAAACAAGTCCCTCTGTCAAGCATATTGAGATTTTCATGCTCATGAGATGATAAGCCCAGATTCATTGTCTTTGAGAATTTGGCTCTCAGTGAAAGAGATGGTGTCTAGAATCTACCTAACAGCCCTTGACTAGATCCATAAGTGGTAATTACTATTTCTTAAACTCTTCCCCTGAGAACTGATTTATCTTCTTGTTTCACAAATGTTCCCTTTCATGCTTATGTATGACAAGTTCACCTTTAGGATACATTTCTAAGTATCCAGTTTGATTGCTTCTAGGAACTATTGCCCTTTCTCTTATTGTAAATTGTTTTATCAAAGACTGAACTATCTCATAACTGACATAGCTGTATAAAAACCAGACAATAAATTAGATTGCATTTGAGATACCAGTCTGGACCATGAAGTCCTATCATTAGGAATAGTGCCATAGTTTAAAAATATCCTTGTCTTTTGAGAGAGACACCCCCACTTGTTAGGATTTGGATGAGAACTTTAATATGGTATGGATTCTCTGCTGAGAATATGTGCCATTAATTTACCACTAGAATGTACATAAAATCTTGAAATTTACTTTCAATCTAAGTTTTATGTGAACACAGACACTCCATTTAAAAAGATCTCTGTAACTTGAACTAATAAAATGCAAGAAATTAAAACTCCACAATTAGGTTGAAATATAGTTTACAGTGTTTTAAAGTAAACAAACATTTTTAAAACTTCATCTAATCCTACACTGTGGACCCAACCACACTGATGCTTACTAAGTCCTGTATTTTAAAGCCTGTCTTTGTACATTGAATAGAAATGGATATGGAATTATGAATGGATGGAACTTCAGATGTCCTTAAAATTACCATCATCTGAACTGAATTGTAATCTATTCAAAAAATTGAAAATACACTATTGCTATCACAATAATTTTTTCTGGCATAGGGAGATGGCTCCGTGGTTAAAACTTACTGTGCAAGCCTGGAAATGTCAGTTCCAATTCTCAGAACCCATGTAAAGGTAGAGGTAGTAGTGATGTCTATACTATCAGCACTACAATGGAAGTGAGAAATCAGACACAGAAGAATCCCAGGATGGCCATTGGACAGCTAGTCTGCCATATGCCAGAGCAAACAAGAGAGCCCATCTCAAACAAAATGGAAGGCAAGGACTGAAGATGGAGTTTTCTGTCCTGCCAGGTTCCACAGTCATATAGTCCAAAATAAGCACACAGAGGTTTCTATGAAGTATAAACTGCTTGGCCAAGGGCTTGGGTTTCTTACTGGATAGATCTCTCTTAATTACAAACCCATTTTTATTAATCTATGTATTACCACGAGGCTGTGGCTTACCCTTAATCCAGCATTTTACTCCTTCAGAAGCAAAGTGGCTCTCAGAGGCCTCTATCCCCTGCCTTCTTCTGGTCTGGTAACGCCACCTATCTTCCTGCCTGGCCAATCAGCGTTTTCTTCATCAACCAATAAGAGAAACATATACAGAAGGACATCCCCCATCAAAGGACCAACATTTGTGCTGGTCCTCCAACCTTCACATCTGCACCACATGTGTATGTTTGAACATATTCACACAGAAACATGTACATACAAACATACACACACACACAGAATGTTTTAAATCATAGCTTATACCTTATTTACTTTTGATATTTAGAGATTTAATTCCTTTATTTTCACGAAAGAGAGAGGTGGGTTACTGATCACGATCTATGTTAAGTGTTAAAAGACTTGTTTTCTGGTTATCTGTGGCACAATATTTAATAACAGATCAAAGGCAAGGAACCTAAACAGTTTCTGATTTGTTTTGCTGATTTTGCAATTTAGGGACCAGTTCCCAGACTTGTAACATTCTGCTATCCAGACAAAATATTTTAAAAGACAGAATGTGTTATCTCTTCACATGCCATATGTAAAGACATGGTGCATGCTTTTGCTTGAGGGATATGTTTGGTGCAATGTTAGATGAATCTATTGATTGTTAATATACACTGGTTTCTGTTGCATATGTCTCTGAAAACACTGTTTACAGTATAATATGTGCTATTCATTGCACTCTTGGTTTCTGTGCTCCTTTGACAAGATTCAGGGATTTGAATTAGCATTGAAACACTATGTCCTCATTTTACAGAACCACTTCACTTGAGAATATCCAATGATGAACACCCTGTGGGTCAAACAAATTATTTTTAAATGAATGCTAGCACCAATTTATTAAATGAATGTACTGTGCATTTTTAAGGAACATAATCCATACGGATCTAAAAGAAACTACTAGCACCAGTAGAATTTTCGAGGGTTTAAAAAATCTTCAGAGAATAAAAACAGAGATGTTTTGGGGAGATGTGGTACATGAATATTGAAAAACCACTCATTTCTTCATGATGAAGTCTTTTCTGACAGGAAACCAAATATGTTACAATTCAAATGTTCTATGTTGGGGGGGTATTTGATGGCATTCAGCACTAAACTGTTATTTTTTTCTTCTTTTATCATCCCTTACTCATGATTTAGGGTGATGTGATAATGTGTCATATTTCATAGATAGAGAAGATTCACAGTCACATAGATCACATCTGAACTCCATGTGCACCACTTCCTACTTCTGAGAGGATGGTGCTGTTCATTTCCCTCAGCATTTGACATCTGTGATGTCAGTGATACCTCCCTTCAGATGAGGTTGTGTGAGGTTGAAGTGTTTCAGTAGACTTGAAAGTGATTAGATGGCTAGTTCATACATCTTACTATTATTGAGTTTCTGATAAACACAGAGGCCATCTGTTACACAAGTGTTCAGAAACAGCTGTGTTTTTTTTCGGTTTTGTGCACTCATGTGTGTTTCCTCTTACAGATGGATACACCACTGATGACATTGAGTTTTACTGGCGTGGCGATGATAACGCAGTCACAGGGGTGACGAAGATTGAGCTTCCTCAGTTCTCCATCGTAGATTATAAACTTATCACCAAGAAGGTGGTTTTCTCCACAGGTGTGTAGCAGAGGGGAAGTGTTTAAGCAAAAGCAACTTCAGCATGTTTTTTTTTTCAGGATTCCTTTTCTTGGGTCTGTGTCCTAGGAAACAACAATATTGCCATGCTACAACTCCTATTTTCCAAGAGTTCCCATGGTACAATTCAGAAACACACAGGTATTTTCTGGAAGGAAATCTCAAGCAGAGCACATGTCTTCTCCTCACTTCTCATTTGCCAGAGACAAAAAGGGAGTATGGAAAGGGGGAAGAAGGAAGAGCTGGATCAGACTGAGGAGTATTGGTATTTTATTTTAGCACTTTATTTTTCCAATCATAGTTTGCCAAGGACACAGTTCATATGGCAGGGATCTATCACTATAGCATGGCATCCTCTAAAGTCCACATTTTCTTTAGAGCATGGGATTTTTATTAGCTCCACCTTCTCTTTGCACTAAGGCCTTCCAAATTTGAGATGACATGTTTCCCTCATTTCATACACCTGTAATATTGTGGGTGGCTGCATGAGCTCACTTACAAAAGATGCAGGAAGGCATTCGTTTTCTAGAAACTACTTCAGTGAAAGTAATAAGCTTACCGGAATATTCCTCTTGCTGTTTTTCTTGTTGAAATTATTCCAACAGGCACATAAATAACTTACCCTATCTCTGTAGATTTGGAGAATCGACTTTCTGCTAAGGATTCAGAAACTTGTAGAGCTGTAAACCATTTCCAGAAAAAGTTGTGTTGTGACTTAGTGAAAATGCGAAGTTGGCTCTAGCTTAAGAGGGGTGGAAAAAAACAGCCAAGACACTTCCTATAAGTCTGAGGTTTCTAAATCCCTGTAACTGGGTGGAAAGGAATTTTTCATCTCTCCTGCATTTTACAATGTGAACCTTTTACACTCCAAGACTTTACACTCCTGTATGCCTTCTCTGTAATGTTAACTCCTCAGAGTTTCACAATCAAAGCACTCAGGTCTTGTTTGATATTGGGGTGGGGTGTTTTGTTGGTTGGGTTTTTTGGTTGCCTAGTGTATACTAAGAGCTATGTCCTTAGGATAACACTGATTCTTTGCCTCCCATAAATCTTATTTAAAAGTAGTAATGTTCTACATTTTCTTGAGTGATATATTTATCTTAGACTAGTGGTTCTCCACCTTTCATAAGCTCCTTTCATGTGGTGGCCTCCAGTCATAGCATGATTTTTATTGCTAGTTCATAGCTGTAATTTTGCTATTTTTCTGAATATTCATGTCAATATAAGTCTGTGTTTTCCAGTGGTCTAGATGACCCCTATGAAAGGGTCTTTTGACCCCTGACGGGATCACAACTCACAGTTTTGGAACCACTACTTTAGACTATAACACAAGCAATTAATTTGTTAAGGAGCAAAAAGGATGTGCATTGTGAAAACTCTTGCAGATACCTGGGTGCTGATCACAAATGGAAGATGCATCCTGTGGATGCTGAAGTTGTTTTTACTGCCATTAGAGCCTACCGCTTTATTCTTATATTTAAAAGAATTATAGGGTAAATGTATTAAGAAAGAATTGAAAGAGGGAACAGAGTAACTGCTCCAAATTGCATTGTCTTCACAGTTGCAGAGGATAAATGTCTTTGATGTAGTATATGAGGCTGAGCAGGAAGAACAAGGATTCTTTAGTTGCTGGTAAGAACAGGATATATTCCACACTTGAGTCCCCCCTGTTCATTAAAATACCTGGGATCTCAAACTGGATTTACAGGAAACCTATGCTCCTCACCAGCAGCTAAAACTACATTTAGGGAAGAAATACAAACTTTTTATGGGCCTTCCCCTAAAAATATTGATGGATAATGATGATGCTCTCAAATTGCCTCTCTAGGTTCTTACCCCAGATTGTCCCTCAGCTTTAAGCTGAAGAGAAACATTGGCTACTTCATCCTGCAGACATACATGCCGTCCATTCTGATTACCATCCTCTCGTGGGTCTCCTTCTGGATTAACTATGATGCTTCTGCTGCACGAGTTGCATTAGGTAGGCCATTGGCAAACTGTGAGTCCTCTCTCTCCCGTTTCCTTTCTCCCTCTCCCCTTTCTCTGCATTTTCTCTATCTCCCTCTCCCCCATCCTTCCTTTACCCTCCTGTGTGTGTGTGTGTGTATGTGTGTGTGTGTAACATGAACTTTCTTCACCCAGAATTTTGGGTCACACAATAAGACTGGACTGTTCACATTACAAGAGTTCAGCTGTGAGACTTTGGTGATCATCTGATTCAGCGTTAAATCAATTAAACACAAATTAAAATTTTTCCCTGTCAAAATTAGTTAATGGTAGAGCTGTTGGTAATGAAATTGGTTTCATTAGTTTGATAGTCTCATCAACACATATTTCACATAATAATACTTGCATAATTGCACAATCTGTCTCCATGCTTATTCTCCTGTGAAATGCTTCCTTTATTCCCCACCTCAGGATGGATATGTGCTATCTAACAAATGTATAAGCAAAAATTTTTCTGAGGGCGTATTCGCACTTCAAGGCCCATGTAGAAGACAGAAGACAAAAGAGTCAAAATACTGGGACATCCACTGTAGTATTGTCCATCATATGTCTGTTATAACACCAAATTTGAATAACTTTTAATAACTTGCATTTCATAAACATTTTTATGAGATTCATGTAAAGTAAATTGTATGACCTCTTGCACAGATTTTACTGTTTACATTTCTGACCATTCCCTTTAAAATAAGGGATTGTTTGACTTCATCGTAAGACTCTGATTCAGTCATTTCACTCGCTTAAAAACCATTCATTTTGCATCCAAAAACATTTGCTTAGCATCTAACATGTGCTGACACAATGAGCTACTGAAAATGCAATTCTCCTTTTCTGAAAGTTACATTCTAGCAGGAAAAGATAGATAAGAGTCCTAACAGCAAGGACATGGAAGCAGCCTCGATGTCTACTAAGAAAAGAATGTATAATGAAAATGTGAACCATATACACAGGGAATTTTATTTAATTATAAAAAATAAAATTTGAGGAAAATTTGCTTAATATGAAAATTACATTAAGTGATGCTATCAGAAAGAAAAAAAATGTCACCTTTTTAACTTATGAAAACCATAACTTTTAATGTTTATATGTATAAATATGTGCACGAGTGTCAATGAAGCGGGAAATGTAATCATCAGGGCACAAAAAGAGGTGTGGTGTTGAGGAAAGGAAAGAGGGCGACAGAGCACACATGAAAGCAGGAAGTTGGGTACTAGAGTGGAAAGGCAGCAGTGGGACACAGGGCTGGAGACAAAGACGGAAATTGAGCAATACAAATGATGTTTGAAAATGTCATAATGAACTTTACATGCCCATTTAAAAAAATAGAAAATAAGAAAGTGAAGAGCTACAAAACATGATAACATCCAGTGAATCCATAGAGAGGAGTCAGCAACATTTTGTAGCTATGCCTTGGGAGTGTTATCATGATCAAGGGTGACCTCACTCAAGAGTTGTTACAGGAGAAAAGACTTCAACAAAATAAAGATCCAGAAAAAATATCTGAGTGGTTATAGTTCAAGCCCCTGAAGCTCAGGGATTTGAACAAACAGGAATATGAGTGGGATCCTGCAGAGGACTGGAGAGATGCCATAGGAAAAGACAGTAGGTGATGGGAGACTAAGGGACTTAAAGCTTTGATTTTATTCCTCATGAAGTAGAGACACTGAATAGATAAATGATAGAACATAATTTCAGTTCTATGGGGGGAGTATTGAGTGCTATTAAGTTAGATTGAGATGGATCAAGGGTGAGGGTGGAAGGGAGGAGCAGTGACTTCCAGCAATATATTAAGTCTCTGTCACTTGTGTTCTTAGAGTAATAACCCACCTGTATAGGCTAACAACAGATACAGTTTCTATGTAGTAGTTTTGTGGTAGTCTCCCGTAAGCACTGAAAGAGCCCCTGGAGAAAGGTCTGTATGTAGTAATATTTCTGTGCTCTTTTAGGCAAAGATTCATGTTCATAAAACAGTAATAAAGAACTGGAAGCAATAAACCCTGCTTTCATAAAGTAAAATTCTAGTATCTATTATACAAAGATGTAACTTATTGATGCCTTAAGAGAAGTGCCTAAAATACCTTTGTATTTGAATCACTTATTATCAGGTACACAATTATTTTCAAGTGATTAATATTAAAGTCAGCAATGCCAGGTTTGGTAAATGTGTAATATAGTATATCCTGTAGGAGAAATGACAAGGAGTAAAAGAAAATTGAAAGTATTCCAAAACAAATAATGAGGAATATGTGAAATCTGTAAGAAAACACCTTATCTAAAGTGGAACTGGGGTCCAGACTAATTTTGTGTAGCTACTCATGAGGTTCTACTAATAACAAAATGAAAATCATTAAGGAGATAGAATTAAATGAGGAAACTGCACCAGAGAAGCCTTTGAAAAATGAAATTAAAGTTTTGAGAGGTGATTTAGGGTAGCTTGGAAGGTGAAGGTCCATGGCATCCGAGTTCAGATGGTGTCAGTACAACTTCTCACTTTTGTGACAGTGGCCTCTGTGCTTTGTTTTCTCATCACTATTTTGCTACAAAGCTGAAGTGTATTATACAGAGGACTCTGAACTCCCAGTGATTTTACCTTCCAGTGACAGCTTTGAGACTAACTGCTCTCCACTGTTGGAGATGCCTGCTAGCTGGACAAGAGATTAGAGTCTGACCCAGAGTGACATTTCCAATAAGGACCTCTATAACTTATCTGTGTCTCACATCTGTATGTTATGTATTCAGCTGTCCAACTCAAAAACATGAGCACTCTGGCTCCTGTTTCTTTAACCCTCTGTCTTCAGTTTCCAAATGTTTGCACTGATTTGTGTTTCATCTGTATAATTTACTTTCATTTTTATTTGTTTATAAGGATCTTCATGGAAACCTTTTAGCTGGTATTCTTTGTCCCTGCCTCATACTGTGTTCCTCCATTCCTCACACTGCCATCAGAGTGATTTTCCTAAATTCCATGTGTCCATATTTGTGCTTCCCAGTCTGCATCTGGCCAGCATTCAGTGTTCTCTCTCATTTGGCAGGCCCTCATTTGACCTCTGTTCTTCTCTAATAGATCTATAAAGATCTTGAAATCATGTTAAAGTGTGTGAACTCTCTCAAAACCAACCTTTACATGATTTTTTCCACTCATGATATTATGTAGTCTTGGTTAACCTTTCATCTCCAGTCTCCTGTTGCCTGAGAAACACCCACTCATTCTTCAGAAAGCAACCCTATAATCCACATTCTTGCTCCTGACGCATCAGGAATGTGAACCAGGGTCATCTCTATACTAGTTTTGACAAAACATACATGTCTATCATAATATTTAATTCTTATTTCTAAGCCCAACTTCATATATAACTTCAAATAGAAAATACAATTAAAGGAAATTTCCCATAACAACTCATGTTCACTGTAAGTTAACGTATGCATATTTCCAGGTAGGGCCACTAGGTTGTTCTATGATAAATCTCCATCAAATATATCAGTACATATAAATAAATAACACTAGCTTTTGTGAGAACAGTAAGGAAACACGAATGTTATTTCTCTAACATTTCCTCTTTTCTTTCTTTCTCCAGGTATCACAACTGTCCTAACAATGACCACAATTAACACCCACCTCAGGGAAACGCTCCCTAAAATTCCCTATGTAAAAGCCATCGACATGTACCTAATGGGGTGCTTTGTCTTTGTCTTCATGGCCCTGCTGGAATATGCATTGGTCAACTACATCTTCTTTGGGAGAGGACCCCAGCGTCAAAAGAAAGCAGCTGAGAAGGCTGCTAATGCCAACAATGAAAAGATGCGCCTGGATGTCAATAAGGTACATTTACAGGGAAAACAGTTCTCATTGCTTATGCTCATAGAGTAATGCTGTAGAGCTTGATAGACTTCCTAAGACATAGAGAAACAGGGCCTGGAGAAGGGAATGGTAATATTCTCCCAAAATTACAGAGATAATAGTTGAGAAACAAAAATTGACTCCCAAAATGCATCACCCATGCTTGGATGCCCTTTCTGTTAACAATGGGGATGTTCAAACTTCATTACCTGATAACCACACAGGCTGTTTTCTTCATATGAGAATTTTATGTAATAATTAATTTACATTTCTCTAAATTTACTTATTCATTTAAATTTATCTAAAAAGAAAACTTAATTTCATCTTACTCAATAGTATTTGCTGGTACATGACCTTAAATATAACATAAAACTACATTATTAAACTGTTGCTTATACTACTTAATGAAGGCTCTGGACCTGAGATCCACATTCTCTTTGACTTAAAATAGATATAAACAACTTCAGAAATGAGTTAATTACCTACCAACAACAACTTGAGATGTTTTTCTCCTCCAAGTAATCAAAATGATAAGAAGAAGTAGGGAAAAGAGGAGTAATTTTCTCAAGTGACACAGGTTACTTAATGTCTTGCCCAGGTACCACTTACCCCAGAACACTTCCCTGCATGAGCAACTCCCCCCAGCACCCATTTTCCTTAATTCAAGGAGGATAAATGACTTCCTGCACAACTTTACACACTGTTTCATCTTGAAGACAGATTTTCATCTCAGTGAAATCTCCTCAAGAGAATTTTTGAAAGACTAAATCCTGGTTTCTCTTATGTCTGGGCATCATACATTTTATATTCTAGTTTAGGAATCCTCTCTTTCAGAGTTTTAGTAGTAGTCTTAATGGAGGAGAGCATCTCTGATCCAAATGTAACTTCATCTGATTTGCTATTGTATTACTTTCTGCTCTAAACAGTTGCATGTTTGAACTTTTTGAGATTAAATAATGTTTTTGCTTTACATCTGTCCTAGTGTTTATGAAATATTATGTAATACAGGACTGATTACATAGTTTATGCTGATATCTTGGAGAAGAAGAATTTATTTAAACCACCTGTACTTATTAAACTTAACAATAATTAACTGGGTCACTGACATCTTAATGCCTTTGACTTCAATTTAATTCCAAGGATAGAACACAAGTGAGCTCCACCACTGGAATTTACTTGTAGCCTACTCCACGGAAGATCCTGAGTCATGTTCCCAAATTAACCATAAGTCTGATAATTGTTTGCAGACTATTTTTTAATTAAAGACTCTTCTCCCTCAGAAGATGATATCTATAATGATAGACTTTATATGTAATCTCTGAAAGCCAATAAGCATGGAGTCTAGGAACTTTCAATTTATTGCCAGTGATCAGGTATTCCATAGCTGGAACCTTTAGGCTGGTAGACAGCAAAAAGCCAGCCTATTGGTATGGCTTTCTCAATTTGACAAATAAGAATGCTGTTAAATCCTTTTCATGATTTACCAAATATTGTATCCCAAGTAAAGATAACAGAAATAATACTAAATAAAACTGTCTCCTAGGACTAGGGATTGAAATGATTTTAAACAATTGCCTAATGCAAGACTGACTTAATAAGATAACATTTGATCCCTTTATACCTTCATCTACTTGTTCTTTTTATACTAATTTGCATTTAAATGATAAATTTAAGATTGAATCAGTGGAGATTTTAAAGAAGTGAAACCTAAAGGAGCCTTACAAAGTTTTAAATTCAATTGTTTCCGGATGGAAGCAGAGAAAAGCTCATGGAATAGGCACTTCTTAATAATGAAAAGTCCATCATCCTGACTGAAGGTGGGCACAGTGTATTCTTGACAAAAAAAGAGAGAACAGAGAGGTATGCCAAGGCAGCTCCTACTACAGTGGTTCTCAAAACAGGGGAATCTGTCCCACAGAGAAGTTTGACAATGTCTAGAGACATTTGGATTTTTTGACAAGCTAGAAAATGGTTGTTGCTACTGGTATTTCATGTGAGGCACCCAAGGGTGCCAGTAAACATCCCATAATACCCAGAATAGTTTCACATGCTACAGAATCATCTGGCCCAGAGCACCTAACCTTCCTACTTCAGACCTGAGAAACAGTGGCCTTTTCCCCTGCCCCCAAATAATATATTTGAGTTGGTTTCCTTTCTTCTTGACCACATGATTTGACCGTTTTTATTTGATCAGATCCCCAGTAAAACAATCAAGCACAATAATTCCACATCAAATTTTGAAACAATCAGGTTTACTATTTGGCCATATGTGAAAATAGAAGGAGCCAACCTGTCTGGCCTTCAATTCTTCATCAGTATAATAGGGCCAATTCTTTTGTCATAAAGTCATTATGAATAGATTATTTGAACATTATTATGATAATGTGAAAAGAGTGTAAGAGAACCTTCATTACCTAGTAGCCACTCATTAAATAGTATGTGTCAATAAAAATGATATATTAAGCACTACTGCTTTCATATTAAATAGGCCATCTACATACCAAGTAGTACTGATTCGAACCAAAGTAGATTATTACCTAAAAAGGAATATATGTATGTCAGAAATTACGATTACAGCAAGGAGATCACCTTTTCAAAGCAACCAATTGTGTCAAATTCTGTCAGTCATTTCATGGGGTAGCGCATCATTTTGATTAGATTAAGACAAAAAGATGCCCATGTAGCATTTAAGATACTGACTTTCCTTTCAACGCAGCATGAAAGGTCAGAGGAGATCCATATTGAGTTCTGATTATGCAATCCTTTCTTTTGTGCTGGTATCATGCATAATGCCACTATTTCTTATCAGAAATATCCCTTCTTTCAAGCGTAATTCTAAGGTTATTTTCCCCCAAGATTGGATACATAATCAGCTAAGTATTGTTATCTCCTCTAGCAAAGAAAAGAATCAGCTGCTAGAAGAGGGATTAGATTTTTCCCCCTGCTTTGATGACTTCCTAGAAATGGAAAGACTGGGTCTGTTAAGCTGTGGTGAGTTTTAAACTGCACAGTCCCAAGGTCAGGGTGGGATGAGACAGGGAAGGTCAAAAGGAAAAGATGGGGTTGCTTCTGGATTTTCTTTACTTCTATTTATCATCTGCTGTTATTTTTTTGAAAACATATTTCAGCTTTTAAAGTACTTCCCATCCTTTCACTTAAGTAACTCAGAAACCAAAGCTAATAAGGAAAACACACAATAGCTTCATTTACACAGGAAAGTTAATCAAGGCCCTAGTACCTGCTCTGTAATTAGTGTGTGCTCCACAGCACTGACGAAAACAAAAGTACAACTCTCATTCCATATTAGTCCATCTGTGCAATCGGCAACCTGTGCATGACAATCCATAACAGTGTCTCTTCTAATTCTCCCCATGTAACAATCTATATTGTAAACTACTAAGAATTTAAAATCAACTTCAAACCAGTGTCTCCCATCTCCTTACTTAACAATCTATACTTTAAACTAAGATTTAAAATCGACTTCAAACCAATGTCTCTTTCACCTCTCTTTATATAACAATCTATACTGCAAACTACTGAGAATTCAAAATCAGCTTCAAACCAGCATGACACTTACTGATGTTTTCCTCAGGAGTCTTCTACAGTAATTCAAAATGTATGATACACTCCACCCCTCAAAATGAGAAAAATATGCAAAATCTATTTTGGTGCGAGCAAAGCCTATCTATGTGCTTTCAGGTGTGGGTGTGTGTGTTTTCTGATAGAATTTGCTTTTGGCTGATTTGCTTCCATGGCTAAAGTTACACACCCACACACACACACACACACACACACACACACACCCACACACCTTTCCCTGCTTTATGCTTTGAGTGGTTTCCTGAGTTCTTTTTCTGCTGGTTGCTATGTATTTGTATATTCGAGAATCTAGTCATTCTTGCAATTTCAGCCTTGGTTACTTCACACTTGAAATCCCTCCAATCTGCTTTTTTTGTATTGTTAAACCTACAGCCACCAGTTTTCTAAAAAAAAAAAAAAAACTCTTCCAAAAAAATCCCCATTTGATGTTCTTTATTCTACATTAGGGTGTTGTGACTCTGTGTCGTCCTTATGACTTTGGTGAATCTTTTGTAATGCAGAGCAGCTAAGACCTTTTTAATGCACACCCAGTGCTTAGAATTAACTCGGAAAATTCTTTTGAAAACCAACTAATCAGCATTCTCCCATCCTCCATTAACATTGGTCTTTTTCTTTATGCTTCCTGAAGCCAATAGCATTTATGTATACCAAGCTCACCGTAATTGCTAGTGCCATCAGTCAACTTAATTAGCACACTCTCTGCTTTGTCTTCTAGATTTTTTATAAAGATATTAAACAAAATTGGACCCAGTATCGATCCTTGTGGGACCATAATGGAAACCTCTCCCCAACTAGACGGATTACCAATTACGATTTCTCTCTGTATACGGTTAGATAGCCAGTTTTAAATCCATGTGCTTATATTTCTGTTTGGAACAAATTTGTTTAGCTGTTCCCATTAAAATAATGTTTGGAATTCATAAAGATAATCCATAGGCATGTGCCCTCACATTTGAGTCTAACAGAAATCTCCCCTGAAGACCTACTTGAGTCTTCAATATAATAAACTGTGTGGACATCAGATTTGAGAAAATTTTTGCAATGCTAGAGAACAAAGCAAGTAGGATGATTTGCATATGCCCATTGTTTATTTGGAGAGATTGCAGTATTACAAGATAGCTTGGCTTTCCTTGTTTTTAGTGCTGGGTGTTTTGAACAGTTGAGTGAGTAAGAAGTTAAACTTTTCTTCAGTTGTTTAGAATATTGGAATTCAGAAGCTTTATGTTCTGCCCTAGATTGTTTGTAACCAAGATTGTTATATTTGCATCAAATCCTTGCTTTATTGTTATCTATTTTTATAAATAAGCATTATTTTGGCAGGCCTGACACTATTTTCATGAGAGACAAAGACACTAATTGAAAGTATTCTGTCCAAAACTGGTAATCAAGTTTCAATCTATTTTTACTGAGATCTGGGGTTCTGAATCCCCATGTCTCTGACCTCAGTTGACAAACTGTCCATCATATCACCTTCAAAATAAGAGGAAGAGAAAGAATACAATAAACCTTAGCCTTCCATTTAATCATCCACCATTAGTTCATTGGCACGACTTGATTTTGTGTTTTAATGTTCATTTCCTGATGGAGATGAAGTGATTCTGACGGCTTTTTAACATTTCCTGTGAGGACTTGACGCCTGGGGGTTTTGAACATTGTATTTTTAAATACTTTGGCTTCACTAGTATTGACACTTCATTCTTTGGTCTTTGTGCCATTCTCTGAGGAATGGCAATCAGTTTGAATAGAAGTTGGTATTTAGACTAATGACAACAATTTTTGAAGAATGTTGCTTGTTTTTCTTTAAAAACCTAATTGAATTATTACAGTTAGTCTGATGATTGGATAAAACACCAAGAAAATTCAGAACATCCTCTCACCATGAGAATATTATGAAGAAATTTTGCTTCTTATGTGCCAAGTTGCTTGAGTGATAGCTTGAAAGAGTCAATATTCTATGGCTCAATGATCAGGACCCTTGCTTTTCAAGATCTGTTTTCACATATCTGGTTAAAGAGAATGAGCAACAGTATACAATGAAGTATGAAGTTTAATGTTTTCTGACTTGGTCTATTTTCCCAGATATGTCTTCATTCTCTTCTTACACTCTTTGTTTTATGTTTGTAGTCAGAATTTGAAATATGAATTAACACTGATCATTTTACATAGTTTTTTAATTAGAGCTGGAATATGCTAAATAATCAAGATGTTCCTTGCAATCATGGGAAGCAGAAAGATGTCTGACTTTCTAGAATAAGACTGAAAAGGGTCTACATTGTGTTATTGTCTTCTTGAGCTGTATGGCATTGGATAGTCTAATGTTTTAAGTTTTTGGCAGAAAACTGAAGTTACTAATTTCTGCCTTGTTTACCTGCTAAGATGACTGAGTTAATATTCTAAGGACGTATACAATACCAGGATAAGAGCACCCAGTTATCAATTAAAATTGCCCAGTAATATTGGGATGGTGGCAGAGATTTAGCAAAGGCAAACAACTGTATCTCCACACACGGGTATAACCATCATTAATATTGCCTTTGCTTCAAGCTTGGGCTATTCTTTTATAGAGATAATCATCTTCTACCATCAGATTTATCACTAGTTTTCCACATTTTCAAGTATAAATCAAAATAATGGAGGCAATATTTTATACTGAATGTCAAATCCTCAGGAGTGTCTACTACAAACAACTATAAAATGAGCATCATATTGCTGACATTTTTTGTACACTGTTAATTCCTGATATAAAAATAGAACACTTTTGGTCCAGAATGAAATGACGTCTATTTACATATCACTCCCTATATTGTTCTGTGTGTGGTTTGCTCAGATATTGGCACCATAGAGAAGTGTACCATGTGTATATTTCACCTCTAAAATGAGAGGAAGAAAACAGAAAGAACACATTTTATTCTGCCCAATTAAGCATTAGAGAGAGGAAAGACTAAAATAATACTAGATCTATTTTATCTTCTGTCTAAAAAGTCATATACAATAAAACAGAAATTGAAAGGTGAAGCAAGAAAACAAATGAAAGCAACACTCCCTCCAACTGAAGCACTTCACAGAAAATATATGTAAACAAGGACAGGGTTAATGCAAGCAGAGTTCAGAGAAATCTACCTAAGATGCACATAAGCAAATACATCTCAAGATCATGTTTATGATAAAATTTATATGAAGAGTAAAATGGAGAAAAAGCAAAAGATCAGAAATGGTAATGGGGATTAAGGGAGTAACTGGGCAGACTGAGGCACTATAACAAAGGCTGATGACCTGAGTTTAATTTCAAGCACCACATGGTATAAGTAGAGAAATTATTGCTACAAGTTTTGCTCTGATTACCTCATACAAGCATAACACATATACATATACAAATTCACACACACACACACGGAGTGGGGGGGAGGGCACAGATCTGAAGGCAAAATGATCTTTCTGGAGGCTAGAAAATTAGTGTGGAAATATTACATTTGCATCAACTAAAACTAAAAGGATCACTATAAAAAGGCAACCCCTACCTTAAAAAGAACATCTAGCCCAGACAGTTTCCACAAGAAATCCTTTCAAACATTAGAATGTGGTTACCTTCAGCTGTACTAAAATTCTTGCAGGACAAAGCAGGAAGGAAAACTTACAACTGATCTAGAAGTTCACCACAAATAAATAAGGGCAAAACATTATTAAAACTCTATAAACTATAGACCTATAGATTTACTTCAATAATGAATAGCAATGGAAAGGAAAAATCATTAGATAGCTATATCCAGAGAAGACCCAGGCTAACTTTAAGATGTGTGTTATCTTGAACTACAAGGATAATATGCATAAAAGTTGAAAGAGTGAAAACTTTCTCCCCCTGTAGACACTAAAAAGACTGCTCATAAAACTTCAGTATCTATTATTGGCTATAAATGAAAAATAACTTCGTAAAGTGGACAATCAGATATCCTAAAGAAAGTAAATTAATATTGTCTGAAAGTGTTCAACTTTAAAACAAATGATCAGCCTCTTAAAACTCCTGAACTTTGGGTGAGGAACACATAATATGAATATTTAATTTCTCATTCTTTCTTATGCCTGCATTTATCAATGCATGAGTAATTTCACAATAATTATTTTACATGGAGAGAGTCTCAGATTATAAAAAATGAGGTAAAATTTCTATGGTCAGGAAACAATTTCTTCCTGAGAAAACCTTAAAAGGCGTATGAAATGTTTATTAAATAAAAGAAAGAAGAGAAAGTGTGTGTTCCATGAGCAGCTCTGGGAATCAAGAGCTGGCATCAAATTTTATTAACCACCTTCCTATTAATATTGAATTATTTCACAACAAGAAAAAAATGCAACACCTCCAGCAAGTTTCATGTTCCTATGTAAATTCAGGATTGATAGGACCTCTGCTACAATGATCTTTGTGAGATAGCTTGATGCTTATTTAATTTTGGCAAAGGGTACCTAGGGAGACATAACAAAAATGGACACTGACATGATTTTTGAAATCTCCCTGGACAATAAACAAGCTGTCTATTTTCCTCACTTCTACCAGCTCTGAGTATAGATATTTCTGGAAGATGGATGAGCTCCAGCAGGCTTCCTCCCCAGATTCAAAGGATACCTTAAAGAGGTTCCTCAAAGAGGAGTTTTGCTGAATACCTGAGTCAGGAGAGGGGTAGGCAGCCAGGCTCAGCTGCCTCCTTGAGAATACACTGTACTATTGAGTCCACATACAAAAACACTACTTCATGGAGTATTACACATTTCCTCAGGCTGGGAGCAAGGACTATTATTGTTATTGGAAACATCCATGAAGAGCAATATGATAATCCAATACATGTATGCAGTATGCTCTGTTTAAACTAGGATAATTAATGTTTTAATCATTTGTTCAGTATTTAATTCTAGGAACCTTCCGTTTATCTTCTATATCTTCCAGCAATATACAAGGTGATAATGAATTATCACATCCCTGTGGTGTGGGGTATTAGAGCTTCCTCCTCTAATGTTTGCTACACATTATCTAACTCCCTTCTCTCACCCCCATACCTTACACCTTCATAATCCCTTGTAGTCACAGTTCTGCACTCAATGACGATGTTTAAGGCTCAGGGATTATTTGAGAATGCTGGCCTAACTGAAACCAAACACATGAGTTTTGTTCCTGTGACAGTCTCTCAGCTACACTTCGTTCTGTTTCTAATTGCCTTTGGCAGGGTAGCATAGAATCTCCCACAAGAATACAGATTTGGAAAGAACATCATGAATGTGATGATAGTTCACTAAATATTTACCAAAGGATTGCTTCTAGAGAATAGCAGTCTCTTTATTGATGGCTTAAGGGTACAGAGAGTTCTAGCTTCATGAATCCAGCTTCACCTTTGATTGGAGACAGCCTATTCAAGTCTCAAGACTCATTTTTAGCAGTGTGTGTTTGGGGTGGAAGGACAGTGATCTCCAAAATATCCTTTTGCACAGTGGGACTTTCAGCTCTGTCATGAAATGGTGGTCTTAAGAATTAGGACAGAAGGTAGGCAGAAAATTATTGAAAGAGCAGCTGTCAGTTGCAAATGGCAACTATGACTTTGAACAGTTAGAGCAGAAGGACAGAGTTAAGAATGTTTTCTGGTTTTTAACTTTCACTTCTAAATTCCATGCTGTCATAACACTGGGTCTGCTGGAACTTGCCCTGGACACTATTAGATGATTATAATAGTATCAGCAGTCATAATTAACTGTTCACTAGTTCATTCAATATGCAGATAATGCACATTACTCAGTTTCACAGGAGGAGGTTGTTGCATTTAAAGGTGTGCTCAGGAAAAATGAAAAATATCACAGAGTAAAATACAAATTTTCATTCTGAAAAAAATGTAAGTGGGAAAAAGTCACTCATTCATCCACTGTAAGAATAGCATTTCACTCTAAGGGGACATTTGAAAGATCTTTTCATTATTAACAAAGAGACTAATCCATAAACAGAAGTGACTAGTCCAAGGTCACACAACAATTAGATAACTAAGGCAAGTGCTCTGGTATGGCATGCCCCATTACAGCACTGTCTTCTATCCCAATGTTGAAAGTGTGTAATAATTTGATCTGTAGGGCACTTCAATCCCTTTATCCCAACAAAAATGGCTCTGAGAGATATGAATACACAGGACATTATTTAGGTAGACTGAAAATCATTTTGTCCCCACCTTTGTCCACTCTGTAGCAATGAGCGTATTATTCAAGTCTCAAATATTGATATCTCTTAAAAGCACATACTTACTAAGGTTGTATAAAATCAGAAATCAATGAAGTCATCTGCTTGAAATGTCTCCAATTACCCACTATCCCAAAACACAGTTACATAGAGGGTCATCTTAAGGCCACAATATTTAAATCACCAACATCCTAAATAACCCTTAGCTCTATTTCTGGCTTAGTATTAGGTCAGAATTTCTGATTGCCAGAGAAGATAAATTTTAGTAAAATCTCCAATGAAGTCACATGACCACAAAAATGTTCTCCTTTATAAAGTGTCAAGTCATCAACTAAGCACTGTGTTCTGGCATATCTTCTAAATTTTTTTCTTTCATTTCCTTGCTCAAAGTGTAGCCTCTATGGTCCAGAGTTTAGCAACATTTACTCTCTGCCATCATCATCAAACCTCTGAGCTAAGGGAAATTGGCTGCTAGAATGGGGCACAGGGATGTTTGATAAGGCTATGTCAGATTAACAGCAGTTCTCCTAAGGAGAGAGTTGGGGAGGCAGAGTAGGGGGTGCATTTGATAAGTGCTCACTAGGGTAATTCAGCGTGTAATTGGCAAAATGCACAGAAACCATCAGACCACAGCTGAGTAAGAAATCATTGACTGCTGTGGAGATTATAGCTCCGTCTGCAGCCCCAGTTTTTTCCTGGGAGGTTTATGTGGAGCCTTACTTGTGGTTAACCCAGATGCTTGAGTGAGGAACATTGTATGCATGTACATTTGCAGAGTCTCGGTTTTTTTTTAATCAGATATCATCACCGTTTAGAATGTCAAGTGACATGGTCAGGATTGATGATTATCACAGTTCCTGTCAACCTTTAACATGCATTCAAGTAACCTAAGGACCCTGTTAGGGTGCAAACTCTTAGTCTGTAGGGTGTAAGTCAAGGTTTCAGATTCTGTGATCTCTGCACCCTTCCCTGTGATACCACGGCAACTGTTCTATGGTTCCTATGAAATAGCAAAGATCTAGCTGTGGGAACGCAAAGAAGTACTCCTTGAGTACCAACTCCGGATGACTCATGCTGCCTTGATAGCTACACTGAGGATGCTGCGATTGAATCCAAGAGCAGCTGGTCCATTAGCATTGTCTATCTTGAACTTAAGAATAGACATCACCTGCATAAATCATCTCATGTAACATGCAGAAGCTGAAATCCAGAAATTTCAGTGATATATTCACGATCCCATACAAGCCAGTAAGTTACTGGGCTAGGACTATATAAAGCTGGAATGCATGCCTAGATTTCTCTCTTTCTCTCTCTCTCTCTCTCTCTCTCTCTCTCTCTCTCTCTCTCTCTCTCTCTCTCTCTCTCTCTCTCCCCTCCCTCCCTCCCTCCCTCCCTCCCTCCCTCTCTCTCTCTCTCTCTCTCTCTCTCTCTCTGAGTTGCACATTTTAATCACAGATTGCATGTGAAGCTGTTTTAAAATAACTTTCCTCTCGCTTCTATAATTGTCATAAGCAGTCACAGAATCTAATTTGGATTCATAAAGTCAGGGTACTCAACCTCTGCGTAGCTGAGACTCTGGAAGAACTCAGTGACTTTTACTAAAGAATTTCCCTGATCTTCAGTTTTCTTGTTTGTGAGATTAACAGATACACACCTAATGTTTCAAGTTTGTTCTGATGCTGTAGAGAACAGCAGGCTAAATGATTTAAAAACACATTGAAGAACTTGGGTGACTTAAATAAAGTCAAAAAGAGCTGATTTAAAATGTTATATCATTAAACTTTCCTCAAAAGATTATTACATTAGCCCTGTAGGGTACAATCCCAGCACTCAGGAAGCTGAGGCAGAAGGATAGGTGAAAATCTGAGACTAAACTAGAATTCTAGGGTAGCCTGGGCTACAAAGGAAGAACTTGCCATTCTCTCTCTCTCTCTCTCTCTCTCTCTCTCTCTCTCTCTCTCTCTCTCTCTCTCTCAGCCTTGGGTGAAATTTTATCTGAAGAGATAGCTAATTCTTATAATGAGATTCTTCTGATTTTCTGCCACTGTTTAATGACAATAAAACTAGAAAGAGGGAAGAACCAAGCCAAGGCAACTCCAAATCTTTTTTAGTAGCCTTGTTCAGCTGGGCAGTGGTGGTACATGCCTTTAATCCCAGCACTTGGGAGACAGAGGCAAGCAGATCTCTGTAAGTTTGAGGCCAGCCTGGTCTACAAGAGCTAATTCTAGGATAGGTTCCAAAGCTACACAGAGAAATCCTGTCTCAAAAAAATAAAAATAAAAACCAAAAACAAAAGCAAAACAAAACAGAACCCCTTGTTCTGATACAATACTTTCATATTAGCCAAAATATTTCATGCTTCCTCTTTCTTGCCCAGAGGGCATTTCCTTCGAATGCAGGAGCCTACTAGGAAGCAGTCCTCCTTCTCTTAGGATATTTTGTCTTTTCCATTGCAACACCAATCACTGGCAGAGAGAAGGGGAGGAGTAATGAGTCTGGCTTAAAGCCATCAGGCTCACACTTGTGACAGGAAGTCACTGCTACTCTATCACAGGGGAATTGTAGAATCATTTGAAAACTAAAACACTGGAGAAAAGACATCAAAAAATAGTGTTGTCTGCCTAAATAGTTTGCATTTGTACTTATTCTATGTGTTGTAGATTTGGCAAGTTACTAGAATCTTAGAAATGGTGACCTTTTGTCATTTGACCAATGGAGTTACTGTCTAATCATATGCCAGACATATGGCTGGATCTACTGAATTAGTTTTCAATTGCTGTAAAATATAGTCTGAAACAAATCAACTTATAAGGACAAAGGTTTATTTGTCTTACAGTTTTAGAGGTTCACTCTACATCTCATTGCTCCTATTGCCAGTAGGAACATATCCACATCATGATAAATGTAACTTGGCATAGTTAGGATTTTCAAAATTAAGAATAGGTTTTAAAAAGGCACTAGAACATCAAAATCTCCTTCATGAGCATGCCTACAATGACCTATAACCTCTTAGTATCCCTATGTCCTAACCATTACATTGTCTCCCAAAAGCACCACAGGCTCTATTCTAAGCCTTTAACATGTGAAACCTTGGAGGATAATAAATACTATTAATCAATCCTAAAATGGCCAAAATATAACACTCCATTTTATATTATATTAGTTCTCCTGAAGTTGGCATACGAAACAATGTGTTTCATTGCGATGTTTGCATAGATGCTTCAGTCTTGTTGGTCCTCTTTCCCCACTTCCTTTCGAATACTCTACTCCCATGTGATAGTTTCTGGTCTCCCTCTGCAATCTTACTTTTTCTTTTGGAGCTTATGTGTTCTGTCACCTTCTTTTCATTCCTGTATTTTAACAGGCAAGGAGTTGAGATTCAGTGGAGCTTACATTACTAAGCCAAGATCATACAGCAAATTGGTAGATGAGCAAGAATTCAAAGCTGCCTTCGCAGTTTATATCTGCAAATTTAGTTAACTACATAAATGTCCTTGTCTCTATTCAAATTTTAGATGTGACTATACAAAGAACACACAGAGAATGTGAATTGCATATTATCATTATCATCATAATGAGTCTGTCTTTATTGATGCATTTCATTTGCAGGAAGAGATATTTATTTTCCATATATAAATGGAATAAGAACTAGTCTTTACAAGCCTGATTTTTAACCTGAGCATCAAGTATTCACACTCCTAAACATAGTAGCCCTTCTCAGCCTCAATGAACACGCACTTAGGCACTTTGTTGTTCTTTTTAAATTGAATATTTTTATTTATTCTTCAATAATTAAATGCATGTGCATAATATATTTTGATTATATTCACCCACACTACTCCCTCTTCCCACTCTCATCCCTCTGGGACCTCTTCTTCTTTTTAACAATCTAATTAGAGATGCTTGTATGAGCATTCGTCTGGGGTTATTTACTGGAACATAGGAATCTTAGCAGTGGCTACACTGCTGAAGAAAAAATGACAACTCCTTCTCTCTCAGAAGCCATGTAGTTCTTGATAATAGGTTCTCAGCTAGAAGTGAAGCTTCCTGAGACCTTCCCTCCTGCAGGCTGGAATGTTGGTACAGCTCAATTTTTTGCCAATCTTGTTCATTAATTACATTTGCTGTGAGCTTAGGAGTCAACACCTATAAGTTCTCTTCTGACTCTACACTTATTCTACACATATACTAACACACACACACACACACACAAATAATAATAAATAAATAATAAAATTTAAAAATACAAGATAAAGTAAAATATTGGTGCTTTGACTGAAGGTGACATGAACCAAACATTGAACGCTTTGCTTTTGGACAAAAGTTATCAGTGAATTACAATTTCTTTGTGACATAGAATTGAGTCAGTGGGTAGAATTCTATGTCTAAACTCATCCTCATTTACTTATGAGACAATATCTATTATGGCAAGTTTCAAAACTCAAGTGCAAGAAAACAATCACAAGTTTTCCTTCCTCTATGACCTGGTTTGATTTAAACACAGCCTTGAAGTTAATTATGATCTTCAAATAAACTTAAACTTTGACCTAATGAACATAATACTCATCATTGTAGATTCAAGATTATGGGAGGTATGGGAGTATGGCTGGAAATGCTGTTTATACCTCTTATTCATATACCCTATTGCCATACCTGACATGATGTGTGTGTCTCCTGAAGAAAAACACCTCCTTTTCCAGTGTAGCCTGTTATTTTTGCCACCCTTGCTTCTGTAAACCAAAACCGATAGGCTAGAATGTTTCTAGCCTTGGAAAGGAAACAAAAACATATTTCTTCTTAAATTGTGAAGTTGTGAATTACAAGCTATACAGGACAGGTAAAACTCATTAGGAATTTGCTACCTATGATGCTTTGTGGTAGAGGAACCAGTTAATGAAAAGATTATATCAATTTACTGATTGTAGCTGGGGGCATCTGTCAGTTGAACAAATGAAAACTGAACTGGGAGAAGCTTTTGTCTCATTCTTCAATGAGTTATTTTGAATAGATATATAAATTCTCAGATCCAATTCCTTGAAACTTGCCCAAATCAGGTCTTTAGATGATGTAATACTTGAAGTCTGTAGTCCTAGCTATTTTGCAGGTTGGGCAGCAGGAAGAGCTCTTGAGTCTAGAAATATAGGGTGAGTCAGGAGCAACATAACTATACCCAGAGAAAAAGGTTTTGAACCTGGGAAAGCTCATTGTGAAAGTAGACACCATTCCCTACTCCTTGGGGATCTGTGATGATTGAAGCCTCTTGTGAAGACAAGAAATGATAGTGTGTATAGTTTCAATTTTCTTTCTTCAGAAATGTTCAAAGGATCCCTATTGCTTTTCCCCACTGTACAACAAAGGTGACACCTTAATTTCAAATTCAATATACATTTTACAAAACCAACAAGAGGTATCAAGAAAGTATTTGGCCAACCTTCGAAAATGTATTCAGAGTGTGCCTTGTTGATTATGCTTTAATAAAATGTAATATAGTATTTTGAACTTCTACTCTTCCAACTTTAACATCTATCCTCTATCTCAATCCAACTAGTCTATAAAACACAAACCATTTATCTGTAACAAATATGTCATTCTCTATGTAAAGCATGACATCATGCTTCAGAAGATGTCTATGAATTTCTGTGATAATTAAAGGATTGGTAAAGCCGGTAAAAAAAGGAAAACCTACTTAAGAATTTCTAGTGTAGCGGGGCTACACAATTTGCTCCTGCAATGCCCTACACAATGAGGGAAAGAAAGCTAGGATTGCTTGTTTGCTTGTTTCAGTTTTTTGTTTGTTTGTTTTGGTTTTGGTTTTGGTTTCTCCATATAAAGTTCAGGCTGGCCAGAACTTACATGAGATCCTACAACCTCTTAGTCTTCTGAATGCATGTTGGCATTAAGAGTATGTTCCCCCACATGAAGTTTAAGATAAGACTTTGCTTTTTCTCTAATTCCTAGTATCATTCCACACATTGGATAAAAATGTTAGCTGCTAATTTTAAACTAAATGAATGAAGTTTATATAAATTAAACCTAAAGGGACTGTTATGCTGCTCCCCATGCACTGAAAACGTTACTGTAATTTTGACCACCAGTCATGCTGAAAACTTTATATTTAGATGTAATTAAGGTCGGCTATCTTTTAGTCTAGTTTACTCTATGACAGACTGTTCTGTATTCTTCATTATGCCT
Source organism: Mesocricetus auratus (assembly GCF_017639785.1). Taxonomy (NCBI): domain Eukaryota; kingdom Metazoa; phylum Chordata; class Mammalia; order Rodentia; family Cricetidae; genus Mesocricetus; species Mesocricetus auratus. The sequence continues at coordinate 22,573,395 of NW_024429191.1, forward strand.
GCTTCTGGTTTATTTGATAACTCCCATAACTCAGATATGAATGAGTGATTCAAGATTCAGTGTAACAGTGCCAGATTCATCTTAGCTTTATTTTTGAATATATATTGGTACCTGCTGAGGTAGTCAGCATAGTGGATCCATAACATCAGACTTTCCACATATCCTTTCTTGAAGGATGTGCAGATTTTGGAAGCTTACCAAACAGTTTTGAACCCAGTGCACAGAACGAGCAAAGTCTTCCCCAATCCACCTAGATTTTTCTGGCTAAAATGCAATAAGGGATTGGGCATAATGACACCTGTCTGTAATTTCAGGAAGCCCCAGTAGGAGAGTGCTGAGGTCAAGAAGTGAATCATGGTGTTGAAGAAAATCATCAAGGAGGAACATAAAGGGGATGGAGGAGGAGGGAGGAGAGAAGGAGGGGAAGGAGGAGAAAGCAAGACAGATTTAGAAAAAGGAAGAGAAGAAGAAGTGGGATGAGGAGCAGAAAGATGTGAGGAGGAAAAGGAGAAGGAGAGAAAGAATTGGAATCTGCTGTCATTGCACAGGCCAGGGTTTTTGTCTATGCTTGTAACTTTGCAAAGGGTAGGGACTCTAGGAGAACCATCTAAAGGCTAAGCATGTCAATTCAACTGACAGCCATACCTATCACAGAGTTCACAGTACTGAATCTGCACTAATTGAAAGTATTATGAGGCCTGCCATCAAAAACTTTGAAGAGAAGAAACTTAGTCTGCCCTTTCAAAATTATAACAATTGTCACCATGTTTCCAAGATGCTGAAATCTACTTCATACAACTTTTTTACTCTATACCAAAAGTAATTGGTACAGTACATTCTCTACTGATTACTTATAAAGATGAGAAAAGGTTTTAGCCTGTGATTATGCCTGAAGTAATAATGAATTAATTTCTCATACAAAGGGTGGCTCTAGAATGATGGTAGTGCTGGCCAACTTAATAAAAAGAAAGAAGATCAGATCTTATATTCATCTTGGTTTCTGTTAAAATTGTTCATGGTCATATGTGACACAGAGTGCTGTTGAGTTCACAAATGTAGTATTTATCTCTCAGCTCCTGGCTGTGTCCATGTCAAAGCTCTCCACAGCCTGGCTTAAATGAACCTTCTAGAGATTCAATTTAGCACACTGCGGGTTTTTTCTTTGGTTATTTTGTTTAAGCACATTATTTTGGCAATGTTTAGACAGTATTAGGGATCCATAACTGCCAACACATAAACATTCTCATTTTTTTTCTGTCTTGAAGACACACTGGTTTGGAAAGCTCAGGGAAAGAAATATTAAACCCTAGCCCACCTGTGGTTTGTAAAAACTCATGTGCAGTTTTCACAGTAATTGTGTCAATTAACTTTAAAAAAAAGAAATAAAGGAAAAGGTAGGCTGAGAAAGAGGAAAGAATGCAAAGGAGGGAAGAAGAAAGAATGAAGAGTGGATGTATATAAAAACAGTGAAACAAAAGCTCCTGGATATTCTGAAGCGTTGTCCTTCATAACAGTCCCTAACTCTAAACCCAACTTTGATTGCTGTTTTTCCCCTCACTTTCATTCACTGGCTTGAGGAGTCAACAGTGTTGGCCTTTGCTTGCACTCCTAGAGTCTCCTTCACCTATTGTGTTTGGTTGAGCATTCATTCACTTCACAGAATACGTACAGCATGTTTGGTTTTTTGAGAGGAGGTCCCAAAGAGTGAGTGATTCAGATATCCAAGGTGCTTAACAGCTCATTGCCTTAGCATTTCAGATCTCACAGGCCACAGTGCCATTTCATGAAAGATAAAACAAGATCTCCTACTCATAGTAGTCACAGTAATGGGAAACCGCACAGTTAGAACTTGTTTTTATTTTATTTCCAATTTCTTACTTGATGGACAATGTCAGTGGTGAACTAAATTTTAAAATAGTCCTATTTCTCCTTTTCAGTCAGGGAAAAATGTGGTTTGTCTTTCTGTATATGACCTGAGACACAGGATGTCCCTGCAGATCATATGTCAACCATGGAAAGGATAAAGGCAAAGAAGCAGTGAATATGAAGCCAAAATTGGGCTAACCAATTATTTTTTTAAAACTAACACACACTCTTCAGTTTAATGTATTATTTTTTCAAAACAGCAAAATAGAGTTCTTTAGACAGACCAGTTTCCTTTCTCTGAAAAGTGTTGGCATAGTGACAATAAGAAGGCAAAACAAGACTGTATTCCAAGTGTCCTGGGTTAATTTGCTGGTGTCAGTGCCAGTGTTCCCTGGGTCGATATGTAAGGTAAGACCTGTCAGTAGAGGAGGCTCTGTAGCCAGGAGGACTGCCAAATCAATGATATGCAAGCTGTCTTCATTCTCAGAGGATCATTGCAGGAGTATTGTCTGCCTTTCAAAATGCAGCACTTGGTTCTTGATAGATAAATGCAACTCCAGGTGCATCTTAATGTGTAGGGAGTGGTACTGAATTGGAAACCACAGATTTGACTGATAAATGGTGATTTCATTAAACCTCTCCAAACCAAGAATGCCTTTATAAAAGGCCAGGTGAATAAGAACCTGAGCCAGGAATAAGAGTACAATGTAAATCCAGCCACAAGGATTCGTGCAATGGCACCTCATCTGCAAGTATGCAGGTTTACTCATCCATCTCTCTCTTCCTCCTTTTCTTTTTGTTCTTGCTTCATTCCATCTTCTTAAAACTGCTATCAACAAATGTCTGTGGCTATTAGAATAAGTAGAAATACCAAGTGAGAATGAGTTCATACCAATGATTTAGTATGTTTTCCAGGGCAATGGAAATTGTCACAGGGCTCTTATCATTAGTTAAAAGAAAAGTATATCTTATTCATGTCATCAGTATAAGGGTGATTAGATGAGTAGTGTTTCCTGTCTTTTCACTGCTCTGGTGAACAGAGTCAATCAGGAAAGTTTAGAGTGGAAAAAGAAGAGTTTTTTTTAAATTTAGAAACAATCTTAGTTTACATATCAATCCCAGTTTCCTCTCTCTCCCACCCTCCCATGCCCCACACTGTCCCCTCCATCCCACACCCTTCTACTCTCCAGGAAAGGTGAGGCCCTCCATGGGGAACCATCAAAGTCTATCATATCATTTGAGGACACTCCCCCATGCTGGAGAAATCCACAGAAACAGCTGACCTTACCAAGTGAGAGCACATGGACCCCAGTTGTAAAACTGGAGAACCAGCATTGGACCGAACCAAGCGTTCTGAATGTGGTATCAGTTAGGAGGCCTGGGCAGTCTATGGGACCTTTGACAATGGAACCGGTATTTTTCATAGTGCAGAAATGGAATTTGTGAGCCCATTCCCCACAGAGGGATATTCTCCAGGCCTAGTTATATGGGGGAAGGCCTAGGCCCAAATCATATGAGATTTATTTTAAAATTAGCCAAATCCACATGACAGTGGCAGTATCTTAGACATTTCCAAAAATTGTCACCTAAGTATATAATGCAGAGAAGGCATTCTGTGACAAAACACAGGACTTTTGGTTGAGTAACTAGGAGAAGCTCTTGGATGAGATTACACACCAGTTAATCTCACACACTAAGCACACACCTAAGCATATCTCTAGCCATTCTTCTTAGCTTCTCATATTTAAGATAGGGATTTTGATGATCTCCTTTTCACAGAGTTTCTGTCAAGTTTCAGAGCTAAGTGATAATCACACAAAACTTGTGACATGGTGCCTATTTCTTAGAAACTTTGCATAAATGGAAGCTGCACATGTTTTCTGTAAAAGCTTCTCCACAGCTCTGGCTAGAACCTTTCCTTGCCAACATTTTCTCTGAGCCCTGCTGCTTCTTTATTTGAAGTCCCTTTGTGTCCTTCAGCTGTTGTCCAGTGTTCTAAGTATAGACCCTAGATCAGAAGCCCGGTGTCACCTGGGAACTTATTAGAAATGCAGATTATTCAAATGCATTCCAAATTTGCTGATTCAGGCATCCTAAGAGTATAAGCCAAAGATCTGTTTTTACAAGGCCTTCAGGGGTTTGTGAGGCCCACTTGAACTTGGGAACAAATGCACAGCCTCTCACCTTCTGTAAAGCCTGAGTCAGGCATCTGTGGTAGATTTAGGACAGGATGAAAGCAGCATTGACATAGTGCATTTAAATCCTCAGCCCAGCTATACTATATTCTTCAATGACTTATGAATGATAAACTTTAAGTAACTCTCTTGATTTTCCCTGGTCTTATGTTCCCTACCATATCATATGGGAATAGCAATGCCTATTCTAAAGTACCTTAGCAACCTTTTCCAGAAATCTTCATAGAAAACGCCATTTTATAACAACCGACTTCTCCACAAAACAAAAGACAATCATTATTGAATTTAAAATCCACATGGAAAAGTGATTTTTCTTTTTTTAAGAGAATATTTATTGTTAATTTTGCCCCTATACAAACAATAGACAATTAAAATAAACACAGAGTCAATGTGCCTAAAGTTTATTCCTTTGCCATTTAAAATATATGCAAAAGCCTGTTAGTCTCATCTGTTATGTCCAGCCATGACCCAGTGTGTTGGCTACTTACATGGTTTGCATCCTTTGAGTGAGAAAGAACAAGATATACAAAACGAACACAGCACGGCCAGTTTAACATACAGGCCTTCAAATCCTGCAGGTCCTGTGCTCTTTTGACTCCAGTCCAAATACTAGAACTCCACACTGTTTTGCATGCAAAGATTATATTCCTCTACTGGATTACATCATTTTCAGTTTGAATTATGAGGAACTCTTATGACATAAACATGTCTCTAATTCCTTTCCTGCTCTGTACTATGGATTTTCTGAGACCATTACATGAGATGAATCATATCTTTAGTATCCATGAGTCTCGGTTAACATAAAACCCAACTCATGCTTACTTAAGGAAACAGTGATATAGAATGGAAGAAAAGATGAGAGAGGCAGAGAGGGAGAGAAGGAAGTAGGTAGGAAGTAAAGGAAAAACAGCAGATAGAGGAAGAAAGGGAAAGATGAAGAATGATGACATACCTGATGCCAAGATTCTCAGAAGGTCATCCTAGCATTTGGTATGTTACCATACAAAGAAATGGTGATATCTGATCATAAACTCCTTCCTTGTCTGTGCTATCTGCTTTGAAAGCAAAGAATCCCTCTTATACTTCAAATATCTCAACAGAATCTACAGATTCAGAGCCATCTGTAGGTGTAAATCCACTGGCATTGGTTTCGTGTATTTATCTTGTTCTATCCATCTGAAGACTCAAAACCTGCCCACTGGCTCTAAAAGGTCATATGTCCATTAGTGGGCCTACCACAATATCAGGATACCGTGTACTCAAGAACACTTGTTCCAGGGACACACAAACTGGTGCATTCCCAGACAGAAATTAGAATAAGTAAACTGGACATGATAGGCAGCCAGAACACAGATGCCTTCTCTTTTCACTTGAAGGTGTTATGGTTAGCATGAGTCAACCCCAGCTCTTACGTTTAGTAGTAACACATTTAATTGCAAGCACTCTTATCCAATCCTTCCTATGGAGACTTGTGCAAGCCTCCAGATGACTGCCATTCTGACATAGACTGGTGTTAATACTTCAGCAGGGAAAAGTGGAACAGAGCTACAACTAATTCCTGCTCAGCTACCTCTTCACTATTTTCCAACTGTGGGCTTAGAGCCAGCTCGGTGTGACTTCTGGGATAACTCTAAGGGGTCTGTATATACAGTGCTTAATCCTAACTTCAAGTTGTAGTTGCCAAGTGCTCCTCTCTCTGTGAGATTGAAGAATCTGTCCTGGAAGTGAAACTGAGCACCACGGGAGTATAGATTTTTTGTTTTAGAAAGAGACTGGTGCACCTAGAGAAAGATATCTTAGATCAAAAGGAAATTTCAGAGGTTCTCCTGTGATGTTCTGATCCACAGGATGATGTGAAATAATTGAATTCAACTTACTGATGGCTCACAAAGAAGTGAATTAGGTTCCATAGTTATCACAACATTAATTTCATTCAGCTGCTCTTAATTGAGCATCTGCTTTTTGCCAAGAGCAATGCAGGATGCTAAAAGATATAAAGCAAAAACCTCTTTGTTTGTGCCCTCAAGAAGTATTGCCTGGTAGAATGACAAATGTGAACAAAATAAGTATAATTTACAGTAATAAGCATTTCAGTGAAGCTGATATATCAGGAAGAAAGAAATAACCAGGTCATCTGACCCTACTCTCTGTCATTGTACCACTGACAATGTCTTTCTTTGGCCTTGGCCCTAGATCCTATTTTACTTGTCATTAGGAGGATGATACTGGTTCTGTAAATGTGATTTCATTCCTGTTGTTGTGATGAAATATCCTGAGGCAAGGAAAGTTCTGGAAGAAAGGCATTATCTCAGCTTACAATTCAAAATTACAGTTTATAATTTGAGAGAAGTCAAGGCAGGAACTCAAGCAGCATTATGTCATATCCACAGTCAAGAGCAGAGAGTTATAGGCATGCATGGCTCCTTGCTTTCTTGTTTGCTTGCTTGTTCTCAACTTGCTTCCTTCTCTTCTTCCCTCCTTCTTTCCCTCCCTCCTTCCCCCTCTGTCGTTTTTGTTTTTAGTTCTTTAAGACAGGGTTTCTCTGTGTAGCTCTAGCTATCATGGAACTTTCTCTGTAGACCAGGCTGGCCTCAAACTCACAGACATCTGCCTACCTCTTGGTCTTGAGTGCTGGGATTAAAGGCATGCATAGCCATGCCCAGTTACTTTCTCCTCTCTTAACACTATTAGGATGGTGCTGGGTCTTCCTATAATGATCAAGACAATACCCCACAGACATGTTCATAGGCAAATTTGTTCCAAAAAAATCTTTCATGAGACTTTTCTTCCAGGTAATTCTAGGTAGATTAAAATGAATGGGCATATATGATTATGTAGTAACATCTGTCAGTCACCCAAGAAATGAATAGTTCCAAATGTAACTCAGTATAGAATTATTATATTTAATAAAATCATGTTTTATAATTAAATATGCAACATTTACTAGGTGCTAAGTATTGCTCTCAGAACTTTAAAGAAACCAGAATTTTGAACCTTACTTTGAAGTTTTAGCTTCTGTGGCAATTTTAAGTAGCAGCAGCATATCAAACCTATCCATTCTCTGAGTATCTATCAAGATTTTTACTGTTTCAAAATTTTGTGCACGTATATAGGTGAATTGTGATCAAATCTACTCCCATTCCCTCCTCCACTCAGTTCCTTGTTTTTTTTTCTATTTAATATGGTCTATTTTTAAAACCTGCTAATTCCAATTAGTGTTGTCTGAATCTGTATGGATATGGGATCATGTACTGGAGCTCAGATAGCCTTTCATGGGCCACATTCCTGAAGAAAACTCTTTCTTGTCAGCAGCTATCAATATTCAATAGTTCCTCAACTAGAGATGGAACTTGATGAGCTCCTCCCCTCTCTTATCCATGCTGGGTTTTGGCTGGTATGATCTTGTAGAGCTCTTGTGCATGCAGTCACAGGTGCTATGATTTCTTTTGAGCAACAGCCATATCATGACTGGCAAAGGCTGTTTCACTGCAGGCATCCTCTGCCTCTGCTCACTCTTCCTCAGTCTGAGCAGGGGTTTGGGGGTCAACATGCTATAGATGTTTCATTTACAATGAGGGCATGCAGAGAATAAGGGACTGTAGAGGACTCAGCTGTATTGGGTTTTCAGTAACGAACTTAGCTATGGTTTGGAGGATGCTTGCTATTAACAAAGAGAGGTTCAATCCTCTCAAACAATCCCAGAAGGCTGGTGTTGCTCTTTTTCCCTAGTTGACACATAATAAAACTGGAATCAGAGAAGGTTGAGACTTAGTCTCAAAAGTGGCACCTGGACCAGCTTGGATTGTCCCAATAAAGTCAGAAACAGTACAATGTACAACATCCTGCCTTACGACAGAATAGAGAATGGGTTCTAGGTGCTGACTGAGCCCCCATGCAGACCCGAAGGGCATTCTCCATCTCATGATCCCAAAAAATGTAACACATGGGCACTGAGGAGTGCTTTTCAGTGAGGATTTTAATGAATTTTTAGAGGGAAGTGAATATAATTGATACATATAAAAACCTTTGTAGAAAGCAGGAACAAATGAAGAAGAAAAATGGTTCTTCAAAGGAGTGGCTGGGAAAATCAGAGCAATGCCTCTCGGTTTTACTCTAAGCAGTTCACTACAACTGGCCTGAGTCTCCTTCTTGTCTGTTATTTGAGAGTTACATTTTAAATGAAGATGGCTATTTCTTATTCTTCCATACTTCATATTTTCATGGCCATGGGTAAGAATTTTCTGGAAAAATGTTGTTTTAGATAAATTTATTAATTCCTATTATTGCCCAGGTAATTGAGTCTAGAAGAACAATCATATTTTAAGATTAAATATTCTTGATGCAGGTGTGTACCTTTAATCCCAGCAATCAGGAGGAAGAGACAGGCAGATCCCTGAGTTTTCGGGGACCCTGGTCTACAGAGTGAGTTTCAGCAGAGGCAGGACCACACAGAGAAACCCAGTCCTGAAAAAAAAAGTATTCTAATGAGGGACCACTATCAAAGAGTAGAAGTTCATGATTCATCAGAATAGGTATTCCATATGTGTCACCCATCTCCACCACTAACTCTTGCTTCAGTCTGGCAAGATTTCCCATAAGATCTCCAGGCTTTACCTGGAGAAAGATCATCATCTGAGTCTGTTCTAAAATATCAGATTTAATCATGTAGTAAATGGTAATTTTACTTTTATGATAGCAGTTTTTTATTTTGGAGTGCTTCCTGTGTGTCATATAGGTACTATGTACAAGTCAACACACCAACCTTCCCTTTCAGCACAGTTATTTATTCTTGTTATTTTCCATGTTACTGAACTTGTATGTATTTCACTACAATTGTCATACAAAACAATAAGCTTACATAGTGATTTAGAGTGTACCTTTGTACATATTTCATTTCAATTTCCCCAAATCTTATCCCAGTTCTCCATACAGATAAAGGGATGTGTAACTTTCAAATGTCAAAAATAACAAATGGAAAAATACAGTTTGACTTGCATCCTGTGATGCTTTGGGAGATGGCCCTTGCCTTAAGGACTCTACACCACTGTTGCCTTTCTCATTACTGTATCAGTCAATAATACTCACTCTGCTAATCACACAGAAAATATCTCTTGAATTTTTAAGTGAAAAATAAATAAATAATAAGTTTCTAGTGATCATTTACTTCAACTCTTGAATTCCATACATAGTAAGACAGAAACTCATTGAAGTAAAACAAATTGTCCAAAGATAATTTTTTAAAACTTAGAAAAGTTTACTTTTCATAGCTACCAATGCTTTTTTTGAAGAATATTTTTTATTTAAAGCTTGCTTCACATGTCAATTCCAGTTCCCTCTCCTCTCCCCTCCCCCACATTCCCAATTAACTCAGGAGATCCTATCCCATTCCCCTTCTCCAGGGTACCATGCATATCTCTCTTAGGGTCCTCCATGTTTCCCAGACTCTCTGACGGTAGGATTATAGGCTAGCAATCCCCTGATTCATGTCTAAAATCCATAAATGAGTGAGTACATACCATGTTTGTCTTTTGGTTACTGGGTTACCTCATTTAGAATGGTTTCTTCTAGTGCCATCCATTTGCCTGCAAGATTCCATTGTTTCTTTCCTCTGAGTAGTACTCCATTGTGTAAATGTACCACATTTTCTCTATCCATTCTTCAGATGAGGGGCATCTAGGTTGCTTCCTAGTTCTGGCTATTACAAATAATGCTGCTATGAACATTAGTTGAACAGATATCCTTGTTGCATGAATGTGCATCATTTGGATATATACCTACGAGTGGAATTGCTGGATCTTGTGGTAAACTGATTCCCATTTTCCTTAGGAACCTCCATACTGATTTCCAAAGTGGCTATATGAGTTGGCACTCCCACCAACAGTGAAGGAGTATTCCCCTTTCTCCACATCCTCTCTAGCATAAACTATCGTTGATGTGTTTGATTTTAGCTATTCTGACAGGAATAAGATAGCATCTCAGAGTTGTTTTGATTTGCATTTCTCTGATGGCTAAAGATTTCAACACTCTCTTAAGTGTCTTTCAGCCATTTTAGACTCCTCTATTGAGAATTCTCTATTTAGATATGTATCCCATTTTTAATTGGGTTATTTGCTACAAGTGCTTTTATTATGTTTGTTCCTATTGTTTTACAAAGTTAACAGTCAAATCTAGGGTTGTTTTGTAATCTCTCTTATTACAGTAACACACTATAATAAAGCAAACATCCTGGTGTTGGGATGAGGAATGCTCTGAAAATCATTGAAGAAAATTTACATGCTAAAGGTTATTTGCTATATGGGTTAATGGACAGTAGAAAAAAAATAACAGAAAGTAGATACTGTGTTGGAGCAACAGGGAGTGGAGAAAGGCCGATCCTCCCCTGTGCAACTTTGATTTCTTAGCAGAGCAAGCTTTGAGTTGTAGTTCTGCTTATTGACCATGTGTTTTAGGGTTGGGAAGTTTGGTGAACACCCTTACCTGTAAACAGGGGAAAGACTGCCTTTGTAGAAGGAAGCTTGTAAGCATTTAGTGAAACAGTTGCTAAAGAGAATGGAACACAGCAAAAGCACTTCAACGGCCCTTCTTTAGACAAAGAGAACCAAATGATCCCAAAGTCTGCCGTGCCAGTACTCTTTTATTATACTTTTATTTGTACGTACTAAGAATATCTGCTAAGGGAGTAGAGATTAAATTGGCCAATTCTTATACTCCTGTATATTTTATATTTTATAGCACCTATCTCTCAAAAGATCTTTGCTTTGAAATTACAGCATAGGACCTTCAAATTACATACAAAAAAACCAATTACTAATATGTAGTATTTGTAATATTTTGCTTTGAGTAACATCCATGTTCCCACCAATACATCATGTAACTAATTGGTTACATCTTTGGTCTCTGTATGTCATCAGTGCCTTTCATTAGCCACACTTTCCTTATTTTATTTATTTATTTCTTTTATTAAACTTTATATCTAGCATTGCAATTTAGTTAACACTATAATATAATAGCTTCATATTTTTAATGAATTTTGTTTTATTTTATGTGTACAAGTCTTCTGCCTGAATGTTATATAGATGTAATACATGTATGCAATGCCCATGGAAGCCAGGAGAACACATTGGATGCCCTGGGACTAGATTACAAATGCCTATAGGCCTCCATGTGTGTGCTTGGAACTGAACCCAGGGAAAATGTTTAGGTTACAAAAATCTTGTTCACCCCAAAACAATTTTCTTTTAAAAATACTTTTTTCTAAGTGGGCCAATGCAACAACTGTACTTAGTGACCCATCAAGTCTGCTTTGTATTACAGCGATGGTCAATGAAATTAAGTAGAAAGCCCAATTTGTGTAGTAAATGCCTCAAAGAAATTGTACATGTTGGATTCTTGTAGAACATATAAAAGTGTTCTACTTCTTGATGCACAGAAAATTGAATTTACCTTTTTCTTATTTCATAATTTAAAAAATGGTGATGTGTATATAACTCAATAGTAGAACACTTACCTATACTATGTAGGTTTCAGGTGTAATTCCCCAACACTACCAGAAAGGAAGAAAAAGGCTAATGACATTTGGTGTACTTTGATGCTAAAATTAAATATACTCAGTAAATATATATTACATAAATATATGAGTATAATTGTACAGCTAATTCCCTACCATTATACCCTATATTATAAAGTTGATTCTGCATCTGTTTATATCAGTTTTATAAATTATGTAAAGGGATGCCACTTGCCTTCTATTTCTCTGCATGAGGTAAGTAGAAATTATGAAATTGGTGCTAGCTAATCTGTTATAAAATTACATTACAGGAATCCTGTGGGGTTGAATCTATACCATCTAATAAATGGGAAATCTGAAACTCAAACAGCTCATAGATGCAGAGCTGCAGTTGAAAGTCAATTATTGCAATAGCAAAACTATCTCTCTTTGTCACTGTGATAGATATTTCTTTAAATACCTACAATAGTTCCTTGTAGCGCAAGCATCAGCAAAGGCTTATGGTTTCAAATATACCTTTTCGGATTCTTTCTCCTTGCAGATGGACCCCCATGAGAACATCTTACTCAGCACTCTTGAGATAAAAAATGAGATGGCTACATCAGAAGCAGTAATGGGACTTGGAGACCCCAGGAGCACAATGCTTGCATATGATGCCTCCAGCATCCAGTATCGGAAAGCCGGGTTGCCTAGGCATAGTTTTGGTCGTAATGCTCTGGAGCGACATGTGGCCCAAAAGAAGAGTCGCCTGAGGAGACGTGCCTCTCAACTGAAGATCACCATCCCTGACTTGACTGATGTGAATGCCATTGATCGGTGGTCCCGCATTTTCTTTCCAGTGGTGTTTTCTTTCTTCAACATTGTCTATTGGCTTTATTACGTGAACTAAATTACAGCCTCCCGTGGGAAGCAAGGACTAGATTACTCCTCAAACAGTTGTACAGCCTGACGTAGGACTTGGAAAACACATCAATCCAGGACAAAAGTGATCTTAAAAATACCTTAGTTGCTGGCCTATCCTGTGGTCCATTTCATACCATTTGGGTTGCTTCTACTAAGTAATGAATACACTAAGGTCCTTGTGGTTTTCCAGTTACAATGAAAGTGATTTATACACATGCTGGAAAGATTGAGAATGAATTATGCCACTTTATCAGTGTAGTATTCTCAGCCTACCCAAAGGGTTATTATCTAGATTCTAGAAGATGTTAGAAAGCTCAGTAGCATTGGTAGTCAGTTCTCTGAGACATGGTTATTTTGCTCTCCACCATTGTTCCTAAGACTGGCACACTGTTGGGACAGCACTGTGCTTATGAAACACTCTTTGCAATAATGGAAGCATGCTATTTCAATACAGTCAGTGAGGTCTGTGCCAGATGATAAGGGTGTCATGGAGAGGTGATTCTCAAGGGTCTAATAGACTCATATGTGCTTTGAGCACAATCAATGTAGGGAGGTAGAGCAAAGCTTCAAAGCAGAGACTCAGGTAACCGGTGTATCTGCTCTGTTTGATTGCTTGCAAAGAACCAGCTGTGATGTCTTTCAATTTAACACTGGGACAGAGGAAAACTTGGGAGCAGACTGTGCACACCCAACATGTATGCTTTGCCAAAAAGCTATTTCCTAGGTGGTTAAAATATGAGTTAACAGCATGGAGCAGGGTTTTAAAAAATCCAGTAATGGCTGTAGTTAAGAGAAAGCAAACCAAGCAAGTGCAACCCTTGTCAGTGTCACATGGCACCTGTTCTGCACATAGTGTTGAGCAGCAAAGAGTAGAATGAGGGGGATTGGTTGGCCAACCTCATAGGCATAAACTTAGCATATGTAAGGAAGATATTTTTAAATAATTTATCTCATAAAAAGGTAGCCATCAGATAGAAAAGTGAAGAGAAAAAGTGTCCTGTTAGGTCAGGTTGAGAATCATTTCAATAGTGAAACACAGAGCACAGAGAAGCTGGTCGGTTTTTTTTGTCAGTGTCAGCTGCCCCTACATCATCTCCCTTTCAGTTTATTTCTGAATCGAATACAGTATTTCAAAAAGAGAGTTGGTTCTTTGCTCTAAATGACTAATCCTCATCTTCATCTTTTCTTGCTTTCAAAATTCTCTTTTTTGTACTTAGGAGACAGAGACCACGAGGCATTGCAGACTGCACAAGCTGGGTTTTCTTATGTGCTACGAAGTCCACCTTTGTGTTTTCTAAGGCATGTGTTTGCACAAATGAAATCTGTGTCTAATTTGGATTTGGTAATTTAAAGGGTGCTTACATTGTATATATTGCAATCTACCTTTGCAATTATGCCATCCCACATCTTTCCATATTGGGAAAACACATTCATATACTGGACAGAAAAGAGAATAGGCATATATAATTTTTTTTGTCAATAGGGGGTCTCATATTTGGTTCTTGCCCTCAGAAAATACTGAATTTCTAAGTTTTCTATAAATTTGGCTCTGATTGACCTTTCCCTCAGAGGATGGCTGCTATTTCTATTTTTAAAAACATCAAAGAAATTCTGACTTCATAGTGTGGTCCCCAGTAAGTGCATAAAAATTAAGGCTAGTCTTCTGCAGATAAAGATTCAGTTTTCTGCCCATGATTCAGAAACTTGGGGTATTAAGTGTTATTCTTCCATTCCAACTATTAGAAGCAAAAAAAAGGAAAAACATTTTATCATTCGTTTTCTAAATTTTCACAAAGTTGGGGTGGTAGAATGTTTTGGTTTAGTCTGGTTTGATTTGGTTCAGTTTGGTTTGGTTTCCATTGGTGTTGTGAAGTTTCCTGTGTTTTGATTAAGTACTGGAACCCTCCTGAGTTACAGGACCACAGATCTGAAGAAGAATCTCTGCATGATCTCAGAGTAAAGATTCTTCAAGTTTCTCCATGCTTTCTCCTACACAATCATTTCTGGGAATCACAGTAATAAAAGTGCCTATCCCTTGTCACCAAGGGGTGAAGTTCGAATATAAAATAACATGAAAGAAACATAATGATAAACTCAGGGGCACACCTGTGACATGCCATTCTGAAACGATTTTTCTAACAATAATTCTGAGCCTGTGTCTAGGCTCCCATTTGCAATTTCCATAAAAGCCATAAAAAATCCTTGATATTGTCATTTGAGATTATAAAAGTATCTTAGATGTCCAGGAAAGTCAAGCAAACTATTTAGATAGAAACAGGGGAAAGCAGCCTCACAGTGTGGGACTGGTATGCATATGACCAGGAAACACATTTCTGCACATAACTAATGCAGAGAGAAAATGGAACCTTGGAACCAGTGTCCTAGAGTGAAACCATATGTTGGCATTCAATAACCACATACGAAGAAAACTCTGACTCATCCTGTCCAGGAATAGAGATCCATGTAGAATTTATTTTCAAGCTACATACTTAGTTGAATTAGAATGCAAGAAAGGGTGCTAGGTCTGAGAATCTGGGAAAACCAATTAGTTTGTTACCCAGTAATTAAACTAAAGGACCACAAATGTGTGTTTTGGCAATCTTAAAATGGTAGTCCAATCAGTTTATACATATGTATAGTTTTCTTCCTTTGATTATACAGTAACCAGATAGCCAGCAATTAAGGTGTTTTCTCATCTCTGAGAAATTATTAGGCAAATTCTGACTCTCAAATGCAGACTCTAAATAAATCTCTGATCTCAATCTGTATATATATATATATATTGTACATGACTGCTTGTAGGTATGAAATGCACTCTGAACTGAAATCTCATGCAACATACCCATGTGTTTGCATAGAATGTTACAATTATTTCTACTGCAATTTACCAACAGAGGATAGGACTCAAGCAGTGCCACCTAGTCCTGCTGTCTCTTCATTTCAACAAGAGCAGTGCTAAGTAAAATAATAACAACGATAATAATAATAATGATTTTTTCTCAAAACGAAAGACTCTACATTCTAGCATTAGCACCACAAACAGAAATGATCTGTCGGCTTACAAAAGCACAAGAAATCACAAATTGCAGTGGAAAAATCTAGTGAAGAAATGAGTCAAGGTTATTTTAAGCAGGACCTGCTTAAAACTGGCAACTATGACCACTTCCATTTCCTGTAGGTCACTATGTTTAAGTCTTCTGGCTAATTTCATGTTCAAAAACTGAAAACATCAACATAAACAGGTCTTATAGCATATCTACATGTGTATATGTGTATATAGAGATCCGTTTAAACACAAATGCATATATATGCATTCATATGTCAGAAACAAAAGGAATAAGCTAATGAGCTGTTTCCTTCATTGAGCCTGTATATTAGTATGTTTTTTTTTTAATTTGGCAACCAACAGTCACCATCCTGAAATAAGTAATACAGGGTACTGAACATCTCTCCCAGCAATCAATGCCTACAGTTCCTAAGAACATTGCACAGGTTGACTCTACAATTGTACTGTACCTCAGAATAGCAGATATTAACTAGTTTCTGCATTGCTTGTCAAATGTCCATTTGCTGTCTTTCTAAGGACACAGATAACATTTTTCATCAGTGATTTAAGACAAAAAAATAAGAAAATGGAAAAAAATCCTCTTGGGAAAAAAAGAAAAAAGAAGACTAACCCTCACCATGTTGGTTAGGGAAAATTAAAACTGTAGCAATCATGCCATTTGCTAAGTGTACAGAGTCTGTTGTGTAAGCAACCATAACTTTCACTGAGCTTGTGTAAATATTTAAAAAGATTTCTTAAATATTTTTAACTTCTAATTTGTATTTTATGGTAAGGCAATGTACTAATTCTGTTCATGGCTTACATCGAAGTGTTACAATATGTACATAATTAAAGATGCTGTAAATTAATAGTCAATAGATGCAGATAATTGTTTAGGGTTTTTGTCTTAATTTTATCTATTTATTTTTTACTAAGTATGTTTACTGGAGTGGCCCCAACAGAGTAATTTAAACACCCTTTTGCATAAATGATTTGGGAATCCCATACAGAAGGATTTCCATTGCTGTCTCTCACATGAAGGTATGAGTACACACACATACACACATAAACACACACACATAAACACACACACACACACATACTCACTGTCTTCCACTGCCTTCTTTTTGCTCCTATTTTCTCACTCTCAGTGGGAAATGTAGCATTGTTTTGTTGTCATATTAACAACCAAGAAATGCTTTAGATATGGCAACTGGAAAAAAGGAGAAGTGGTTACGGTTAATTAATGGTTTTTCTAAGCCAGAGTATAAGAAGCCAAAGTTTGAATATTATAGTTTTTCCCCCAAACTAGAGGTCTGTAGCAGTACTGCAGATAACAACACCATTTATTCATACCAGCTCCAGAAATTTGTTACATACAATGCATGCTAGAAGAGGTTTTTCTTTTTTTAATATACAGTAGCATCATGTCTTTAGATAGTATTATTCCTTTCAACCAAAGACTCCAGAATTATTTTTCAAAAGGAAAGAAAAATAGGAAATGGGAAATAAGACACTGCTTTACACCAAAGTATAAATATTTTTTCCAAATGCAGTAGGAAGTTGGTTTTAAAACACAGTAAGGAGTCAATAGAGGGTAAATTCAGATGCTGCCCTAAGCAAATTATTGTTTGTTTGTGTGTTTGTTATTTTTAAGTTGGAAAAAAATCTGTACCTTTTGGAAATACAATGAGAAAATTTCTCTGGATGTGTGCAAGATTTTGACATTAATTTCTAATTTGATTTAAGAAGTACTTTTTGTGATAAACATCCAAAATGGTGAAAAACAAAAGTTTACTTTGAGTTTGAAAGCAAAATGCCATTCCCTGTCACTCCACCTCACATCTGATGGCACACCTCTGTCATCACACCGTTTGAATCAAGTCAATGTTTCCACCAGCTTGTATTCTTTCTCTGTTTATATTTTGGTTCTATGACTAAGAGTCCAACCACATTTATTTTAAACACAGTTCACTCAAACAAAGTTGTCTATAATTTAAATTCCGTGCCACTTACAATTTTTCTTTGCATGGGTGTTTAAATAGTTCTGTTATGGAATTGTTCCTACATAGTTCTGAACTGTCCTTTTCTAAGAAGTATTGTTCTAGTTTCTTCACAATGTAGTGATTATCAGCCTTACAATGACCTTGTAGCCTTTCTGAACTTTGAACACACACATCATGCTCACTCCCCAACAGCTAGAAAATGCAAAGCACTAGCAGGATACATTGCATCCGTTTTCACGTCTTTTTAAAAACAGGACTTCTAAAATCTCTGGGATACATGCAGTAGTAAAAATTCAAAAGAAGATTATCAATGAATAGCACATAAGAATTATTTTCATGAATTTCAACTTATTGCAGCCAGTTTCCGCATGTAAATATATAATAATGTTGGCTAGTGTGTAATTCTTGAGCTAAGAGATATAAATAAAAGTCAAAAGATCTATGTGTGGTTTTATTGTGCATGAAAGTCTGCGTCTGTGGCTTATACTGTAATAATTTTGTGAGAAGCACTTAAGAAGTTTGGAACCCATTGTCTTGCAGACATCAGCTTGAGTTCTTATGTGATGCCTATTAAGCAATAGCTATGCACATTCTTAGTTGTAAACTTGAGTAACAAATTTACCTTAGTCTTAAACTAGTTACAAAAATGAAATGACAGAGCTCTTAAAAGTACCAGGTGCAGTAAGTTGTCTGTGAACAATATGTGTTACTGTTTATACTTAATAGAACCCTGAACACTCAGCAGCTATTTCACGGGTGCTTTCTCCACCTCTAAAATGTCTCAGAAATTACTCTGTTCCCTTAGCTTAGCTTTCAGTACTGTATGGTAGAGATAACTAAGAACTGGGCGGGCTTTCTTCTTAAAAACATGATACACATAACACTTTCATTTATTTACCCTTCAACAAGTAACTGAAGACAAATAACTATTTGGATAAAACCCCTGAATCCTTACTACAATCCTAATATAGAATAAGAAACTCATTTTCAATGAAAATGAATATCTTGTCTGTGTGTTTTGAAGGACAGCTTGGACTCACTCCCAAATTCTTACAAATGATTTCTATACATCACTGTACTGTCCAGTTTTGTGTGTCAACTTGACACAAGCTAGAGTCACCTGAGTCTCAGATTAGGACATGCCTCCATGAGATACATCTGTAAGTAATTTTCTAAATTACGGATCAGTAAGGGAGGGCCCAGCCCATGGCAAGTAGTGCCATCCCTGGGCTGGGTGTCCTGGGTTGTATAAGAAAGTAATCTGAGCAAGCCATGAGGAGCAAGCCAGTAAGCAGCTTCCCTTCATGCCCTCTGCATCAGCTCCTGCTTCCAGGTTCCAGTCCTGCTCAAGTTCCTGTTCTGACTTCCTCCAATGATGGACTATGATTTTAAATGTAAGCCAAATAAACTCTTTCCTCCCTAACTTGCTTTATGATCATAGTGTTTCATGGCAGCAATAGAAACCCTAACTAAAAAAATCATCAAAAGGGGGTGACCAAGCTTACTTGCCTTCACCCATTTGGTCACTTTTCAAGAAACCTTTGTATCCAGCCTATCCACAGTTTGTCTGGCATGGCGAAAGCAAACGTTAACATGTAAGGTCCTGAGAATTACACACAGCTGAAATTCTTAGGTCCAGTGGACACTTCAGGGACAATATAAGTATCCTTCACCCTTAGTTGTTTTAAAATTCCAAACATCATTTTGGTAGAAGATGTTAGCCTGAGGGAGGTATCCTTCCAGTACAAAATTTTCCAATGTAGTCATAGATTTAAAGGAGTCATAGAGTAAATGCTATGGAAAAGGACACTTTGTAGGATTTATGAGACCTATGCTCCTTATTGCCTATATTACAAATTAAAATTTAAGCAATGAAACACAATTGTGCTAGATTTCCCGCCTCCATTGCGTGTGTTTGTGTGTGTGTGTGTGTGTGTGTGTGTGTGTGTGTGTGTGTGTGTGTGTGTGACATCAGAAATTTTAATGGAAAACATGAAAGCTGTTAAGGCTAGGTCAGAGTTACTCTATTCTGTTTCAGAAGTGTTGAGGCAAATGAAGGTTATCTTTTTGAGTAAAATGACAAAGATTTCCAAAGTTTTGGAAGAAGGGCTATAGCTTACCTGTCAAGCAAAAACTTAAATTTTACTCACTGGGTATGACCTGGAGAAATGGCACAACACAAAGAAATGACATAGTGACAATTAGACGGCCAGGTTCAGAGCCCTGCCATGGGCATGCTGCAAGCAAGAGAAGCCTGTGACCATGTAAGGAATCAGAATGAGCCATCTCAACATTGAAAGTTGGCATTTACTTCATTTAAGAAGTAAAATTCATTGCTGTGTTCCCAGTTGGAACCTAGTTAGTCTGTGGTCAGTCCAGAGCCCAAAGTGACATGTAAAGAAAGAGGATGGATTTGTTATGAGAATTTGATATTCCCAGAAAGAGACACTTAGAAAGTTTGATGTTGTTGCCTGCTGTGAAAATTCAAATAGCTACATGAAACAAAATTTGAATAGAGGATTAGTATAATCCATACCATTGTTTGTTGTAGACCATAAGACTTACAGAAAACTTAGGTACATTGTAAGCAAGTAGTTTGAGCTGTTGTCCTATAAGAGGAAGTGAATTTCTTGGGAGACATGCTTCATCTGAGAGTTCTGTCAAACTACTTTGAAGGATGGTATGCCCAGTGTTACTAGCTTTTTCTTAGACTGAAAGAAACCCAATTGTCACCTCTACCTACACCGAAAAACTGATGTTTTCACCTTTGAAGACAATAATTGTCTGGTTAGAAAGATTCAGTCTGTTTTTCATGTGTTCAAGTTTCTATCACTGTAATGCTCAAACAGAGTTGAAGAATAGACTATCCAGGCCTCCAAGAGAGTGAGTAAAGAAGCTTCTATGACATTGCAACTGTGACAGGATCACTCTTCTTCCCTTTTGTGGAGGAATTTCTCAAACTTAAGAAAATTGTTCAAGAACGTGTGTGTGTGTGTGTGTGTGTGTGTGTGTGTGTGTGTGTGTGTGTGTGTGTGTGTGTGTTTTCAGGCAAAAAAAGTTGCCAAGTTTTCACTATTTAAAAAGATTGGTGCAGTCTTATTGAAGGCTGATATTTCTGTGTCCTGTTGCCTGGATCTGAATCCCTTGACACTGAGCACCAATTCCCAGATCTATCCACCAGTGATATAGGCCTAACTGTGAAATAGACAAAATCCCTGGTGAGCTAGAGGTTGAGAAATGGAGGGGCAGCAGTGCAGAGTACATTGCATCCATTTAAGGTTTAAAGATACCAGTGATGATATAAGGACAAAAATTAAATGGATAATAGAAGTTACTGACAAAACCCCACTGCCCTCCACCACTCCCAAATTAAAAAAACTGAAGAATTTGCCTAATCAAAAGTTTATCTGTGGTCTGAGGAGATGGGCAAACAGGTTGGGAACAGTTGTGAGTTTAAATCCCCAGAAACATACACACACACACACACACACACACACACACACACACACACTCCAACATGTCTGTAATAGAAAAAGCAAATGGAAAAAAATTTAAATATGATGAAGAAATTTGGTGCTAACTGAAATAAAACTACAGTTGATAAGACATATTGAAAATCAATTCGTAGTAGTGAGCTAAAGGGTCCAGTCGCATCCTTCATGCCATAGGATAAGACTAGAGAGTGAGGAGGAAGAATAAAGGAAATATATAAATGGAAAAAAGAAAGGTGCAAATTTGGAAATTTCATCCTACAGCAGCTTCTGTAATTTTTACCATGCCATAGGGTGTGATGGGAGCTGGTATTTGTCATCTTCTGCTGCGTAGAACATAGCAGGGCCACAGATTGCACTGCATCCTCAGCTGTCTGAATCCCAACCTTTTAGACTCGGCTCCTTCGCTTTGCTGCTAAGTGACTCATTGTAGCTTCAGTGTAGTTTGGGGTGGGGTGCCTACAAGTTCTAGAAGAGGAAAGTCAGAAAGAAGGCCAAACTTTTAAGGAAAAACATGACAAAAGTTTTCATTCCCAATTTTCATTTATATCTAAAGTCACACATGTGTGGAATTCAGAGGATGAATTTGTGGTGTTGATCCTCTCCTCTCAGCTTTGAGTAGTTTCTTTGGAATGAACTCAGGTTGTCAGAATTACTCACCAAGCGCTTTTACTCTGGCTCTGGTTTTCTTTTCTTTTTTATTTTTTTTATTTAAACTAGAGACAAGCCAGCTTCATATGTCAATCCATGCTCCCTCTCCTTCCCCTCCTTCTCCCTTCCCACCAGCCCCCCATCCCATCTTCTCTCCACTCCCTGGAGAGGATGAGGCACTCCATGGGGGATCCCTAAAGTCTGCCATATCATCCAGGGCAGGGCCCAGGCCCTCCCTCATGTGTCCAGGCACAGAGTACATCCCTCTATGTGGAATGGGCTCCCAAAGTCCACTGGTACACCAGGGATGAATACCAATCCACTACCAGAAGCCCCATAGATTGCCAAGGTCTCCTCACTGACATCCATGACGCCATCAGTCTGGAGTCCATGATCTCCCCCTAAATAAGGTCAGCTGCATCTGTGGGCTTCAATAGACCCATCTTGACTCCCTTGCCCATTACTCCTCCCACTCTGCTACTGGGTTCCAGGTGTTCAGTTCAGTGTTTAGCTGTGGGTGCCTGTCTCTGCTTCCATGAACCACTGAATGAAGGCTCTAGCATGGCATATAAGGTAGTTATTAATCTCATTTAGGGAAAGGGCATTTAAGGTTCTTTTTATTGTTTGTTTTTGGTTTTGGGGTTATTTTGTATTTTGAAAAGCTTGCAACTTCTAAGTTCTAAATTCTAGATATTCTGATTGCTATCTCCAATCTATTTAGGAGGAGAGGGACATTGAAATAAGTCAAGTGAGTACCATAAATGTATCATCCAAGGAATTTGAAAGCCCAGCTTTCTCACTCTGAATAAGGTTCTCTTCTCTCCATCTCCGTTGAAAATAATTTTGAGTCATAAAAGTAATATATCACAATGTGAAATATTTTGTTGGCTTCCTTCTTTACTTCCTTCCTTCTTTCTTTCCTTCCTTCCTTCCTTCCTTCCTTCTTTCCTTCCTTTCTTCCTTTCTATCTCCAAGTTAAAAGGCTGGACAGAAAAGGTAGACCTCTGTTGATATGTGGCTACTTGGACATGAGGAAACTGAAGTTTCCCAGGAGGTCATATGAATTTTTTTTCACGTGAAAATTTACAAATGCTCCTCCTGGGATCCATTGTAGGGAAATGCCTAGCTCCAAGTACATCAGCTCAAGAGTGAATCATAAGGGAAGAAAATGGAAAGGGAGGCAGTGATGGTTAGTGTTGTCTACCTAATAGGACAGAGAGCCCCCTGGGGGAACTGGCCTCAGTACACACCTGTAGGGAGTTGTCTTCATTATACTAATTGATGTGAAAAGACCCATCTTAATTGTGAACTGGACCATTCCCTGGACTGTATAAATGGGGAAAGTGAGTGGGCAAGCACCAGAATGTAAGCCATCACCTGTCCTTTCTAACAGCCTGTGTGACGTGATCACCTGCTTCTCTCCCCTGCTGCCTTGACTTCCAGTCATGATGGACCATGAACTGTGAGCTAAAAAAAGCTTTCCAGTTTTGGTTATGGGAAGGGAAAGGGAAGAGAAGAATAAGAAGAAAATAGGAGGGGCAAGATAGGGAAAGAGTAAGGAGAGGAAAGGCATTGGGGGGAGGGAAGGAAATGGAAAGGGTAAAGGGAGGAGGAAAGGCGAGGGAAGGCAGGGGGAAAGGTTAAGAACAACCACAAAGGAACCAGAACTCTGCTCAAAGCTGCCAACCTTTCAGAAGTGGTTTGCCAAGTCATTATTTATTCATTTTGATTTCCCATCCCACTTGCCAGGAATTCATTTGAACATTTTGAGAATCTTACAAAATATATAAAATGAAACTATTGATGCATATTAAGTACAAAATGATTAATAAGTAAAAACTTTTAAAATGTTTACCAAGTTTCTGCTAAAATTAAATGATGGGATTTTGCCTGTGTGAAGTGAGCTTTTTTGCCCCCAGTGCTGGCAGACAGTAGGAGGCTGGCATCTGTCTTTGGCTCCTCTCCTAGGAGCAGTCCGGAGCACCCAGGATGGCCTCTTGGCACCCAGGGTTTAGAATGGGCAAGGAAAAGCAAACGCCTGTGGGGCCTTCTCACACTTTAAGGAGAGCCTGGGTCCTGGAGATTTCAGTTTCCCTTCCCAGCTGTATCCAGCTTGTCAAATGAACACAAGCAGTAGGGTATGTATCAATACTAGGAGATAATGGGTTCTTGGAATTTCCTCACATGATGATAGAAAGACATGTTCAAACCCTTTAGTGTGCACCAGTAGGCTGAGGTTCAGAGGAACATCCTATGTTTGGTTTCAAATTAAAAGACCATTTACTAGTAGAGTTCCTTCCTGATCAGAAGATGGTCAGTCTTCGGGTCTTCAGTCAATTGATAGAACCACCATAATATGAGAATAATATTCTTTCTTTCTTTCTCTTTTTTTTTCTTTTCTTTTTTTCTTTAGCTTTTCAAATAGGGTTTCTCTGTGTAGCTTTGTAGACCAAGTTGACCTTGAACTCACAGAGATCTGCTGTCTCTGCCTCTGCCTCCCGAGTGTTGAAACTAAAGATGTGAGCCACTACCGCCTGGCAAGGGAATAATACTCTTTTAAAAATGTATTCCAAACTTTTAGAATTTTTGACAATTTTATACATGAATACTATATTTACATCACATTCTCCTGTCCTTTTCTCCCCAATTCCTCTAGTGCCTTCCCCTTACTCCCTTTTAAAATTTTGATGGTTTTAATTTTTTGTGTATGTGCATATATGCATTGTGTGCATCTCTCTCTCTCTCTCTCTCTCTTTCTGTGTGTGTCTGTGTGTGTCTGTGTGTGTATGCGTGTGTACCATACAGAGTCTGTTTGGCATTGCTTATATGTAAATTCATTTTGGGATGAGAATTTGGCATTAGATAACCTATCCAAGAGCTCATCTATGGAAAAAAACTGATTCTCCCTCTCTCAGCAGTCATTGACTGCCATAGCTTTCCATGTAGGGATGGGAACCTTGTAAACTTAACCCCATCCAAAATGGTATGTCACCTGGCATTGTTATAATTCAGGTCTTGTTTAGTCAACCATATTATTAAGATTTTGTGGGCAGTTTCCCCTTTGTCACTAAAAATGGTATCAAGTGGCAGGTGTCCTGGACCTTTAGCTCTTATAATCATTTCCCCCCCTCTTCTTAAATTTCTCCAATCCTTATTGCTAAGGTTGCATTGTAGATGTGTCAGTTAGTACTGGACACTCCATAGTCACCTATTCTCTGCATTTCTCGAAGTTATGAATCTCTGTAATAGTCCCCATCCATATCAAACATATGTTTTATAATGTAGCATAAGATAGATTTAATTTTCTGTGGATATAGACATATTTATTTAGGAAAAAGGGAGTACCAGAATCTCTGACGCATTCCAACCAGCCATGGGGAGTTGGTTTGCAGGAACAGGTATGAACTGCCTCCTATTGAGTGGGCCATAGGTTCAAGTAGATAACTGTTGGTTGCAACCTAGCTAACTTTTCTCCCTCAGGTGCTATGCAAGTTGCTGAGAGGGAAAGTCATCCACAGTCCTACCCAGCTAGAAAGCCATTGAACCACAGAAATCAGTGGCCTGGGAAGATTGCTCAATGTGCTACAATTACACTTTTATCTTCCTCCAGGGAAGGCTATTTCTTGTACTTTAAACATTCTTTAGTTCCTTGTTCTTTGTCTAGGGTCGAGGCCTCCTGAGCTTACTTCATTCCCATTTGAGTGCCTACTGTGACCATCCTTGTTCAGGTCATGTTTAGGCAGCCATGTTAAACAGACTTTGTATGTGCATCTTGCCTGGTATTTCTAGGATAATCAATCTCACAATGGACCCCTTTTCCTCTGACTAGATACATCATGGTGTTTTATAGTTGGTTTATTGCTCAGTTTGAGAGCTGCTTCTTCCTTTCTGCCTTTGAACTCAGGCACCCTACTGATTGAGTTTTAGTCAGTTTTCCAGAGACTGTTCGAATTCAGATCTCAAGTTCTTTGTATCATTTGTTCTTCCTGAACAAATATGGTCACCTGGACAATGAGACTTATAGATGCCAAAGACTTCCAGGAGAGCAAAGTGAGTTTTTACACAAGCAGGGCAGCACTTGTTTTCAAATTTGATCTCAATCCCTGGTAAGGAAAGACCTGGCTTCAGGAACATCAATATAAGGATAGTCCACACTCACATTCACTACTGTTCTGTGAGGAACAGTAATTTCCCTGTGTATTTTTTTTCTGGTTAAAAAGCTGGTGATCCTGTCTTTTGGTAAAGCTTTCCTGATTCCAAACATTGATTTATTCCTGAAATCCTCTCTATCACAGAGCAAATGTTATCATAACCCTTTCATAAATAACTGTGGAAATTCCAGGTGTTCTACAGAACTCAGAGTGACCTGGGTATTTATTAGAGGGCAGTTTGATCATGGGAGCAAATTTCTCATCACAGACTTTTCCTATGTCTGCAATAATTGTCTATTTTCAGAGTCCTTTGTTTGTTGTTAGTCTACTCTGAACTCTTCATATTAGAGTACATTAAATTATGTCTTAGATGTGTAACACTCTTCTAGAATCGAAACAACTTTTCGTGTTATACTTAAATGCACATCACAAACATAAAATATCCAAACTAACTTTTCTCCCTAATTTATGGACATTTCATTTACTGTTGTCAGGAACTCTATAATAGTCGTCTTTTAGTATAATAACTTTACCTACCAGTTCCTGGACAATTTCATACACATAAACATACAATGTGTTTAAATCATATTCACCTCTTCCACTCTTTCCCCATTTCCTCCTAGATTTACTCCCACCTACCCACCCACTTCAAATTCTCACAGTTTTGTTTTTGTTGTTATAATCCCTGGAATCCAATTTGGCTACATATATATTCATGTGTATGGAGTCAACACCATTATCGAAAGCTGACTCACCCTCCTCAAAAAGATATCACCTGCCAATATCTCCTTCATTAGGCATAGGGGCCCCTGAGCCCCACCTCTGTGCCATGCAAGAATATTGACTAGATTAATCTTGTACAGACATCATGCAGGCAGCCACAACTACTATGTGTTCATGAGAACAATGGGTCTCTGATGGCTAAAAGACATTATTGCATTTCAGTCTTCCTGGAACTCTGCCTCTAATAATCCTCCATGATCCCTGAGCATTTGCGGATGGACAGTGATATAGATATAGCATTTGTGGCTAAGAACTCCACAGATTTTTATCTCTGCACTGATTGTGAGTTACTGCATTAACCAGCACCTACAACACAATGAAACTTCTCAGATGAATTGTGAAAGCTTCACTAGTCTCTGAGTATAGAGACATAAATTTAGATTGCAGTTTGATGCTATCTGCATTTAGTAGGTTCACTGCTGGAATCTGTAAGGCCCCAAATCTTGCTTATTGAACAGAATTGCAGCACCAGGCATGTATTTCCTCCTTTGTAATGGATATTAAATCCAATCAGAAAGTGGTTGGTTACCCACATAACATTTATGCCACTATTTCACCCCTGGATATACCTTTCCACTCAAGTATTATGTAGTTCATAGGGTTCACCGAATAAGCTATTGATATATAGTCGTATTTATTCTTCTTCTTTACTTAACATCTAAACTACTAGAAAATTAGTATCTGCCATTTTAAAATATATCTAATATATTACCATTGCCCACTTCTGTATAGCCACTTGGCTGAGTCAACCCAGTATCGTACCCAAATTATTTCAACAGATTCTAACTCGATTTCTTTCTGCTCTTCATACTTTCATCTCTGTAGTAAAGATAAACCTTCTTTCTGCACTTGACTGGCTTTTGAAGGAACTAGGAGACATACCGGTGAGCATGTCTGTAAAGCTGCACTACAAAGCTGAATAAAAATGGAAAAAGGCGAAAGCAAGCTGAAGACCAACACTCATCCCTCTCTTTCTGATTCATAGCTCTGGATATAATGAGACCAGCTGCCTCATGTTCCTACTGCCATGCCTTCCCCAATATAGTGAACCATATCTGCTCTTATACCCTGGATTAAAATAAAACCTCCCTTCTTTATGCTAGTTTCTCAGATAGTCTGCCACAGCAATAAGACATGTCATCAAACCCTACACTGCGTTTGTAGCATCAGAACTGAGCCCTTTACAAGACAAATCAAATCATGGACTTGCTTTGCTCAAAATACATCAGTGACTCCCAATTTCTAACAGAACAAAAGAGAAGTTTTAAAAAATGATCCAGAACACTATATATACTGTGATCTTATTGCATAATTACCTGGTGCCAAGTCCTTGCTTCTTTAGGCTCCAGCTAAGCTGACATCATTCTCCAACTTTAATGAATAGGACACTCTTCTTTCCAGTTTCCTCTCTCTTCCCTCTGTCTGGAACTATCCCTCCAGAACACGCTTAATTCGCTAAGCTCCTTTAAGTCTTTGAATGAGACCTGTCCCTGCCATATTATGCACTACCATCATCTTCCTTTAACTCTCTCAAGTCAGCCCCTACCTATTATCCTTCTGATCCTACCCCTTTCTCTACATTGTTTTTTCCATCCATGGTAGTATATACTAAACTTATGTATTATACTCATTTTACTCTTTTTTCCTATGCTAAAATTTATATTCATAAATGGAAAGACATTCATAAGTGTCTACTCTCTCCACTGATATTACCCAGTATAGAATGTGTTATTTTTCAAATGCAAAGCATTTTATAAAATATTTTATTGAATGAATGGCTTTAATAATAATTTTAGCAAGCTTGTATATTTATAAATTGTCTTGAGCACCCAAGAATGCAATCATGGCTGAAAATTTCTCAGCATCCTAATCTTACCTGCTAATATCAGTGTCTTTTAAAACTTTCTGTGCCTCCACACTAGGACTCAGGATGGTGATTTTTATTCTATCTTTAAACCATCAGCTAAGCCAGAGTGCTGCCCTAGATAGAGGCAAAAAATGTTGACCTGTTCTCATTTTAGATAATAATAATAAAATCTATGCCTGGGAAGGTACAAGCTGAATGAAGAAAAAAATAGGTATGCTTTTATGAGAGTAAAGATGTTCCTAATACCTCTGCAAAATGGAATCTATTATCCTGACACTTATCAACCCATCACCTCACATTTCCATGCATCATACTTATTTTTAACTCATGATTTTCTGTTCACTTTCCTACAAATTCTGTTAGAAAAAAGTACTGATAATAGAAACCAGACTCTGATGTTCTATTTGGTTTATGAATAAAAAAGCTCCAAACTATGGAAAATTAGCTTTTGGCTTTGATTTGTTCTAGGAACTTATGAGTTTCATGTTGATTCAAGGAAAAAAGGGTGTGGGAGGAGGTGGGGGATGAGTGGAGGGCAGTCTTTTGGAATCTTTATGACAAATTCCAATGTTACTTGGAATGAGATGTTATCAGTATTACTAATCACATTCAGTTTCTGGATTGACATTCATAATTACCATTTTCTATGTTGTCTATATTCTTAAGAAGACAGTCTACTGCCAAACATAAGAGAGTTAAATATGCGAGCCATTCTCTCTAGTTATGGACAATTGAGAGATGCATTGTTGGAAAACTGTTTATCAAAAGTTAAGTTTTTCTCTTTATTTATTATCATAATAATATGCCCTTCATGCTAGACCATGCCAGACCTTGAACCAGGCACCTTAGTTCTTATACCCCATCTTGATGAAACCCCACCCTCCAATACTCACCCCCATGAACTCCAAAGTGAACATGCAACCAAGTCACGACCAGTTATCTAACTCAGATAACTAAGTGCTTTACCAGAATACAAACCAATGACCAAGTAACTCCAAGAATAGCAGACAATGCAGGAGTTTATGTACATGGTTCTTGGGATATATCTTTATTTCACTTATATTTGAAGACTGGTCATAATTGTGAAAGTTTCTACAGCAATACTTCTAACACTTAGAAATGATCTGGGTGTTGAAGAAACACAAAGGAAAGCAGAGAAGAGAGATGAGAAAGGATAGAGTTGCCTATATGACATCATTGGATCATGTGCAGACAGCAGCCTGGACTTGCTGGAATATGAAATTCCAAAGCTGGCTTATATTTTGTTTTTGCCACATTCATTCTGAAAAATAGTAGCCCCCCCCCAAAAAAAGCTACATGAAAAGACTGGTCAGGTTTAGGCTTGGAGTCATGATAGCAAAGGTAAAATATTGAACAAATTTCTGCCAATAACAGAAGCCCAGGTTCTACTGTCAGCTCATGACTACATCTGTTTCACCACCTACAAATAAGAGAATGGACAGCCAATAGATGACTGATGGATTGCTCAATGTCCTCTTCCAACTGCAAAAGTTTCCAAGTATCTGTCAGGTATGCTTTGGTACAGAATAGAAACATTGGAACCTCGCCCAGGATGTAATGTAGGACCTTCAATCACCTGCAGAAGCATAAAACATAATGCTTGTAACACCTTGTGACACAGGACTGGAAATCTTACGGCAATTAACGTGGCTTTGGCTGTCACAACAGCAAGGTGATTTTATTTCTTTTACAACTAAATTTTGGTGTCAGAAGCAAATGGGACTTCTGTATTTATAGTTGTTCTGCTAATGCATTATAATTACAGATGTAATCAAAAAGAGAAGTTCAATTTTTTTAAGCCTAAATGACAATTTTAATGACTTCTGAATAAGGCATGACTCCAATTAGAGATGTCTTCAAAAATCATACCTAATAGCACCATTATTAGAATACTAAATAGGAACCCTCTATTCCAATTCCACATACCTTTATTATGCTTTCCAAAAGAAGGGCTTGATTTCTCGCACCCTATAGCAGATAGTGAGATTTCTGTGACTTGAATTTAGCAGAGTTGCTATTATACAAAAACAATCACTGCTCTTTATTAAAATAAATTTTTGACTAACTACAAAATACCAAGCAGCACAGGTAATACACAATTGAAGAAGCCCCCAAAATCTGCTGCATAATTATGGACAAAAATGCACGAGTCAGGACTTTAAGGATCAGTATCAGTGACAGACAGAAAAATATTTCATGAAGAGAAATAGACTACATGGCTGAAATTTGGGCATAAAGGGGAGAGATATTATAAGTATAACCATGTTAGAGTAAGGTGTAAGATAGACCCAAATCCAAGGTCAGTATCTAAGGAAGAAGAGGATATTTAACCATGTATCCACAGGGAAGTTGGCTATTTTAACACAAAGCTAGGTTGGAGCTATGCTACTATAAACTGACAAACCCCTGGCAACTACATGAAGAAACAAGGAAGGATTCTCCCTTAAACTCCTCAAGATAGCAGGTTCTGGCTCTGCCATTCATCCCCAAATAATGAGCTGCCCCAAGGAGCCAATGTGTGAAGGACATATATTAAGGGTTGGGCGTTATTTGAAGGACATTGTTATTACATTATAAAACAGCTATTTCAATAATCTTTGATTTTATCTTCTTTTTCAAAACCATCCTTTTCAGTTTTTCTCTGAACTTCTCCCCAGAAAAAACTGTTTTACCTGTGAGCCAGTATCTCCTTATCCAGTGGTAGAGAGCCCTCCTTTTTTTGTTTTTATTTTTGTTTTTTGGCAAAGCAAAATTTTTATTACCTTTTTTTTCATTTTTACATACTAGCCCCAGCTCCCCTCCCTTCCCTTCTGCCACCCATCCTCACCTCACCCCATGCTATCCCTCACTCACACTTCCAAGGGAGTAAGGCCTCCCTTGAAGAGTCAACAAAGCCTGGAATACCAATTTAAGACAGGACCAACACCCTCCCAATGAAGGCTAAGCAAAGTATCCAATCATAGGGATCTAAAAACCCTTTAATGTCACCAGTATAAGTCCTGGCCCCCCTCCAACAGATCAAGACACGACACATAACTGTCACCCACATTCAAAGGGCTTAGTTCTGTCATATGCAGGATCCCCAGCTATCAGTGCAGAGTCCATAAGCTCCCACTAGCTTGGGTCAGCTGTCCCTGTGGTTTTTCCAGTTATGATCTTGTCCACTTGTTTATAAGATCCTTCCTCCCTCTCTTTAACTAAGCTCCAGTTGCTCAGCCCAGTGCTTATACATGGATCCCTGCATCTGCTTCCATCAGTTGTTGGATATAGGTTCTCTTCCTCCAGTTGTAGGCAGGGCCTCTAGAGAATCCTCTTAAATGGCATATGACCCCATTCTTCTAAACACTAGAATGGAAAGAACTTTTCCTGAAGTTATATGATAACTTGTCTTTGCAGATATCTTGATATATGACTTGTGTTCATAGAAATACATATCTTCAAAAAAGGCATTTGAACTTTGGCTGAAGTAACAAAGAATCCTCAGCGCCTTGTATTATGACTTATATGAGGCAGAAACACAACCAGAATTCAATAAATAGGAATGAATGAATGAGCAATGTGATTTTGTTTCAGGCAAAATGCATAAAAATAACCCAAGTGTCCCTTTATAAATATATTCAAAAAGTCTTTTGAGGGGAGCTATTCAAGTGGAATGAATGAGGTGAGATCTATATATAATTGTCACAACTTCAATGGCAAATGTGGGTAGAGAATATAAAATTCTCTCAACAAAACAAAAAGTACTGTGGTTAGGAGCATGTACTTCAGTGCTGTAAATCCCAGAACTAATGTGAACCTCCGAGCAGGTTATATAAACTCTGGGCTTTCTTTGTCTCACTAATATATGAGAGATGAAATTATTATCAGTAGATTCATCAATTTAAATATGAAGATCATATGATAGAAATAGATACTGAATACCCAGCATATAAAGTAAGAACTAAATAAATACACAAAGATATTTTTACTGTTTACATCATCTATGGATTAACCATGACTCACCATAGTGCAGACCATGTTGAAACCCACATGTGAATAGTCCCTAGCTTATATCTTTTGAGTACTGGATCTCTGGAGAACAGTTAGGTCTCAATTTGTTCTAAGATGTTTCAAAATCGGTTTGTTATTTTAGAATAATAAGAGCAGGATTTCTTCCTTCAGCCAGATATCAAGAAAAGACTATGTGAGACAGAGTTAGCAAGAAACCTTCTGTGAGCCAAGAAGAGAGCCTCCTGACATTATGAAATCGATCTACAATCACCATAGATACCCCAATCTCTAGAACTGAGAAAATAAATTTCTTTCTTAAAGACACCCAGGCTATTGTATTTCTCATGATAGCCCTATGAGTTTAACACTCTGTTTCTATCTTTATTTATTCTCCTACTTAGCCCCTTCTTTATGATAAGTAATTCTCAAAATTATTCATCTTAGAACTTGTTATCTTAGCCACTCATCCTAAAACTTTTTATAAACTCTACATCAGTCATGATTTTCAAAGTGTTAAGTGACAAAAATCTAATTCAAAGTAGTTTATAGTGTACACCAAACCCACTGAGCACCAAAACCAAGCAACACAATACACTATAGAGTGTGACTCATGGAAAACCAAGGTTCAAGGCTGCTACCAAGCATCACAAGGGAGTATAATACCACAGGTAGCTATCCCAGCAACAAGTTAAAATTCTCAATGAAGTGTACAATTACTACTGGGTATATGTCACCTTAATATTAATAAATCAATCATATCACCAGTCAAAAAAATCTTAAGATGTAACTCAGGAGTACAGTTAATAGAAAGATGTTATTTTGTTTACTCTGTTTTTAACTTAGCTGCCATTCACTCGAGACAGAAGTTCTAGATTAACTGGTCAGATTGCAAAAGTATTAAAGAATTATATTTGTTCGTATACAAAGTGACTATAGAATGACACTGGGTATGCCACCACTCCATATGTTTTAGGTCCTCCATTTCTGATAAAAGAAAAATGGTAGACTAATAAGTTATAAAGAGAATTGAAATAATAGTGTTAAAGGATGGAGGAATACTATAAGACAAGAATGAAGCTATAAAAACTTTTCATAAGTAGTAAAGAACTCAGATAGTTTAGTTTAGGTAGATCCAGTTTTGACCTTCATAAATGACTGTGTGGCATATATTTCATTACTATGAAAATGTTAAGCACCAGTTTGACAGATCAGAATTATCAACAGCAATTGTTATTGTTTATGTAGACAGACAAGGTCTCATAACCTAAGTTGGCCTAGAACCCACAGTGTATTTCAGGCTGATATACAACAGTTAATCCTATTAATTTCTTCATTCAAATGCTTTAATTACAGCCATACCTACTATGGTAAGCCTGGAATAATTTTAAGTAGAGGGAGTAAAGAGTAAAACTAGACAAGGGTAGTGTGCCTTGTGTCTTCATAAAAACTGTAGTGATTTATCACTAATAGCAAGTGTGGAATTTATGGCATTGTTGCATTTACTGTATCATCAGCATTTGTATTACCAGCATGATATGCCAACAAACTCTCAGGACCATAAATTGAAATGTGAATATCTTTAGTGCTTCTCTTTACCTATAGGGAGTTAGCTCATGATCTAAAATGTGATATACACTCCTTTGAATTCCAGTCAAAAACCTTCCCTAAAATATCTGCAATGTAGAATTTGTTAAGCTGCAGCTGTTCAATGCAGCAACTAACCTAACAGCTTTCACCGTAGTTTGTGGCTTGGAAGCTATTACCTCATGTTGTGGTGGCTCCCAACCATAAAATCATTTTTGCTATGTCATAACTGTAATTTTGCTACTGTTAAGAATAACAATGTAACTATCTGATATGTGATACTAAAGTGGTCACAACCCAAAGGCTGAGAACCACTGCCATAAGCATTCCATCATGCAAAGACCTTATTTTCGATTACACCTTAATCTTTGAAAATCAGCTGTAGAAAAGTTAACATTTTCTTCCATTTACAATATTTTATTATAAATGACATTACACAGTCACAGGAATACATTTGATGAATATCACGCATGTATGATAGTGTGCTGCTTGTCATCTCTAAATGAGAATAACATGTTCACTGAGTTCTTCCCAATGCTGTTAGAATTATGTACCTCTTCAAATAATTTCCAATTTATTTGTTTGATTGCTGGGTCAAATACTGTCTTGTTTATTGCGTTTTTTCTTTTCTAAGTTGCCTTTTGGAAATGACAAACTTGAAAAGAGATATATTTTGGGGACACCAAGTTTATCATAGTTGGTCTTAATGAAGGACAAGCAGTTTCCAATTGAATAAATACTTCCAAATGATCACCCTTATTGTTTTTATTGGCTCCTGGTTAAGTCTTACATTTCTCCTTCAACTAACAAATAATCAAGAAGGACATGCCTATTTTTCCTAGACAATGTAACTTACAGTGTGCTTACCAGTTACTTTGTATATATTACAGGCTTACATCTAAGGATATGGTATCCACATCTTGGGTTTCAGAATATTGGGGAAAGTGAAGGAAATAGGCTAAAGTTGTTATTAAAATTCAATCAAGAAAAAGATCCATAAGCCTGAAAAGTGTATTTATTCTCGACTCTGGATTCTAGTCCACTATCAATCTATTTTTGTTTCCAAAATAATTTAGCAAGTGAAAGCTGTATTTCTATTTTTAGTTTGCCTATGAGCGAATACAAATAACAAGAATCAAGGTAATTTCTGATTCTTCGGTAGAATTATTTCAAAATAACAACTCTTAGTGGTTCCTTTATACTTATATCACTTGGGCTTGTCCTAGTTCTCACCTACCAGATGATAGTCCAAGGAATCAGAACTTAAATGGGATTTTTAATAATAATAAACACAAAGGATGTTCTCTGTTGTTGCCATCCTATGAGGTATTTCTTTATTGTCTCATTTTTTCTTTCTTTTTTTTTTGCAAAAAAGTAGGTTGGATTCAATTTTTATTTAAATCTCTTCTTAATTTTTCATTTTCTTAATTTCATTTTACATTCCAACCACAGTTCTCCCTTCCACACCTACTCCTCTCCCCTCCCCCCAATTCACCCCCATCCACTCCTCCCAACAAGTAAGGGCTCCCATGAGGAGTCAACAAAGTCTGGCACATTAAATTGAGGCAGGATCAAGCCCCTCCCCACTATGTTAAGGCTAAGCATAACATCCCCCATAGGGAATGGGCTCCAACAAGCTAGCTTATGCACCAGGGATATCTGGTCCTACTGTTAGGGGCCCCTCAGACAGTCCAAGCTTCACAACTGTCTCTCACATGCAGACGGTCTAATTCAGTCCCACAGAGGCTCCACAGCTGTCATTCTAGAGTTCTTGAGTTTCCACACCTTGGTTCAGCTATCTCTGTAGATTTCTCCATTATGATCTTGACCCCTTTCTCATGTATTCCCTCCTCACTCTCATTGACTGGATTTCTGGTGGTTGGCCTGGTGTTTGGTTGTAGATCTCTGCATCTGGTTCCATCAATTACTGGATGGAGACTCTGTGATGATAGTTCTGATTACAGGAAAAGGCCAGTTCTGGCACCCTGTTCATTGTTTCTAGGAGTCTTAGCTGGGGTCATCCTTGTGGATTATTGGGAATTTCCCTAGGACCAGGTTTCTCCCAAGCCCCATAGTGGCTCTCTATATTATGATGTCTCTTTCATTACTCTCCCACTCTGTCCCTCGCACAACGTCAACCATCCATTTCCTCATGTCCTTATCCACCTCCACTTCCCCTTTACTGCCCCTACCCTCATTTAATTATCCTTCCAAGGGTGAACCATAGGGCCCTCTTAGAGTCCTCCTTGTTACCTAACTTATCTGGAGCTTTGGGTTTTAGTCTTGTTATTCTTTGTTGTACATCTATTATCCACTTATGTTTCAGTACATACTGTGTTTGTTTTTCTATATCTGGGTTACCTCACTCAGGATGGTTTTGTTTTGTTTTTTTTTCTACTTCCATCAATTTGCCTGCAAATTATGATGTCATTGATTCTTACAGCTAAGTAATACTCCAATATGTAAATTAATCATATTTTCTATATCCATTCTTCAATTGAGAGGTATCTAGGTTGTTTACAGGTTTTGGCTATTAAGAATAATGTTGTTGTGAACATTGTTGAGCAAGTGTCCTTGTGGTATGATTGAGCATCCTTTGGGTGTATGCCCAAAGGATTGATTCCCAAATTTCTGAGAAACTGCCATATTGAATTCCAAAGCAGCTGTACAAGTTTACATTCCCACCAGCAGTGGAAGAGTGCTCCCCTGACTCTACATCCTCTCCAACATAAGCTTATACTCAGTGTTTTTGATATTATCCATTCTGGCAGGTATAAGATAGTACCTTAGACTCATTTTGATTTGCATTTCCCTGATAACTAAGGATGTTGAGAAATTCTTTAAATGTCTTTCAGCAT
Source organism: Mesocricetus auratus (assembly GCF_017639785.1). Lineage (NCBI taxonomy): Eukaryota > Metazoa > Chordata > Mammalia > Rodentia > Cricetidae > Mesocricetus > Mesocricetus auratus. The sequence continues at coordinate 22,610,314 of NW_024429191.1, forward strand.
TTGAGATTCTTCTGGTGAGAATTCTCTGTTTAGCTCTGTCCCCCACTTAAATTGAATTATATGTTTTGGTGACTAGTTTCTTGAGTCCTTTGTATATTTTAGACATCAACCCTCTGTCAGATGTGGGGTTGGTGAAGACCTTTTCCCATTCTGTAGGCTGCTGTTTTATCTTATTTACCATACCCATTGTCTTACAGAAAATTTTCACTATCAGGAGGTCCCATTTATTGATTGTATCTTAGTGTCTACGTTACTGTTGTTATATAGGTCTCCTATGCCAATGAGTTAAAGGATACTTCCTACTTTCTCTTCCATCAGCATTACTGTAACTGGATTTATCTTGATGTCCTTGATCCACTTGGACTTGAGCTTGTGCCAGGATATAGATATGGAACTATTTGCATTCTTCTAATTGTTGGCATCCACTTATGCCAGCACCATTTGTTGAAGATTCTTTCCTTTTTCAAATGTACCATTTTGGCTTCTTTGTAAAAACAAAACAAACAAATTAAACAGATGTTTGTGGGTGTGGAGACTAATGTCTGAGTCTTCAATTGGATTCTATTTATATATAGGAGGACTACTGATTTTTTTTAGTTAATTTTGTTTCCTGCTACATTCCTGAAGGTGTTTATCAATTGTAAAAGTTCCTGTATAGAGTTTTGGGGTCACTCATATATATTATCATATCATCTTCCAATAGCAATAGTTTGACTTCTTTCTTTTCAATTTGTATTGCCTTGATCTCCTTTTATTTTCTTATTGATCTAGATAAAACTTTGATTACTATATCAAACAGATATGGAGAGAGTGGGCAGCCTTGGCTTGTTCTGATTAATTTTAATCATTTTGAATTAATTTTATAGTGACTGCCTGCTTGTTGTAAATTGCTTTTATTATGTTTAGATATTTTACTTGTACCTCTGATCACTCCAAGATTTTTATCATGAAGGGGTACTGGTTTTTGTCAAAGGCTTTTCAGCATATAATGAGATGAACATGTTTTTGTTTTTCTTTCAGTTAGTTTATATGGTGGATTACATTGACAGATTTCTGTATCTTGAACCAACCCTACATCTCTGGAATGAAGCCTATTTGGTCATGGTGAATAATTTTTTGATGTGTTCTTGGATTTGGTTTGCCAGTATTTTATTGAGTATTTTTGCATCAGTGTTCATGAGGGAGACTGGTCTGTAGTTCTCTTTCCTTGTATCTTTGTGTGGTTTGGCTATCAGGATAACTGTAGCCTCATAAAATGAGTTTGGCAGTGTCACTTCTGGTTTTAATGTGGAACAATTTGAGGAGTATTGGTATTAGTTCCTAGTAGAATTCTTAACCAACAATCTGGTCCTAAGCGTTTGTTTTGTTTTGCTTTGTTTGTTTGTTTTGTTTTGTTTTGTTTTTGTTGGGAGACTTTTAATGACTGATTTCCTTAGGGTTTATAGGCCTATTTAAGTTGTTCATCTGGTTTCGATTTAATTTTGATATGTGAAACCTATCCATAAAATTGTTCATTTCTTTTAAATTTTCCAATTTTGTGGAGTACAGGTTTTGAAGTATGACATAAGGATTCTCTGGATTTCTGTAATGTCTGTTGTTATGTCTCCCTTTTCATTTCTTCTTTTGTTAATTTGGTTATTTTCTCTCTACCCATTGGTGAGTTTGGATAAGGGCTTGTCTATCTTGTTGATTTTCTTAAAGAACCCACTGTTTCATTGATTCTTTGTGTTGTTCTCTTTGTTTCCATTTTATTGACTTCAACCCTCAGTTTGATTATTTCCTGGTGTCTTTTCATCCTGGGTGAATTTGCTTCCTTCTGTGGTAGAGTTTTCAGGTATTCTGTTAATTCACTAGGGTGGGATTTCTCCAACTTCCTTATGTAGGCATTTAGTGTTACCAATTTTTGCTTCAATGGTGACCCATAATTTGGTGTTTATTGTACATTCATTTCCATTGAATTCTAGGAAGACTTTAATTTCCTTCTTTATTTCTTTTTAGATCCAGAGATGATTCAACTGAAGATTATTCAGTTTCCATGAGTTTGTAGGCTTTCTGGAATTTGTGTTGTTGAATTCTAACTTTAAGCTATAGTGATCTAATAAGATACAGGGGCTTATTCCAATTTTTTTGTATCTGTTGAAATTTGCTTTGTGACCAATTATGTGGTCAGCTTTAGAGAAGGTTCCATGAAGTGCTGAGAAGAAGGTGAATTCTTTTATGTTTGAGTATAATGTTCTATAGATGTCTGTTAAGCCCATTTGAATCAATCATAACACCTGTTTGTTACTTTTTTTCTGTGTTAATTTTCTGTCAGGCAGAGCAGTCCATTGTTAAGAGTAGAGTATTGGAGTTTCGTACTGTAAGTGTGTGGGGTTTGATGTGTGATTTAAGTTTTAGTAATGTTTCTTTTATAAATGTGGGTGCCCTTGGATTTGGGCTATAAATGTTCTGGATTGAGACTGCAGCTGTGATGAATATGAAATGTCCTTCTTCATCTCTTTTGATTACCTTTAGTTTGATGTCTATTTTGTTAGATATTAGGATAGATACACCAGCTTGTTTCTTAAGTGTATTTAATTGGAAAGTCTTTTCTCAACCCTTTATCTGAGGTAATGTCTGTCTTTGAATTTGAGGTATGTTTCTTGCATGCAGCAGAAAGATGGATCCTGTTTTATATCATTTTGTTAACCTGTGTCCTTTTATAGGTGAGTTGAGTCCATTGATATGAAAGGATATTAATAACCAGTTGTTCCATGACAAAACCATTTTTAAAAAACAACTTATTTTTCCATCTATGGTGATTGAAAGCTTTACTGGGTATAGTAGTCTGGGTTGGCATCTGTGGTCTGTTAGTGCTGCATAGCATTTGTCCAGGACCTTCTGGCTTTGAGATAATTCATTGAGAAGTCAGGTGTTATTTTGATGGATCTGCCTTTATATGTTACTTGACTTTTTTTTTGCTTTGCAATTCTTAATATTCTTTCCTTATTCTGTATATTTTGTGTCTTGATTATTATATGGCAGGAGGACTGTCTATTTGGTGTTCTATAAACTTCTTGTATCTTCATAGGCATTTTCTTTTTTAGGAAGAGAACATTTTTCTTCTATGATTTTGTTGAATATGTTTTCTGCACGTTTGAGCTGGGTTTCTTCACCTTCATCTATCCCTATTATTTTTAGGTTTGATCTTTTCATGGTGTTCCAGATTTCCTGGCAATATGTATTATGACTTTGTAGGCTTTAATATTTTCTTTGACCAAATGAATCTATTTCCTCTATAGTATCTTCAACACATGAGATCCTCTGTTCCATCTCTTCCATTGTGCTTGTTATGCTTGCATCTGTAGCTCCAGTTCATTTACCCAGATTTCCCATTTCCTGAATTCCCTTGGTTTGTGTTTTCTTTATTTCAGTTTTCTTTATTTCTCTATTTCAATTTTCAAGTTTTGAATTGTTTCCATCATTTATGTGGTTTTTTTTACTTCCTTTAAGAGATTTGTGGATTTCTTCCAATTGTTTGTTGTTTCCTCAATTTTTAAGGGAATTTTTCATTTTCCCCTTAAGAATTTCTATCATCTTTATAAAGTTATTTTAATGTCATTTTCTTCTGCTGCTTCTGTATTGTGGTGTCCAAGTCTTCCTGTTGTAGGACCAGTAGGCTCTGGTGGTGCTGTATTGCTCTTTAGGTTGTTGAATGTATTTTTGCATTGGCATGTACCCACATCTTCCTTCATTTGGTACAGGAACAGTCTTTGCCTTTTGGTTTGAACATTGCTATTGTGTCTCAGTGATCCTCTCTTGGACCAATAGGTGTAGTTGCTGTTTGTGTCTCAGAGTGATGCTCCTCTTGGTTCAATCTATTCTGCTGATGGCTGTGTCTCAGTGAGCTACTGAGGTCTTGGGCAGTAGGTGGGTTTGGGATAAAGTCGGACTTACAGAATACAGGATCTGATGGGGAGTGGAACAGCCTGCCTGCAGGAGTCTTGCCTGCTGACAAACTAATGTGGCTGAAATGGGTGGGGGAGGAATCTGGAGTTTTTCCTCAGGACTAGAGTCTAGAGACTTGGCTGTCCAGTTGGGAGGCCAGTCACTCACCACTTGGTCCATTATGTGCAATCACTGTCTGTGACTCAGGGAATCACCTGATTTCAGCCTCTTACAGACTTCTCTGTGATGTTCTTGAACCAGCCTGTTAATCCACCTACTAATTTAGGTAGAACTAAAGAGCAAAACCATGATGTGAGAAATTCAGGTTGCAGGAAAAAGACTTAAGTGATTCTCCAGTCTTGCCAAAAAATACAGAACACTACCTATTTAAGAGGGCCTTCACTTAACTGTTTGATAAGACCTATTCAAGTGAAAGCTATCATTGCAGAAATGGCAAAAGGAACATTAATGTGGTGTCCTGAAAGATGGTCTATATGGGCAGAGAGAAAGACATGTCTGTTACAAATCCTGGCTCTTTTCCTCATTTGTTCCAAGACATTGCTTGAACAACTTAAACTTTCTAATTTTCAGTTTTGTGTCCAATAAAATATGCCTAACACATATTCTTCTTTGTAAAATTGTAAATAATTTAAATGTCCAGATATTACATAGAGATTTAGTGAAGCCTAACATTGAAAATTATTAACAAAAAAGAGAGTTCATGGACAATGTCTAAGAAAATGTAATGATGTAGTTTTAAGACTTTTAAATTTGATGATTATTGCTTATAGTTTGTTATAGTTTTACTGAAATATGTACTAACTAGATGTACCATTCTGAACTGGACTAATAGCAGTTCAGTTATCAAGTTTCTTTTATTAAATCTCAGGTAACATGAAAATAGGCAAAAAGTTGTGAGCTCCTAACCTCAAAATAGTTATTTGTTACTAAAATGTTCTTGTACTGGAAAAGACAAATCAATTGATCCAGTGAGAAGAAAATCACTTTCACTAATCAGTATGTCTAAGAAAAAGCAAATTGAACAAGCTCTTTCTGATGGAACCACCATAGACACAAAAACATGGTTTTGTTGTTTGGTTGGTTGCTTCTTTTTTGAGACACTGTCTGTGTGCCCCTGGCTGCTTTGAAACTTGCTCTGTAGACTAATGTGGCTTCAAACTCAGAGATCAGCTTGCCTTTGCCTCCAATGAGCTGGGGTTAAAGGTCTGTGCTACCAACACAAGGTAGGAAATGATGAAAAATGGAAAGACTCCAGTCTTGGGATAAAATAAAAATGGAAAAATGTTGGGAAAGAACTATTTCTCCAAGGAAGTACCATATTGCATTTCCTTCTCTCATGGAGCTAAGAAACCCAGTTCAATTGCTGTGTTTCTCACTGGGAAAACAATTGAATTTTGGAGTCTTCCTGTGCAAGTTCAGATCTGACTATCAAGATCCTCTGGACTCAACACCTCCAGAGTGTGCTTTGTGAAACAACCTACCAATCTTTCTAGCCTCAGTGGCATGTACTGTTTAACCTGTCATCCATAGGATACTAGGGTTTTTCTATGAGAACATTGATATAAAATTTGTGGAAGAGAGAGCGAGAGAGAAAGCGAGAGGGGGGAGAGGGAGGGAGAAAGATCGATCTTTATCAGAAGTCATAGAGAGATTCTTGATGTTTTTTAGTACCCTGATCCAACTATTACAAAACCTTCTCCCTTTTCAGTTTTCTGAGTCGATAAATTCCTTCTCCGTCCTTGAATTAATTTTACTGAACCCATTAGCAGTCTGATTTCACTGATTGAGTATTCAGAAAAAAGTATAATCAACAACATCTTCCTACATTCTTTAATTCTGCCATCTAATGCATTAGTCTTTAGCTAGGCAATGGTTTCCTATGTTTATGCAGCTTCAGAACTTAATACATAGCACTACTGGTGTTTTGTCCAGTGTTACTTTGTTAACAGGAAATGATGAATATCATAAATATGCATTTAACCCACAAATTTTGACTTGACCCAGGAAGATTTGTACCTACAGGCATCTGTGTTCTTTTGATTCTGAAGCTTGAATGAGCTTTAGAGCATGCAATCAGCTGGAAAGGCCATAAACAAGACTGGCTATGAGGAAGTGCCTGCCAGGAATATGCCACCAGCTTATAGTATGAGCAGCTGGCATCCGCAGCATTGAGAATCCATCAGGAAGATGATGGAGGAAAAAAGTTTGCAAGCAACCGTTTGAGATCAAGGGGTTACAAAAGACAGAGTCATTGCCTACATCCTAGTGAGAGGTCCCTGACCTTCCAGACATGGGGCTAGAGTCACAGCTTTGCTAGAAAGCAATCTGCAATATGAATTGAATCCACATTATTCCAAAGGCAAAGGATGATTCACTCTGCTGTTGGACCTTCTCCACTGACACAGGTTGTGCAGTATCTCCTTGACTGCCAAGTGTGGAAATCATCCAGTTTACTTCTTTCCTCATATCTCTGCCTTTTTCTGTACTGAACTTTCTTTAGTTGTAAGTGGCCACCTGAGGCAAAGAGACCTAGTCAAGCAGTCTCAAGGAAAATGGAGATATAGAGCACAATGGCATGGAAAGGGAAGATGAATTTTTAAGTCAGACAAGTCGGAATCTGAATTGTGATTTTGTTTCTTACCTCTGCTTTCTTGAAATACAAGGAACCCTCAACCAGTGAACACCTTTATAGATTCATTTTTGTTCCCATCCATTTCCACTGCATTACTCTAATATTCCTCATTTGTAAAATGGGAAGTAGAATTATGGATCTTATAAATAGAATAATAATACTTAAATGACATTAGATATTAAATATCAGTTGATCTCATGTATTATTTGTCTCTAGAGCCATTTAAGGAAAATAACAGTGTAGTTCCTTTCAACATCATCAAAGAATAGTAAATTAGTAATAAAACTATAAACTTTTTAAAGAAAATTATCAATGAAATCAGTATGTTGTACAGAGATATACTTTCTTGGGTACACAGTAGTACTTTGCATAGTAACCATTGTCTTGAATCAACACAAGAACATACAATGGCTAACTGGACAAAGGAAATGGGATGAATGTGTATGTGTGTGAATATGTATATATGTAAATGTTGTATATATATGAATATGAATGTATATTAGAACATCACACAAGAAAATGAAACCCCACTGTTTGTACCAACATTGATGTATCCAGAGGGTATTATACCTAATGAAATAAGCCAGGCACAGAAAGATAAACACCAAATAATCTAATTTACTTAGGTTCTAAAATTATTGTACTCATAGACACAGTGGAAAAGTGGGGACAGGTAAAAAGTTAGTCAGAGAATTAAAGTTGTCTGGGCATTCAGTTCAGATGTAGAACATGGAGATATTGAGTTAATATATTTAGCTAATACTAATCTACCATGGACTTAAATTGCTAAAGGAGTAGACATTTTATATTTGTGAAAGGAAACATCAGTGTAAACGTTATAGGAAAGGAAATGTCAGTGTAAACGTTATAGACTCAAGGCTAACATTTTGGTGTATAGATTAGAACCAGTTAGATATACCATGAATGAAGAGATACTTAGTGTGATGAAAGCTGGCTTCATGACTATAAATTATTCTTTGTTTCCAGATGAATATAAATAGGTAATAGTATGTGCCAACAGCAATGTTACTTAAGAATTACCTTTCACCAATAAAAATGTGGGAGTGGAAAAATCCTTCTGGTTCCATCATTTATCTCACCCATTATGTCCCGTTTATTTTAAGTTCTCCAAGATTCATTTGTACTGTGTTCATTCATTCCCTGGGCCCTATAAAACAAAGTTACGCCACTAATTCTTTAGCTGTAGAGTTTACTCAATCTGCTTAAGATTGACAAATTTGATTGTTTTAAATGCAACTGAAGAATATGAATGATAACTTACTTTTGAAGAATATAAAAAGGAAGCTCTTTACCAAATCAAATTGAACATTAATTATTAAAATTACATCAAATTTCCTTATAACCTGAAGTTTCTCTTGATCTTAATTTCTGAAGTTATTTTTTCTTATGCATGCATATTTCTCAGAAATCAAGTATTATGGGTGTTGACATCTCTTCTGTGAACTTTTAAGGAGCTAAATGAAATGTTTGTGTCTAGATTTCCAAAAGAGTCCTCCCGACTTCATTCCAGGTCAAACTTAGGATGGAATCTTCCAGAATGTTGCAGAGCATGTTCTGTCTCATTCAAAGACATTCTAGAAAATGCCAATAAAGCCAGTTGTGAAACACTGAACTGTCGTATTGTTTTGTTGTTACAAGAAAATACTTGGATGAAATCAACTTAAGGGGGAAGGGATTTATTTGGGTCTCAGATTCCAGAGGGATACAGTCTACAATGGGGAGGAAGACAGCAGCAGGAGCAGGAAGAGGACTGGTTTTCCTGTGTTCATGCTTAGGGAGGGAACAGTGACCAGAAAGTAGCTCCAGGCAGTAACATTCAAGCCCCACCCTCAGTGTCTCACTTCCTGCAGCAAGGCTTCACCTCCTAAAGTTTCTTTAACCCTCCCAAACACATGAGCCTAGGAAGGACATTTTACACTCAAACAATAGCACACACTAAATAGCTGCTCTCAGTCCTTATGAAGTATATTTAATCAGATTGGAAGGGGCTTCCTGTTACCCTGGCTACTTGATCTATAGTGCACTGCCCATCTGGTAAAAGATGTTGTGCAATCTACTCTGGGAAGTCTACTGATGCCATTCAGCTTTTTCATGAATGAAAAGACAGATCTGGCATCTCCCTTAGGACTCATAACACTGTCTCAAGAGCTTAGAGAAGTCTGGGACAAGTGCCAAGTCACATTAAGTATGAATTGGTAACAAATAACGCTTGTCAATCGCCTAAAGTAATTGATATCATGTTAGCATTCTAATGCATTTTAATTATGTCAGTGATGTTGCCGTAATATGCTCTTTCTTGAAAGTACTAAATATCTTTTAAAAAGTGTTATTGAGATAGTTTATTTGTCATAAAATTCACCCATTTGTAGTAAAAAAACACAATAGGATTTTGCATATTCACATTTATTTGTACCAATTCCCCTCTTTCCATATGTAAAAACATGTTTCATTTCTGTTCCCTAATGTTCAAACACCCCTCCGGATTATTTAATCTATTTGTTTTTGCTATGATCTTATTTCTTTTGGGAGTTTCATATAAATTCATCATGTGGATTTTGTGATTACTGCTGAATACTATTTTGTTGTGTGGATATTTTGATCACTCATTCAACAGTGGATGGATGTTTGGGTTGTTTACCCTTTGATGGTATAAATAGTGTGTGTGTGTGTCTGTACATGTGTGTGCGCGCGCACACGTGCATGCATACATGTGTGTGTTGATTATTTGAGAAAGGGTGTAACAGACCTGACTGTCCTGGAACTCACTTTGTAGACAAAGATGACCTCAAAATTACAGAGACCCACCTGCCTCTGCCTCCCAAGTGCTAGGGTTAGAGGTGAGTGTCACAATTTTCCTGCCCTTTTACATATTTTATCTGAACATGTGATAGATTTTCAAACTACATACATACCTAAGAAGCTCTAGTTTGATATTCTGAACACTGAGCACACAAATTTCCAGTATTACTACACTATTAAGAAATCTCATTTGAATAAAGTTTTGAATCCCCCTGTATATGCATCTACATTTATCTTGTCTGCTGTTAGCAGCATAGCTGTTTAACAAATGAAAAGTGCTATTTCACTGTAATTTTAATCTACATTTCCTTAAATCTACTTTGGTAATTATTTGCCATTTGTTTCAATTTTTTGAGAATATTGTTTCAGGTTTATCACTTGCTTTCTAATTGGGTTAATTGTTTTACCATTGTTAAAGTATAAAAATGTTTTGTATCTTATAAATACAAGTTCCCTGTTAGAGACACAATTGTTAGTTTTTTTTTAGAATAGAATAAATCATGCTTTTATTACTATACAGTTGAAAGCATAGTTTAAGCTGTCCTACGATGTCCTCTCATAGGGGCTGTGGAGGCTGATGAAATGGTGATGACTCCCTTGCTTGATCTGGGAGCAGATGGCACAAGAGTCCTCTTCTTATTGGGTGTTTCAACCCCCCCCAATAAACAGAAATAAAACCTCACACTCTTACAATCAAGTCAGTATATTATCAAAGAAAATTCTAGCACCAAGAGAATAATAACATTTATGGAGTTTAACAATTTTTTCTTCTTTGTTACACGTGTTTCTTTTATCATATATAACAAAAAAATGAGTAGTTCTTCCTAGTTCTTCTGTCATTTTAACTCATGTCTCCAGTCTGTATTTATTTAGTTCCTATATATGATATGATCTAGGGGTCCATCTTCATTCATTTGCACATAGCTGTACAGTTTGTTCTTCTTTTCTTCCACAGAGTTTTGCTATATATTCCTGGCTAGCCCAATACTAATTAAGTACAATAGGTTAATGTCACATTCATGGCAACTCCTGTGCCAATATTCTGAGTGCTGGGATATAAAGCTTGTACCACCATGCCTACCTTGTTGTTTTTATCATAAATATTGCATTTATGTGTTGACAATATTAGTCTTTAATTGAGACCAGGCATGGTGGTATATGCTTTTAATCACAGCACTCAGGAAGGCAGAGGCAGGGGCGATCTTTGTGAGTTCCAGGACAGTCTGGTCTGATAAGTGAGTTTCAGAACATGGAGCAAAAATCCTGTCTCAAAAAAGAGAACAATTAAACTGAATTAAAACTCCTATCAAAACACTATTCTGCCACAACTGATGGAATGTTTGCCTAGGATATACAAAGTCCCAGGTTCTATTCCTGTCAATAAAACCAAAGTGTGTAGACTGTAAGTATAAGGTTTATTTCTGAAATCAGTTCTATTCCATGGATTCATGTCACATTATCAAAGTAGCACAAAATACTGTCCTTTCCTTACAGAAAATATAAGTTTTAGTAAGTGTTAGAATCAGGAAATTTTAATCATCCAATCTTGTTTTCAGTATTCAAGATTGTTTAGAATAATCAGTGGCCCTTGCATTCCACTATGACTTTTTAATGTATATTTTTATTAATTCTTTGAAAATTTTATACATTCTATTTTTGACAAATCCACCCCCTTTTCTCAATTCCTCCCAGATCTAACTTTCATTTCAAACCCACCCAACTTTGTTTCTTCATTTTTTTTAACCCATCAAGTCTTGTTAGTGTTGATGATATACTCTTGGGTGTGTAGCCATCCACTAGAGAGTGTTTGATCTACCAGAGGCCATACATTAAAAAAAATGTATCTATGTATCTCCCCGTATCTATGTATTACCAATAACGCCTAGTACATAATCATCGATATCACCTAGTACAACTTTTGAAACAAAATTAACTTCTTCACCATAGCCATCTAGAATTTCAAAAGAGATGGTGCCAAATGTGTGGATCATTTGGAAGATAATTCCCACACTGGTAATGCTGTGTTCTCCTGATAAATAAGTAATATGATTCAATTTATTTTTTTTGTTTTTTGTTTTTTCGAGACAGGGTTTCTCTGTATTATTTTGGAGCCTGTCCTGGACCTCACTCAGTAGACCAGCCTTGGTCTTGAACTCACAGAGATCCACCTGCCTCTGCCTCCCGAGTGCTGGGATTAAAGGCGTGTGCCACCACCACCTGGCTATTTGATCATTTTTAACTTCAGCAACTTTTAGAATTATCAGCACACTAATCTTGTAATTCTTTTTTTAAATTTAACTTTTCACATATGTTACTCTCAGTTCCCTCTCCTTCTCCTCCCCCTTGACTCCCCAATCCTCCCAACCCCCCTCTGCTCCCCAGGGAGGGTATGGGTTTCCCTGAGGGATTTTCAGAGTCTGTTATACCATCCCGGGCAGGGCCTAGGTCCTCCCCTATGTGTCCAGGCTGAGAGAGCCTTCCTTCATGTGGAATGGGCTCCCAGAGTCTGTTTGTATGCCAGGAATAAATACTGCTCCAAGGTCCCACAGATTGCTGAGCCATCTTCTCTGACACCCAGGTTCTGGGCACCCACAGGGGTAGGATGTCTGGATCAGTCCCATGCTGGCCTCTCAGTAATAAGTCTGGGGATCCATGCATTCCCCCTTGTTTAGTTAGGTCAGCGGCCTCTGTGGATTTCACCAGCCTGATCTTGATTCCTTTGCTCATCACTCTTCTCTGCAACTAGGTTCCAGGAGTTCAATTCTGTTTTTAGCTGTGGATGTCTGCCTCTGCTTCTGTCAGCCACTGGTTGAGGGTTCTAGGATGGCATATAAGGTAGTCATCAATCTAATTATCATGGGAAGGCATTTAGGGTAGCCTTAATGCCAGGTGATGTCATTCTTGTAGATCTGTGAAGACCTCACTAGTGCCAGATCTCTCCTCTAACTTATAATGGCTCCCTCTATCATGGTATCTCTTATCCTCCCCTCTTTTAATCTTGTACTTCTTTCATTAAAGAATTTTAAGAATTTCATTATTTTGGATGATATTTTAAAAGTAATTATTCTCATAATTCCTTTTTTGAATTATTTATTACAAGTACATAGCAATAAAATAGATCTATATACAGATTTTTATTGAATGTTTTGCTTCCTGAAATTCATCTATGCTTACTTGCTGCCTGTAATATTTATCCATTTTAGTATACACTGTGCATGATGATTCACCTGCAAATAAGGATAGATATACATTTGCTTCAATAAACTAGGTGTCCATTATTTTTTTCTATGACTAATCACCTAAGACTTCCAATCAGCTAAATTAGATTCTCTCTCTCTCTCTCTCTCTCTCTCTCTCTCTCTCTCTCTCTCTCTCTCTCTCTCTCACACACACACATACATACACACCACATTTCGAAAGATTTCCATTATTTTTAAAAATAATTTTTATTATTTTCATGTGTCTGATATAATTAGTATGCACATATGTCCTGGATGCATTCTTTATCTCAAAGAGAAAATGTTAGTCATCTGCTGTAGAATATGCTGCTTGTTTAGCTGTAGGTTGTGTATACATATCCTTTAGTAAACTGAAGAAGCTTCTGTCTGTTCCTAAGTTCTTGGATATGTTTTTATTATGAAAACATCATTTCATGTTTTTAATGCTTACTGGCTTTTGTTAAATGCTTTATAAAAAATTTTGGTATTTATGGAGATGGTCCTATGTTACATTGTTATTTTTATTTAATTTTTTCCTACATTCTATCAATATAGTGTAATGCACTGATTTACTTTTATACATTGCATTTTAAACAGACTATAGGTTCCTAATAAGTAGTAAGTCTCCTGGATATATGTCATTGATCGTAACTGGCCAGAAATTTCATGAGAAAAATTCAACTATATTCTTAAAATTATTGGTCTATAAATTTTATAATTTGAATATTTAATGCATGAACATCTGTGCAACACTTGCCTGCAGTGCTCACCAAGACCAGAAGAGGGCAGCATCTTCAGAGACTGGTGTTACAGAAGGTTGTGAGCTCCCTTGGAAGTGCTGGGAATTGAACCTATAGTCTCCTGGTAGAGAAACCATTGTTTTTAACAGCTGAACTGTCTCTCCAGTCCCTGTATTTTCTTCAAATGTTTGGCAAAACGCACCAGTGAAGCCACTGGTCTTTGGCTTTCCTTACAGAAATATTTTGGTTAGTAGTTCAACCATTTTGCCTTTTATAGGTTTACTCCAAATTTCTGTTAGTTCTGGAATTTGGTTTGTTGTTTTAGTGTTTATTGAAATATCTCTACTTGATCAATACCATGAAGTTAGTGACATGCAGTCATTGTACTCTTTATGATTATTTTTGTTTATGTGACAATAATAATAATATGCCTTTTTCCATTCCAATTTTATTAATTTAAGTATTTTCTCTTGTTTGCATAATCATCTTAATTCTAGCTTATATTTTCTGGCATTTAGAATGTTCTTTCTTTCTTCTAAACTTCAGAAGTTTTATCTTACAGAATAAACCTAATTTGATTTTAATCTCAGAACTGCTAGGGACAGTACATCCTGTGAACAGAACTTGGGACCAAATTCCAGATCAAATGCATCACATCACCTAATGTCCACAGTATAATAATCATAGAGATTAAAATTAAGAAATTTGGCTGGACAGTGGTGGTGCACTCCTTTAGTCCCATCACTCAGGAGGCAGGTAGATCTCTACGAGTTTGAGACCAGTCTGGTCTATAAGAGCTAGTTCCATGACTGCCTCCAAAGCCACAGAGAAACTCTGTCTTGAAAACACCAAAAAAATTATGATTTAAATGAAAGAATATCAAAATGAATCTTTCTGCATTTTATTTTACAACATCATGTTTTCTCTTTTACCACCCTCCCCAAAAACAAAACTGTAACAATAACAACACAATCACTTAGTAGCAGGGTAGCCCTGATAAACCTACAGGATCACAGTGCCCCTCCTCTTTCCACTCTCCAGCACCCCACTCCTACTGCCTCCTGAAACAGATGACCCAGTGTGGTGATTTAAATATGAAGGCCTGCATAGACTCATATATTTAAATGCTTAGTAATCAGGTAGTGGCACTACTTGAGAAGGGATTAGGAGGTGTGGACTTGTTGGAATAAGTGTGTCACTGGGGGTGGGCTTCCAGGTTTCAAAAGCCCAAGCCAGGCCCAGTGTCTCTCTCTTCCTGCTGCCTGCAGATCCAGATGGAAAACTCCCCGATACTTCTCCAGCATCATGTCAGCCTGCATGACACCATGCTCCCTCCCATAATTTTATTAACTAAACTTCTGAAACTCTAAGCAAGCCGCAGCTAAATGTTGTATTTTATAAGACTTTCATGATGTTCTCTGCTCCTTCACTATAGTGGAAGGTTTCTAGGTCTCACTAATGGCGAATGTAGTTCTCAGGACTTTTGGGACTCAGCTTCAGCAGGGTTGATGCTCTCTATTAGCCACTGCTCATGAAGACAAATGCTGCTTCCCCTTGGAAACAGATGAAACTGACTGGATACTAAGGAATTGCTTTTACAACTTATAAATTATTTTGAGCTAATTCCTAGAAAGTGGAACTGAGAACCAACCAAAAACAAACCCAGCAACATTCCCCAATGTTATCTCTCCTCCAATTCACTACTGAGATGCTGTTTTTGGCTAAATTACCTCACCTGAAAACTAATGGTACATGAAAAATTCACTAGTCATCAATAATTCTTCTATTTTTGTCATAAGAAAAAACTTACACCTTTAGTGTCTTCTCTGATACACATACTCTCCTTTTTTGTCTTTTTCTCCTTATACAGTAGCTCTGGTTAGCATGGTCATACCTCTCAGAGAAAATCAAGCAGTCAGAGCTATAATAGAGTCAAAGTCACCATACTATGTGGAATACAAACTCTCCCAGGACATCGTTGCCATGGATATGAATTTGGTTTTCAAAAGTTGTCATGAAAAAGATACTCATTTTGAAAAGTTTCTTTTCATGGCAACTGGCAGCTTAATAATTTATTAAGATAACTGATTTCTTGACTGGATCATGTTAGTAAAGAAAACATCAGACTTTCTGTTTTATGAAAGAAAAATGTTTGAGCTTTGTCATTTAAAACAAAAACAGGGAAAGCATATTTTAAAATGTTGAGATTTCAAAGAAGATCTCTTCAACCGACATCTTCTTCCATTGCCCTTAACCCTCAAACCCCCTTTTATTTTCTGTGGCTCTTTGAAAATATATAAACAAAAGCACAACTCCTACAAAATTTCCAGACAGATCATTGACCTTTCATACACACACACACACACACACACACACACACACACACACACACACAAACACACACAAACACACACACAAACTCACAATTTTAAATGCCTTCTTAGTAAAAGTCCATGAGAAACCAAACGCCTATAATCTTGCTCAGGAGAGACTCTCAGCCCTACTTCATTTGAACCTCCTCTTTCTCCTTTGCCTGAGAGGCACTTCCAGAAACTAACAGAGAAACATGGGGTAGGGTTGCTGTCCCCCAAAGGTGTCTAATTATGATATTTCTCACCTTTGCCTTTTCTTTTTATAGTATTTGCCCATATTTTATCTTTTTCCCTCTAAACATTTCAAGGATCAATTCCATCAGTCTCAACCCTCTTAAGAACAAATAGAACCAACAAATTCTGTCAAAGAAGCTGTGAGCTGGATAAGAATGTGGCAGGTTTGCAGCATGAAGAGTCCAGAAATCGTAATGAGATTTACACACAGGGCAATGGAAGGAGCTCTGCTACCCTGTGGAGTTGTTGATGAACCGATATTCAGTTCCTTGGCTTCTGAGCCTGGCAGTTCACACATAATGTTACTGCTATTAGTCTCTCTCAGGGCAATGTCTAAATAATGTAATAACATTTCACAGTTATTAGCCTTTTCTAAGTTATTGCACTTTGCTGGTTCCTGGCAAGAGGCCCATGTCCTGGAGCAGAACTCAACTTTTAAACACTGTAGTGAATGTCCTATTTTAAATAATGGACTTGCCAACGGAAACAAAAGGATTTTATGCTCCTTCAAAAATCATTTACTTATCTATTTTAAGTGTTAGGGTTTTATGCTCTGAGGTGATTAAATCAAAGCTTGGCAGTATGTTCTTTCTCTACAAGTGTCAGAAGAAATGGCAAAGATACATTTCTGCCTTTGAGTTCATTGTCTATGAGGTTCCGGTACCCTAAAAGGTATATATTCAGAATTAGTGAGGATTAAAGTTATGGAAATTTTTGAAGTTGCTATTTTCATAAGACATGGAGGGAGCTGCATGGTAAGAGATAACATCTACTATCTTAACTTTCTTATCATGACCTCTAATGACATGAACTCTCTTCTCAGTGGCATAATTCCCTCCACTTTTGCTGGATAACTTTAGAAAAAGCCCCTTCTTTATTCCTATGTCTGGCGTGTTGGAGGACCATTTCAGTGAACAGCATTATACCTAAATGCTTATGACTTTCTCTTGACACATATTGTGCCTATATAATGTAATCCACACTCTCTTCTCCACCTCTACTTCTCATTTATAAAATATTCTACCACAGTATAGAAAAGGTAAGTCCACTCATTCCTGTCCTAGAAAGACTTCCTACAGCCAAGTGAACATTGAAGTTCATAGCCCCCTCAACACACCACCATTTGACAACAAAGAATTTATGAGGTGGTTAAAAGACATTTAAGGAATTTCTCAACAACCTTAGCCATCAGGGAAATGCAACTTAAAATGACTCTAAGATACCATCTAACACCTATCAGAATGACTAGGAATCAAAACCACTGATGATAGCTTATGATAGAGACAATGTGGAGTAAGGGAACATTCCTCCATTGCTGATGGGAGTGCAAACTTGGACAGCCACTTTGGAAACCATTATGGCAGTTTCACAGAAAATTGGGAATCAATCTACCTCAAGACCCAGAAATGCCACTCTTGGGCATATACCCCAAAAATGCACAATCATACCACAAGGACATTTGCTCAACTATGTTCACAGCAGCATTATTTGCAATATGCATAACCTGGAAACAAACTAAATGTCCACCAACCAAATAGTGGATAAAGAGGAGGCCTCACTCTCTCTGAGAAGTGGATGGGTGGAGGTGGGGAAGAGAGGGGAGCAAGAGGAGGGGAGTGAGGGGAACTGGGATTGGTATTTACAGTAAAAAGGAGTATTTAAAAAAGAATTGAACTCCAAAACAAAAGAGAGAGAGAATGTGTTACATTCTACACAATGAAGTACTACTCAGCTGTAAAGAAAAAAATGACATTTTGAAATTTGCAGACAAATGGATGGAACTAGAAAAAACCATCCTGAGTGAGGTAACCCAGACCCAGACAGACAAACACAGTATGTAGTCACTCATGCAAAGGATAACCAGGCTAAAATCCACAACCCTAAAGAAACTAGGTAAAAGGCGGGACACACATGGAGGGCCCTAGGAAAGGAAAATAGTGATGACCTCCTGGATAAACTTGGAGGAGCATACAAAGGAGAAGATAAGGGATGGAAATATGAGGGATCAAGAAGACTGACTTGGAGGAGGGATGGAACAGCAGAGAAATGAAAGAGATATCTTGATAGAGGGAGGCATTGTGGGCTTAGGGAAAAACCCGGTGCTAGAGAAATTCTCAAGAATCCACAAGGATGACCCTTGCTAAGCATCCTAGCAATAATGGAGAGGGTGTCTGAATGAGCCTTCCCCTTTAATCAGATTAGTGACTTGTCAACATAGAACCTATATCCAGTAACTGATGACAGCAGATACAGAAATCCACAGTCAAACACTGGGCTGAGCTCCTGGAGTTCAATTGAAGAGAGGGAGGAAGTATCACATCAACAAGGGTATCAAGAAAATGATGTGTGAAAACCACAGTGACAGCTGGCCCATGCTAGCGAGATTTCACAGACTCTGAACTGACAGCTGTTGAGCCTACATGGGACCAGACTTGACCCTCTGAAGGATGGGTGGGATTGGCAGTGGCACCAAGACCTATCCCAGGTCCATCAGCTGGCTTTTTGGAACCTGTCCCTATGATTGGATACCTTGCTCAGATTGTTGGCTCATACAGACTTTGGAGATCTCAAGTACCACAATACCACCATGTGAATTGTAGATGAATGGACACAAATGATGAAAAATGAATTAACCAGATTTATAAAAGAGACAAATTTTATGAAAAATGAGAAATGTAAAGTAAACATCTAATAACTCAGCAGTTGTCCTTATAAAATGTTGGGCTGTACTCTCTAAGTTTTACAAGTTGTCGAGACTTCACGTAGATCTTCTTTAGGAAGTAAGCATATTAGCTACCTACCTCATGATTGTGATCAAACATCTAACAAAACAACTTAAGAAAGGTACGGTTTATTTGGTTCACAGATGGAGAGTAAAGTACACAATGTCTGGGAAGGCTTGGCTAGAGGAGCATGAGGCAGCTGATCACATTGTATCAGAAGTCAGGAGCCAGAGAGAGATGAATGCTGATGTTGAGATCACTTTCTGCTTTTTTTCAGTTTGGTTCAGGGCCCATGGGACAGTATTGCCTGCTTTTAATATAGACTGTCTGACCTTATCGCAATATAGAAACTGACTCAGATACGCCCAGTAGTTTGCCTCTAGTGTGATTCTAGAATCCATCAAGGTCAATATTAAAATTTAGTTTCAGTCAACTTCTATTTCTTGGGAATTTCCTATTATTCCTTATGGATGAGAACACATTAGATACAGCATAAAAGGAACAAGAACATTCTTATGACCAAATACGATACATTATAGTATAGTCAGATGGCTTTCACTGACATTGAGAAACTTGATCCCATATAATTCTATATAAACAAACTCGTTATGGTGAAGGGAAGGAAGCCCAGAAGGGACAAATAATGATTTTGAACTGTCATACACCATGTATCAGAAATAACACTTGGCTCATTCCTATGCTTTCCATGGTGTCTTCTGTAAAGGAGAGAGAAACTGTGTTGAGTAATACCAGCTGCATAAATGGGATTCTTAGTTTATCATCAGACAGTATATGAAGAAATTCCTCCTACATCACCCTCATGTTCTCAGATCCACCAATCACAGTATGTAGGCATCAGAGTCTTCACACTTTTTAAAAAACATATCCATGCTTCCGACATTAAAACTGGAGATAATAAATAAAAGAACTTGGGGTAGTTCCTGGAACCTAGTAGAATGGTACCAACACATTAGCATCAGAGTGGAGAAGCCTCTTCCCTCTCCCTTGGTTTTCTGAGTAATTTGTTGATCATCAGAATAACCCATGGAGGAGTACTTTGCTGATATCAGAATAACTTATGGAGCAGAAGAATGTTAAGCCTCAGCAGGGCAGCATTTCGGCCTAGAGTGTGTGATCTTTTTACTGTTTTGAGTACTGGAATTAGTTGACTTATCCAAGTAGGTACTCTATTCTTCACCTTCACACTGTTCCCATTGGTTATTTTCAGTAACTCTACTCTTCAATGGATTCACTTTTATGAAGATGCCTTTATCCTTTTTCTTCTCTTTTACCTTTACCTACATCAGCTATGAATTCTCTTTTTTGATATCATAAACTAAACATCTTCAAAATCATCATTTCCACAAAGCTATTGCAAGAAATTCCTTTTGTACATTTGAACAATTTCTTCTTTGTCTTCTCTAAACAGCATATGAACGATTTACTGTAAGAGGACAGACCAAATGGAAAAGAGAATGTGAGCCTAGCACAATCATTTATGGTCTCAGCTTCCTTACTGTGGACACCATGTGACCAGCTGCCATCATGACTTCTTGTCATTATGGACTTTACCTTGAACTAAGGTCCAACAATAAGCCTTTTCTCCATTGAGTTGCTTTGATCATGATATTTTATCACTGTAAGAGGAAATTAATAACTAACACAGTATATAACAGCAAATTTGTGACTGGTCAGAGCAGAAGAATCCCTTAACCACAAATGACTTGAGTAGACCTAGACCCCAGGAGTAGTGAAATGTGACACCTAGATAAAAAGTTCGAAGCTTCACATTATTGCATTTACACTCCTGTATGCTATCCTTACATTTTCAGTAAACGTTGGTCAAATACTATAACCCAGCCTTAGTTACGATTATCAGCATGGAAATATGTCCAGTTTATAAATTCAATGAGGCAGCTAGAATGGCGTTTTCTGGAAGAGGCAATGACCAGAGGAAGCGAGAACAGAAGGAGCAGAAATCGGGAACAACAGAACAGATACATTGCAGTTCTCAGAGGATCCACACAACAGAAGACACAGGGATGGAGCTGCTTTCGATGGCAGGACCCAAGACATGTTTAGAAATTGTAGTTAATGCTACAGGAGTAAATGCATTGCTTGAACACAGGCACTGCGTTTCTTCAGCTATCTTTAACTTAGAGGTTTGACATTTGAGTACATGTCCTTCTTCTTGATTCCTCCAATATGCTGTGTGTCTCCTTTCCTCTTTTACAGACATCCAGAAACTGAATATCAGTGTTTCTGTGTTACATGCTTAGACTCAGAATCAAGTCAAAGTCAAATCCCTTAAGGCGAAATGGACAGGACAAAAGGAGGCTGCCATGCAGAAGGATCAGGTGGAGAATTAGGACAACTAATGGAAGATGGGAAGTGGGAATGAAGTGGAGGAGTGTGAACTTCTGCTCAGGCTACAATGTGCAGCATTCATTTTCTTAGCATTGACTGTAGTTACTACAACACATGACTATCATCTAATTTAATTGATTGTCACCAACTGCCACATAGCAGTGAAGTAAACCTGAAAGGCAATATTTGTAATGAGTTGCAACATTATCAAGAAAGCAGAGAGAATTAATGGATTCTTAGAAGAGTCCAAGACAAAGCAGGGCAGGTGAGTGCCCGTGTATGTGTCTAAGAGAAGCTGCTAGTACACACATAGCAACATGTCCCACCCTGCCATCTGAGGACATGCTAACACTTATTGAGCACTTCCTGAGCACCCAGGATCAAGCTAAATGTTTCCACTGTAACATCTCACTCCCACCAAGGATCAGACAGGCAAGGGCATGCTATTACCTTTCATGCTTAAATGAGAAAAACGAAGTTTGGAGGGGTTCAAGTGCTGATTCAAGGTCACAGAATATGGTGAATATCGTCTGCATTCTTCGAGTTGTATGTCAGCCCATTACACCATAGGCTTTCTCCTACCAGGTTTGGAATCACTTCTTTCTGGCTGCTTGTACCTTCCTTCTTTCCTTCTGTCAGGTGAAAGTTGTTTATCTCAGGTGAGTATCATTTTTAAATAGCTTTACCCACCTCAGGTGGCTGAGCCTGGAAACCGTACAGTCCTTATCTCAAGTACTCTCTGCTGAAGATATTTTTTTGGTTTAAAGAGCCCGGGGCAGGTCAGGGAACAAAGGGGTAAGCACTCAACTATTTTTGTATTATCTTCCATGTCTTATTAATGATAATGTGACCAAGACCCAGCAATCAGGGAAAGTTTGAAAAACTGAGCACAATGTCAGTACATTCCCTCAAAAGTGGGTATTGTGACCTAAAGTTACTTGGAAAAAGACAACAGCTGTGCTGAGCACAATATAATGGGTGATTGGAAGTTTGGGGTTGTAGAGAGATAATACTGTAGGATCCAGGCCTAAGTACAAGTAATCTTGGGCTGCCTTGGACCCTTGAATAGCTATTGTTCTTCTGTGTGTGACCTAAGACCTTTGCGACTATTGGGGAAGTCTCTTGAGAAAAAACAAACACACTGCCTAATTTTTCCCAACCCAAAAGCTAAGAATGTTGTCAGATGGCTTCTGATGCCTGAGAAAGAAGTTGGTTCTTCTGCTGTCACCCACCAGCATGATGTTTCCACCAACATGCTTGAAAGGTGCCTTGGTGCCTGACTCTCTCTGTTCTGTTACTACAACACAGCTTCACAGAACTATTGCATGTTGGAAGATGGGGTAAACGTGTGTTCCCAGGTGAGAGTTGTTTTTCTTCCATGGACATTATCCAGGTGAGCCGAATAATTTAAACCCTACTGAAGTCTGTTTCCCCACTTCCACTTCAAATGGAGCTGAAAAGGTGTGTAGAAAGCAAAACAGGACGGAAGAGACATTCACAGTCCTAGGCCTGAGGTAACAAGTTGTTTTAACTGTTGTTATCCACTAATAATATTAATTAAAAGAAGTTTTTTGTTTGGCTGGGGGTGGGGAGGTGAAGGGGGAATGGTGAGGGCGGCAGAGAAAATGAAATCTAGCAATGAGTTTTCTTAATTTGCATTGTATGAGTAGTCTGTGTCCAAGGTAAATATTTTAATAAACATAAAGCAAACACCTCTAGTGAGACCAGGCCCTGTGGTTCATGCCGAGGACACTCAAATCAATATGAATTGTGTCCTACAGGGTAGATTTCTCTAAATATTTATGACTATTCCCAGAGAGAGGAAAATGAAAGCTCAGGGTCCTAGAGAAATGAATTGTCTTTTCAAGGTCAAATGCCATAGACATTTGTGGGCAAAATGATAAGTCAGACCTAACGCCTGGGATATCCCACACTGCCTTCTGCAATGCTGCCTCAACCAAACATAATTAGAAATGAAAAACTTGAGAAAACTAACACCCAGTATACAATGAATTCTAGCATCAGCTGTAAATTATTCTCTCCACTAGTGCAGGAAATTGGGTATTAACTGTGTTTAAATCAGGGGAAAAAACAGAGCTGATTTAAATTCTACATGCGAAGATCATTTAGAAGTTGAAAACTCTGTAACAAAAAGTCACAGACAGATTCTCAAGAAGTTGAAAACTCTGTAACAAAGAATCATAAACAGATTCTCATGCGCTTCGTTCAAGCCCAGCCTGGCCCTATGTTGGTTGTTGCTAATGTATTTCTGATGCTAAGGGAGTGTATATTGGGGCAGGGGCAGGATAAAGAATAAGCTGTAGGGAGTGATATTTGACAGTTGTTTTTACTACTGACACTATCTTTCTATAGTCTCAAACTCCCAAAGAATCAGCCCCTAACATCAAGTCCTTAAACACACAGAACAGAAAGAACATGCAGCTACATCCAATGGGAGATCTTTCTTAGACTTTCTGTGTGGTAATCACAAAGCGAAGTCACAAGCCAGTGACTTCCTGGCTTCAGGAGGAAGCCAGTCTAAAGCAGATTTTCTCACTTCTGTTCCTAACTCTAATGTAAAACCTGAAGGCTTCCTCTTGGCCAGAGCCAGAATGAGGCCATAAGCAGGGATAAGCAGCCTGGGCAATGTGAGGCTAAGAGAGAACAACAGAAGAAATGGAAATGGAAGGGATTGGTATGTTAGAATTAGGCAATGATAATTAATTATACTAACATCTCCTATTATAAATGACTACAGTGTGCCAATCATTGTTCATAAATCATCACTAACATGTAAATTGAGTTCTCTATCTGCATGTTAAGGGATGACATCACAGAGAGTTTGGCAACTCTCATAGATTACCTGAGGCTCGACAGCAGTTGTCAGCATAGTATTATCAAAATCTACTGTCTGTTATCAAAATCTGCTGTCTGTTATCAAAATCTACTCATTTTCTACTTGGTGTGCTACATGGCTATTAAAAAATAGAAAAAGACTGAGAATGCACTTACTACTCCCTGAATTCAAAACTTAAAGTATTTACTTTCCTCCTTTGGAAAACAAAGAAATTAAACCTCATCTAGAAGCATCTTTAAACAAACAGAAACTTAATACCCTCAGAAATCTTCTTTGGCAAAGCATACCTTATAATAGCTCCAAGATTACTTTATTTAATTCTCAGTTTATAAAACCACTTTGGTTTAAACAGAATAAATACAATGAGCATCATAATGAAGTGAGACTCTGCAAGTGGAAATAACCATGTATGAACAAAAAATTTGCAGTTTCTTGAGACCCATCATAGAGACAGATGTTTAAGTCTAGTGTCCTGACCCTACATCATGGAAGAGTAATTGGAAGGTATTATTTTTAGGTCACATTTGTCATATGCATCTGCTTGATCTTCATGCCCCCAAGTATTTTGGGTTCTGTTTAAATGTATTCGTAAGTGTGAGACTCAACTTCTTTTGAAAATTCTTGCACTGAGCTCAACCCATTAACATTATAAATCATAAAGAATATAATGCTTAAAATTTCATTTTTAAGGAACATTTCTCTGTTGGCAACATCTCTTGCTTCCTCAAGAACAAGTTAGAAAATAAAAAAGAAGTAAAGGCTGGAATATTGTGCTGAAGGTATTCAAGATAATGTGTAATCAGAATAATGTTGAGTGCCAAGTGTGATACTGGTTTCTGGAAACGTTTATCTTATGAAATGAATCATAATCACAGTACAGTGTCTTGGCATGAATAGGAAAAGTAAAGTTCCCTTTACAAATTCTTTCCCCCACAATAAAATCTAGATGAATGACATGTTAGTAATTTCCTGAGATGTGTCATTAAAAATATTGCTTCCAGACGTCTGCTTTTCTCTAATGTACCACGTGTTTCAATGATTTGGTTTGGTAGACCGACAAAATTGACTACAGTTGGCTCCTTTTGGGAAACAAATAGAGAACAAGTACCCTGAGCATTGTTGCTGAGTGTGACTCATGCATATGTGTTACACGATGCAGTTTACCTCCACCTCACCCCTTCCAGTCCCAAGATCTAAACTTCTAATTATCTGGCACCAAACCAATATGCCCTCTACATTAGCCAGTATGATCTTTGAAAGCAAGTCAAGCATCACACTTTCCTGTGTTCCTTCAGTGAAGCCCAATTGCACTTAGGTCTAAACCAAAACTTTAGTCTGATCTGTGGGGCTCTGCATGACCACATGCTACCCACTGCCTCCATCCTCTTGTATTATGTTCCCCAAAGCTCTTCCTCCACCCACACTGGACTTCTGAGTCTTTCCTGACTCAACCTTTACCTCCTTAAGTATGTCTAAGTTCCCTTAACAAGGTTTTCTTCCTGATTCTTTTTTTTCCTGGAAAGTTTAGTGGGTGTGTTCATTTTTCTTGGGCTGTCTCATTATACCAAACCACATAGACTCAGTGAATTATTTGCCACTGTATCCCATGTATAGTACAAATCATGACAGAGAAGTACTTGTTTTATGAATATATTTCCTCTTTTCAGTTGCTTTTATTTCCATTGCTTTTCCTATTCAACCTGACACTCTTCAGAAAGTCTCCTAGAAAATGTTCTTACAAACCATCCTGATGCATCTTACATTCACCTCCTGTATCTTAATGAACTGCTTAGTTAATGCTCTTTTCTGCTAAGCTATGGTCCACAACTTCCCATCCCTATGGTATCAGTCAGAGTATGGGGTGTAGCACTAACAGAGCCTCAGACATTACTAACATAAATATATAGAGTATTAAGGACAGGTTGGCTGCTTCTCAAAACAAAGTCCCACTTTAGGAATGAATCTGCAATGTGAGCATGCATGTGTGTGTTGGGGCAGGGGTGCTGGTTGCCTGCCATTGACTGAAATTTGCCCTTGGCCTTGTCCACAGCAACAACCCACGTATTTCAACAAGCAAGAGCAAAGCAGGCTCTTCTCAGCAGTTCTATAAGGCTGTGTGGAATTGTTGTATGAAATTGATTCATTTCTTGGGTATCGTCTTCCTACCTGTACAGAATGCCTCCAAGGGCTTAGCTATGGTGTCTTCATTTGCTTTTGAAATATGAATAGACTTGGCATTGCTTGGCAAGAATTATCCTTTTTGCATTCTCCTTGAGGTAATAAAAATGGAAAAAATCTTTTAAGGGAAAAAGTATGG
Source organism: Mesocricetus auratus (assembly GCF_017639785.1). Classification (NCBI taxonomy): domain Eukaryota; kingdom Metazoa; phylum Chordata; class Mammalia; order Rodentia; family Cricetidae; genus Mesocricetus; species Mesocricetus auratus. The sequence goes on from NW_024429191.1 coordinate 22,636,542, forward strand.
ATTTGAAATGATCTTTTTGAAATGAAGAACTAAATTAAAATGCAAGCACTCTAAGAAAACTTTGCTCTATACCCTGGCAGTAAGAGGAAAGAAGAAGGAAGGTGTTGGTGTTATATTTGTGTGACATAATCCCCTCACATAGAAAGACGTACGGCGCAGATGATGAATTTAAGTAGGCTAATTCCAACTCTTTCCTTAGGGATCTGGAATTGATATTTCATAATTCTGGCCACCTTTTACTTTTCTTGAGTTAGGGAGAGAAAGGCCAAGAAATTATAAGACGAAGAACAGCAAGCCAGTCTACCAAGATAAACTATGAAAAAGCATAGGAGTCAAACAGAAGAGAAGGATGACACAGGCACCAATAGACAGAATAATGAGGCCTGGGGCCTGGCTGGTACAGGGTATTTTTAGATTTCTTCAGATAGGGGTAGAACAGACATCTCAGGATATACATGGGATTCCTTATGAGTTGCTATGTATACTCTGTGTGGTTTGAACAAGTCCCCCTTTCTGGAAATTTATGAGACTTTTTAAGTTATATAATAATTTTTTGATGAATGTTTGTACTAGCTTGAGGTTTTTAATACTATAGTTTACCTGAAAACCCTGAAAAATAAGATTTTCCTTAAAATGTGGGAAAATGAAAAAATGAGCTGAGACCTGTAAGGAAGCAAAGAGAGACCTATCGGAAAGTGAAACATAAAGCTGAAATCAGGAATTCCTCTGTCCAAGTATGTGGCTCATGGGCTGGGTAGTGCCTATTGTTCTTGGCAAGAAGGGACATCAGTGTGGACTGACAGAATTAGTATTTGTTTCTCTACATTATCAGACAAAAGCCAGCAGGTAAGCAGAAAGCAAGCTTCAAGTTACATAGAAAATGAAATACTTTCTAATTATGTATTGATTAAATAACTAAGGGAAGTGTTTGTCTTCCAGGCTCAAGCACTGTTTTCAGTTAATCTGCAATTTTTTAAAATCCATAAGCAAATTATTTTAAGCTCTACAGTTAACTTAGGACACAATGGTTTCTGGTGAATGATGTATGAAAACGCATGTAACCCCAGAATTAAACCTTTATATCACATTGTTTTTACTGAGAAGTATCTTTTATTTTTTTCCTTTTTTAAAATTTAAATTAGAAACAAGCTTGTTTTACATGTCAATCCCAGTTCCTTCTCCTTGCCCCCCACCATTCCCCTATTCCATTCCCTTTCTGCTCCCCAGGGAGGGTGAGGCCTTTCATGGGGGAACCTTCAAAATCTGGCATATCATTTGAATATAAAAGATAAGGGAAACTTAAAAATCTACATTTTCATGTAGATTCTATATGGGCCTTATACCATAAATCACTACAATTTGTACAAGTATGTGGAAGATAGAACCCAGACCATTTAAATAAGTTTTATACACACTGCCAGTGGCAATTCTTAGTGTAAAGTTCAAAGGAAAAGGAAGATGCCTCAAATCCTTAACTCTTGCTTCCAAATATTGAAAACAAGTGAGCTTTCAAGTTTTCCACTTTTCAACGGTCTATTCTTTCATGGAGTATTCCAATTAAAATGAAAAGGAGGGGTGTGGAGATTGCTCTGGGGTAACGAACTTGTCTCAGTGTGGTGTTCAGCTCCTCAGAGTTCAGATTCCCGGGGCCCATGTAAAGCCAAGTCAGGAGTGGGTCTCTATAACTCTAATTCCAAGAGCAAGATGGGATGTAGAGATGGGGCATTTGCAACCAACAAGTAGAAAGGAACAAGTGACACTGGAGTTGGTCTTCTGGCCTTCAAATGTACACAGCAGCATTCACAGACTTGCATTGCCTCCCATCCAGTCATATACACAGTCCTCAAAACTCATGACTCTAAGTCATGTGTGCATTATAAATGGGAAAAGACACATGATAAACACTTAAGGGACTTCAATTATAGTCCTGCCTATGAGTTTTCGTGACTGTATATACTAAGATTAAAATGGGACTTTCATTTTTCTGTATCTCAAAGCTCTACAATAGACACTATGGCATAGATGGTCTTGTTTTGAAGATATAAACCACTGGTTACAACATAGTTCTTTTCACCCAGTATGGAAGTTGATCTTCACCATGGTGAACTTCCTATTGGAGCTTTCTCCAAAGTATATTTTTCTCTGGTTTTGTTTTTGGTTTTTTGCTCCCTCCTTTGTCTTAGGACTTTTGTAAGCATTATTTGGTAGGGGAACTGAACTTTCTTTGGTTGGTTAATGAGAACCTTTTTTGCATAAAATCATACAATTGAAACAAATGGAACATTTAAATCCATAACAAATCATTAAAGCAATGGTGATTAACCTTTCATATCTGTGAAGGATTCTGTAGCTAGAAAGGCAAGGCAGCATCTTGTATGTAAGTGCTCTGTTGGTGGAAACCTGCTGGCCCAAATGCTGTTTTAATCACTGGTTAGAAATACAAAATGAAGCATAATTCAATTTGAAAACTGTTGTTTTTCAGATGCAAACCTTCCCATAGTGATTGGAGATAAGAAGGTAGGCTTTTCCATCTACACAGCAGCACTCCTCTGCAGATTAGAGTATATTTTTATAAACACAATTTATTTAGACTCTGCATAACTAGGATAAGGAATAGCTTTTGGAAAATGAGACATATATCATATGGAATGATAAAAATACTATTCTAGGCAAAGGATAGGACAGAAATTACAATTTGAGTGGGATAATCATCAAACTATTTTAGATAATCCTTGTTGTTTTAAACTAATGCATCTGTCACCTTTACACAGATCTCCAAAGAGTTCAGGGTTGGTTTGAAATGAGCCAAACTAGTTCTGGTGCATACCTTACTTTTAGCAAGACAACAAAACAGAGACTACCTACTTAGGCTACTGTACAAAAGATAATATTCATTTGTTATTCACTTACTGACAAAAACTATTGAATATGCACTGTGTGCATAGCCTTTTAAATAATATTAGGAGGGTACAATGACAAGCTTACTTCTCCAAATTTAAGGAATATAAGATAATAAATGATAAAGGGAAACTGTATAATAAATCTAATTGCTAGATAAAATAGGGCCCATGAAAACAACAGGCATTAACTCTTAAAGGCCTAGAAATTTTCAAGTCATTTAATTTAATACCATAGGCATGAACAGTAGATGACTAAGGGAGAAAGAAAATCCTAAGGATATGCTTAGGGAAATATCAAAAAAATAAATGTGGCAGAAAAAAAAAACTGTTCAAGCACATCTAACAGGCAAGTATTCAGAGTTCACTAGAGGGAAAAGAGAAAGGTGTGGGTGAAAAATTGAAGATATAATGTACAGTACCACCTGATCCCATTGAACTTTTAGGGGTAAGTTCACCAATATGCTTCTGCACATTCAAGACTGTTCAATTTTTGGTTATTTGAACTTAGCATATATTCCTTTTAAAAAATCTTTGTTTTGAGATGTTCTTGTCATATACTCCATAGTGACCTAGAACTCACTATATAACTGAAGCTGGATTCAAATTTTCTAGCCTTCTGCCTCAGAGTTCCAAGTTCTGGCATTAGGGGTATTTGCCACTAGCCCTTTTGACCAGTTTTTTAAGTTGCAGTTAGATTATCCAAATTCATTGTGTATGTCTTTCAAGATCTTACTATTAGACTTCTTGAGCAATATCAGTTGTCTTAGAATAGACACCAAGTAAGATTCTGATCATTGGGAAACTCAGTAATTCCAGTGACCCAAGATTCTGCCACTGAGCCTGGATTGCTGGAGTTGAATTGGATCAGTCTTCTCTCCCAAAAGCAACAATTCACTAAGTTTCTGAGGACAGGACTGGAAGACAATTCAATCTATTTAGAAGGGTGATATAAATGTTGACAACAGGCTTTGTCTCAGAGTCTAACCTGTAGATCATCCTGCTGTGACCCAGCACACTTTCAAAACAGAAGGTCCATTTGAAAGCCAGGTCTCTTAAGCCAGTCTAGAGCAACCTTGGCCTCAGATGGCGACCTCTGGGCTAGCAGAGCAGATGAGTTTCAACCTCCCTAATCTGTATCATGAGAGGGGGGAGGGTACCTGTTGTTTTTCTGAGATTCTCCAGATTCCTGATACAATGAGATGAAATTCTTAAACTAAGAGTCAGCTTTGGTGCTCAGAAGAAACTCTCCAAAAATAATCCTTAAATTATGACAGGGAAGCTGTCTCCTTGCCAACGCCTATGGGTGAAGTTCTAGAATAACTGAGCCCAAACAGAAACCCACACTTCAGTAGAGTAGTCTCTTGACCTGTATGGGTGTCAGAGAAGCTTGGCCCCTATTGTATCCCTGAGATGATATAGATTCTTGTAGATGTGAACCCAGGGACAGCTTAGATGGCCAAGGTACTGCTTTCTCTAACAACAATCCAAACTTCATGTGAATCATTTAATTGGATTTTTATTGAAAACAGTAAAAATCACAGAGAATATAATTACAAATGATTGAGAGTTAGTGAAGTAAGAGGAAATAAACATGTTCAATATGTATGTACACAACAGTGGAACACTCAAATATGTAAAGCAAATGATAATGGACTTGAAGGGAGAAATAGCTTCCAGTAGTAATGCTTGTGAACTTTAACCCCACTTTCAGCAAGAGACCCATTATTTGGACATTCACACAGAAATCACACATAGAAGTGTTAAATTTTTACCCTTGACCCTGTGGACCTAGCAGACGTTACAGAAAATCCCATCCAACTGTCACCAGATGATTATTTTTCTCTTCAACACATGGGGTACTCTCAGGAGCATATCATGTGATAAAGCAAAAGTCCCACAACCTTTCTGAAAAAGTGAAATAGTTTAAAAGTTTAAAGTATCTTTTCTGAACAACATGCAATTCAATGAGAAATGAATGGTAACAAAAAGGCAGGAGAACTTTGGTCAGACGGATTGTAGGAGAGAACAATCTATTTTCAAAAAAATTAAAAAGGAAACTATATCAATATATGGATAGTAAATGATTTGCTTTTGGCAATCGGATCAAAGAGGAAATCAAGAAGGAAACTTTTTTAGCATCTTTGAACCAAATGATTATATAAGCACAGCACACTCAAACCAGTGGAAGAGACATCAAAAGTAGTACCAGAGGGAAGTTAATTGTAAATGATGCTTGCTCAGAGCAACAGCTCCTTCATACAATCTTGTCAGTCTGTAATTATACCTCAAGGAAATACAAAACTAAGAACAAACCAGAGTCCAAATTAGAACAAAGAAATAATAAAGAACACAGTGGAAATAAACAAAAATGGGAATCAAAGATCAATGCAGAGTTTATTGAAACAAAATGCCAGTTTTTTGGCAAAATACACAAAGTAGAAAACTCTTAGCTATGGTAAGTAAAAAAGAGATACGATCAAATAAATAAAACAATTAATAAATAAAACCATTTAAAACTGGGGTGCCTTCATCAAACTCAACCCTCCAGGTCTCAGAGAGCTATGAAGAAGAAGAGGTGGAAATATTGTAAGAGTCAAAAATACTGAATAGCAGGAAGGAAATGGGTCTCTCAGACCCAGCAAGACTGATGTGTATATGAACCTTCAGAGACTGGCAGTATGCAAAGTGTCTGCACACATACATGAAATTGAGAAGGGGATGCTCGAGCCAGCATCTTCCAGAATTTGGAGATGGGGCATTGGAGTGGATTTGTGAAATTCCAAAAAAATAAATATGCAGTATTATAATTTAAACAATTACATGCAAAAAGAGAAAGAAGAAAATCTGGGGAAAACTATCATTTTCTCTAAGCAATAACTTCACAATGCCTATTGTCAGGTAAAAGAAAATATACTCACTCATTTATGGATTTTAGACATGGATCAGGATAGTGCCAGTCTGCACTTCCACTGATAGAGAGTCTGGGAAACAGGAAAGAACCTAAAAGATATGCATAGTACCCAAGAGAAGAGGAATGAGGCAAGATCCTCTGAACAGATGGGGAACAAGGTGAGGGGTAGGGGAGTGGAAGCTGGGAAGAAGAGAGGGGGAGAAGAGGAAGAGAGAGTAGGTCATGGGGGAACAGGAAGGTTGAGTGGGGGGGCAGTATAGGGGGAAGAGGGAATCATAGGTTAGAAGACAGCTCAGGCACCAGTGTGACCTCTAGTGATCTAAAGGGATGACATCAATTGGCAAGCTAAGCAATAGTGGAGAGACCATCTCGAATGCCCATTCCTGATAATGAACTTGATGTCTATAACCATCCGGGAGCCCTCATCCAGTGACTGATGGAAGCAGAGGTAAACACTCACAATTAAACACTGAACTGAACCCAAGGAACCCAGTGACACAGAGAGAGGAGCGATGAGCAAATTGGCAAAGAATGGGCTGGTAAAACCAGCAGAGACAGCTGATCTGAACAGGGGGAGAGCGCTTGGACCCCAGACCGACAGCGGGGAGGCCAGCATGGGACTGATCTGGACCCCCCGAATGTGAGTGTCAGTGAGGAGGCCTGGGCAACCTATGGGGCCCTGAGCAGTGGATCCGTGTTTATCCCTGGAATACAAACAGACATCGTGTGTCCATTGCACAAAAAGGGAAGCTCTGTTAGCCTGGACTCTTAGAGGAGTGCCTGGACCCTACCCTGAGTGAAATGACAGACTCTAGATATCCCCTATGTGGAAGGAATTGGCAATAGGGTCAGAGGCTGGAGGGGGATGGGGGGTGCGGGAGGAGGGGAGGGAGAGGGAACTGGGATTGACATGTAAAACAAGCTATTTAAAATTAAAATTAAAAAAAAAGAAAATTCCCACAAAACTATCCATGCCATCTTCATTCTTTTTTTCATAACAATTTTATTAACACATGTAAGTTGAACAAAGAACTTGCATTATGACATTTTCATATATGTATATCATACACACTGATCATATTCACTATTTGCATTGTTTCATTTTATTTAACATTTTTAGTTTAGAATTTGTGTGTTTGCACATATGAACACTGTATTTATTTCACTTCTGCCCCCCACAAACTCCTCCCTTGTGACCCTCACTCTCTTTTAAATTCCTGACCTCTTCTCCTCTTCTGCTACAGTTATTATTGTTTTAGACACACACCACATTATATGTATACATACATATACATGTATTACATATTTTAAGTAAACCTATAAACTTGATGGGTGACTTTAGCTAATATAACTATTTGAAAATTTGAAATTGCATTCATGGTTGCATGAATGCCTTGCATTATATTTTTTAACTGAATAATTTTTAAGAGGGGAAATGACTTATCTTCAGTTAAAGGCTTGAAGCCATGATTAGGATGCATGCCATGATATCAAAATTGTCCACTACTGGATCCAAGAGGCTGTGGGAAAGCCTGTTGTAATTGAGGAATCTGAACAAGACACACAAAACTAGAGGTAAAGATAGTCACAACTGGACTTGTCATATATTCTTTTTTTTCCCTTAAAAGCTTAAAAAAGCTGAACTCCTGGCTGGGCATGGTAATTCTAGGACCTGGGAAAGAGGCAGAGATAGAAAGATCTCTGTGAGTTTGAGGCCAGTCTGATTTTTTTCTATATATCAAATTCCAGGCCCACTAGAGCAGTGTAGTGAGATACTACCTTAAAAAAAAAAAGCTGGTCCCCTTTAACAAAAATCACTGCATGAAAACATTATGCAAACAACTGTATTTGTTTAAAAATTTCATTTTGCCTAGAGATGGCTCAGCCGTTAAAGGCTAGGCTCACAGCCATCTTCATTCTTAACATGGTATTCTTTGCTGATCTTCTCCGTTGTATTTGATTTAAGCATATGTAATTTCCAATGTCCCTTGTTATTTTACTGTGTTGAGATACCCTGAGTTTTTTAAAACCAGTTAGGGCTGGGGTAGAAGAATCATTCATTCTAACTACATGCTTTGAATTGAGCATAGCAACTTCCCGTTGAGCAGAGGTGGGATGGTTAATAAAAACCTTTCTTACTAGAGAGGAAATGTACTGAAATATTGTTGGTTATAATAGTTATCAATGCTATATGATCAGCAAGCTGGTAAGTTTTCCCAAGACATCCAGCAAGAACAGGTGCTTTAATCATTATACAAGAAGAAAACATGACAGAGATGACATATTTCTTAGGTCACGCAGTGTGGAAGAACCTGACTACTTTGCTACTTTGTTACTCAATCCATTTTGTCCTCATTGTCTTTGTCATCATCATTGCCTTCCTCCTCCTCCTCCTCCTCTTCCACCTCCTCTTCCTCCTCCTCCTCCTTCCCCCTTCCTTCTGGAAACTTCACTCAAAAAATTTACTCATAGTAAATTTCTCAGCTTTCCCTTTCTGCTGCCTATTACCAAGCTCCAGTGAAAGTCTCAGAGAGGAGTGGTGTTGTGCCTTCAACTTGACTCAGCAAATCCCTGGACCGGCTCTGATTTTTCCTCCTAGTTTACGGGCATCTGCAAGGGTTTTCATTTTACATGGTACCTGCTCTGTTTCTTCCTCCGACTTTAACGGCATCTGCAGTGGTTTTGATTTTACCTGGACCTCAAATTTTGGGTTCATGTGTTAATTTAGTCTTGCTTTCCAGAGTCTCTGTGCTAGAAGGGGGTGACAACTTTAAAAGTCAGGGCTTACTTGAGGACTCTCTATGTTATTGGAGGCATACACCTTAAGGGATTGTGGGATCCCTGTCTCTTTCCTCACTATTTTGCTTTCTAGCTATGAGGCAGACTCTTGGAGTCTTCCATGAGTTCACACCTTTGTGTGCTACTACAGACAGAAAGCAGTAGAGCCAATCAGCTGTGGACTGAAATCTCCAAAACTGTGAGTCAAAACCTGTTTTCTCATTACAAAGAGATTGTGTTGGGTATTTGTTGGGTATTATGTAGGAAACTTATTATCAAGCTTTCTTTGAAAATGGTTGAGACACAGAGTGCACCTGGGTTCTTTAAGTGCTAACTTGAAGAAGAATCATAATAGTCAAAGGTATTTGTCTCATACATCAGAGAAGTAGAGTGGTTTTTTTTCAATTATTGAAATTTATTACAATAAATCCAGACAAGTATAAATAAGTAGAATTGGAGGAGATAGGATTTAACAACACGCAAACCTTGACTCATATCATTTCACCAGGTATCTCCCGCAGTGAACGCTGTATCCCTAGAAGCATTATAAAATTGTTCCCCAAATCTGAAGCAGAGGGATGATGACATTCATAAGGTGTTTCTCTTCTATAGAAAATTGGAACCATAGAAATTATGATGTCCCTAACTGATAACAAAAGGGCAATAGCTGTTTATGAAAAGACATAATCATTGGAGCTTAACTGACTAAAACTATCCAGGCAGTCATTTGCAGTCTTGCAGTATGGGATTTAGGAACTCCACTGGGCAGTGATATTTTGCAAACTATAGGAGAAATGAGTTTCTCTTTCTGGGTATGCTCATGATACTAGAGCAATGAAAATATCCTCCAGACAAGAGAGTGCAAATCTTTGTTTTTCACTTATGAATGAAAAGTCTTTTGTATAAGTTGATCTTGTTCACATCAGGAAAGCAAGCTGTACTCAGAGACTTCATGATGATCTCTGTTGTCAGAGTTGGCCCTCCCCGCCCCAGCCATTCAGTTCCCCACCTTCAATCATACAGCTTGTCAGAGGTATTTAGAAAGGCTGGGTTGATGAGATCACTGAAAAGAACCACTCTTATGTTCAATTCATTATTCCCATAAACTGGAAAGATGTCACTCTTAAGTAATGTCCAGTTTTATTCTAATGGAGTTTTTATTTAGGCATAATCTATATATTTATTGGGCATACCATGGCAGTTCAATGTATGTATGTTTGTGTAACAATCAAGTCAGGGAAATGGGTGAGTCTGTTACCTCAAACATTAATCTCTTTTCCATGTTGGAAATGTCACATTTGTATATTCATTTTGAACTGCATCATAAATTTTTAATCAATAGTTACCCTGCTGTGTGAAGAAAAGTGAGAAGAAATTCAACTCTGTGTTTTGGTGTTTTTCCAATAAGCGCTATCTACTCCTTTCTCTCTCACCCTGTTTACCAACATTCTCTAAAACTGACCTAGTAGTTTCCAAATATTAAGTATAATATGGTATTTCTTTTTGCATGTATTATTTTTACTAGTCATAATTACCTCTAGTTCCATCTGTGGTAGTGCAAATGGCAGTGTTTTGCTCTTTATGGCTAAATAGCATTCCATTGTGAATGTACCACACTTTCCTCATCCATTTATTCACTGATGAACACCTGGATTGATTCCCAACAGTGATTATAGTGAATAATGCAGAATCTTTAAAACAGGAGCCTTCACCCCCAAGCAATGGAGGAACAGCAACAATTTCATTTTGAAGAGTTGATTCACTATGAGTTGATTTTCCTGTATAGTGAAAGGGCAGGATATTGCTTAATCCTATTAAATTCACATTTTAAATCTTGTCAGCAATATTTCAGAAGATACTGTCTTTTCTCTGCTATTCATGGCAACTTTGTCAAAATGCTGATTGGTATATGAATGGAACTCACTGCTGGTGTCTCTATTTGATTCCTTTGGTTTATGTGTCAGTTTTCATGCGATTTTTACTTGCATGTAATATTTTTCAAAGTTAGAGATTATGTTGCCTCCAATAATATCCAGTTCAGAAATTCCTTGATTGTTCAATGGGACTAAGATTATCTGACGTACACAACTCCTAAGTGTAGAGTATAGTCTTTTTCTCCGCCAGCTGCTTTGGTGTATCCCCGCCAGTCACATGGGCCCTGCCACAGTTGCAGTCCCCAAATAACTCACAGCACTCTATATTAATTATGAAGCTGTTGGCCGTTTGCTTGGTTTCTTACTGATTATCTCTGATTTAAGTATTTAATCCATAAATGTTAATCTAAGTATTTCTCTTACCGGAGAAATGGGTCCAGACCTGACTCCCTGTGTTTCTCTTACCCAGAATACTCCTTGACTCCTAGTCCCACCTATCTTGCTTCCCTATTGGCCAACAGTGCTTTATTGACATATACACAGGACTTCCCCATCACCTAGTTTTAATTAAACATCTTGAAAATTAGGACAATAATTCTACTTATGAAAAAGTAACCCTCAGCTCCTTTCTGGTGTGTAAAATGGCTTATAAAACTATGATGCTGGAATCTCAAAATTCCACTTAAGCAGGATATACAGGGATCAAAATTTAAATTTCCTGAAAAAAACTTTATTTAATTTTTTAATTGAAATCAGCAGTAAGAAGGCAATATTAATTGTTCAATGTCACAAGGACAGCAAAATATTTACCCAAAAGAAGATGTAAACACTCATAAATATTTCTCTCCCCATTCTTTATTCTGTGAATGTATTCATAAAGTAGAAATAAGGGTTTAAAATATCCTTTGGTCACTGCTATGTTGCAGAAGCAGGTTTTTCCCTTCCTGATGAACTGTTTAACACCAAGAAGCCTTGAAATAGAGACTTGAAAAAGCTTCACATTGGTGATTATAATCCATTTGCAGACTTAGTCAGTGGTAACTGTCACATTTAAAGCTCATTTCCATGTTGTATATGTAGACCTGGGTTTTAGGATGCAAAGCAATTAGTTTGAATTGAATTTCCTTATGCTTATTAATCATATACAATGTTAGGAACATAATCTCAAAATACCATTACTTCCCAGAGAGTAGCTTTGTTACAACTTCCCAGAATATAATAAATATTAAAATATAGTATGAGAAACTATTCTTGCATGCTTGTCTATTATCTAAAACATTTGAAAGTGTATCAGACTGCCTAACACATTTTGCAATAGCTGTGTTCTCACAACCTAATTTTTAAGACAGTGATTGAAAAGTAAGATGATTAATATAAGTAAGTTCAGGTGGTCTTATTTTAGGTACCATGTGTGGGACCTGAATCTTTAGGGTTCCAAGGAGCTGTCCTTGACTATCTTGAAATCAATTATAAAAGCAGTGTTATTATCTGCATGTTTTCAGAGAAAGCATCTATAGTTTTCTAAAATTTGAGAAGGACCTTTGTCATGAAAATGTTAAGAATTCCTGATCCTAAATTGTTTTACAGACTACTGATGGAATTTCCGCTTCAGCCCAACAATTCCAATGTTTTTCAAGTTCAATACAAGTTTACATCTTGCAAAATTTTCAAATCCAGTTCAAAGACAGTTGGAAGTTGAAGGGAGCCTATGATACTAGTTGATGATACTAAATACTGCAGGAATACTGCAGGCCTTCATACAAGATCACTATGACTACTAGTTTTCTCTCTTTATCTACTGACAATAACCTTCAGTTTCAGGAATAGCCTTGTCAACTGGTGACAAGAAATCCATTGTAATTCTAACCTTACAACTGTCTACCTCGGCAAAGTCAATGAAATTTCATATCTCCTACCCCATAATTCCAGTAATTGGAACAACCTGAGTCAGATTTTAAGTCCTTACACCTATCATTGTTGTCCAATATGTGTCAACAAGGTATAGTTTTGCCCATTTGGAAATGTCCCAACTTGTGTGTACTACTGGCATCTAGTGGGGCAGAGGACAGGATAAAACTCATCATTCTATAATTCACAGGTCAGTCTCCCACCACAAAGAATTAGTCAGCCCCAAATTCAATAGTGCAGAGTCTGGGAAACCTTGCTGTAGCCAAAATAATGAAAGATTGGTCAGTCCTGTAACTTGTGTATTTTTCTATAATGGGAGAACACATCTGAGCACAAAGAATAAATGGTAAGAAGACTCCTAAAGTAAAATAAAAACATGTAGGCAGAGAAGGGAAGAATGTGTTTCAAGTATGCAAAATCAAATGAATGTTTTGACTTTGACAGACATCTTAAGCAGAGATGTGTTCCCTGTCATGGAAAGATGATGAGTTAAGCATTGTAGTAAATGTACTCTGTAATTATTTACTAGTCTCCACGAAACAATGGAGCATATATTATTATACATGCTTTATAGATTTAGTATTTAATTGATCAAGCTTGATTTCTAAGTCCATAGCCTGAACTGACTTCATGTATTCTGTCTGTCACAAAACACAGTTTGGGGCACAGGGAAATAATCTTCCATTATTCAAAAAAACAAAAAAACCAATATGATCAAAGTAGACTCATCTACTTTGTAAGATAAAGGATGTTTGCCCCTCAAGGACATTACATGTGTTCTACTATTCCATATATGAAAGCATGCACTCACTGGTTTTCACTTGTACATTTTAGCTTATTGAATAATTCACTTTCAATTTGCTTGCATACACTGAGTTTGTTTTGGGAAAAATATCAAAAGCCTTTTAGCACACACATTCTGACTCTGGCTATTTTTCATCACCAAATGTCAAGTTTCAAACTGCTTGCCATGGGGCAAATTTGATTTATTCTTCCCCTGAACCACCATTACATGGTAAAGATGCTAGTGACAAATGTCATTCAAAGGGGAGCATAGAGATCTAGATTAATGTATGTTTGTATTGTTTGGGGAGCAGTGTATGAGGAATTAATGGCTTTCTTAATACTGTATTAAAGACTGACTTTAAGTCTGTCTTTTCTAGTATGGCATGCTTGTAAATTACACTAGATGTTAGACTGGTTGTTTTGTAGGTATTGTTATAAAAATTACTAATTGTATCCCAAATAGGATGTTAAAACTGTCCCCATCTACCAATTCTCCCATTATACAACCAGCAATATTTTATTTCCTAGTTTAATGTAACTATTTGAGTCTTTCTGGAATATTTTGTTGAAAATTTCAGATGTAGTATTACTTAACTGTAAGATATTTGAATATATATCTCAAAAATGACTTTGTATAACCACAATGCTGTGTCACATGAAGTCAGCACACGTTTCTTAATGTTGTCTAATTTCAAATCCAGATCCAAATTTGTGTTTAACTAGAAACATGGCTTCCCTCCCCACTTAGTCTTTTCAAATGGAGGCATTCAGACTGTGTCTTTCAGAAAAAAAATAGTTGTATTCCTTATCTCCTGTCTTTTTAATGCTATGTTTTGCTTAAAATAACTCCAGATAATGTGTGCTCCTGCATTCTGAATTTGCCAGGTGGTATCCTTATATTGTTCTTGAATTTATATTTCACAACTGTGTGTTCTGTAAACTAGATTACAGCTCTCAAGTCTTAATAAAGGAAGAATTTCAATGTTTAGGAATCTACCATGGCATATATTCCTCTATTGCAAGATATGCAGTATATATATATCCATGTTAGCAGTATTAATTATCTGCAATTATAGGTAGATAAAGTGAGGACTGAAAGTTTTTTCATTGTAAGTATATCATTAATCTTTTACTTAATAGTTTTCACTATTTGAGGACTTTTTATTCAAGCCAACCGTTTTATTTGGGGTTATAAAATGGTAGCTATCCTAATTATACCATTACTTTTGTGATTGTTATCTGTAATTACTCATAAAATAGTTGGGTTACTTAATCACTCCAAGGTCAAGACATATGGCAAAAATAATATCATTGTTTATTGCCCCTTGGTGATCATCATTCTAAGTAGTGGTTAGTATCCTAGCAATCTTCAGTACCTACCAGCAATGAGAGCTTTGGCTCTACAAGTTATTTCTGGAGTGAGAGAGTCTGGTTTCTTGTGAATCTGTAGATTTCTTTTTTTTTAATGTGGGAAATTTTATTGGGGGAAGGGAAGAGAGTCGGGGAAGGGAGGAGAGTAGGGAAAGGGAAGGGAAAGAGGATAAAGAAAGGGAGAAACAGAGATAGAGACAGGTGGCACAAAGACCTGCCTACCTGTTTAGAGGAGCTACAGAAAGAGCAGAATCTACAGATTTCACATGTATTAATCTTTGTGTGTGTCTTTATGTGTACATGTAACATATGTATGTGTATACAAATATGGATATATATATACAGGTGTGTGTGTGTGCATGTGTGCGTGTGTGTGTGTGTGTGTGTGTGTGTGTGTGAAGGTCAAAGGTCAACATAAAGTATATTCCTTTATCACCTGTTAGCTTTTTTCTTTTTTTCCACTTTCTTTTTTTTTTTATTTAAATTAGAAACAAGCTTGCTTGACATGTCAAGCTGAGCTCCCCTCCCCCCCACTGACCAAATCCCTAACCCCTCAGCCAATCCCACTCTGCTCCTCAGGGAGGGTGATACCCTCCATGGGGATCTCCAAAGTCTGTCATGTCATCCAGGGCAGGGCCTAGACCCTCCCTCCCCCATGTGTCCAGGCTGAGAAAGCATCCCTCCATGTGGAATGAGCTCCCAAAGTCCATTCGCATGTCAGGGATAAATACTGATCTATTACCTGAGGCCCCATAAATTGCCAAGGCCCCTCACTGACAACCAAATTTAGCGGGTCTGGATAACTCCCATGTTGGCTTCTCAGCCATCAGTCTGGGGTCCATGAGCTCCCCTTGTTCAGGTCAGATGTTTCTGTGGGATTCACCAACCTGGTCATGACCCCTTAAAACACCAATGAGAGTTTATGTTGGAGAAGATGTGGAGAAAGGGGAACACTCCTCCACTGCTGGTGGGACTGCCAACTCATACAGCCACTTTGAAAATCAGTATGGAGATTCCTCAGGAAAATGGGAATCATTCTACCACAAGATCAAGCAATTCTACTCTTAACCATATACCCAAAAGATGTGTGTTCATACAATAAGGACTCTGTTCCACTATGTTCACAGCAGCATTATTTGTAATAGCCAGAACCTGGAAGCAACCTAGATGCCCCTCAACTGAAGAGTGCATAAAGAAAATGTGGTACATCTACACAACGGAGTACTACTCCACAGGAATAAAAATGGAATCCTGAAATTTGCAAATTGACACTAGAAGAAACAATCCTGAGTGAGGTAACATAGCCACAAAAAGACAAACATGGTATGTACTCACTCATATTGGATTTCTCTGTCAGTCTACAATTCCACTGACAGAGAGTCTGAGAAACAGGGAGGACCATAAGTGAGATATGCATAGTACCCGGAAGAAGAAGAATGGGACAGGATCTCCTGAGAAGGTTGAGAGCATGGGGGAAGGGGAGCGGGAGCAGGGAGAAAAGAGAGAGGGAGAAGAAGAGGGGAGAAGAGGACATTTGGGAGCTGGAAGTTTGAGTCGGGGGAAGAATAGAGAGCAGGATGAGAGATACCATAATAGAGGGAGTCATCATAGGTTTGAGGAGAAAGCTGGCACTAGTGAGATTTCCAGAGATCTATAAGGATGATACCAACTGACTAACTAAGCAATAGTGGAGAGGCTGCCTTAAATACGCTTCTCCAATAATGACATTGACAACCACCTTATATGCCATCCTAGAGCCTTCACTCAGTGGCTGATGGAAGCAGAGGCAGACACCCACAGCTAAACACTGAACTGAATACCTGGAAAACAGTTATAGAGGGGGAGGAGTGAGGGAAGAGTGATGAACAATGAGGTCCTTTTTTTTTTTCTTGAGAAAGGATTTTTTTTCTGAACCTAGACATTGTTAGTTTTTGGTTTTTTTGTTTGTTTGTAATTTTTTTTTTGCTAGACTGGCTGATCAGGGAGTCCTGGGAACCCACCTGTTTGTGCCACTCCCCAGTATCATTGCTTGAGTTATAGACAAGTGTTATCATGCCTGACTTTTTACATGTATGAGAAAAAGATGCTAACTCATGTAGTCATGCTCATGGGCAAACACATTACTCACGGAGTCATCTCCCTAGCATTTACATTAGTCTCTTTCAATGAGTGCATCCACTATCACATTTTTCTAGCTAAGTAGAAGATAACTAATGCTTGAAACTTTGAATATATACAATTATTGCTAGTACACCCAACAGTAAATTGATTTGTCTATCCTCCTCTTCAAGATCAATATCAGTAAATTTCTTCCCTATGTTTGGATAGATAATTCTGTATATAGATATTATTGATAGATAGGTATGTCTATAGTAAAATATTCCATCTATCCAATCTATATTATTTGGAACCAACTTATGGGTAATATTCATCTAGAATATTTTCTGGATGTAACTTATGAAAAAGGTTAATGGAAGTTGCAGAATTGACTCAGTGGCTAAAGCACTTGCTATGCAAACATAGCGATTGGAGAGTAGAACTCAAAAACTACATTAAAGTAGAGTCTGGTCTCCCACAGCCCTCTAAACATACACAGAGGATTGTGGAAACAGGAGAATAGGTAGGGCTTGCTGGCTGCTATTGTAGCTAAAAATCAGGTTCAGCTATAGACACTACCAAAACAAACAAACAAAGGCAGAGAATAATACAGCAGGATACATGATCATTCCCTGGCCTCCATCCTCCATGCCTGCAGATGTATACCCCCCCCCCACACACACACATGTCCAAAAACCCAAATCCATGTAAGCATATACATACATGCAATCTCTCTCTCTCTCTCTCCCTCCCTCCCTCCCTCCCTTCCTCCCTCCCTCCGTCCTTCTCTCTCTCTCTCTCCACACACACTCACACACATTCTACACACACTCACACACACAGCAGGTACATAAACATGCAAATGTGATTCATTAAAAACAAATGAGTTGGAGCTGGATAGATGCTTCACCAGTCAATAGCTCTTGTTGCTTTTCTAGACCTGAGTTCAATTTCCAGCACCCACATGACATCTCCTAATTGTCTGTAACTTTTACTTCCAGGAAATCAACATCCTCTTCTAGCCTCAGTGGGTGTCAGGCATGCATTATTGTGCAGATAACATATAGAAAAAGAACCCATACACATAAAACAAATATTAAAACATAAAAAGATAAAAAATAATATATACTACTACTATTACAAACAAAGTTAGATTCTAAAAGTTATCAGATAACACATATTTGTCTAATTATATAGTGAAGATATGTCAATGTGCTATGGGTATTAGCTTGAGTTTGGCTGTTAATGAGGCAATAAATAACAACTGGGTGACATGTTTCCTTATTATAGTTAATTTTTTGATTCCTCGTTCAGCTGTTTCTTTCCTTTTCATTTTCCACTGCAGAAGTTAACCTTTAGGCTTTTCAGGTTTCCCACATATGTTGGAGTTTCTGGGTTGGTAACTGTTAAAGAGTTTGCAAAAGGAGATTATTCAACTCACACACACACACACACACACACATTCAAAAATTTTCCGTCTTTAGCCCATTCAAGACAGCAGTGTTCATTAATTTTAATTATTTCAAATATCATAAAACTATACAAAGTATTATATTTAAGAAAAATTATCAAATTGAAGACAATAAAAATATAAACTTTGCTCAAATATTGAAAGAATTTCTTCATAAAGATAAAATTGTCGACAGTGAAAGATTTCATATATACCACAAAGGAAATCCCTAATAAAACTTCAGAATCAAGATCAGATATCCTTTTTTGCCATTTTTACAAATAATATTCCATTAATAAAATTATTTTTAATTCAATAACAGCACAATAAATTTCAATATTGAAAACAACATGTTAAGCTATAGCAAAAGGAAACTCTGAAAAAGCGAAACAAATGGACACCTAAGACATTCTATGCAAATTAATAAAAATGATCAGAAGTCATCATGTTGTTCCCAAGCAAAAGAAGAATGACTGACCAAAAATATAGTTCACCCTCAGAAAAAACATAGTTGTTCTTATTACATGTACACCAAATATCATAGGCACAACTTTTTAGTAATGTGAAAAGAAATAGACAAGATACACTTATCATAGATAAATAAAGCCATTAGTTGAAGAAGCTTGAGTTGAATTAACTATCACTCAAAACATGGAAGACCTTATAAAATGACATGTTTGTTACCTCAACAAAAGGCATTATTTTTCATAAATTTGGAAGGTGTTTTTTTTTTAGTTGAAATTTAGATAAGAAAAAAAGTTGATTCACAATTCAGTTCCAGTTCCCTCTCCCTTTCCCTTCCCTCCTCCCGTGCCCGCCCCCCAACTTCCCCATTATCCCCTCATTTCCCCAGAGAGGGTGAGGCCCTCCATGGGGGTGTCCATAGTCTGTCATTTCATCCAGGGCAGGGCCTAGGACCTCCCACAAGAGTTCAGGGTGAGAGTGCATCTCACATTGTTGGATGGGAGTCCAAAGTCCATGTGTATACTCGGGATGAGTACTGATCTACAGCCCAAGGCTCAATAGATTACCTAGGCCTCCTCACTGACACCCACATTCAGGGGGTCTTGATCAGTCCCATGCTGGATTCCCAGGCAAGAGTTAACCTTTGTCAGGTCAGCTGTTTCTGGGGGTTAAACCAGCCCAGTCTTAATCCCTTTTCTCATCAGTCCTCCCTCTCTGTTACTGACTTTCTTGAGTTCAACTCAGTGCTTAGCCATGGGAGTCTGCTTCTTCTTCCATCAGCCACTGAATGAAGGTTCTGTTTCCCAGACTCTCTGGCCATGGGATTGTAGGCTGGCACTCCACAGACCTATGTCTAAAATCTACATATGAGAGAGTACATGCCATGTTTCTCTTTTTGTGACTGTGTTACCTCACTCAGGATGGTTTCTTCTAGTGTCATCCATTTGCCTGCAAATCTCAGGATTCCATTGTTTTTTTTTTTCTGCTGAGTAGTACTCCATTGTGTAAATATACCACATTTTCTCTATCCATTCTTCGGTTGAGGGGCATCTAGTTTGCTTCCAAGTTCTGGCTATTACAAATAATGCTGCTATGAACATACTGGAACAGATATCCTTGTATGAATGGGCATCTTTTGGATATATGCCTAAGAGTGGAGTTGCTGGGTCTTGTGGTAGGTTTATTCCCCTTTTTTTCTGAGGAATCTCCATACTGATTTCCAAAGTGGCTGAACAAGTTGGCACTCCCACCAAAGTGTTGCCCTTTCACCACATCCTCTCCAGCATAAATTGTCATTGGTATTTTTGATTTTAGCCATTCTGACAGGAGTGAGATGGTATCTCAGAGTTGTTTTGATTTGCATTTCCCGGATGGCTAAGGATGTTGAGCACTTTCTCAAGTGCCTCTCAGCCATTTTAGACTCCTCTATTGAAAATTCTCTATTTAGTTCTGCAGCCCATTTTTAATTGGATCCTTTGGTGTTTTGGAGACTTGTTTCTTGAGTTCTTTGTAAATTTTGGAGATCAACCCTCCGTCAGATGTGGGATTAGTGAATATTTTTCCCATTCTGTGGGCTGCCTTTTTGTCTTGCTTACTGTGTCCTTTTCCTTACAGAAGCTTCTCAGTTTCAGGAGGTCCCATTTATTAATTGTTGATCTCACTGTCTGTGCTACTGTTGTTATGTTCAGGAAGCTCACTCCTGTACCAATTCGTTCAAGGGTACCACCCACTTTCTCTTCTAAGATGTTCAGTATGGCAGGATTTATGTTGAGGTCTTTAATCCATTTGGACATAAGTTTTGTGCATGGCGATAAACATGGATCGATCCGCATTCTTCTACATGCCAGCCTCCAGTTAGGCCATCACCCTTTGTTGTAGATGCTTTTTTTATTCCATTGTATATTTTTAGCTTCTTTGTCAAAGATCAGATGTTCATACGTGTGTGAGTTAATATCAGGGTTTTCAATTCAATTCCATTGGTTTACCTGTCTATTTTTGTGCCAATACCAAGCTGTTTTCAGGACTTTAGCTCTATAATAGAGCTTGAGGTCAGGGATGGTGATGCCTCTGGACATTGCCTTATTGAACACGGTTGTTTTGGCTATCCTGGATCTTTTGTTTTTCCAGAAAAAATTCATTATTGTTCTTTAAAGGTCTGTGAAGAATTGTGCTGGGATTTTAATGGGGATTGCCTTGAATCTGTAGATTGCTTCTGGCAGGATTGCCATTTTTACTACATTGATCCTACCTATACAAGAGCATGGGAGATCTTTCCATTTTCTGAGGGCTTCTTTAATTTCTTTCTTTAAAGATTCAAAGTTCTTACGATACAGGTCTTTCACTTGTTTGGTTAGCGTTACCCCAAGGTATTTTATGTTGTTTGTGGCAATTGTAAAGGGTGATGTTTCTCTGATTTCTCTTTCAGCCCTTTTATTATCTGTATATAGTAGGGCTACTGATTTTCTTGAGTTGATCTTGTAGCCTGCCACTTTGCTAAAGGTGTTAATCAGCTGTAAGAGTTCCCTGGTAGAGTTCTTTGGGTCATTGATGTAAACTATCATATCATCTGCAAACAGTGAAAGTTTGACCTCTTCCTTCCCAATTTGTATCCCCTTCATCCCCTTTGTTGTCGTATGCCAATGACTAGAACTTCAAGTAACATGTTGAAAAGGTATGGAGAGAGTGGACAGCCTTGCTTTGTTCCTGATTTTAGAGGAATTGTGTTGAGTTTCTCTCCATTTAGTTTGATGTTGGCTGTTGGTTTACTGTATATAGGTTTTGTTGTGTTTAAGTATGTCCCTGTTATCCAAGATCTCTCCAAGACCTTTATCATGAAGGGGTGTTGGATTTTGTCAAAGGCTTTTTTCAGCATCTAGTGAGATGATCATGTGATTTTTGTATTTCAGCTTGTTTATATGGTGGATTACGTTGATGGATTTTCATATGTTGAACCATCCCTGCATCCCTGGGATGAAACCCACTTGATCGTGGTAAATGATTGTGTTGATGTGTTCTTGGATCCAATTTGCCAGTATTTTATTGAGTATTTTTGCACCAATATCATGAGGGATATTGGTCTGAAGTTCTCTTTCTTAGTTGTGTCTTTGTGTGGCTTGGGGATCAAGGTTATTGAAGCCTCATAGGAAGAGTTTGGCAAAGACCCTTCTGCTTCTATTGTGTGGAATACTTTGAGAAGAATGGGTATAAGCTGTTCTTTGCATTTCTGGTAGAATTTTGCACTGAGGTTATCTGGAGCTGGGCTTTTTTTGGTTGGGAGACTTTTGATGACTGCTTCTTTTTCCATATGGGTTACAGGTCTATTTAAATTGCTTATCGGTTCTTGATTTAGTTTTGGCAAGTGATAGCTATCCAGGAACTCGTTCATTTCCTTTAAATTTTCGAATTTTGTGAAGTACAGGTTTTCAAAGTATGACCTGATGATTCTCTGGATTTCTTCAGAGTCTGTAATATGTCCCCCTTTTCATTTCTGATTTTGTTAATTTGCATGTTCACTGTCTGCTGTATGGTAAGTTTGGACAAAGGTTTGTCTATCTTGTTGATTTTCTCAAGAACCAACTCTTCGTTGCATTGATTCTTTGTATTGTTTTCCTAGTTTCTACTTTATTGATTTCAGGCCTCAATTTGATTATTTCCTAGCATCTCCTCCTCCTGGCAGAGTTTGCTTCTTTGTGTTCTAGAGCTTTCAGCTGTGCTGTTAATTCTCTAGTATAACTGTTGTCCAGTTTCTTCATGTGGGCACTTAGTGGTATGAACTTCCCCCATAGCACTGCTTTCAAAGTGTCCCATAGGTTTGGGTATGTTGTATCTTCATTCTCATTGAATTTGAGGAAGTCTTTAATTTCTTTTTTTATTTCTTCTTTGAGCCAGGGATGGTACAGTTGAGCATTATTCAATTTCCATGAGTTTGTAGGTTTTCTGCGATTTGTGTTGTTGTTGAATTCTAATTTTAAAGCATGGTGGTCTGATAAGATTTATGGAGTTATTCCAGTTTTTTTGTAGCTGCTGAGGTTTGATATGTTGCCAAGTATGTGGTTGATTTTTGAGAAGGTTCCATGTGGTGGTGAGAAGAAGGTATATTCTTTTTTATGTGGATGAAATGTCCTATAGATGTCTGTTAATCCCAGTTGGGTCATAACTTCTATTAGACCCTTTGCTTCCTTGTTGAGTTTCTGTCTGGTATTCCTGTCTAGTGGTGAGAGTGGTGTGTTGAAATCTCCCACTATAACTGTGTGGGGCTTTAGATGTGATTTAAGTTCTAATAATGTTTCTTTTACGAATGTGGATGTCTTTGTATTTGGGGCATAGATATTCAGGATAGACACTTCATCTTGGTGGGTTTCACCTGTGATGAGTATGTAATGACCTCCTTCATCTCTTTTGATTGGTTTTATTTTAAAGTCTAGTTTGTTAGATATTAGGATTGCTATCCCTGCTTGTTTCTTGGGTCCATTTGATTGAAAAAAAATTTTCCCAACCTTTAACTTTCAGGTAAAGTCTGTCTTTGAGGGTGAGGTGTGTTTCTTGTATGCAGCAGAAGGAAGGGTTCTATCTTCTAATCCATTCTGCTAGCCTGTGTCTTTTTATGGGTCGGTTAAGGCCATTAATGTTGAGTGATATTAATGACCATTGATTGCTCATCCTT
Source organism: Mesocricetus auratus (assembly GCF_017639785.1). Taxonomy (NCBI): domain Eukaryota; kingdom Metazoa; phylum Chordata; class Mammalia; order Rodentia; family Cricetidae; genus Mesocricetus; species Mesocricetus auratus. The sequence goes on from NW_024429191.1 coordinate 22,659,745, forward strand.
CTTCGATTTGCAATGGTTGTTGTTGGTGGAATTATGTATGGAATTTCACCCCTTTGTTCTTTTGGCTGTTAGTAGAGAGGGATTCTCTAATGCTTATGTTTTTCTGGTTGTACTTAGCTTCCTTGGGTTGTAGGTTTCCTTCCAAAACTTTCTGTAGGGCTGGGTTAGTGGGTACGTATCGCTTGAATCTAGTTTTGTCATGGAATATATTGTTTTCTCCATCTATAGTGATTGAGAGCTTTGCCGGGTATAGTAGTCTGGGCTGGCATCCATGGTCTCTTAATGTTGGTAGAATATCTATCCAGGACCTTCTGGCTTTCAGAGTTTCCATGGAGAAGTCAGGTGTAATTCTGGTAGGTCTGCCTTTATATGTTACTTGGCCTTTTTCCTTAGCTGCTCTTAATATTCTTTCTTTATTCTGTATATTTCGGGTCTTGATTATTATGTGGCGAGGGGATTTTTTTTGTGGTCTACTCTATTTGGTGTTCTGTAAGCTTCTTGTACCTTCATTGGCATGTCTTTCTTAAGGTTGGGAAAGTTTTCTTCTATGATTTTGTTGAATATGTCTTCTGCCCCTTTGAGGTGGTTTTCTTCTCCTTCTTCTATACCTATTATTCTTAGGTTTGGTCTTTTCATGATGTCCCATATTTCCTGGATGTTTTGTGTTAAGGACTTGTTGGACTTAAGGTTTTCTTTGGTTGATGAATCCATTTCTCCTAGTGTATCTTCAACACTTGAGAATCTCTCTTCCATCTCTTCTATTGTGTTGGTAATGCTTGTATCGGTAGTACCTGACTGTTTGCCCAGCTTTTTTATTTTCTGCCTTTCTTCAGATTGTGTTTTTTTTTTTTTACTCTCTTTCAGTTTTCAACCCTTGCAGTGTTTGCATTGCTTCTTGCAATTTTCGGTTTATCTTTTCGTCCATTTGTTGCCTTTTATGTGTTTTTTGGTTTGTTCTTTCTTCCATTTCTTGCATTTTTTGGTTTACTTTTTGTTCCATTTCTTGCATTTTTTGCTTTGTTTCTTCTTCCATTTCCTGCCTTTTTTTGGTATGTTTCTTCTTCCAATTCTTGCATTTTTTGCTTTGTTTTTTCTTCTATTTCTTTGAGGGATTTTCCTATATCCTCTTTTAGGGACTCTATCATTTTCATGAAAGTGGTTTTAAGGTCGTTCTCTTCTGCTTCGTTCGCATTGGAATGTTGGAGTCTTGCGGGTGTGGAGTCTCTAGAATCTGGTGGTGTCATATTTGCTTTTCTGTTGCTGAGTGTGTTTTTGTATTGTCTCTTTCCCATCTCTTCTTTTAGTGGGTGCAGAAAGAGCCCCTTACTGGTCTGGTAGTTAGGGGACCAGAGTTCCCTTTTGGTGGGTGCTAGCAAGTCCAATAATCTGGTGGTTCTTCTAGTCCTTGTCCTCGTTCTGGTCCCATGGGTGGAGAAGAAGAACAGGAATCTGGGGCGCTTAGCCTCCTACCTGGTCCCCTGGAACCTATGCTGGATTCTATTGTACCTGATCCTGTGGCTGGAATAGCTGCTCCTCTGGTCTCCCTGGCTCCTCTGGTTTCCTGGTCTCATTGGTGGGAGAGAAGACCTGGAGTCTGGGGTGCTTGGCTGCCACTGGGATTGGAAGCTCTGTGCAGTTCCCAGGCGATCCCCAGGCACTGGAACACAGGCCCAGAAGCTGGCCTGTTTACCTGATGCTGCAGCCAGAACAGCTGCTTCCTTGCACCACTGCTGAGTGTGTTTTTGTATTGTCTCTTTCCCATCTCTTCTTTTAGTGGGTGCAGAAAGAGCCCCTTACTGGTCTGGTGGTTAGGGGACCAGAGTTCCCTTTTGGTGCGTGCTAGCAAGTCCAAAAACCTGGTGGTTCTTCTATTCCTTGTCCTTGTTCTGGTCCCAATGTTGGAGAAGAAGAACAAGAATCTGGGGTGCTTAGCCTCCCACCTGGTCCCCTGGACCCTTTGCTGGATCCTGTTGTACCTGTCCCACCAGAATAGCTGCTCCTCTGGTCTCCCTGGCTCCTCTGGTTTCCTGGCCTCATTGGTGGGAGAGAAGTCCTGGAGTCTGGGATGTTTGGCTCCCGCTGGAATTGGAACCTCTGTTCAGTTCCCAGGCAATCCCCAGGCACTGGAACACAGGCCCAGAAGCAATGCCTGTTGTGCCTGATCCCGCCTGGAAGCTGGTTTATGAATGATCTGTCAAATTCTTTCTCTGTTAAGGTCCCACTTCCTGACTTGCAGAAAGCCACATATATTTCCTGTGTCTTCACAAACTGACAGGAGGGTGTTGATGTGTCCTTTCCTTCTAAGAACACTAATCCCATGGTAAGGGCTCCCCCAACACTAATCCTTGCAAAAAGAAATCTATCTCAAAGGTATACCTCCTAATGTCATCATATGGGATCTACAGATTCAGCAGAAAAATTTGAGAGAACATATACAGTTCACAAGACTTGAACAGCATATTGGTAAGTGAATACAGCACAATAAGGAAAGTATATCCCTTGATTATAGAATTTGCATCTTTGCAATTACATATAGAAAATTTATGGAAATTAGGCAAGAGTTATCTCTAACACTTTCTTCCCCAAAGTGTAATGCACACACTATTTCAGTGATCATTGTTGTAGTTAGTTTTCTTTATTTTGTTTTGTCTCCTTGATACAAACCAGGATCCCTGGGAAGAGGGGATTTAAATTGAGAAAATGTCTCCATCAGGTTGACTTAGAGAGCATTTTCCTGATTAATGATTTATGTGGGAAGATTCAGCCCACTGTAGATGATGTCACCCCTGGGTTTACAGACTCAATAGACGTATGATCCTAAAAGGCTCTCATCTACAACTCATTGAATCAAATGATATAATACATTGACAAAGGAGGCCAATGCAATATGGAATATAATATATTTATTTACCAGAGAACGAATTTATACACAAGCTGAAAGGTCAGAAATGTGGCAGACTTCCAAAGAGAGCTTATTTTTTCTTTTGCTTCCTTTTATTCTCACCTGTGCCCTTACCTTTTTCCATGCCCCAAAAGGGCCGTGGATTATATTATAAGCTCACCCATAAAGAACATCCCTTAACATTAAACAAGGTAAGGTAAACAATTATTGTGGATTTTCTTCCTTTTTACTTCTTTAAATTCATTCTCTTTGTTGATAATTCTATGCTACTTTTGATCATTAAAAAGTAGTATTAAAACCCAGTCTATCAAAATCCACATCGTAACAGTTTTAGACTCTTAGAATCTACTGGATACTTTTTCTGACTGTCCCTCCCATCTTGTTTACTACACTGTCTGTTCAATTCATTTCAGTTTGTTTGACCAAATGGAATTCCTTCATGTTCCACAAATGTCAGGCAATCGTCTACAACATGGACTTCAGAATTTCTTTTGATTGATATCTCCATTCTAGTGTCAGAGATGTGCCTAGGGATATCACTAAGCTGGTGGAACCAGCACTCCACATCTGTTGTCTCACCCTCCTCCACGCTGCTTTATTCACCTGTGCTCTTATACTTACACTTGACTTAGTGCGTGCACCTATGATCTTTCTTATGTATGCAGTCTGTTTATAGTATATCATGATGTCTAAAGCACTGAGACACAGGCTTTACAATCATGCCATTGTGGCTTGGTCACTATCAATTTTCCATGACGTAACCAATGTTGGACATTCAGTGCCATGGAGGATTTAGTGTTTGTCTCTAAGTCACTACTGAATTCCTGGATGGGATTTTTACTACTGTCTTTTTAAAAACTGACTCTTTTCTCAATAGTATAGGCCTCAGCCTATCTGGAAATTCTTAGACTTTTTACTCTTGTATATTGATGATTCCTTCCATCCCTTAGCATATATTATTGTATTTGAGTACAGCTCTTCTTTCTTATGACACCAGCTGGGGATTTTTGCTCTTTCCCATGAATTACTTTGGTAGCCAGAAAAATGCCTTACTATATATAGACAATTAAAAATATTTAAATTAGGAACAATCTTATTTTACATATCAATATCAGTTCCTTTCCCTTCCATCCTCCCATGGGTGCACTAAACTCCCATCCCATCCCCAACCACTCCCCAGGGAGGATGAGACATTCCATGGGTTATCATCAAAGTCTGTCAAGTCATTTGGGGCAGGGCCTAGGCCCTCCCCCATGTATCTAGGCTAAGAGAGTATCCCTCCATGGGGAATGGGCTCCCAAAATCCATTGGTGCACTAAGGATAAATACTGGTTCCACTGTCAGAGATCCCATAGACTGTTAAAGGCAATTTTTAAAGACCAAATATAGGAATAAGTGAAATGACATGCATTTTTAAAAACAGGAAAAAGAAAATATTATTGGGTTATTTATCCTGTGAGTAATATAAAATCAATTATTCTTTTTTGCTTATTATCATTCCAGCACATTCAAGAAGGAACTGGAATCAAATTGGTTCACTATTGTTTCTTGAGGTAATCATAGTTGTCATACCTAATCTTACCAAGTATTGTGAAAATTTGTATGTTTAACCAGAGTTGCTACTGTTACCCTTGGATGGGGCACATTTATGAGTCTGTTTATAATTTCCAAATATATAAGCCAAAGCAACATGGAACACATAAAATATTAAAAACTTACAATTAATTCCTTAGCTTAAATCCAACAAGAAGACAATAATTATATATAAATGAGATTTAAAATGGATTTAGAGTGACTCAATAAGTATTAAAGTTACATTTAGAAATAGGAAAACCAGTTTAGAAGACTAGTATGTACATGAGAATAAGGTCACCTAGTGGAACCTGGGTAGTCTCCTAGGGGCCACATCTCTGAAGAAAACTGACACTTCCCCAGTAGCCATCAGTTGCCAATAGTTTCCACAGCTAGGTTGTAACTTTGTGAGCCTCTCTTCCATCCATGTGAGAATTTTGGCAGGCTTGATCTGGGGCAAGTCTTGCACATGCAGTCACAGGCTCTGTAAGTTCATGTGTACAATTGCCCTGAGAAATCTGGAAAACACTATTAGAAAAATGAATATTTTCTTCTAGTTATTGCTTTGAGTCAAATAAAGTGACATTACTCAAAAATTACTCGGACATTCTTTGTCTTGCATGTAGCAAAACACTTGGTAATTTGTTTTCTCCCTGAAACATTCTTGACTATCGGTTTCTACCTACTAAGAAGTCTGTTTAGTAGTGTACATCAGGGATCCTGATTTGAAGTAATGACTTTGCCGTGATGCTCACCCAAAAATATCAAATTACATTAATCTATTAGAGAAAATAATTATATTCTATTGCAAATTTGAGTAGAAAAAAGATACTATATGTCTGTGATTGATGGATAGGTTTTTTCTTATACCCATATACCAATATCTGAGGGTTTTAACAATCTTGGATATACCAGCCATTTTTATTTAGGGACATTATCTAATTTACTTATTCTATTGTCTCTGCAATTTTGCATAATATAATCTCTGCAAATATTTGCCAATTGACTAATAAAGATGTTATATGAAAATTATAGCTCTCAAGGACTTTTATTTTTTTATCTTTATAAAGTATATAAGTAAGTAAAACTGAACTGAATCATGGGTACAATTATAAAATAGGGGCTTTCTCATTTTAACATATTTTTCTCTATGTTTCAAAGCATCAGGAAATTTGCTGATGTTGCCATGAAACGTCAAGGTTCTCTCATTCAAAGATGTAATTCCCAACTGAAATTTTATTCATGGGGTTTCCTCTGTCACTGACAACCCACAAATCACTTAAATTATTCAGGTATTATGAACTTTAAGCAGCCTCTAGAGAAAACCATCCTAATAGCCTTGTTTTATTGTTAGCACAACTTTAAGGAATTATGGTCAGCCCTTGTTGAAAAATTCATGAGACAAGATAATAAAAAGTGAGAATTGTACAATAAATCATTGTGACCAGGTAAGGAAGTAATAAACATTGATCAACCGAAAGGCCAGCACATTGACTAATGGCCTCATCACAGTACTTCTCCAGGATACAACCAGTTCATCTTTTTGCTGCACACATCCCATTGAAGAAAACAGGGTCATTCTGTTTATTCTTAGTTTTGCTGCTCTTTCTTTTACCATTAGGAAAGCTTGTGCATAGTTTAGTAGTAAACAATGATCACAGTTTAACTATACATAATTTTACATCTACTTAGTAACTATTAATCCAATTTACATTACTTTAAAATTAATCTTTAAGCTCCAAATATTAATATTCTAGCATCTAAGAAGATGCTTATTCTTAAAAGCTTGGTTGTGAAAGTTTATTGGTTGAATTTAAATGGGAAATGGACTTTATTCCATCATAAAGACTAAAAGTGATCTTTCAAGAGAATGCTTAACAATATTTCAAATTCCTAGAAGTTTTTACTCAGTTTGGTAGAGAAAGAAAAGTCATTTAACTTCATGAAGAAACTTCTAAGATGTACTAATTGGACTTGTGGGAAGCTGCCTTATTGGATTCTGTAGACAGCTGATGACAAGATGTCATGAATGTTTTGAGCTCTTCTGTTCCATTTAGTGTCAGTTATGTTGACTTAACAGTTTTATGACAGAACAAAATAACAGATTCCATGGCACCTAAAAGGATGTTTGATCTTTTTAAAAAGATGTATTAGAAGTATAATTAACATACAATACATTGCTTAAATTTAAAGTATTTAATTTGGTAAGTTTTGACAGTGTTCATCTATGCCTTTCCACAATGCAAGAATGGACGCAGCTATTGCCTCAAAAGTATCCTCATGTCCTTTTGAAATCTCATTGCCCATATTGTGCATGTTTCACCCAAGCAATTTCTAATGTATTTTCTGCCATGTATATTGTTTTGTCTTGTCAAAACTTTTATATGACAGAAAAAATCAATACGTATTTACTTTCTTGTTTTCATTCATTAATGTTCCTGTTTTTGCTGGTGGTATTCATCCCCTCTCAGTGATTGATGTCCTGATTATATAGATAGTCTACAATTTGTCTTTTAATTCTACTGTCATCAGTTATTTTAATTATTACAAATAAAGCCAAGGCTTAACATAGTGGTACACACCTTTAAATGCAGCACTTAGGAGGCAAAGGTGGGCTGATCCCTATGAGTTACAGGTCAGCTTGGTTTACATAGTGATGTACGGGACAGTCAGAGCAACATAGTGAGACCCTGTCTCAAAACACAACAAAACCAAACAAACAGAAATATGACTTATATGAATTGCATTGCACAACTTTCTATTAGAACATATGTTTTCATTTTATTGGGTAAATATATAGGAGAGGAATATGAGATCATTTTAGCAGTCCTGATTTAAAATTTTTTATTGATTCTGTTAAACAACTTCAAACATGTATAAAATATTTTTCAACATCTATAAATTCCCCACCCTCCTTATTATCACTTACCACGTGTATGCTTCTTTCCAACAAGGTCTTTCCCACATTCTTTTGGTTTTTTTTTTGTTTATTCATTTGTTTGTTCTGAGACCAGATGAGCTTAACCAGAATCTAGTACCATTCTGTTAAATCAACATTGTAATTGATACTAAATGGAATAGAAGTGCTCCAAACATCCATAACATCTTGTTGTCAGCTGTCTACAGAAGCCAATATAGCAGCTTCCCACAAGTTCAATTAGTATCTCTTAGAAATTCCTTGCAACTCTTTAGTGGAGATAGAACTTAAGACAATGAGTAAATCCATCAGTTTAACATGGAGGGGTATGACCTCATGAATCATCCCCATGATCTTTGAGTGTTACTAGGCCCTTTCTTGTGATGGTCATAGCAAGTAGCCACATCTGTTATAAGGCCATCATTGCCTGTGCCACACCCAGAAGACAGCAGTTCACAGCATTTGTACTTCTGTCTCTTATATTCTTCATGCTGATACTTCTGTGATACTCTCTGGACCTTTGATAAGGTGTTAAATGTTTTATTTTGGGATAAGCACTCAGTTATCACTTATTCTCAGTTTCTTGAGCATCCATGTTTCTCAGCATTAACCACTGTTCATTGCAAAAGAGGTTTCTGTAATTAGGTTGAGAGGAGCATTTCTATGATAACAGCTAGAAGTTAGCTTGGCACAATGACATTTTGGTTAAATAGCAGTAGTAAATTGATTGCCCGGGACTATGACTTCCTCAGACCTGATTTTAGACTAGGTTTACCATACCGTGCATGAATTTCCTCTTTTATAAGAGACTTCAAATCAACTCAAAGTGAATGTCTATTCTCCTAGCAGTTGTACCACTATTATACTAGTAGGTGTACCCTGACTGAAAAGTTGATATTGTAGTTTATAACATAGCTGTTTCTTCCTAAGCAATCAGTCCCCACCCAAAGTGATTGGATCATTTTATGACCTTAATAGCATATACTGGTTGCAAATATTCATATTCTTCCCAAAATTTTTATGGTCAATCTTTCAAATTTTAGTTATTTCAAAGGGTATAGTATTTCCTATTGTACTTTTAATTTGCATTTCCTAATGACTACTAAGAGCAAGAATCCTCTTATATATTAATTGATTCATATATTCTGCTCATTATAAACCTAGTACATGATGTGATTTTATTAAGATTTTTAAGAGTTGGGCCTTCTTCTGCCACCCCTGCCCTCCATTGCAGACCTTTGACCAGGGCACATAGCTCCATCCTGCCCACTGAATTTCCAAAGACCTGGGGGCAGCCCAAACCATCCAGAACTGCATCTGCAGACATTGGATCCTTGGCCCTATGCCCACAGGGAGAGGATCCACCTGCACCCACTGGAAGAAGAGATGGGAAGACAACAGTATAAGAACACATTCAACAACAAAGAATAATGTGACACCACCAGAGTCTAGGGTCCTAAGCAGCAAGACCTGAACACCCCAACATAGATGAAGAAAAAAATGACGTTAAAAACAACTTTATGAAGATGATAGAGGCCCTTAAAGAGGAAATAAGAAAGTTCCATGAAGAAATGGAAGGAAAGACAAAGAAATGGAGGAAAAGACAAACCAAAAAATGCCAGAAATCAACAAATCTATTAGAGCAAGGAAAGCCAAGAAAAGGCAATCAAACAGGTGAAGGAAACAATTCAGAAAGTTAAATAATTGAATATTGAAATGAAGGCAATAAAGACAACAAAACTGAGGGAATGCTGGAAACAGAAAATTTGGATAATTGATCAGGAACCACAAATGCAAACATAAGTAACTGAATATAGGAGATGGAAGAGAGAATCTCAGGTGTGGAAGATATGCTAGAAGAAATAGATTCATGGACAAAAGAAAAATTTAAGTCCAACAAACCCATAAAGATATCCAGAAAATCTGGGACACAGTGAAAAGACAAAAGCATAAGAATAATAGGTATAGAAGAAAGCAAAGAAGCCCAGATCAAAAGTTCAGAAAACATATTCAATAAAATCATAGAAGAAAACTTTCACAACCTAAAGAAGGATATGCCAATGAAAGTACAAAAAAAAACAGGGGGAGGGCCCAAGAACAGATAAGCAATTTAAATAGATGTATAATCCATATGGAAAAAGAAGCAGTCATCAAAAGTCTCCCAACCAAAAAAAGGCCAGGTCCAGATGGCCTCAGTGCAAAATTCTACCAGAAATTCAAAGAACAGCTTATACCCATTCTTCTCAAAGTATTCCACACAATAGAAGCAGAAGGGTCTTTGCCAAACTCTTCCTATGAGGCTTCAATAACCTTGATCCCCAAGCCACACAAAGACACAACTAAGAAAGAGAACTTCAGACCAATATCCCTCATGAACATTGATGCAAAAAACTCAATAAAATACTGGCAAATCGGATCCAAGAACACATCAACACAATCATTCACCACGATCAAGTAGGTTTCATCCCAGGGATGCAGGGATGGTTCAACATATGAAAATCCATCAACGTAATCCACCATATAAACAAGCTGAAAAACAAAAATCACATGATCATCTCACTAGATGCTGAAAAAGACTTTGATAAAATCCAACACCCCTTCATGATAATGGTCTTGGAAAGATCTAGGATAACAGGAACATACTTAAATAAAATAAAAGCTATATATAGTAAACCAACAGCCAACATCAAACTAAATGGACAGAAACTCAACGAAATCCCTCTAAAATCAGGAACAAGACAAGGCTGTCCACTCTCTCCATACCTTTTCAACATGGTACTTGAAGTTCTAGCCACTGCCATATGACAACAAAGGGGGATCAAGGGGAGCCAGAACTTGGAAGCAACCTAGATGCCCCTCAACCGAAGAGTGGATAGAGAAAATGTGGTACATTTACACAATGGAGTACTATTCAGCAGAAAAAAAACAATGGAATCCTGAGATATGCAGGCAAATGGATGACACTAGAAGAAACCATCCTGAGTGAGGTAACGCAGTCACAAAAAGAGAAACATGGCATGTATTCTCTCCTATATGGATTTTAGACATAGATCTGGGGAGTGCTAGCCTATAATCCTATGGCCAGAGAGTCTGGGAAACAGAACCTTCATTCAGTGGTTGATGGAAGAAGAGGCAGTCTCCCATGGCTAAGCACTGAGCTGAACTCAAGAAAGCCAGTAACAGAGAGGGAGGCCTGATGAGAAAAGGGATTAAGAAAGGGCTGGTTTAACCCCCAGAAACAGCTGACCTGACAAGGGTTAACTCTTGAATCCCAAGCTGATGCCTGGTAATCCAGCAAGGGGCTGATCAAGACCCCCTGAATGGGGGTGTTACTGAGGAGGCCTAGGTAATCTATTGAGCCTTGGGCAGTAGATCAGTACTCATCCCGAGTATACCCATGGACTTAGGACTCCCATCCAACAATGTGAGATGCACTCTCACCCCGAACTCTTGCGGGAGGGTCTAGGCCCTGCCCTGAATGAAATGACAGACTATGGACACCCCCAAGGAGGGCCTCACCCTCCCTGGGGAAATGAGGGGATATTGGGGGGTTGGGGGAGGGCACGGGAGGAGGGGAGGGAAATGGAGAGGGACCTGGAACTGACTTGTGAAACAACCTTTTTTCTAATCTAAATTTAAATTTAAAAAGAAAAATAAAGGAAAAGAAAAGAAATACAAAATAAAATTTCTCAAAATCTTTAGCCATCAGGGAAATGCAAATCCAAACAACTCTGAGATATCATCTTACCTTTGTCAGAAAAGGTAAAGTTGAAATCATCAATGACAGTTTGTGCTGGAGATATGGAGAAAGGAGAATTCGTACAACAAGGACATCTTCTCAACTATTTTCATAGTAGCATTATTTATAATAGCCAGAATCTAGAAGCAACCTAGATAGATGCCCCTCAACTGAAAAATGTATAAAGAAAATATAGTACATTTACATAATGGAGTACTACAGAGCAGAATAAAACAACAAAATCTTGAAATTTTCAGGCAAATGGATCAAACTAGAAGAAACCATGATGTAACCCAGAAACAGAAAGACTGACATGGGAGCCCACAGACCCTACACTGACAGCCGGGGGACCAGTATAAGACTACGCCAGCCCCCCTGAATGTGGCTGTCAATTGGGTGCCTTGGGCAGCCTATGGGGCCTCTGACATTGGAACCAGTATTTATCCCTAGTGCATTAATGGACTTTGGGAGCCCATTCCCTATGGAGGGTTACTCTCTTAGCTCACATACACTGTGGAGGGCCTAGGTCCTGCCCCAAATGAAGTGACAGTCTTTGATAATCCTGCATGATAGGCTTCACCCTCCCTGAGGTGTGGATGACAGAGTGAGATGGAAGGTTGGTGTGGGGAATGGGAGGACAAGAGGGAGGGGGAACTGAGATTGATATGTAAAATATGATTGTTTATAATTTAAATAAAAATTGTGAGAGCTGTATCTTTTTGACACAAATGTTTGTCATAACACACATCAAAAATTATTTTCTTACAGTGGCTTTTCTTGCCATTTCTTAGCAGACTTTGAAGATCAAGCAAAATTTAGTCTTTTGTAGCTATGCTTTTATTGTCAAATCTACAAAATGGCTGCTTCACACAAAATCATTTTCTGATACTTCCTCCTGAATTTTAGAACCACTTTATGCTTTTATTGAACTCTATGGACCTTATTCATAAAGTACTACATTTCAATAATATTCACTAAGATTCATTAGTGTGAATCATTTGTATTTCTTAGTGATGTTGTAGTATAGATTTATTCATCTGTGGAGTTTTGGGTTTTAGAAGCTAGTCATAATTAATGAGTACATTCTTTACTCTCAAATATTCTTGGTACTATGATGATGAATGGACATTATTTCTCTGTGAAATGTTTGGCCAAATTCACCAGTTAGGCCATCTGGGTTTGCAGCTTTCTTTGGAGGAATTTTTAATTGCAGATCCTACCTCTAATGATTAATGCAGTGTCTTTATGAGTAATCATCACTATTTTATATCTTTAGAAAGTTAATAGACAAAACATCCATTACACATTCTTATATTACTGATATCTGTAGTGATATATACTTTCAATATTGTTAACTTATTTTTCTTTATACTTTTCCTGATTAACATTGCTGTAGATTTATTTGCAGTTAGTTGCTCTTAAAATGTTTGATTATGTTGACATTTGTCTCTGGATTTCCTAGTTTCATATATATCAGAGGAAAGTGGAATTTTTTTTCTTCCCTATCAGTTATGTTTGTTCTGATCCATCTTTTTCTAACTCTTGGGATAGACACTGAATTCACTGATTTGAAGCTTCTGTTACAGTTCTGTGAGAACTGTAGTGATATCTATGTGTAAGAAAGTGGGAAATGTCCCAGATGTCGTTTGATTGATTGACATTTGCTCATGTTCAGATAAGGAGACACAGTGTGAAAGTGCAGCTAGGATAAAAGAATTGTTTCAGCACCAAAGCCTCACCTCTTGTAGGGACCTTGAATTAAAAGCAAATTAAATCATGTTTGTTACAAGAATAGTGAACAGGAAAATGCCAGTGGTCATGCTAGTCCTTGCTGCAAAGAGTTTATACTAGCCAGTAGCAGTATTGATTCATCAGATGTCCAGTTCCTATGCTCTGAAGAAGTACTCAGCATGGTTTAGCCTCAGCCTGGATCACTGGTTTTCAGCCTTCCTAATACTGTGACCGTTTGATATAGTTACTCATGCTATTGTGACCCTCAATCATAAAATAATTCTCATTGCTACTTCATAACTATAATTTTGCTACTGTTGTGAATAGTAATATATTTGTCTGTGTTTCCAATTGTCTTGTGTGACCTCTGTGAAAGGGTTGTTCAGTGCATAAACACATAGAATTATATTTCTGTATAGTAAGTAGTAGGTTTCAGATCCAGTATCAGGTGTATATGTTGTGAATGAGAAACACACGAATCACAATACTTTCTATGGTTTATCCTAGTCTAGTGAATTTTATGTCCTTTCTTTGAGGTGTTAATATGTGAAATATGGTAATAAATCTTACGACATAAAAACTATATGTTGCCATATGAGGAAAAAAATCAAGAAAATTAAAAATAAGGAGAAAGGAAATGTAAGCAAACCAAGTGGTCAATACTGATTGAAATCTAGATTCTAATGATTCTAAAACAGACAAAACATGCAAAAATCCTCATGAACAAAGGAGGAACTGTGTGTGTGTGTGTGTGTGTGTGTGTGTGTGTGTGTGTGTGCGTGTGCGTGTGTGTGTGTGTGTGTGTGTGTGTAGTAAGGAATAAAAATTTTTGTAACTTGGGAAAACTTTCAGCCACTATATCATAGAGACAATTGGAAAGAGTTGGAGAAATAGATGTTCATAATAATGGAGAGTTTGTTTTGAATGTTGTTGTTTTGCTTTTGCTTTTTTAAGGAGGATAAAGAGAGATACAGAATCAGAGAAGTAGGAGGTAGAGAATAGGAATGATCTGGGAGAAGTTGGGGAGGGAAAATATGATAAAAATACATTTTATGAAAAAATTTAATGAAATGAAAGAATAACAGAGTGTGAAATTAATATTTTATTTAGATGTACCCTAGTACTGGTCTCAATTCTAAGTGAAAATATAGACTGATAACATCATGAACATAAATTTTCTGTATAACTGTAATACCTGAAAATACTTACCTTAAGTGTGTATTTTTATTAGTTTCATGATTTTACAAAATAATTCAAATGTTAATTACAATGATTGGACCAAATTTTATCCTCCTAGTATAGAAGACCCTGTTGATATAAAAAAGTTACCTATAACTGCCTAATGGTGTTCAAAATTCTGAAGATGAGGGAAAAATACACAGATTTTTAAACATTGTCAGAGTAGGAAACCTTCCTGAGTATAGCTTAAAAACCAATAGAGTCCTTGACAAATGTAAGCACATGGTTTTTACACACCTGCCCACCTGTACAGCACACACACTCCAAGGCAAATTGAAAATTTATATTTGATTTCTCAAGTATGCTAAAAGACTAAATTTCTTAGTATAAAGAATTATCTCTACATTGTTAGAAAAAACATAAATATCATAGAAAAATAAACAAATGGCATGAATATATTTCACAGCAAATAAATTTAATTTTTCTTAATTAAAGAAGCAATCCAAATGAAAACTATTTTTACATGTTTTAACACAGTTAAGTTTTAAAAAGAAGTGTGATAATGAGGGTTTGGGTCAACAGGAATATTTTTATTCATTTGATTGACTGTTATGTTCACCTCATTTTCACATCACACAGTTTCAAAATAGTTTCTAATTTATATGTGTATGAACCTTTAGCACAAAAAGAAACCCTAGTGATAACAAACCTACATAAATAAATACTGATAAAGTTAATATATTATAGGAATACTGCATGCAGCAAAGTGCTTCAAAAGAATTAGACAGCTTTGGTGTTTTGACATATATAGCCTCTGGGATATCTAGGAAAGGTAAAATGAGTATTTTATTTATACTTCACTAACATTAGTGCTGAAGATGAAAAAAATCTGAAAAAAATCTTTAACAATATTGGTAAGTGTTGCATTGATATACTAGGTACCAGGCAGCAGACTAGGAGAGACATAACTTTTATTGGCTGCCTTTCTGAGGCTTTTTAAATGATATGCCATACTCACCAAAAACTTAATCAAGATATTGAGTGTGTCTGTCACCCTTAAAGCTGTCTTCAGACCCCTGTGATTTCTATTTGCTACTTTCTTTTTCATCACAGAATTCTTGATGAGCTTTCTGTTACTGTGGCTAACTTTATGCTTTATAATTTTACTCTATAGAGCTTGTTTCCTTGTAAAAGAAAACCCCAAATTCTAAAATAAAGACTCTGCAGTAAGGGATTTGTCCTGAAATCCATTATTAACAAAATATTCTAATGCTGATGCTCCTATAATATAATTATGCCAAAATACTTTTTCTAGTATTTTCTAGTATTAACTGTTGGTGTCTCTAGTTGGGGTGTATGACAGGAACAAGTGTCACCCAGGGAGTTTGAAGGAAGAAAAGTAGATCCAAAGTCATTACTCAACTCACACATAAACTTGCTGATCTTTCTTTCAGTGGAGCATACCTGGACTTGAAATTTCTTTACTTTATTCTGCCTTACCACTCAACTTGATTTTTATCTAGTTTTGCACTGAAGGACCCTTCCTTCTACTAGACACTTGAACCATCCAAGTTAGAGATATAAAACTGAAAGACTTTGGCCTGTTTTATCCTGGAAAATCATGCTTACTGCAGTCCTAGCCTACTTTCCAAGTGTCCTTCCCTTCCCACAGAAGAGAGAGAAAATGACTCTTCTATAAATCTTATCAAACATAATAGAAGCAATCTGAGTTTGGAATATGAGAATCTAAATGTCCTTTGTCCTCAACCCTGGACTTAATTTAAACTTTAAAATAGCAGGAGCATCCCCATGATCCTGTTGAATTTTATCCTAAAAACAATGAAGTTATTGAAAGAGACTTAAGGTGGACCATGACGTAGGATTTACATTTCAGAAAAATAGCTGTGACTCTTTATGGAGAGTCATTAAGAAGACAATGGGCAGGATGTGTGTAGTCTCCATGGAATTAAAGTAAGAAATATACTCAAAATGCATTGTATTATATGCATGAAAGTCCCAAAATATACATTTAAATATATATGTTAAGCAATGAGGAAATTGCATATTAGAGTTATGCCAGATACTAAGATTAATAAGTAGGAAGTTTATTGACAAATATGTCTTTTCAACATCTCTCAACAATTTGGCAGCATTCTTCTTCAAAGTCAGATTGTGTTTCTCCCATATATTATGGCCAATGTATCAGTACTTCTGGATTTTTGAGAGTTTATTATAAATACAGAAATCCAGTTAGTCCTTACTCATAGCTACTTGCACTATAATCTGCATCTTACAAAGAAACTAAGTAATGGCATGCAAGCAGAAACATACTGGAGAATTTCTCAGGCTCAATCTCCTAACCCTGTCAAATCAAATGCTGCAGATGAAAGAGGAAGTGGCTCCTTGTAAAAATGTTTACAGGAGTTTCCTCCTCACTCCCAAAAGTATCAAGGGAAAAAGCTTTGTGTTCTTCACACTTAACAACTTTGATGTTCTATTTCAGTCTCTTCTGACTTGCCAGGACAAGTGGGACTCCTAACATCTTAGAAGTACTTGTAACTTTTTAACATCACCACAGCCATGGCTTTCAGTAAGATTTTCCCCAAGCATTTGGCATAGAAAACCATACAACTCCAGCAATGCTAGTAATAAGTCTCCTTTGGGATGCTCAGAAGCAAATGTAAAACATTATCTATCTATAACTAAATCTAAGAAGCTTTTTCTCATAAAAGTGTTCCCCCCTTTGTAACTATCTCTTAATAATAATGAGCAGAGGATAGGTGAGGTTATTCATATCATTGACTACTTTTTCTGAAAGCAAGGGTACCCATTTGACCTTGAGAAAATCCTACTCTCTGCCAAGTATCATTATCTTTGCATAAGAATGATCCATGTTAGCAGCATCTCAGAGATCCACTCACGAGTGCCTAGCACTGTGCATAGTCAGTAATGATAGATTGAATGATATCTAAATGAGGAGCAATGTACTGTCCATTTAATTGTAAATATTCTCCAAGTAGACAAAAACCATGTATAGTGACACCGTGAGTCTACAGGCTTCTCAAATCCTTTCTTCCAGTAATGTCATAATCTTGTTTCTACTAGCATGCCATGGCAATTCCTTCTTCAGGTCCTTCATATGTTCCCTTCCATCTACATCTTTCCTTTTCCTCTTTTAGACTGTTATTTTCCCTTTCTTTGGATTTAAGCCCAGGAACCATTTCCTTAGCAAATTTCCAAGGCCATTTGAGGGTTTCCTTGCGTTTAAAGCAGTTCTCCAATGATATTTTTCTCACACTAATATGCGTCTTTCTATCCTAACTTGAGCACAACATGTAATTATCTATTCTGTGTCATCTCCCATTTAAATACATTTTCCCTACCTCAAAGACCTAAGTATATGATCATCGTTCATAGACAGATACAATAATTGCACAAAAATATACATGGTACTCCCAAAGCAACAACAAAAATTCTGCTTGTGTATTTCTTACACATTAGCCCTTTGTACTTTGTAACCTTACTTCATGCCCACTTAGAATGCATGATAACTTCATAAGCAATTGAAGTGTAAACGTATATTTGGGGCTTTCGGATTGTTTTATGTACCATTCGGAATGGTTCCCAGCACAGTATAGGCATTATGAAAAGTTAGATTTAAACATGGTCATACTATTCTCACTATGAGTTGGCTATCACTCTATAGGAGTTTTCAATTATTTTAAGGCTCAATGGTACCTGGAAAAGGAGACCAGATATCTGTAAAATATTAAGTTGAGGTGACTCATTTCCTCCTCTTCTCCAAGCTCTTCTCATTCCCAAGAATTAAATAACATTTCCTCTTGACATTAAGATTTGGGAAGGAAAGTAAAAGACAGAGATCCTTGTAATGGTTTAAGATTTGGGCTAAGTGATCAAAGACTGCCCAATCTGCACCCTGAGAGCTTAATTAGACTAAAAGACTAAATTAAAAGGGGAAATGATTTAAGAAAAGAAGGGAACATCTTTAAGAGGATCTAGCATTTGAAAGTTTAATTGAATTATCCCTAACCTTTACAAAAAGGTATTAAACATGAGCAAAGCTAAATTGGTCTATAGCTTCTAACTCTCCAAACAACCCTAAAATTTTAACTTTTGTTCTTTCTAAGAATTCATGGGGTTGGAGGTTTGCTTCAATTATAGATCACTTGATTTAAAAGCCCTGGGTTCAGTTCTTATCTCAGAGATAGATATTTAGTCTATGAACCTATATGTTGGGCAATATTCTGGGGAGTAATGGGAATACTCCTCCATTGCTGGTAGGAGTGAAAAACTTGGACAACTGCTTTGGAAACTAGTATGGCAGTTTCTCAGAAAATTGGAAATCAATCTACCTCAAGACCCAGTACTACCACTCTTGAGCATATACCCAAAGGATGCACAGTCACACCACAAGGTCATATGTTCAGCTATGTTTATAGCAGCATTATTTGTAATAGAAACTGGAAACAACCCAAGTGCCCATAAACTGAAGAATGGATAAAGAAAAGGGACAGTTACACAATCATCAGAAAAAAAAAACAGTGACATCATGAAATTTGCAGACAAATGGATGGAACTAGAAAAAAACATCCTGAGGTAACCCAGACCCAGAAAGACAAATTATATATTCACTCATAACTTGATATTAGATATAAAGCATAGGATAGCCAGGCTACAATCTACAACCCCAGAGAAGCTAGGTAGTTGTTGCTTTTTATTGATACATTGGTTAAATATAATATCTTTTATTCTTTTGACAGTCAAATATCTGTATATGATTTTCATATATTTGCTTCTAGCGAAAGAGCAATGAGATTGTATTATTGAGCAACTTAGCTATCTTGTCCCTAAATTCCATTTCACATAAATAGCTGCAATAACAGCTACAGATATCATCCTACAATAGCCTGTATTTATATCCTTCATGTATCCTTATTTCCTTATATCTCACATTTATGAAGCACACCTGTGATGGCTATTCTTGGTTGTCAACTTGACTATATCTGGAATGTACTACAATCCAGAAATGGTGACCACACTATGATCTGCACCTTGAGGCAAGAAGACAGCACCTCTTTGATCTGATCTTGAGGCTCAACACATAACTTTAATCCAGATCTCAAGCCTGGAAGGCACACCTTTAATCTGGCCCACACCTTCTGATGGAAGGTGATATAAGGACTGTGAATGAAGAAAAAGTTGATTATTTGCCTTTTTGCCCTCATCTTCTCAGCATATTCATTCCTGGTACTGGCACCTATTTCTTGGGGATTCTAGCATATAGAGTAGACCAGATGAGATATCCAGCCTTATGGGACTAAGCAGATACTAGATGCTTGGACTTTTCATTCACTGCTAGCCATTATTGAACTGCAGCCTGTAAGTCATTCCCATAAATTCTTATATGTGCACACACACACACACACACACACACACACACACACACACAGAGAGAGAGAGAGAGAGAGAGAGAGAGAGAGAGATTCATTCCATAAATTCTGTGACTCTAGGAAACTCTGACTAATACAACATCTGATCTCTTTACACTTTGATGTTAATAGGATATTTCACTTTTCAGAGGAACTGATAAGAATTTTGCAAACAGAATGAGAAATAGTAGAATACACGTTTTAGTACTTTCTGTATGATAACATGAAAAAGTTCAGAACTAATAGTATTTCAAACAATTAACAAACAGGTTTCCCGTATTTGGTTTTCTTCTTAGTATCTGCCCACTTAAAAGTATTGAGCATGTGATACCATATTATGTAGCAGTTATCTAAGACAGTGGCATATAATATACTAGTTGTTAAGGATGATCTAAAGCAATCTGGTTATAATGAAAGGGTAATGTCTGTCCTTTGATATTAAAAATTGTTAGTATTAAATGTGCTAAGTGCTTTTTATACATTTTCACATTTGTACCTTACCAAACTAAACAGATGATTGCTTTTGTCCCCAGAGTAGAAAGGGAAAGTTCTACAAAATGCTGTGGTATTTTTGGTCCTCCTTGATCTAATTGACACATCTTTGATAAATCTTATGTGATGGTGAGAGCCTCCAGGCAAGAAACACAGTTTTGGTTTTCAAAAGGATTAAGGAATAGTCTCTGTGCATATCATGATGGCATAGCATACATTCCTATACTAGTCCTGTATTGTCAAGTGTGAGAGATAATATGTCCTCAAGGAAGAGGTTAATAGTTAAGTCCAGAAATAAAATAAACTACTGAGTTTGGTTGGTGCCTTCAGAAATAAGTAAGTTAAAGATTCTTCTACTGTCAAAAAATTACTACATTTTTAATTGAAGAAACAGTCTTTGGAAATTTCTTTTTGCTTTTTAGACAGTTAAAACAACATTTCTTAGTTTTATTGCCATTTTCACATTTTCTCTAAACTACAAGCCATTAATAATATAAAGGGTCAGAGATCTAGTTTATTTATTATTATAATTGCCTTGGTAAGAAATTGTTATTATTAGTCATATCATCATGCCTGAGTAACACTTCCAGGGATTCAGACTTAATTGATCTGGGGTATACTCTCAGTGGTAGATGCTCTTTAACATCTCTCAGAAAATTTCTTTTCAGCTTTATAAACTGAAAAATTGCTGTTTTAATGATTCTCTCAAAAGGAAATATTAACAGATCACCTTAGAGAAATACTTGCTTCAGTTTCTTTATTTAGAAAGTACTTTTCAATCATGTTATGAGGATAATTTTCCTCTGCATGGAAAAAATATGTAAGAGCTAACTGTATGTACAAGCTTTATTTGCATACGTGATACATGGATGTTAGATTCTTTGGGTTAAGATGAAAAGGAGCAGCAGTTGACTGGGACTGTAGATTATCTTATTCTCTAATAATTCTCCTCACCTTGGCCACCCCAGCAACAGCTAGAGCTAATCTGAAGACAAGCAGTTCATTACCTGCACAAGAAGGAAAACAGATAAGCTTGAATATCAGGCTCAGCTGCCACACTACAACCCTGAGCTGAGGCCTGATTATTTGGGACAACTTATGGCACTCTGATGAGAAATCAGCTCTGCCTTAAAGCCTACACACAGAACCCAGGTCTTCTAAGGGCAATGTGAAAGTCACAAAGAAGTTTCCAGTTCCTCTTCAGATGTTTGGAAGGTTATTTCCCAGCAGACAATTTCATTTGTGTGACAAATATATTTAGATGGCCTACAGTAAAGGGTATTCTTCAAGGATGGGGATATCCAGTAATAAACAAACCAAAACTGATTCTTGCTCTTAAGGAATTTTCTGTCCAATAACCAAAGATAACTGATAAAAGGACACATATTTGGCAGATGTTGAGGAATTGGACTGATAAAGCATCTGTTCAAGTCCTACTTCTGTCACAAGAGTCAAGAATAGTCATTCTGGAGCGACTCCAGCTTCAGGTGAGATTGGGTCTCCTGCGGGGACCGCTCGCCCTTCCCCCATCCCCCTTGATCTTCGGGCCGCCTGGCATCCAGAAGACCCGCCCACACTGGAAAGACATCAGCCCCTCCAAGACCCCAACCCCAGCGAGTCCAGCTTCAGGAAAGACATCAGCCCTTCCAAGACCCCAACCCCAGTGAGTACAGCTTCAGGAGACCTGCCCACACAGCAAAGAAGTCAACAATTCCAAGACCCCAACCCCAGTGAGACCAGCTTCAGGAAAGACATCAGCCCTACCAGGACCCAAACTCTGTGTCAGCATCCCCAGCTTCAGCTGCAGGAAGGAAGGAGACCAGTGGAGACGGAAAGACCCCACCAGCACCCACTGAAAGAAGAGATGGGAAGAAGACATAATAAGAGATCACTCAGCAATAGAAACACCAACATGACTCCACCAGAATCCAGGGATCCAACACCAGCAAGACCCGAAAAGCACTACATGGACGAAGAAGAGGAGACAGACCTTAAAAATTATTTCATGAAGATGATGGAGACCCTCAAAGAAGAAACGAGGAAATCCCTTAAAGAAATAGAAGAAAAAACAAACAAAAAAATCCATGAAATGGGGGAAAAACAAGAAATAAACAAATCTCTCAAAGAATCTAAAGAGCACCAAGAAAGAACAACCAAAAAAATGAAGGAAACAACTCAAACAGTTGAAGGATTGAAAGCTGAAATAGAAACGATAAAGAAAACACAGAATGAAGGGATGCTAGAAATAGAAAAGCTGGGCAAACGATCAGGAACTACAGATGCAAGTATCACCAACAGAATACAAGAGATAGAAGAGAGAATCTCAGGTGTTGAAGACTCATTAGAGGATATAGAGTCGTCACCCAAAGAAAATCTCAAAACCAACAAATCCTTAACACAAAATATCCAGGAAATATGGGACACCGTGAAGAAGCCAAACCTGAGAATAATAGGTATAGAAGAAGGTGAAGAAATTCAACTTAAAGGTACAGAAAACATATTCAACAAAATCATAGAAGAAAACTTCCCTAACCTAAAGAAAGATATGCCTATGAAAGTACAAGAATCTTACAGAACACCAAATAGGCTCAACCAGAAAAAGAAGTCACCTCGTCATATAATAATCAAAACATAAAACCTACAGAGTAAACAGAAAATATTAAGAGCAGCTAAAGAAAAAGACCAAGTAACATACAAAGGCAGACCTATCCGAATTACACCTGACTTCTCAATGGAAACGATGAAAGCCAGAAGATCCTGGACAGATGTCGTACAAACGCTAAGGGAACAAGGATGCCAGCCCAGACTACTATATCCAGCAAAGCTCTCAATTACCATAGATGGAGAAAACAAAATATTCCATGACAAAGCCAGATTTAAACAATACGTATCCATGAATCCAGCTCTACAGAAAATGCTAGAAGGAAAACCTAGAGCCAAGGAAGATAACTACATTCACAAAGACACAGGCAATATATAATGACACTTTACAAAACACCAAAAGAAAAAGGGAGGAGAAACTACACAAAATAACTTCACTAACAATAAATCAAGCACAAGCAAGGATCACCAATCAATGGTCATTAATATCCCTCAATGTCAACGGCCTCAACTTGCCTATAAAAAGACACAGACTAGCAGAATGGATACGAAGACAGAACCCTTCCTTCTGCTGCATACAAGAAACACATCTCAACATCAAAGACAGACGTTATCTCAGAGTAAAGGGTTGGGAAAAGATCTTCCAATCAAACGGTCCCAAGAAACAAGCGGGTGTAGCAATCCTAATATCTAACAAATTAGACTTCAAATTAAAATCAATCAAAAGAGATGAAGAAGGACACTTCATATTCATCAAAGGAAAAATACATCAAGATGAAGTCTCAATTTTAAACATCTATGCCCCAAATACAAAGGCACCTACATTCGTGAAAGAAACATTACTAAAGCTCAAAATGCACATAAAATCTCACACACTAATAGTAGGAGACTTCAACACTCTGCTCTCACAGCTAGACAGGACCTCCAGACAGAAACTTAACAAAGAAACAAAAGAACTAATAGAAGTTATGACCCAACTGGGTTTAACAGACATCTATAGAACATTCCACCCAAATACAAAGGGATATACCTTCTTCTCGGCACCACATGGAACCTTCTCTAAAATTGACCACATAATAGGAAACATAGCAAATCTCCACAGATACAAAAAAATTGGAATAACCCCTTGCATCTTATCAGACCACCATGCATTAACATTAGAATTCAACAGTAACACAAATCGCAGAAACCCTACAAACTCATGGAGATTGAACAATGCACAATTGCACCATCCCTGGGTAAAGGAACAAATAAAAAAAGAAATTAAAGACTTCCTCGACTTCAATGAGAATGAAGACACAACATACACAAACTTATGGGACACTTTGAAAGCAGTGCTGAGAGGAAAGTTTATAGCACTAAGTGCCCACATGAAAAAACTGGAGAACAGTCATACTAGAGAATTAATAGCACAGCTGAATGTTCTAGAACAAAAAGAAGCAAACTCCCCCAGGAGGAGCAGACGCCAGGAAATAATCAAATTGAGGGCTGAAATCAATCAAGTAGAAACCAGACAAACACTGAGAAGAATCAATGAAACAAAGAGTTGGTTCTTTGAGAAAATCAACAAAATAGATAAACCTCTGTCCAAACTAACCAAAAGACAGAGGGAGAACATGCTAATTAACAAAATCAGGGATGAAAAAGGGGACATAACAACAGACTCAGAGGAAATCCAGAGAATCATCAGGGCATACTTTGAAAATCTGTACTCCACAAAATTTGAAAATTTAAAGGAAATGGACAATTTCCTGGATAGATATCACTTGCCAAAACTAAATCAAGAACAGATAAACAATCTAAACAGACCTATAACCCCTAATGAAATAGAAGCAGTCATCAAAAGTCTCCCAAATAAAAAAAGCCCAGGCCCAGATGGCTTCAGTGCAGAATTCTACCAGAAATTCAAAGAAGAGCTAATTCCAATACTCCTCAAAGTATTCCACACAATAGAAGCAGGAGGCTCACTGCCAAACTCTTTCTACGAGGCTACAATTACCTTGATACCCAAGCCACACAAAGACACAACTAAGAAAGAGAACTATAGACCAATTTCCCTCATGAACATTGATGCAAAAATACTCAATAAAATACTCGCAAACCGGATTCAAGAACACATCAGAAAAATCATCCACCATGATCAAGTAGGCTTCATCCCAGGAATGCAGGGATGGTTCAACATTAGAAAATCTATCAATGTAATCCACCATATTAACAATCTGCGAAAGAAAAACCACATGATCATCTCACTAGATGCTGAAAAAGCCTTTGACAAAATCCAGCACCCCTTCATGATAAAGGTCCTAGAGAGATCAGGGATAACAGGAATGTACCTGAATATAATAAAAGCAATATACAGTAAACCAACAGCTAACATCAAACTAAATGGAGAGAAACTCAAAGCAATTCCTCTAAAATCAGGAACAAGACAAGGCTGTCCACTCTCTCCATATCTCTTCAATATTGTACTTGAAGTTCTAGCTACAGCAATAAGACAACAAAAGGAGATAAAGGGGATACAAATAGGAAAAGAAGAAGTCAAACTTTCACTATTTGCAGATGATATGATAGTTTACATAAGTGACCCAAAAACTCCGCAAGGTTACTCCTAGAGCTGATAAACACCTTCAGCAATGTGGCAGGATACAAGGTAAACTCAAAAAAATCAGTGGCCCTATTATATACAGATGATGAAGTGACTGAGAAAGAAATCAGAGAAACATCACCCTTTACAATAGCCAAAAACAGCATCAAATATCTGGGGATAATGTTAACCAAGGAAATTAAAGACCTGTATATCAAGAACTTTGTGTCTTTAAAGAAAGAAATCAAAGAAGATACCAGAAAATGGAAAGATCTCCCATGCTCTTGGATTGGTAGGATCAACATAATAAAAATGGCAATCTTGCCAACAGCAGTCTACAGATTCAATGCAATCCCTATCAAAATTCCATCACAATTCTTCAAGGACCTGGAAAGAACATTAATCAACTTTATATGGAAAAACAAAAGGCCCAGGATAGCTAAAACATCCCTATACAATAAAGGAACTTCAGGAGGTATCACCATACCTGACTTCAAGCTCTATTATAGAGCTATAGTCCTGAAAACAGCTTGGTATTGGCACAAAAATAGGCAGGTAGACCAATGGAACCGAATCGAAAGCTCTTATTTTAACCCACACACCTATGAACACTTGATTTTTGACAAAGAAGCTAAAATTGTACAATGGAAAAAAGAAAGCATATTCAACAAATGGTGCTGGCATAACTGGGTACTGGTATGCAGAAGACTGCAGATAGATCCATGTTTATCGCCTTGTACAAAACTTAAGTCCAATGCATCAAAGATCTCCCAGCCACACTGAAACTTTTAGAAGAGAAAGTGGGAGATACTCTTCAACGAGTTGGTACAGGAGACCACTTCCTAAACATAACACCAGTGGCACAGGCACTGAGATCAACAATTAACAAATGGGACCTTCTGAAACTAAAAAGCTTCTGTAAGGCAAAGGACACAGTCAAAAAGACAAAAAGGCAGGCCACAGAATGGGAAAAGATATTCACTAACCCTACATCTGGCAGAGGGCTAATCTCCAAAATTTACAAAGAACTCAAGAAACAAGTCTCCAAAACACCAAAGGATCCAATTAAAAGGTGGGATACAGAGCTAAATAGAGAATTCTCAGTAGAGGAGGCTAAAATGGCCAAGAGACACTTAAGAAAGTGCTCAACATCCTTAGCCATCAGGGAAATGCAAATCAAAACAACTCTGAGATACCATCTTACTCCTGTCAGAATGGCTAAAATCAAAAACATCGAAGACAATTTATGCTGGAGAGGATGTGGAGAGAGAGGAACACTCCTCCACTGCTGGTGGGAGTGCTGACTCATACAGCCTCTTTGGAAATCAGTATGGAGATTCCTCAGGAAAATGGGAATTAATCTACCACAAGACCCAGCAATTCCACTCTTAGGCATATATCCAAATGAGGCAAGTTCATACAACAAGGGCGTCTGCTCCACTATGTTCATAGCAGCATTATTTGTAATAGCTGGAACCTGGAAGCAACCTAGATGCCCCTCAACTGAAGAGTGGATAGAGAAAATGTGGTACATTTACACAATGGAGTATTACTCAGCAGAAAAAAATAATGGAATCTTGAAATTCGCAGGGAAATGGATAACACTGGAAGAAACCATCCTGAGTGAGGTAACCCAGTTGCAAAAAGACAAACATGGTATGTACTCACTCATATATGGATTTTAGACATGGATCAGGATAGTGCCAGTTTGCACTTCCACCGATAGAGAGTCTGGGAAACAGGGAAGAACCTAAAAGATATGCATATATGCATAGTACCCAAGAGAAGAGGATGGAGACAAGATCCCCTGAATGGATGGGGAACATGGCAAGGAGTGTGGGGGGGAGTGGGACCTGGGAAGAAGAGAGGGGTTGAAGAGGAAGAGAGTTGGTCATGGGCGAAAAGGAAGTTGAGGAGGTGGGGATAGAATAGGGGGAAGAGGGAATCATAGGATCGAATACAGATCAGGCACCAGAGCGACCTCGAGTGATCTAAAGGGATAACACCAATTGGCAAGCTAAGCAATAGTGGAGAGACCACCTCGAATGCCCATTCCTGATAATGAACTTGATGTCTATAACCATCCGGGAGCCTTCATCCTGTGACTGATGGAAGCAGAGGCAAACACACAATTAATCACTGAACTGAACCCAAGGAACCCGGTGACAGAGAGAGAGGAGTGATGAGCAAATTGGCAAAGAATGGGCTGGCAAAACCATCAGAGACAGCTGATATGAACAGGGGAGAGCTCTTGGATCCCAGACTGACAGTGGGGAGGCCAGCATGGGACTGATCTGGACCCCCCAAATGTGAGTGTCAGCGAGAAGGCCTGGGCAACCTATGGGGCCCTGAGCTGTGGATCAGTGTCTATCCCTGATATACAGTCTTCGTGTGCCTATAGCACAAAGAGGGATGCTCTCTCAGCCTGGACTCTTAGGGGAGTGCCTGGACCCTACCCAGAGTAAAATGACAGACTCTGTTATCCCCTATGTGGAAGGATTTGGCAATAGGGTGGGAGGGTGTGAGGAAAGGGGAGTGCGGGAGGAGGGGAGGGAGAGGGAACTGGGATTGACATGTAAAACAAGCTATTTAAAATAAAAAAATTTGAAGAAAAAGATAATACGACAGGACTAATGTTTGCAAACTCTTTGTCAAAGATGAAAAGATAAATCTCATTGTTTGTAAGCATGTGGGATGTGTTTTTCCATTTCTCAGCTTGATGCATTACAGACTTGCCTCTAATGACCCAAAAAAAAAAAAAAAGCACACACTGCTCTTCAAAAGGATCTGAATCCTGAGTCTCAGAAGCCACATCAGGTGGTTCACAACCACCTGGAACTCCAGCTCTAGGGGATCTGATACCTCTAGCCTCTGTGGGTACTACACTCACATATAGAGGCATACATAACTAAAAAACGGTAACAACTTTTACAAAGATGGATTGATGATGGTAAAACCAAATACTACTCCTTTCAAAACAAAACAAAATATAACAAAGTAGTAATAAAATGATTCCTAATGAAAAAAAACAATAGTAATTCTGTTACAGAAACATTTAATCTAGGGAGGGAAGAGTGGAAAGGTCCAGACCTATCAAGTGCATGAGTCCTATTAGGAAAAATGAACTTTCATTTGATCCAGGACACTTGCTTATGGGTTAATGATTTCAGTGTTATAATGAGTTTTTCATCTTCACCTATTAGGTTTGGAATTACACTCATAAATACACTCAGAGATAGATTTCCAGTCCCATTGAAAATGAAGATTAGGCATCACGTAACTCCTGTATTCATTCTTAGGAGAACCACAGTTTGCTCCTGGGTCCACCATCGTGGAGTGTAGTGAGTAGATTTGAAATCTTTTACATGAATCTGAAAGATCGTAGAAGAAAAAGGTACAGGAAAGTAAATCTATTCAAGCCTATACTTAATTTGAGAAGATTATTATACAATCTCATTACTGAGCCATTGAGTCCCATGGGCAGAGGTCCACATAGGTGTGAATGTGAATTATAATTTCCTGAATTATCTGGAAAATGGGAAAACAATCTACCTTGATTATACAAGATTATTTTTGAAGAGTTTTTGTTTGAAGGAACCTTTATTAAAATAGTAGGTGAAATGGAAATGCAAATTTCTAGTTATAGAATCATCCTTGTCCTGCAAGTCACTGACAGAAAGTGTAAGAAGTTGTCAAGGGTAATGGACAAACATTATTCATATTATTCCACTCAGTTTTCAATAATTTGACTATTTACTTCTGAATGAGAATTGATGTCTCAGGCCTAGTTTGGTGATTAGATTCATAACCTTGAAAAAGCCAATGACAGTTACTTACTGAGGGCCACCATTTTGGTATGTAAGCATTTCATAAGCCTTACCTATTTTTCTTGATGAAAGTCTAGTTTATAGGAAATATCCTCTCTTAAAAATTAAAGAAGCCAGAGCTCAATGAGATTAGGAAATTTGAACTGATTTAACAACTTAGAAGGGTTTCTGGCAACCAGACTCAAACTAGGTTGTTCATACAGTTCTCAGATTTCGTGTCTTAATCATCACATTTAGATATAGGTATCTGCATATTCCCCAAGTTGATTGTTGAGATATAATTAAATTGCAAAGGTATTCAATGATGAATAATAACTCTGTAAGGCATCAGGTAAGTTGTAGCTCTATGTATTTTCTTCTATAAAAATCATAGGCTGGATGTTTGGAAATTTGAACTTTCATTGTTCTGACAAGGCTCAAAGAGGTACTTTCTCTAATTTGTTTCCTCTTCTCATTGCTATCTGGGGTGATCTAATGGAGTACCGCATTTTTATCTGCATTCAACTCTGTGATTTCAGAGCTGTCAGTGACTTCTGGAATATGCTCTAATTTGAGACAAAGTTCTATGACAAGAACCCAAAATTAAAACTTTAAAATATATTTATAGATTCAAAGTCCAAGTCAAGACCATAATCCTATATAAATATGGGTAAAAGTCATTATTTTTGACTCTGGTGAGAAAGAGCAATACATTTATTTATTAATTTAACCATTAATGATTTATTTTATTTACTTTTTAATTGAAAATAAATCCTTCTGCCATATAATACATCCTGACCACAGTTTCCCCTCCCTCCACTCCTCCCAGTAACCTCACTTTCCTTATCCTCCAGATCTATTATCCCTCTGTTTCCTGTTCAGAAAAGAACATGCCTCCAAGAGACAACAGTTTAGCAGGATAAAACAAAGTACTATAAGACAAGGCAAAGGCCCTCATATCAATAGGAGCAACCAATAGGGGCAAAAGAGTCCCCAAAACAGGCAAAGAGTCAGAGATACACCTGTTCCCAGTATTAGGTGTCCCACATAACATCAAACTAACAGTCATAACATATATACAGAGGACCTGGTACAGACCCATGCAGTCCCCATACTCAAATAGCTGAGAAACACAGAAATGTTTGAGATCCTTAGCCACTAGGGAAATGCAAATTAAAAGCACTCTGAGATTCCATCTTACACCACAGCTAAGATAAAAACTTAGGTGACAGCTCATGCTGTCCAGGATGTGGTGCAAGTGCAACACTCCTCCATTGCTGGTGGAAATGAAAATTTGTACAACCACTATGTAAATAAATATAGTGGTTCCTCAGAAAATTGGGAATCAACACACCTTAAGACACACCTATGTACCCAAAAGGTGCCCCATAGTATCACAAGGACACTGGTTTCATTATGTTCCTATCAGCTTTATTAATAATATTCAGAAACTAGAAAAAACTAGATATCCCTCAACTAAAGAATGAATAAAAATGTGGCTTGTTTGCACAGTAAATTATTACTCTGCTGTTAAAAAGTAACATCATGAAATTCATAAGCTAGTGTATGGAACTAGAAAAAATATCATTTAATAGCCTAGACCCAGAAAGGCAAATATGGTATACACTCACAAGTGCTTTTAGCTGTTAACAAAATGATAATCAATCTACAGTTCATAGATCCAGAGAGATTAGGTAAAGAGGTCTCTAGGGGAAAATGCATCTATCTTCCTGTGAAGTGGAAACATAATAGACTGTGTGTGTGTGTGTGTGTGTGTGTGTGTGTGTGTGTGTGTGTGTGTGTGTGTATTTGTATGGGGGAAGGGTGGGGACAGGACCAGAGAGAATCACACAGTTAGGGAGGAGTGTATGGAAAGGTAACTGGAATTAGGAGGCATTTAGAGAGTGGTGTAGATACCAAGAACAGTGGGAACTTCCTGGAACCAATGAAGGTTGTCCTAGGTCTCCCAGTATTAGAGGATATGGAGTCTGAACTTGTCATCTCTTATAGCCAAGCATGTTTCCTCATGGTGGAGCTGTGTTGAATTAGGTTAAGTTGTTGGATGAGGGGGTCTCATGGACATCTCACTAATTCATACTAATGCTGGACAGAAGGTCTCTCTCAGAAAACTGACAATGGGGCCCTACTGCCAAGAACAACGTTCACACAGCTCATTGAATGTGAGAGGTCAAACTGGGAAAGGGTGGTGAAGAATTTGTTTGAGTGGACAACCAATGTTTGTTGTAACTTGAGGTCCATGCTGTAAGAAGCCCATGCCCTACACTGCATGGATGGCCAGAAACTGGAGACAGAACAACCCAGACATCTAGGTTAGAACCAAAAACAAGAGGAAAAAATCTCTTTGAAATGATTCTTAATGATATTCTGTTATGCTCATTGATTAGTGTCTTGCCCAGTTGTCATCAGACAGGCCATTTTTACTATGCTAATCCCACTGATCCGTGAGCAAGGGGAATCTTTCCCTCTCTTATACAGTCTCCAATTTCTTTCTTCAAAGACTTGAATTTTTATCATCAAGTACTTTACTTGATTGACTAGAGTTATCCCAAGATAGTTTATATTATTTGAGGGTATTGTACAAGATATTGTTTCCCTGATTTATATCTCAGTCCATTTGTCATTTGTATGTAAGAGGGCTACAGATTTTTTTAGTTAATCTTGTGTCCAGGCACACTGGTGGAAGTATTTATCAGCTATGGGAGTCCCTGGGTAGAATTTTTAGGATCACTTATATTTACTATCATATCATTTGCAAACAACAATACTTGATTTTTTCCTTTCCAATTTGTATCTCCTTTATTTCCTAAAATTGTCTTACTGCTCTCACTAAAACCTTAAGCACAATATTGAATATAAATGAAGAAAGTGAACAACCTGATATTTTTACTGATTTTAGTGGAATTGCTTTGTGTTTCTCTACATTTGTAGAGATGTCGGCTATAGGCTTGCTGTTAATTGCTTCTACTGTCTTTAGGTATGTCCCTTGTATTCCTAATCTCACCAGGAATTTTATCATGAAGAGGTGTTGGATGGGTCCAAGGCTTTTTTTTGATATTTAATGAGATCATTATGTGATTTTTTCTTTTCTTTCTTTCAGTTTATTTATATGGCTGATTATATTAAATTATTTTTTTCTATGTTAAACAATAGGGATATAGGCTACTTGATCATGGTGGATTTTTTGTGTTCTTGGACTCAGTTTGCAAGTATTCTATTAAATATTTTTCATGTATGTTCATGAGCAAAATTGGTTTGTAATCATCATTTTTTGAGTCTTTATGTGGCTTGGATATAAGGATAAATGTGGCTTCATGAAATTTATTGAACAAATGTTCCTCCCATTTCTATTTTAGAATAATTGGAGGGGTATTAGTGTTAACTTTTCTTTGAAATTCTGGTAGAATTCTGCACTAAAACTATCTGCTCTGGACATTTTGGGGGGGACTTTTAATGACTTTTATTTTACTAGGGGTTACAGGTCTATCAAAGATGTTTACCTGATATTTTTTTAACCTTGGTAGTGGTACTTCGTATCCATTTATTTTAGATTTTCCAATTTGATAGAGTACAGGGTTTTAAAGTATGTTCTTATGATTTTGTAGATTTCCCATGTGTCTATTGTTATGTCTCCTTTTTGTATTTGATTTTATTTATCTAGATATTCTTTCTGCCTTTTAGTGATTTTGGACAAAGCTTTGTCTATCTTGATCTTTCTCAAAGAGCTAACTCATTCTTTAATTATTTGTATTATCCTATTTGTTTCTATTTTATTGATTTTAGGCCTCAGTTTGATTATTTCTTGCTACCTACTACTCTAGATATGTTTAGTTCCTTTTGTTCGAAAGTTTTCACGTGAGCTGTTAAACTGCTAGTGTAAGATCTCTCCAAATTTTTTATGTAGGCACTTAGTGCTATGTTGGGTATGTTGTATATACATTTTCTAGATAGTTCTAGAAAGTCTTTATTTCTGTCTTGATCCATTTTTCATTCAACAGGAGCTGTTCAGTTTCCATGAGTTTGTGTGCTTTCTGATGTTTCTGTTGTTTTTGATATTTAGCTGTTATTAAAGGTGGCCAGATAGGATTTAGAGATTATTTTAGTCTCCTTATATCTATGCAGATTTGCTTTGTGTTCAAGTATATGGTCAATTTTGGAGAAAGTTTCATGAGGTGCTGAGAAGATGGTATATTTTTTGTGTGTTTGTATTTGGGTGGGATGTTCTATGAATATGTGTTAGATACATTCGTTTTGTAATATCAGTTAACTCCAACATTTCTCTGTTTAGGTTTTGTCTGAATGATCTATCTGTTGATGAGAGTTGCATATGGAAGTATGCTGCTATCAGTATATGAGGAACAATATGTGATTGAAGCTGTAATAGTGTTTTGTTTACAAAAGATGTTAATAATTGAAGTATCATCTTGGCAGATTTTTCCTTTGAGTATGTAGTATTCTTCACCAACTTTTTGATTAATTTTGATTTGAAGTCTATTTTGTTTGATATTAAAATGGCTACATCACTTTGCATTAGGTCCATTTGCTTGGAAAGTTTTTCAAACCCTTTACCATAAGGTAATGACTGTTCTTGATGCTGGGATGTGTTTCCTTTATGAAATTTAAGGAGAATCCTGTTTTCATATCCATTCCATTAATCTGTGTCATTTTGGTGAATTGAGACTATTACTATTGAGTGACATCAATGACCCATGATCGTTAATTATTGTTATTTGATGTTATTGGTAGAGGTGGTGATGGTAGTAGGATGTGTATTTGTGTGTGTGTGTGTGTGTGTGTGTGTGTGTGTAGTAGTAGTAGTAGTAGTAGTAGTAGTAGTAGTGCTACATTTATAGACAGATTTTGTTTAAATTTGATTTTATTGTGGAAAACCTTATCTTCTCTATCTATGGTGATTGATTGAAAGTTTTGTTGGTATAGTAGTCTGGCCTGCCATCTCTGATCTCTTAGAATCTGCATGGCACCTATTTAGGACCTTCTGAATTTTAGAGTCTCCACTGAAAATCAGGGGTAGTTCTGATAGGTCTTCTTTTATATGTTACTTAGTCATTTTTAATTTTTTTATTTTTAAATTTAAATTAGAAACAAAGTTGCTTCACATGTAAATCCCAGGTCCCTCTCCCTTTGCCTCCCCTCCTCCCATGCCCTCCCTCCAACCCCCCAGTACCCCCTCATTTCCCAGGGAGGGTGAGTCCCTCCATAGGGTGTCCATAGTCTGTCATTTCATCTAGGGCAAGGCCTAGACCCTCACCCAAGTTACTTGGCCTTTTTAATTATTTGTTGCTTTTAGTAGTCTTTCTTTGCTCTGTATGCATAGTATTTTGATTATTTTGCAGTCAGGGGACTTTCTTTCCTGGTCCAATCTATTTGGTGGTCTGTATGATTCTTATATTCTTATAGGCATATCCTTCTTTAGGTTGGTAAAATATTGGTCTATGATTTTGTTGAATATATTTTCGAGGACTTTGACCTTGTATTCTTCTATGCCTGTTATTCATAGGTTTGGTCTTTTCATGGTGTCCTATATTTCCTGAATGTTTTTTTCAGGAACCTTTTTTAGATTTAATGTTTTCTTTGACCAATATATCTACTTCTTCCACCATGTATGCATTGCCTGAGATTCTCTATTCCATCTCTTGTATTCTGTTGATTAAGCTTGCCTCTGTAGTTTCTTTAAATATTTCCAATTTTTTCATTTCCAGAATTCTCTGTTTGTGGTTTCTTTGTTGCTTCTATTTCCATTCTCAGGTATTAGACAGTTTTATTTGTTTTCTTCAACTGTTTGTTTTTCATGGCTTCCTTTAAGGGATTTATTCATTTTGTTCAATTGTTTGTGTTTTCCTGGATTTCCTTGAGGGATTTAATTATTTTATTCACCTGTTTGTTTGTGTTTTCCTGGATTTATTTAAGGGATTTATTCATTGCCTCTTTAAGGCTCTCAGTAATCTTCATATAGCTGTTTTAAAGGTCTTTTACTTGTGTTTCAGCTATGTTGGAATATTTGGGGCCTGCTCTGGTAGGCTAGTTAGGCTCAATTGCAGACATGTTACCCTAGCTATCACTGATTTTGTTTTTGTGCTGGCATCTAGGCATCTGTGCTTTGGGTGACTGTAGGTATAGCTACTGATTTATAGTTTTGTCTTGGTTGGGTGGATGTTTTGTTCCTTGGTCTCTGTTTCCCTTCTGGATTTTCAAAGTGAATATTCGGTCTGATGCCTGTTTATTGGCCTGCTTGGTTGTTGTGCTCACAGGGAATGCTTGCTGGTATTGGCAACTTGGTAAAGGGATTAACAAGGGGACATGATCTGTTGTAGCTCTAGGAGTGACCCTGTGGATTGGATCTGGGGGGAATGAGAGAGTGTAGAATGTGGAAGTACAGCCTATCTGATCACCTGGCAGTCATTGTTGCCTGTGGGTGTCCAGTGGGTTTCTACCAGAGTTTTGGCATGTCACACAATGATATAGTGGGAGAAGGAGCAGGGAGAGCATGATTTGTGGGATCCACAGGGGGCATGGACAGGGGAAAGGGGAGGATGCAGCTGATTTTCTGTTGCAAGGTTATGGGTAACCCTGAGAACAGGTGTCAGGGATAAGAGTGAAGAAGTTCCATAGGCAACTTTCCTGTTCTTCTGGCAGATGTGGATTTATTTTATTCTTAATTATGTGTTTGTCTATATGTTAGTACATGCACATTATTACTGGTGTCCTTATAGGCCAAAGGTGTCAGAACCCCTGGAGTTGGTATTACAAGAAGTTGTGAGCTGTCTTGTATAGGTGCTAGAAACAAACTTGGGTCCTCCACAAAAGCAGTAGGTGCTCTTAACCATTTAAGGAAAACCACAATTACCCACATTACCTGAGATCAGATGAATCGATTCTTGTATTTAAAATGTGAGGCAATGAATTCCCTTAAACGAAGCAGACAATTGATGTAGACTTAGCAGATAATAATTTATTTTCTTTCAAATTTAGACATGCAATGCTATTTCTGAGCATTTTTGACATGGTCTCAATTGATTAGAAAGAAACAAGAATACTCTAGTACTTTCCTAGACCAATCAAAGACATGATAATAGCAGTACATTGGGATAGAGGAAATCTCACCCTAACTGTCCTCTGAATTTGTCCACACTAGAGGCTGAGATGCTACTGGCATTCTTACTGCTCGGTTGCTTTATCAGGTTTTCCTATTAATTCTCTTCCTAGCCAAAAGATTGTACTTAGGTGTAGTTATGCCATGGTGTGTAGACTGAAGAGATGTTTGAACTGTTCTTGAGATCTTAAAAATGAAGAGATGAGACATGCAAAATAGTGTTCAAATTAGCATGCAACAGATAAGTAAGTAATTCAGTCAGTTGCGTTCTGTGTGAGTTGTTTAATATAGCTGTCATTTTAGCAGTTTTTATATTACGTTGACTAAACAATGACTAAACTTAAATAGAAAAGAATAGTAATCCCACCCCCTGTCATCCAGGCTACAAGGGACATGAGGACTTTTGGGTTGATCCCTAAAGATAGGATGATAATAGAAAGAAGAAGGAGAGGGCCTGAATTATGAAGGAATTGTAGAGGCAATGCATTGTTTGAGCTGAAGTCAACAGTATAGAAACAGATATTGATGATGGGGCTGAAAGCAGATTAGTTACTAAAATTCTAAAATCCCTTTCTCACTAAAAGTTTTCAATTTCATATCTACTCATTAGTTTTATTCATAATATTATGGTCTAAAGTTTTTAATAATGTTAGCCCACATACCATGCTTGCTATGATGGTTGAATGTAGAAATCAAAGTAGGTCTGTCATAAATCTACCAGAGGAACCAGGTACCAAGAAAGTTTTAAGGTGAAGACCTTGAGTTCAGATAAAACTCAAATTCTGGAACTGTGAAATTTCTTAACAAGTTTATCTGCTAAGCATTAGTTGTCTAATGTATGAAACTGAGAGTCATTAGGCCAGCAAATATTAACTGAGGCCATCTGCTATTTTAGACTGTGTTTCAGGTGTTCATTATATAGAAGGAAATGAATTAAAATAAAACTGCATACCCTCAAGATAATGACAATGTTTATAAGTTAGTTAACTTGGATGGTCTACATAGTCAGATCATTGTACTTAGGTCATCAAAGTGTTTATTTGAAGTTTTTTTAATGTGCTTTAATATTTAATTTGATGTCTGGGTGGAAACCTCAGTGGTTAAGAGCACTAACTGTCTTTCCAGAGGACCTCATTTCAATTCCCTGTACCTATACAGCAGCTCACAGTTATCTGTAATTCCAGTACCAGGAGATCCAATACCCTCGTCTGACCTCTACGTGCCTTGAAAGCACATGGTTCACAGACATATATGCAAGCAAAACACATAGAAAATAATTAAATAAAAACTTAAAATAAATTGCTGAAGTAAGCCACAGATTTCTTCACTATGAGTCACAACTCCATATGAGATTGTATAATTCAAACTAAGGGTTGACAAACAATATGGCGAAAGTAAAAGTCTCTGAATGTGCACTAACAAAAAACCACTATTAATACTCAAGTACATGCAGAATCTGGAGTGTTTTCTGCAGAGTTTACCTCCTACAACTTCATTTCAGCCTGGGTTCTGAACACATGACACGCACACTTTGCATGTGTGTACACCATCATGGCACACACCACCAATGAGAACTGCCTGAAATATCTCAGCAGAGATTGTAGACTCTTTCGTACAATTAAATCACTTATTTTTCAATGTGTATATTTTTCTTTTCTTATAAAACCATAATGACTAGTTGTAGAAAACAAAACTTATAATAATATGTTCCTTTTATTAATCTTCAACATGTAATATCAAATAGCAAACCTCTGAATTTGATTGTATTAGAATATTTGAATTTTAAATGTTGTTGCTTGAGTTGGTGACATGAGTTTAATTTTTTAAAAAGTTAAATGAATTTTGACTTCAGATTATAACAAAAATTCAAGTAATTTTCTCCCTAAATTTGATTTCTGCCATTTTGTACTATGATGAATTCAAAGAGGTAACCTTAGCATTGATGATTAGGAAATGAAAGTATTGAACCATTTTTAAATAAAAATGAAGAAGATACTCTACATCTTGCCATATCAAAAATATAGCTGAGATTTAATACTTCATATAAAAATAAGCAAGCACATCCATTTTGTGAGATGTAAATTTGCTTTTATTTCAGTAAATAATACCTTGGGGGAAAGGCAGATGTCTTTTTTGTTGTTGTTGTTCTACAGGTTATTTATTTCTTTCTTATTTAGTCAACTGCTTGCCTTGTGTCTGGTTAGGGTGCTGTAAACAGACCCCATAACCAGAGCAACCATTATAATGGAAATATTTAAGTGGGGCTGCCTTATGATTTCAGAAGTTTAGTTCATTATCATCATAGCAGAACATGGTGGCATTAG
Source organism: Mesocricetus auratus (assembly GCF_017639785.1). Taxonomy (NCBI): domain Eukaryota; kingdom Metazoa; phylum Chordata; class Mammalia; order Rodentia; family Cricetidae; genus Mesocricetus; species Mesocricetus auratus. The sequence continues at coordinate 22,698,171 of NW_024429191.1, forward strand.
GGACACATGGTACAAGAGAAGGAGCTGGGGGTTCTATATCTTGATTCACAGGCAATAGGAAGTGATCTGTGACACTGGTTGTAGCTTGAGTATAGGAGACCTCTAAACCCACCCCCAGAGTGATACACTTCTTTCAACAAGGCCACACCAACAAAGTCACACCTCCTAATAGTGCTATTTCCTTTTGGATCATTTTTTTTTACAAATGATCACATATTGTAAGATTGAGGAACTGATTTCAGTTACCAGAATCCAAGCAGCAAACAGAAACACATGGTGGTTCATGTTTGTAATCCCAGGGGAGGTAGAGACAAGAAAGTGGCCATCCAGTCTAGCCTATGTGATGAATCCAGGTCTGTTAGAGATTCTGCCTCAAAACCTAGGTAGACAGTGCTGGAGGGACAACAGCTGGTAACATCCTCCGGTCTCCACAAGTGCACATACTGGCATGTAACTCCCTCACAATAACACAAACTTAAACAACCAAGGAATGCTAAAGTTATTCTAATAAAGTGATTTACTATAAGTTTATGAGGGCTGAAGATAGGACACAGCTGTTAAGAATGCTGACTGCTCTTGCAGAGGATACAAGCTTAGGTCCCAGCACCCATGTCTGAAAGTTCACAATCATCTATAACTAAAGTTCCAAAGAATCTGAAGCCCTCTTCTTGCTTACACAGGTATCTGCATGTACATATATATAAACATTGACATATTGAAATAAAAATAAACTATATCTATTAAAACATGACATGTTTTCATGGTTTATTATCAATAAATGTTTAATTTTCATACTTAGTCTATAAATTTTTAAGTCTTGGGTTACACACAAACTTCTAGGGTGAAAGGGGGGTCACAAGTAGAAAGCATTTAAGAAGCATCCAGTCAAGCAACTTGCTTTTTGTTCTCTGGCAGGCCTCATTCTATTGACTGAAGATGAAAATTGAGTGGAAGAGTTGGTCCTCCACTAAGTATTTAGCTGATATTAAAAAACATACAGCACTGATCTCAATAACAAGCACATGAGAGTGCTTGAATATCAGTAGCAGTTACTGAATCAGGCAAACACATGAGCAGAGGAGGACTGCAAACGCCATGAACATGTTTCTTTCACATGTACCCTGTTGTGGATCTGTACCAAACTGCCACTAAGGTAAGCATCAGCAGCCCTGAATAAGAAAGGAATAATTCACAAGGAAGTATTAGTTTTATTAACAGCCATGTGGATAAACAAGCTAGGACCTCAGAAGTATACATTTCATATTCCTAAAATTTCAAGTCTTTGGTATATTGGTTACTGACAACCACCAAATGTGATAAGGAAGGTATCCATTGCATATAAACAGTGCTCAAGGAGGAGATGGAATGAAACAGCAGGTTACATGGAAACAACGATGGGGTCCAGAATCTTTGAAGATGCAAAGACATGGCATCCTTCAGAAGGGAGTCAAAGCAGAGAAAAAAGTTTGACGCCTTTATATGATAATTGAATGAACTTTTTCCAACTCACCTCTTAGGCTTGAGGGAGTTCTTAAGAAGGAAGAAGTCTTCCACTGCCTAGAAGAAAAGCAATTGGAAACAGGATCCTGCGAATTCTGATATTCTCAATTCCTGCTTAAAAATACAGATATCTGTGTCTCCCCCATTCTTTCTCAACACACAACTGTACAGCACCTAGCAGAGATTTTTTTCAATGAAAGCTGCACACAAATAATCCTATTCATAAATAAATACATTGAAAAGAGATCTCCATTAGAGAAAATGCCAGGTCTCATAGTGAAAGTTACCAAATGCTTTTATGTAGAAGTAGTCAGAGCACAATATAAAAAATAAAGAATAAAAATGATCACAATGAATGTAGAAGTCTATGTTGCCTCTAAATAAATATCAACTAAATGTTCCACACAAAATAAGATCTATCGTGGAGAAATATCAATGTGGTCAGAGTGTACAAAAGCATTAAATTTAATGGTTTCATTTTATGTATAAATTCTATTTCAAAAACTGGAAAAGAAAAACAATATTGTAAGCCAGCCTATTGCTGTCTTTGCTATGCTGTAATCATACATTGCAGCTGTTACTCTGGGCTCTTCATAATTCTTGGCCATATAGACCCTGAAGAAAATCAATGACATGTCATGATTCCACATAACTGGCTTGACTTTTTGTGGTGAGTTGTTACATTTTTTTAAAAAAGTATCATTTATGATAATTTTTATTCCATTTTATGATTAAATTCACAGAAGAGGAGTCTAAATTGCCCGAGAGACACTTAAGAAAGTGTTCAACATCCCTAGCCATCAAGAATGCAAATCAAAACAACATTGAGATACCATCTTACTCCTGTCAGAATGGCTAAAATCAAACACAACAATGACAGTTTAGGCTGGAGAGGATGTAGAAAAAGGGGAACATTCATATGTAAAGAGAAACCTTTCCTTGAGAGAAACCTTCCTGCCAGCCTGGTTCCTTAGCCGCATCAGTCCCAAATTACACACAGGAGGCTATATTAATTATGAAGCTGTTAGCCTTGCTTGTTTCTTACTGGCTAGCTCTAACTTAAGTATTTATCCCATAATTGTTAATCTATGAGGCTCCAAATGACGCTGTAATGATAAACGGCACACTTACGGAAAGTAAAACTAAGTATTTATTGTAGAAATTACTCACAAGATACCAAACCAGTAACCCAGATGAGCCCAGTAGTTTTCCGCTGCCGAACCGGAAGCCGAACTCCGGGAAAAGAGACCAAGACTTCCTTTGTGCTGTTTTTATGCCTTCCCCCGTAACACCCCCTAGCCAAAAGTGGGCCTGGCTAGTGACATAGTTCACCGACTACATATGTATACGTCTTTATGTCTGTCCATATATGTCTTTAGTCATGCTTAAAGTGGGTGTGGTTAGCAGTGTGGTAAACTGCTCTTTTATTACCTCATCTGTATGCGCCTCTAGTAAGTCACATGGTTAATGGCGTCATACAGGCTTCCTCCTACAATTCCCCTTTTAGTCTAAAAAGGACAACTAACTTGTGTCAATGAACAAATTGTATCAAACATTTATTCTATCTAAACCTAAACTTATCTGAAAGAAACACCCAAATCTGAATACCTCCTTCCAATCCCAACTCTAAAATAATTGAAAACTAACACTAACAGGTGTAAACTATCCTATAATATCAATAGTAGGGAGAGGGGGCGTGGAATTCTCAAAACTACTTTCTGCTGAGATGGAACGATGATAATCTCATGGGGACCTGTGAGAAGAAAAATGTTAGTATAACAAAATCTCAGTAGATCAGACAGTCTCTATATGGCAGGAGATGCTTGATTGAAGTTCCTGACTGGGGTTCTAGTGTTGATTGAAGCTCTCATCTGAAACTCTGGCCAGATTGTAGAAAATGTGCTGTTTCACTTTCTTGGTCCAGAGTTGTGTAGAGATGTAGTTTCAAGCCAGTTTCAGGATAGTGCTTGTCAGGTGGAGTCAAAGATGTGGGGCAGTTCAGATGCCTCCAATCGAATCAGGTGAAGTCAAGGAAGTAGATCCTCATTCTTTTTCTGAAGCAGTTGAAGATTGCTGTCAGGAAATCCCTTGTTCTCTGGGAAATTCAAACATTAATGTTAACAAAGAAATATTTTAACTTTTATATGTATGCATACTGGAAGACGTGATAATAGGGAAGATGGTAAACATGAAGGAAATTAGACTTTTCAGAAAAAGAGAGCCACAGATAACAGTCCCTAATTTTATTTTCTTCTGTCTTATATCAATGGCTCTTTGATATAATACAGAAATTCTGAATTGTATTTAAATAATATGCTTGAATTTAGAGTAGGAGAGCCAATACAACTCCACAGCCAGCTTCAGTTAAATGAATGGGGACTGAGGTATGTGAAGAAATAAAGATAAAAGGGTACTATGAAAAAACAATATAGAGAGATTTAGACTTTGATACCACACAGTGAGTTACTGTTTGTTTGATGGTCCTCAGGGTAGTTATACATTCTTCTTCAGGAATCCATATGTCCAGTATACTTTGCTGAGTTTACCTGTGAAGACAAAAAACAAAACACTTCTCTTTCCTTTTAGGAGGTCACTTTACCCATGATAGAATATGAATTTGTAGATGAGCAGTTATCTTCCTCCTCCTGAGATGTCTTCTGATCGAATTTAATTAATTTTGATGGAACCGAAACCTTTTGTTCTCCTGTGGAAACAAAAGCATAACCCCCTCCCCAACATAACACATATCCTGTTTTCCAGACTGAGGTCATAACATCCTTAAAATACACTGGTTGTTTCAGTTCAGAAGTCTTCTCTGTAGTCCAGTGTCTTTCTGCTGCAGTTTGTCCTTTCTCATCAGCATTAAGAAAATTCAACGTTAGTAAAGCATTATGTAACCTGTGTTTAGGTGTCTTTGTTTTCCCTGGCTGTTTATGAAGCATCTCTTTTAAGGTTCGGTTAGACCGTTCAATTACTGCTTGTCCTATTGGATTGTAAGGTATACCACTTACATGTTTTATATTATAATATTTGAAAAATTGTTCCAATTTACTGGAGACATATGCTGGAGCATTGTCAGTTTTTATTGTTTTAGGTATACCCATAACAGCCATCACCTCTAAGAGGTGTGTAATAACAGAATCAGCTTTTTCAGAGCTGAGGGCAGAAGCCCATTGGAAGCCTGAGAACGTGTCTATGGTATGGTGTACAAATTTCAAACTGCCAAATTCTGGGAAGTGAAATACATCCATTTGGAAAAGTTCATTTCTGTGAATACCTTTAGGATTACAACCTACTGGTAATGGAGTTTGATTGTAGAATGAGCAACTGGGACAATTTCTTACTATTTCTTTGGTTTTGTTGCCAGGTGATAGAAAAAGCATCTATTTTATAACCTAAATGGTTAATAGAATCTCCTCTTTGTATTTTTTCTGGGGCAATTTGTAATCCCCAGTGAGGCAAAGTTTCCTTTACTGCTTCAAACATCTTTTCCAAAGTATCCTTATTTAAATCAGATATTAATTTGTCATCCATATAATGATATATTAACGAATGTGGAAATTTTTTATGAATTATTTCTAGAGGTTTATTCACAAAATATTGACACAAAGTTGGGCTGTTTAACATACCTTGAGGTAGTACCTTCTACTGGAATCTCTGTACTGGATCGGAATTATTATAGGTAGGTACCGTGAAGGTGAACTTTTTCTCTGTCGTTTTCTTGTAACGGTATGGTGAAGAAGCACTCTTTTAAGTCTATAACTATAATTGGCCAATCCTTAGGAATTAGAGAAGGTAACAGCATCCCAGGTTATAGAGACCCCATAGGCTGAATTACCTTGTTGATGGCTCTAAGATCAGTAACCATTCTCCACTTACCAGACTTCTTCTTGACAAGAAAAACAGGTGAATTCCATGCACTAGTTGATTCCTCAATATGTCCAGCATCTAGCTGTTCCTGCACTAACTTCTCCACAGCCTCTAACTTCTCAGATGTCATTGGCCATTGACCCACCCAGACGGGTTCATCTGTCAGCCATTTTAAGGGTAGAGCTTTTGGTTGCTCTGTAGGTTTGGCACTAGCATCCTGCTTCTTTACAGCCTGTACATTTAGCATCTGTTTTCTGTACTGCCTTACCATATTCTTTCTACAACTAAGAGCTTGTCTATAATTCCTAGCTGATACAGGAGGAATATTAATCTGCGTATTCCATTGCTGGAGTAGATCACGACCCCAGAGGTTTATAGCAATATCTGCAACATATGGCTTTAACCTTCCTCTCTGTCCTTCTGGCCCAATAAAGTCAATCCATCTAACGCTCTGTTTAACTTCAGATAGGGTTCCAATTCCTAAGAATTGAACATTAACCTTTTTTTAAAGCCCAATTGGGGGGGCCAGGACTTCTGATTAATGATAGTGACATCAATCCAGTGTCTAAAATGCCATTAATCATCATATTATTTACTTTAACTGGTAACTTGGGTCTGTGATATTGTATAGAAGTTTGCCAAAATATATGTTTTGTATCTCCTCCTGATATATTTGATTCATCCTCTGGAGCTAATGTATTATCCAGTGCCGTATTATTTACAATGGACAGTGGATCTTCTAATTGTCCTGGGAGAGCCTGTCTTCCACTGTCACTGGGAATGACCGGATAATTTTCTGGGTCCCACTTGAGCCCCCGATCCCCGTTTCCTGGCTTTAAAGATCTACCTTGTCTATTTCTTGTGGACCAGTATTAGTCAGTGCAATGTCAGCCCTTTCCACACCTCCTGCAGAGACCAGGAGGCTGAGGCCTTCTGTTTGATGCATTCCTGGTAAAAGCATTATTTCTAGCAATGCGTTGTCTACAGTTCCTACTAAGATGTCCTATTTTACCACATTTAAAGCACGTGGCATCTTTATGTGTGTTAAAATTCTTGGAGATTGCCTTCCCTACCCAGGCCTCTATATCATCACAAGTAGGGTATTTGGCATCCTGGTGCCTCCTCAAGCCTGTAGAAATAGGTTCACCTCCCCAAGCTCCCATATCCTGACTTTTACGTTCCAGGTTTGCTGTATGTAGGACCCATTCCTCCAATGGCACTGATCTTATTTTTAATGGCCAAATTACCTGTCTGCATTGAGGATTTGCGTTGTCATATGCCAAAGATTCTATAAGGAGTCGCCTGGATTCTGGATTTCCTACCTGTACTTCTATTGCTCTGGATAATCTCTCTAAAAATTCAGTGAACCTTTCCCTTGGGCCCTGTAATACCATGGTATAGGGTTGCATTATCTCTCCTGTTTCACAAACCTTATCCAAGGCATTTAAAGCAGCTGTACAACATGTGCTCGTCATATGCAGACTGAACCTGCATGTCAGCGTAAGGACCCTCCACAAGAATCTTGTCTTGGGGTACTTCATGACCATTCTTTAATTCCTGAATCTCTAAGGCTTTTGCTTCTTGCTTCCATAAAGCTCTCCATTGAATTTGACAAGAATTTTGGAGCACTGCAGAGGCTAATTGGGCCCAGTCTTTTGGGGTTACTTTATTTACAGTGGACCATGAGGTTAGGAGCTCTCTGACAAAGGGAGAATGAAGACCATATGAAACAATGGCCTCCTTGATTCACTTTAGATCCTTCATCTGTATAGGTTCCCATTGATAAGCAATGGGACATTTTATTGTTTTATCATTGCTGGTTTTTCTGTTACAGATACTGGGAAAACCATAGGTGAATGCATAGCAACCTTAGGGAGATCATTCCGGCATTTGAGAGGTGTTGGGAAACTCCTGTCCTGACCTGTTGCCTGTATGTCTGATTCTGAAGTATCAGATTGAATGTCTTCTAAAACCTGCAGTCTATTCATCATTGTTTCTCTGAGCTCTTGAAGTTCTTGGGACAAATACTTTTCTAAGGACATCATGGAATCTTTCCTTTTTTTGCATTCATCATTTACACGTGATTCCAAATACTTAATACTCTCATCCTTAGAAAGTACCTCAATGGCATGTAAACTGCCTTCCACAAATGACATTCTATCAGTTAGTTTGTCATTGCTCTCAGACATGGAACAATTCTTTTCTGTTAGCATTTCAATCTTATGTTCCAGTCTTTGTAGTTTGCTAGTGAAATCATCAAACATGGAACAATTTTTTTGGTTAAATGTTTCAACATTATGTTCCACTTTTTCTATTCTATCTATTGAACACATTTTTCCTGAAAGTAATTCAATTTTGTGTTCCGTCTCTTTAAACCTGTTTGTCAGACCTACATTATCATTTTTAATATCCTGAATATTTTCTACCAACCCTTTCATACTATCCTGCAAGGAAATTTGCATTTCCTGAATTCTTTGTATTAGGATTTCAAAACTATCCTGCGATGACCATATGACCTGTATAAGTTTCGTCCTATTTTTGAGCCATTTCTTTAGCAAAATTATATTGATTATGAAACTAATAATCACCATCGTGGGTAGGAAGTACCTTTAAGGTAGGTCCTCAACCCTTTCTAAAATCCCATCCATACAAAAAACGAGAAAATTCTTAACATCCTGCATCATAATGTTAGCTGACATTGTATGAAACAGTTAAGTTTGTTACCAGAGGAGTTTTATTCAGGCTGAAATCAGCAGGCCGCCAATGAAAGAGCAGGTGGCCAAAGTCAGCAGGCAACCAGTGAAAGATCACATGGCCACAAGAGAATTCTCGGAATACCACCTAACCTTACCGGCAGGTAGAAGGTGCTGGTTCCCGGCGGCAGGAATGGTGCCTTGCCAAGCGAAGTGGTGAGGAACTTAGCGAAAGGAGAATCCACGTGTGCCTGGTCGGGCCGAGGAGCAGCTGCTTTTCTGGGCACCTGGATCCGGAACCCAAAACTTCTGTCACGAAATGAGGCTCCAAATGACGCTGTAACGATAAACGGCATACTTACTGAAAGTAAAACTAAGTATTTATTGTAGAAATTACTCACAAGATACCAAACAAGTAACCCAGATGAGCCCAGTAGTTTTCTGCCACCGAACCGGAAGCCGAAATCTGGGAAAAGAGACCAAGACTTCCTTTGTGCTGTCTTTTATGACTTCCCCTGTAACACCCCCTAGCCATGCCCAAAAGTGGGCCTGGCTAGTGACGTAGTTCACTGCCTACATACGTATACGTCTTTATGTCTGTCCTTATATGCCTTTAGTCATGCTTAAAGTGGGTGTGGTTACCAGTGTGGTAAACCGCTCTTTTATTACCTCATCTGTATGCACCTCTAGTAAATCACATGGTTAATGGCGCCATACAGGCTTCCTCCTACAAATCTAAGTATTTCTCTTACCGGAGAACTTTCCGGGCTTCCTACCCCATGGCATTACATCTTGACTTCCTGTGTTTCTCCTACCCAGAGTCCTGGACTCCTAGTCCCACCTATCTTGCTTCCCTATTGGCCAACAGTGTTTTATTGACATATACACAGGACTTCCCCAACATCTCCTCTTTTCTGTCTAAATAAAAAGAAAGGTCTTAACTTCAACATAATGAAATTATATATAACAGAACAGCTATCAAGCAAGAACACGGTTATAATATATTGTCTATTAACATTCGGCAATATTTAAACAAAATATCATCCAACCCATCCTTGTGATTCCAAAGTTCTATATGTAGCTTATCTTTTATCATAACTAAGGAAAACTACAATTATAACCATCTGTCTTCAACTCCATCAAAGACCACAGAAGGATAATATATAAACACTAGAACTGACAGAGACATCTTGCTACCTGGACAGTCACCCGAAGTTCCCCGGTAATGTTGGGGCATCCATCTTCAGCCCATAGGCCACAGGTGTCTGGAAGACATCTCAGCAAAGCAGGAAATTTCAAACTGTCCATCTGCATTGGCAGTCTGTCAGTCATTTTTCTGTGTCCTGCGGAAAGTGTTGTAGACTCTTCCATGAAGCAGGAACCCTGTAGGATTGTTTGAGTTCAGCAGTCACTTTCCTGT